>NC_136429.1:474120532-474805532 GCF_052849685.1 Lactuca virosa | reverse complement strand
TAAATTATTATGTAACAATAAATATTCAAAAAAATATTACCTTCATCTTCTACACATTAAACAAATAAATTTATTAAATTTTGAAGTACTCTAATTATTATTCCTTCGACTTCGAAGCATTTTGTTATTATTGAATATATATTAAGTAAAACATTTAAACTTTTATTTTGCGACACGTGGCACAATTTTGTTTCCACTCGAAGTAGACGTTGCGAATAAAGCATCGCCAAAAGCGATTGAATGTTTAGAAACTTGTATTCTCCATTTTCACTTCAATCGAATTTTTAAATTCAGAAACTTGTACGTTCAAAACTGTAATTTAAAGCCAAATTTTTCTTTGATTATTTTTCAAACACATTTTCCTACAAGAGCAAAACAGTATGATAGAACTTAAGGATCATAGATCGGTTTTCTTGGGTGATATTGAGCTTTTGTTGTATTTTTAATACACTTTTCAATGAAAAATGCAACAAAGGCTTAATGTCACTCATGAAAGTTTTCATGTTCTTTTTCAAGTTTCACATGTCGCTGTGGTTCCTTGTAACCACTCGCCCTTCGTTTTATCTCCACGGAAGTGTACGACGGCTCTGTCATAAGCTCCGACGATCCAAAGGTGCGCAGCCACACTCTCGCTTCCTCTTCCACAACCACCATTCTCTCTCTCTCTCTCTCTCTCTCTCTCTCTCTCTCTCTCTCTCCAGTCGATTCGGGCTTCTCAACAGCTTTATGGCGTCAATATCTTCCGGCAACAGGTTAGTGCTTATTTAAGTTATTTTTAGAAAAAGAAAAAAAAAAACATTTAAACTGCTATGATGCAGGTATGCGTGTTCAAGATAATTTTTTTTAGAAAATCATAAATGTTGTGTTTAAACATGTTATGATGATATGTATAAGTAATGTTTTTTGTGATTTTTATTTTTTTAGAAAAAAATGTTTAAAGTTTAGACTAGGAACCTGGGTGGTGGAGGGGCGTTTTTGCCTACATAGAGTCACCTAAAGGCCGTCGTATCCATGTGAGTATTTGAGTCTGTGTGCCTCATATTTAATTTTTTATATAAGGAGCATATATAATAGCACTCAAAAAAATATTAGGATAAATGTTGAATTTTGTTAAACCTGTACTGATTGATGATTTTGTTGTGAAGATATATATATTATTAGGAAGAAAAGTAGGAGGATATTTAATTTCTAATGTTATTAATGTACATTAAAATCATAAAATATTTAATATACTACGATGATGTTGATTACGATGTTTATCTATATCTTTCAAAAAATCCATTTCAAAAGCCTTTAGTATAAATAATATGTTATTTTAAAAAGTCAAACACATTTCAAAAGCCTTTAGTATAAATAATATGTTATTTTAAAAAGTCAAACACATTTCAAAAGCCTTTAGTATAAATAATACGTTATTTTAAAAAGTCAAACACATTTTAACAAATAAAGATAAAACTAGTATTTTGTAAAAATAAATTAATCAAATAGAACTAATTAATCATTAGATAACTTACATATCAAAATGTTTCATATCTTCTAAAGTATGTATTAAGATTGTTATAAAAATCCAAAAAGATATATTTATCACTCTAAATAGTTTTTATTACAAAAATAAATAAATTAAATACAAAAATTTTAGAATAAAAAAAAATAAAAAAACATGCATTGCACAGGTCTTAGCTCTATACCCGAAAATTTAGTGAATCATTTCGAACAAAGTGGTACTATTTTTTGAATATTCTGTCTTATTTACATTATATGACACGACGTAGTTAGGTGTTAAGTTAGTTTATTTTTTGAGGTATTTTAAACTGTCATGTTTTGCAAGTAAATAAAATAGATGACAAGTTAGCTTTTTAAAAAAAACAACTATTTAGAGTAGCTTTTTAAGAGTTTAAAAAAAATGAAATATACCCTTAATTAATTATAAAAAATATGTTTTCTTAATTTTTATATTTTTCAACTAGTTTATCCATTAGTTTTACCAAACATCATTTTTTTTCAGTAAACTTATAAGTTAGCAGCTAATTTTTTAGCTAAGAACTAGTTTTTCAGCTATCAGATAGTTTTTCAGTTAATTTGTCAAACATAACCTTAGGATATAAATACTGTAACACTCGTACTTCGGGGTTAGTAGCTCCTATATTTAAGAATAATAAAAATGACACAAATAAGTATTTTGATGAAGTAAATGACCAAAATGTAATAATATAATATTTAGGAGCTTAAACTAATTAAAAGGGATTAATTAGAATTTTAATTAATTGCAAGGATTAAAAGAAACTTAAATAAAAAGAAGTTTAAAAAATAACAATGAATAAAAATTAAAGGGGTTAACTGAACATTTTAATAACCACTTGTCAAAGAAAATTGAGGTTTGAGGGTTGCAATGGAGAAAATTACCACATATAAGGGGCCAAAGTGTCATTTTAGAACATGAATCACATGTTCCCTCTTAACAGCGACACATCGACGAGGTCCTATTTTTCCCGTTTTTGATCTACAAGCCGATTCCCATCCAAAGTTATTTGATTCCAACCTTAAATACACAACTCATTAACAATGTAAGACTATCATCACCCTCCATTTAAGTCTCGATCTGGAAGAAAAAAAATGAGGAAAGTAAGGTTGTCAGGTTAGGGTTTCAACGGGAAAAGAAGCTTGTTAGGCTTGTTTCCAAGCTATTTATGGAACGACTTCTAATACTCCCTAAGATAGTCTAGACATGTAGGTGATGATCACGAAGACTCACAATGTTACATCTTGTTTTCCGGGCTAAAAGGTTTGAGTTTTTGATAAAAGACAAAATTACAAAAATGGTCCCTGTGGTTTGTTAATTTCTTTGGCTAAGGTCCAAAAAAAAGTTTATTAGCAAAATAGTCTCTATTTGGTGGTTTTGTTGTGGTTTTGGTCTCTACATCGTTAACTTTAACAGCATGGATGTTAACTTTTGGCAAATGACGGATTTACCCCTGGGACCATTTCTGCAGTTTTATCTTTTTACCAAACTAGAAGGACCAATTATTCAATTTCTCTTTTTCATTTTATTGAATTATTGTATATTAATTCTTTTAATTACTTTTTTTTAAACTTTTTTCTTATTGTATTATTTTTTTGTGTTATTTTATATTAATAAATAATATTTTTAATATTATATTTATATATTAATAAATATTACTTTTTTATTATTAATTTTTTTAATTATTTTTTTAAATTTCTTCTTTATTGCATTAATTTTTTTATTAGATTTTTATATATTAATAAATATTATTTTTAACATATAATATTTATCTATTAGTAAGTGTTGCTTTATTGGATTATTAATTTCATTTAATTATTTGTTTAATTATTTTATTGCGTTAATTATTTTTATTGGATTATTAATTTAAATTTATTATTTTTATTTATAGTAAATAATATTTTTTAAATTATTTTTATTTTCTTTTAATTTCTTTCTTTATTGTTTTAAATAAATATACCAAAAAATTTCACCCACCCCACCTTTCCAAATTTATTTTAAATATTTGGAAGATAACATATTTTTGACAACATCATTACCATCACTCAGTCACAACAAACCATTATCGGGCCGTCTCCACCCCTGTTACTATATATATATATATATATATATATATATATATATATATATATATATAGGTTTAGGTTCTATGGAAAAAAAACAAAAAACCCTAAAAAAACCCTAAAAATCATTAAAATGCAAAAAAAATACTTAAAGATCACAAAACTTTTTTTTTTGAATTTTTTTAACAAAAAATCGCAACTTTTAGGTCAAAATCGCTGAAAAAAAATTTTGAAATTTTTTTTTACAGAAAAAAATAATAATAATAATAATAAATTGATTTTTTTTTCAGCGAAATTGTAAAAAATGCTGCGATTTTTTGATAAAAAAATTCAAAAAAAAGTTTTGTGATGTCTTGGTATTTTTTTTATGCATTTTTATGATTTTTAGGGTTTTTTTAGGGTTTTTTGTTTTCCAATATATAGTAACAGGATTTGAGACGGCCCGATAGTGGTTTGTTGTGACTAAGTGATGGTGGTGGTGTTGTCTAAAATATATTTTCTTCCAAATATTTAAAATAAATTAGGAAAGGTAGGGTGGGTGAGATTTTTTGGTATTTTTATTTTAAACAATAAAGAAAGAAATTAAAAGAAAATGAAAACAATTTAAAAAAATATTATTTATTATAAATAAAAATAATAAATTTAAATTAATAATCCAATAAAAAGAATTAACGCAATAAAAAAATTTAAAAATTTAATTAAATGAAATTAATAATCCAATAAAGCAACACTTACTAATAGATAAATATTATATGTTAAAAATAATATTTATTAATATATAATAATTTAATAAAAAAATTAATGCAATAAAGAAGAAATTAAAAAAAATAATTAAAAAAAATTATAATAAAAAAGTTAATATTTATTAATATATAAATATAATATTAAAAATATTATTTATTAGTATATAATAACCCAATAAAAAAATAATACAATAAGAAAAAAGTTTTAAAAAAAAGTAATTAAAAGAATTAATATACAATAATTCAATAAAATGAAAAAGAAAAATTGCATAATTGGTCCTTGTAGTTTGGTAAAAAGATAAAACTGCAGAAATGGTCCCAGGGGTAAATCCGTCATTTGCCAAAAGTTAACTGTTGAGTATTATGTATTGCGTCATTGGGCCTGTTTGTTTAGTCCGTTTGTATAAACGAGTTGGGCATGTCCACTTGTATTTATTGCTAGGGTTAGAGTATATAAGGTGCATGCATGCATTGTATTTAAGTCAACTCTGATATAATCTTTGTAACCCTATTTTACGTCTCTACAGAATTAATTCTTCATCGAGTTCTTCTGAGGCGTGACTACTAATAATTCAGCACCAGTTTGATCAATATCGTGTTCTTGTTAATTATTTGTGTGAATCTTTTCGATCTTTAAGGTTTTATCTTCAACAATTGGTATTAGAGCGGGAGACAGTGTAATCCATACGCATCTCTTATGTTTATAGAGTTTTAGGGTTTCCGTTAATATAAGATCTAACTCAGTTGTCTTCTTTTTCATTCTGTCGGCTCAAAGAGATCTTAATATTACCCTATAAACAATCTTTGTTTACACGTCTGATTCATTACAGATATCAAAAGGTTATTCACCATGCAGATGGACGATTCAAACATCAACTCCTTGAATATCTCAAGCAACATTGGATCAACAACCAGAATCCCGATTCTTTTTCCTCACGAATATGAAGTCTGGGCGATGCACTTTGAAGATTATGTTCTAGGCTCAGAAGATAATGGTTATCTGATTTGGGAGGCGATCACTCTAGGTCTGTTTGTTCACACAGAGACCAAGAGAAAAATCAAAACCCAGAGAGAATACAACCAATTGCTCCTTGATGTGAAGGACGTGCCTCAAGACGAGAAAGACAAACTCATGAGCAATATTAAAGCAATGAGAATCATCAGATTCGCTTTGCAAGCAGATAGTTTCCGTCTCGTGAGCTCTTGTGACACAACAAAGGCCATTTGGGATAGGTTGAGAGAGCTCTACTCCACATACACAGATCTAGAGCATTCGACTCAAACGCTCTTGCTATCTGAGTTTGGCAAATTCATTCAAAGGCCTAAAGAAACACTGACTGCCACGTTCAATCGATATAATCATCTTCTCAGCAAAATGATGAAGCATGGAATAGGACGTGAACTGATTGAGAAAAAGGTCACGTTCATGAACGGACTGCGATCAGAGTGGAAGGCAGTATTGTCAACTGTTAAAGCGCACAAACATTTCAATAACTATAGTCTTGCGAAGCTTGTGGGTATTCTGAAGGCGCGAGAGAGTGAAGTAACGAAAGAAGCGAAGGTGGTTTCTGGAATGGGGTCTTTAACCTTGGTTGCGAAAGGCAAGACAATGACTGATGACGGATCTGGATCAGATAACTCTGAGTATGAGCTCTCAAACGAAGATTTCGCTTTAATGGTGTCAAGCCCTAAGCGATTTGCTAGAAAGAAGTTTCCCTCAAGTAAAAACAGAAACTGGCAGGGAAGCTATAGCTCGGAGAAAGTGAAAGAGGAGAACAGGAGTGGTTCTCAAAAAGAGGAAGAGAAAAAGGAGAAAAAGGTGGTTGGTGACTTCGGATATGATTGTAACTATTGTCATGGCAAAAACCATCTTGCCAAGGAGTGTATGATGCGAAGGAAGAATGAGAAGAATGAAGGAGAGGATGAGGAAGCTTACCATCTGAGAAAGGTGGAGGAGATCAAGAGGAAGAAAGCTGATGATAACTCTATGCCTGTGTTAGTTGTGCAGGAAAATATGGCTAAAGGCGAGTTTGGAAGAGTGGAAATCTGGTCAACAGACTCAGAAGATGACGAAGTTCGCAAGCCCACACATGGAAGGGTGTTCGTACGGAAAGAAACAAGTTCACAGTTCTCAGGAAGATGTTTGATGGTAACTGGTGGAGATTCGCAGATGCAGGAGAGTACTAGTGGAAGTGAAAGAAGTGATGATAACTGTTTTTCCGCACGACCTGTTCCAGAACAAATCAATGAGTGCGAACAGCTTATCAATAAGGTACATTCCATTCTCGAGTCTCTTAATATTCATGTATCTAGATATGAAACTGAGTTAAGCGACTTAAAATTCACCTTTTCAATTATAAGCGATAGTCTAAAGCGAACCCGGTTGACAAACTCTAACCTAACTGATCAATTGAGCAGGGCTACATCCAAGAGTGATGAGAGGCGTATGTGGATTCAGAAGATCGAGTCGGGATTTGTCTAAGTCTAGGGATGAATCTATTTATTTGCAAAGAGACAATCTTATGTTTTTGAAACATCGCAACATTTTTTGTTTAATTGCAAAACGACTTTACTTTAATATCACTCAGCTGTACCTTGATTATGAAATTGGTAAGAAAATCCACAAAATGATTTTGCCATTTCTCGAATTAAAGGAAGATGAAATAGACGCAGACTGCTACAAATGCGAATCCATCGTTTCACCTGAAGAAACTTCTGATGCGTACAAATATGGACTTGAACGAATCGAAAATTACATTAAGTCAAAGGACCACAAAAATATGTTGAAACAAATCTTGGATGAGAATGATAAAAAGCAGATTAAATCTGATACTGTACTGAAATTTGACTCATTGAATGCCAAGTTGAGTTCAGAAAATAAATTGAATGTTGAAAACACTTCTGAATTCGATGAGGATAGTGATATGAATGAGATCTCTGTAGAGGATGAGGTTGACTGCTTGGAATTCATTAAAAATGAACCTTAACCTGCGAAATCTCTTATTTCTGAAAATTCAGTTGAGTTCGCAAGAATTTCTCAAAATAAACCAAAAATTTTGAAAGAAAAAGCAACTGTTTTTCCAAAGGTCCAAATTACACCAAATCAAGTTTTTAAAGATAATGGAGTGACCGAAACTCAAACTATCGAATTAAAGTGCATTGTCGATGAAGATAACAAGGATGGTTGCGAAGAGTTCTTCTGGTCAGCCCCAATAGATAATGCTGACGAAACTGTTGGCTTATTTGAAAGGACCTCATGGACAGCGAAGGGAAGATACGTGGCTGAACCTATAAACAATCGCTCAGCATTTGAAAAAGGTAGCCCAAGTGGTACCAAAGAAGTTCGCAGCGAATCCAAATAAGTGAAGAGCGAATCTGGTGTGGCAAAATCAAAACCAAATGTGAACATTCACAAGTCGTCTAAGCAACTTGCAGATAAAAAACAACAAAGAAATGAGAGATATAAAATAAATGTCAATGAAAGGAAGCAATTTTGGCAATCCCAAAATTCTGGCTATGTTCGCAACGAAAGAAGGTTTAATCCCAATGCGAAAGTACCTTCGCAGGTAAATCCCATTCAATGTTTGCATTGTTGCTCTCACTGTCCAAAGGACTCTCAGCAAAAGGGGACTCCAAAAACTTTCTTCACAAAGAAACCAATGGAGAGACCAAAGCCTTATCACTCTCAATTCACAAAGTCTACACCCAATGATATCAAAGGCAAAGGAAAACTAGTTTCAGAGCAGAAAGTTCCAACCAAGACAATGAATGCTAACCCTAAGGAAACTGAAAAGAAGTCCGTTAAGAATCAAGCTAACACCAAGCACAAATCGTTTGATTCTAAAGAAACGAACTTAAAAGATAACAAAATCAAAGTTTTTACCATCAAACGAAAAGATAAAACCACACTCATTAAACAAACATATTTGGTAGATCTTGACATTACTTTTTCTCCTTCTGTGAAAGGCTCACAAGGACCCAAGAAACTTTGGGTTCCTAAATCTGCTTGATTTTTGCAGGTAATTCGTGACGAACAGTTCAACACTGAATGATACATTGACAGTGGTTGTTCGCGTCACATGACAGGAAGGAAGGAGGAGCTACGATAGTTCAGGGCTCTTAAGGATGGTGGTAATGTAAAGTATGGGAATAATTCTTTTGGAAGAATAAAAGGCTATGGAATGATAACGAATTGAGACTTCTCAATTCGCAAAGTGGCTTATGTTAAAGGATTACAGCACAACCCTGTTAGTGTCTCGCAATTGGCTGTGGGAACTGGATTGAAGGTGTCATTTGACGATGAAGGATCAGAAATCATTGACAAGAAAACCAAGTCTCTTCTTCTGAAATCACAAAGAAAGGGTGAGATGTATCCGTTAAATCTAAAGGCAATACGAGGGAAGCCAACCATTTGCCTGCTTACAAAAGCTCACTCAGACGAAAGCTGGCTATGGCATAGGCGTCTTTCGCACTTAAACTTCAAAGACATCAACAAGCTCGTTCTTGGTGATCATGTGCGAGGACTTCCTCTATTGAATTTCGACAAGGATCATTTGTGTGCAGCCTGTGAGATGGGAAAGCAAAGTAGAAAAATTCATCCAACTATCGTGAACACGAAAGTCATCGAACCTTTGGAACTTCTACACATCGACCTGTGTGGACCTTCTGCTATTGAAAGCGTCGGTGGTAGTAAGTACATTCTAGTAATTGTAGATGATTTTTCTTGTTTCACTTGGGTGTTCTTTCTTAGACAGAAATCTGAAGCAACGCTAAAGCTCAAAGATTTCATCAAGCAAATTGAGCTTCAACTGCGAAAGCTGGTTCGCAACGTTCGCAGCGACAACGGGCTAGAATTCAAAAACCAAGCATTTGAAGAATTTCTTGCTGAAAAGGGAGTCACACACAACTTCTCTGCTCCCTACACCCCACAACAAAATGACGTAGTTGAAAGACGAAATCGTTCCTTGTGTGAAGCTGCACGAACCATGCTAACGTTCGCATGTCTGTCACTCTACTTCTGGGCAGATGCTATCACTACTTCTTGCTTTACACAAAATAGATCCATCTTGAATAAGCGATTTTCTATTACTCCATATGAAATTTTAAATAAGCGCAAACCTAATATCAAGTTTTTCCACGTTTTTGGTTCTAGGTGTTTCATCTTCAACATTAACAATCATGTTGTTAAACTTAACGAGGTAGGGACCAAAACAACAACAAAACCACCAAATAGGGACCTTTTTTTGCTAATAAACTTTTTTTGGACCTTTTCCAAAGAAATTGACAAACCACAAGGACCATTTTTGCAATTTTGTCTTGATAAAAACTAAAATTTCTAATTTAAAAATAAATAAATAAATAAATGAAAATATAAGCAAATGATAAAATAAAAAATAAAAGATCTTATCATTAATTAATATTTAGAAAATAATATAATTTTAATGTCAAGTAAATTATTTTGTCAGAAAAGTCATTTATATCAAGTGAGTGAAACTTGTGTTTGACTTAAACAATTTAGTGTCTAGGACCAAATTTGAAACGCTTGGGATGGAGATGGACCATATGTGAATAAATTTTAAATTCTTGTTGTCTTAGGAGCCATTTTAAAGGAATCTTAAGAAACAATAGTTGCCATTGTGTCCAAAGTTGTAAACAATTAAGGTCGTGTTCGTTTTTTAGAAAAGTTCTCTTTAAACGCTTATGTCTGCGGGCGGGAAGACATTTATGTCTGTGCGTTCTAGGAGATTGTTTGTTTTTTTAAAATACCACAAACGTCAAAACGTCTGTGTATCCTCTTTTTCAAGAATACATGGACCAAAGTCTGCAGTCAGGTATATATGGAAATAGCAAATGAATTAACTGAAGCCTACACACAATATTTCAACGTGCATCCCGAGTTTGAGCTCCGCATAAACAGGAAAACTCAGCCCCCATAGAGAATTCTAGGGAAAAATTCCCCACATGCAACTAGGCCTGTCGAAAAAACCCGAAAACCGTTCTACCCACCCGACCCGTTCCGAATTCGGGTAGAATGGGTCGGGTAGAACGGGTAACGGGTATGAACATTCGGGTAATAGGTTAATCCGATAATAATATAGGTCGGGTTTTAGGTATGAATATTTATTTTCGGGTATACCCGAATACCCGAATTCGTTTTTTAAATAATACCAAATATACAATGCAATCACATATGCACACTTCAAATAAAACAAAACTCTTCGTTTCCTTCTTATAAACGACGGCTCGACAATCGACGCAAACTTGCAAAGGGAATACGACGCTGAAGCTGAAGTCCTGAACCGTCATCACAATTCTCAGTTTCTCTCTATCGCACGTAATGGAATTAAAAAAGTACATAACATATTATAATGATTTGTATTGTTATTATAGATGTACTTGTTAATTGTATTGAGTATTTTCCTATCCAATTCTTTATTAAACCAACCAACATGTAAAAAAAAATATCAATAAGTGTCATTTAAGAAATTTTCGGGTATACCCGATAATTACCCGACCCGACCTCAAACCCGAATACCCGAAAACCCGAATTACAATATAGGTCGGGTATCGGGTATTATTTTCTTAAGGAAATACCCGTTCTACCCGAAACCCGAAAATTTTACCCGTTCGACACCCCTACATGCAACATTGAAAGAAGTATCCCCCAAGGTTTGAAACTAGGACCTCAGCCACACATGGGTATAACTAGGTTGGACGTCATTTGCATATATATATATATATATATATATATATATATATATATATATATATATATATATTAAATCGAGAACACCAGAAATTTTGAGAACGCGAGAACATTTGTGGACCATCCAAATAACTAGATCTATGGTTAATATCAAAGGGGATACTTGTGTCAATTTTCAAACTAATGATATCAAGATGTAAATAATAAAAATCAGGTAAAGGGTATAAAAGTAATTTTATATTTATTTATTTCCTTAAAGTTTACTGAAATTAAATATATCAGATTTGAAATCCATAATCTATCTCTTTCCACTTAACGTACGATGTCCTTAAGGCCATATGTCGCCTCCCTTTCTTTCTTTCAGATCGATCGTCGTATGAGACCATTCCGTTGTTCTTTGTTTCACCGATCATACTTCACAGGCTCCCCAAGAATCTGAGAGGCTGAGATCAAACACGACGTCTCCGATATGTTTTGTACCATATACAAGTCAACATCTTTCCACCAGAAATTAAACCATCATGGTGCTCACAACAACGAATCACTATGCGGATTTATAGGGATGACGATGAAGGATAAATTAGGGGTATCCGAAACAGAATCATCCTATTTGGGGATGTATTTTCGTTTTTTGACTTTGAAACTTTTGATTCATATTTTTGTTTTTAGGGTTTCAAATTTGGTAAGTGAATAAAGCGTATGTTGGCTAATCATGAAGGTGTTTAAGGCATTAAGTTCGGAATAATTAAGAGTTCAAGAGAGGATAATAAAGATGAGTAGTTCTTTTAGAAAAGCTGTTGATGTAGCATAGACAAACAGGAAATTTAAAATCAGGTAAACAACAAGCTATTATGAATTTTATCATGTTGATAAATTCGTTTAGAGCTTGAGAATACTTGTTGAATTATTATTATTATTATTATTATTATTATTATTATAATCACATCACTTTGACTATTTTTTGTGCTCCATGTGTTGTTTTTTTTACCTAACCAAGACTTCTGTCGAAGTAGTAATTGTTATTCTTTTTGTATTGTTATACACAGTTTAAGTGCACATGTTGCAGCATGATGGAATAAACTAGTAGCAAACCTTTTAAATTTTGGTACTTTTATATTTTGATGATTATTATTAGCTAGGAGATTAATTACTAAGGGTTCTATATGGGGTTCTAAAGTGTGTCAAATATTTTTTCTATTTATGAAATTTGTTTACATAAAATTTCTACATAGGCAATGTTATGTAAATTATATGATTATAACGTAAAACATTGTCTGTTATTCATTTACGATTACAGTTATAATCATAAAGAATATTATGTGTTATTCATTTATGATTACAATTATAATAATATCCAGTGTAATATGTTTGACATAAGTTGCACCTTTAATATTAATGAATAATGCAATGTGTTTTCATGTTATTGACCTTTGGTAGACACGTTGAAGTTAAAATACAATTGATGATGAGCCAACACATGAAGTACAAAAATCTGATTCTAAGTCAAAATATTTCGAACAAAAAAAACCCTACAAAACAGTGTTTTAGTCATTCACGATTAAAAATGTAATGTATTGTTTTTATATATTCACTATGTTATATTCGCTTACGATTATAACTTTAGTTGGTTTTTTTAATACATTTTCTTTTATTCTTTTATAATTATAAATATATTGAACTTTTTATCTATACATAGTGCTTTATTTAGTCATGTTTACATACTTTTATAGATTTTTTTATCTTTAAAATTTGCTCTATTCATTTTATATTTACAAATGTATTAATATAGAATTGCATGCACATTTTGATTTTTCATCTCCAAAAAAATATAATTAAAAAACTAATTCAATATATCGAAGTTTATTGTGTTTTATTCATTTATGAATGAATATTATATGCATCAAATAAAAAAACAAAAGAAGTTTTTTATCTGAGGAAATGAGGAAAACAAGTTAAATGATGAGTTTATTAATTTTTGGTTCATTGAAAAAATGGAACCTACAAAACGAAACAAAAAAAAAATAAAAAAATAAATTGTTATCAATTCGTTAAAGAGGAAAAGAACATTAAATCCTTTTTATGTAACTTTCAACGAAGAATTGAATGATTCTAGAATTTAGGAAATTTTGACCTCAAATTATTGACCGTCCCATATATATATATATATATATATATATATATATATATATATATATATATATATATATATATATATATATATATATATATGGATTTTGAAGAGTCTTTTCATTTAAACCTATATTAAACTTTTATATATATATATATATATATATATATATATATATATATATATATATATATATATATATATATATATATGAGACGGTTCACTTGAGATTAAAAAAAAAATTAAAGATCTTAAGATGTCGAACTTCAGTGATCGACCACCGACGGAGATGGCTATATATATATATATATATATATATATATATATATATATATATATATAGAACACGCAAAGATGGAGAACGTAAGAACGATTTTTGACCAATCTATATATAAAGGCATATTAATAACTATGTATTTTAAATAAATTATAACCATTACATATATAGTCAAAATTTAGGAAATTTTGACTATATATGTAATGGTTATAATTTATTTAAAATACATACTTATTAATATGCCTTTATGTATAGATTGGTCAAAAATCGTTCTTACGTTCTCCATCTTTGTGTGTTCTATATATATATATATATATATATATATATATATATATATATATATATATATATATATATATATATATATATATATATATATATATATATATATATATATATATGCAGACAAATAGGTATAAATCTATATTTTTTTATAAAATCATGTTGGTATACATTTTATATATAAATGTGTTTGAAAATATAGATACATTTATTTTCAAACACATTTATATATAAAAGAAATGTTGGCTAAAATAAATATAGATACATTTATTTTCAAACACATTTATATATATAAATATGTTTGAAAATAAATGTATTTATTATAAAATAGGTGTTTGAAAATAAACACATTTTATATATAAATGTGTTTGAAAATATAGATACATTTGTTTTATATATAAATGTGTTTGGAAATCTATATTTTTTTATAAAATCATGTTTATAATAAGTTTTTGTATACATTTTATATAAATGTGTTTGAAAATAAATGTATTTATTATAAAATAGGTGTTTATAATATATATATATATATATATATATATATATATATATATATATGCTTTTACAAAAGAAATGTATATAAACACTTATTTAGGCGCATATAAATATGTTTTTACAAAAGAAATATATACGTTTACTATGAAATAGATGTTTGTATATATTGTTTTATAAATATGTGTTTGCATACAAATATATTTATAATAAAATAGGTGTTTGTATACATTTTGTTTTTGTAAAATACACACACACACATATATATATATATATATATATATATATATATATATATATATATATATATATATATTATAAAAACGTATTTGTATATATTTATGTACTTAATAAAAACCTATTTTTATAAATAGGTATTTCATATACAAAAAAAAAATAAAAAAAAAGTTTTTATATAGTAATTATGAGATTTTTTATATGAAAATATGTTTTTTTTGTATAAATATGACTTTATAAAGAAAACATATATCCGAAACAAAATTTTGAGAAAAAAAAGTTGTAAATGCAAGAAAGTTATGATGAATTCATAACAAAATTCTAAAATTTGGGCCAAAATAGTAAAATTTTGGATTAAATTTGTAAAAAAATTTAATATCTGGACTAAAAGTGTAAATTTTTGATCAAATTTGTAAAAAAAATTTAAAACTGGGCCAAAAATGTAATTTTTGAAAGTTGCATTAACCGCTGACTGAGTAAAAAGGTTAAATTGAATACAATTACCGGTTTTTGGGACTTAATTGAATAAAAAAATATAAAAACTAAATCGATTATGAATCCAATATATAAAGACTTTATTGTGGTTTTCTCTTATTTATAAAACAAAAATAAGTTTTATATACATCGAAAATCCCCAAGAAAAGAGAATAATTTCTATTAAAATCTCAATGATACCCTAACCAATCTCCATCATCTTCAATAGACTTCCTTCACAAACCTTCAATAAACCTCCTCCAAATCGACGACACCACCATAATTTTAGTAATTCTTTCCTGTTCTCATCTCTATCTCAAGCCGACACCACGATACTTTTAGTAATTCATGTTCTTTGTTCTTGCTTTCTTCATCTTCACATAACTATAACATGTATCTTCGTACGTGTTCTATATAATTTTGATTATTTTCATGGATCCAAATATTCTTTTGTAGGTTGAAGACGAGCATTTAATTTATAGAAATGGTGTTTACTTATAAAAACCATGGATTCAAAATTGGATCCATTTGGTTTACGTCAACCATAAAACAAGAAGAGTTTATATACAAATTCATGAATGCACTGGTGGATTATACGGTTCATGTTGTTTGTTATCGTGAAATGTTATCATGAAACACGGACCATAAAAAAAGAAAAAAATCTTTATTTTTTTCAATTTCTTCCAACATACATATATGCAAACAAAAGATTTTTTTTTCCTTGCTTTTTTTTCTCTGTATTCAAACGATATATTTACATAAAAACAAATTTTCTTCTCTTTTATATAGTATTTTATGTGTGTTATCTTGAATTTTGCAGAAACAGAGAAAGGATACATTAAATTCTCGACATCAATGCGACAAACAAGTACTATCAGAGCACCCTCAATGGCCGGTGGGAATTCGGTCTTTCTAAATGATTCGATTTATGTGATCGCACCAACGAAGGTTACCTTCGTATTTGCCATTGAATCTATCCACAATTAATTTCATTCCATAACAAACATGTTTTTCTTCTTCCTTTCTCTCTGACTTACTAATTGTTACAATTTCAACTTTTAGAATTAGATTTTTATAATGATGTTGGAGCATCTTGTTGTTCCTGTGAATTTGATGTTGATGCTTCTAAATTGGATTTTTTTGTCACAATTTATAGAAAATGTGAAGATTTAGGAAGTTCCCTAAAAGTGTTTTAATGAAATTTCAAAGAGAAATGTATTATGGCAGAATGTATTCTATTTTGTTAGAATGTATTTCGAAATGAATGCATTCTTTGAGTCATATTTTCTAAAATGATTTCTCATATTATATTTGACTAAAATGTTTTTTTTTCCAGAATTCATGTGTTGTAAATGAATATGAAAAAAATGGTTTTTATATTGTCTATATATGTTGCATGACAAGTGCTTATGGAAATGCCTAAAAGAGGATTTAATGTTCAAATTCTAAAAGAACACAAAGAGAATTCTGACTTGGTTAATGATGTTACTTGGTTCTGACCATGTGGTATGCATTCTGTCAGAATTATTGTTTGTTTTATTATTTGTCATATAATATCATTCTCACATAAATTTATTCTTACATAATTCGATTTCATGACATTATTTCTAATAGAATACATGAAGGGAACATGATGATTAAGGTCCTAAAGGTTCGATGACAGTGCATGGGATGAAGATGAACAATGATGGCCAATCTTCCAAAAAGAATGGATTATTTATCATTATATTATGGCATAATAATTTACAATATAATGATAATACTATATGTAATAATATATTATGATAGAATAGTCTATATTGTCACACCCTCCCCAGCCGATGGCGGAAATGCCGAGTGGTGACGGTATAAAGATTTCCCAAATCACAGAGTGCCAATCATAATTACCTATCTAAACGAAAATCTACAAGTCTTCATGCTGATAATCCTTTCCGATTCGATCTCTACTCCTTCCTAGGAACACATGCGATTTTTGAAAACGTCAACTTGATGTTGGTGAGTTCACAGGTTATAAAGTAAAGGTATAATAAACTCTTTTGAAAACTTTTTGGAATTCTTTATGATTCTTAGCTTCCTAGTTTCCTATGTTTTATTATATCACCTCCTAGATTACTGTTGTGACATGCTCTCCTGGGGTCTGAATGTTAGATGGTGAATCTGCCTTGGGAGCTTTCATGAGAACACAATCACAGAAGAATCATTAAAGGGCATCCGGGTGCTCTCCAGGACGTCTCTCCGACGATCAATTTAGTTTTCTGAGAGAGGTAATTTTAGGGTAATATTGTGAGTGAGAAGATGGATCCCTTCCTTGAGGCGGAAGATATCCTTTTATACCTACTTCTAATGGATCGTGGGGACCTCATCCGATGAGCGTGAGACGTGGCCTCCTCTGACTGGGAGGTTCACGTCCATGATAACTAACTGCCTGGTGACGTCAGTTCTGGGCGTCACCTAAGCTTCTTGTCACGTCCTGATTGGTCGTGATTGAATGAGAAGATCGCGGGGGATATTCGTCCCACGTGGAGGGAAACGAACTACCACCTCTGTGCTAGACTGTCTTGGACAAGACCGGGCCTTGGCCAAGGTCCGGACGAGATAACGCATCGTTTATGATTTCCGTTACATTTAACGTGACCGTTTATGGTAACGTTAACAAGTCCCTTAGGCCAATAGACTTCTGCGTTCATGAAGTAGCAGAGTTGTTCTGGTCTACTCACAGACACGTGGTGGGCCGCTACTGGCAGCTTGTGTAGTTGGCAGGGCGAAATCGTTGTTGTTTGGCGGTTTCATCATGAAAACGGTTCGCTGCCCCTTTTGTGGCATTTAAGGCTCTGTTCTTCTTGGCGTTTCCTCCTTACTTTCTACTTTTCTCTTTTCGACTCCTTGTTCTTAAGAAAAACCCTTTCAACCCTTTCTTCATATTTTTTCATGGCTACCGCTCGCACTTTGGGGAAAGATCTTACCACTGAGGAATAGGAATCTTTTGAGTTCCGATTCGGGTTCGTCCCCAAACACAGAGTGCAAATCCCCCTACCCGATGCGTCACTTTACAGTCCTCCTGAGGGCACAGTCGGCATCCCAATCGCCTTGTTCGAGGCAGGTTTGCACTTGCCCACCACTGATTTCTTTAACCTAATCATCCGAGAATACGGGTTTTTAGTGAGAGAGTTGACCCCTATTGCTATAAACAAGATAGTGGGTTTTGAACTCCTCTGTCGTGCCCTAAGCCGCCTGCTGACTATTTCGACTTTCAAGCACTTCTTCAATGCCTTTACCCAGTCGGGAACTCGAACCCTTTACCGACGGCGGGGAGTCCCTACTCTTATCCTTGATAAGAAGTCCAAGAAAAACTGGCAGGAGAAGTTCTTATGGGTGAACAACGATCTTGTGGTGATTAGTTATCCGAGGGCTAAGGTGTACGTCGACCGTGTTCCCACACTGTTTGGTGCTGACCAAGAACTGGCTGATGTCCTAGAGAAGATCAGCATCAACGGTGAAGATTGGTTTGACTGCTTCTTGGCCGCCGCCGGAATGAGCGCCGCTTGGATGGCTCGCGGGAAGATGCCTAAGTTCTTCGTTGAGAAAGAGGGTATTTCTCTTGCTCCTTTTCCCCCCTTTTAAAAAAAATGGCAAATCACGTTTAAATCGATATTCTGGTTAACCGTCATTGTTTTTTGTTTTGTTGCCAGGTGTGGAAGAGGTTGTTTCTTTGGAGAAAGCTCTTCAGGGTCTGTTCGACGGTGAGCTTCAGTGTCGTGACGTTGATCTGGTGGAGGCTCTTCCACCCCCTTTTTATGGCCGAGGAATCGAGGCGACTGTCGGTTCTAACAGTGCCACTGGCCCCGACGAGGATCTAGAGCTTCAAGACGTTGTAGTCATTGGAACTTCTCAGAAGGATCCTACTCCTTCCGGGTCACCGAGGAGTCTTCGCCGTGCCAAGAAGCGTTTTGCCCTCTTGGAAGCCTCTTCCGGTGGTCGAACTGAGGATTCCAATCGTGACCCTGATGAAAGTCCTCCGAAACTGCTAGAGGGGGCACAAAATAGGGCGACTGAACCACCCAGTCATACTGAGGAAGAAAGCACCGAGAAGACCAACCATGTTCCTTCTGCTGGTGGAGCCAAGGCGAAGACCGGGTCTTTGCCTTCCCAAGGTCTTGCATCAACTTCTTCCGGTAAAGCCGCAACCATCCCTCTTTTAGCAGGTTCTCATCCAGATGCATACAAGCCAGCTTGGAGACTAACTTCCCAAGATCTTGTCTCCGATCACGACACCGCTCTCGAGTGGTGTCAGCACGCTTTTCCTCCTGCTACCAATGAAGCCCTATCTGTCTTCTCAGATTAGCATATGGACGACGGCTTGCGCTAGGCCGCGGCCCAAGTGTCATGTTACTTGGTTGCGGCCGCTGAACGTATTTCCGATATGGAGACCCTCCAGTCTAACTCTGACAGGAAGAGCATTGAAAGTGAAGAGCTGAAGGCCCAGGTGGCGAAGTTAGAAGCTGACAGACACAGCTTGGAGGCTAAGCAGGAGGTGGCGCTGCTCGAGAAGACAAGCTTGGTGTAACATCCCAAAATTATAGACCAAAATTTTTCGTTTTAAATCAATAATAAAAACCATCAATAATATCCATCACATAAAAATCATAGTCATGTATCTCAAAAACATCATCATATTTGTCATAGTATCAAAATCATATATCATAAATCAGAGTGAATGCTCCCAGGCTAAAAACAGTGGTGTGTGCCATGCAGTCATCCCGAGCTCTTCCCCTTACTAGCGGAAGTACCTAAAACCAAAACTGAAAACTGTATGCACGAAGCTTAGTGAGTCTCCCCAACTACCACATACCATACACATAACACATAAACATATCTTGGGCTCCGCCCCTGCTACATCGAGTCATGCTCGGCATCGTCTTTCCCAGCATCGGGCCCCGCCCGGCATCGAGCAAATCTCGGAATACATAAGAGCATCATCAGCAATACACATAAACCTAAGCACATAACATTAACACTTAAACATTCCTCGGGCCCCGCCCGACATCGGACTGTAATCCGGTATCATACAAGCATTCCTCGGGACCGCCTCGGCATCGGATCGAAATCCAAAAAAGCATATAAACCTACATCGAGCCCCGCCCGACATCAGACCATAGTACGGAACTACTACTAACTAAACGGGTCGGCCTTGGCGCCTTAGACCCGATCATACTGGAGGAAACTCACCTCGAATGCTAGCTGTGAAATCTTGTGTGAGGAATCTCTGACGGCTGCTCCAATGACTCCCCGACTATCAATTTCACAATAACACTTAATCAAAATATGATAATCCTTCTTAGGGTAAAACGACCATTTTACCCCTGGTCAAAGTCAACATCCTGGTCAAAGTCAAAGTCAAGGTCAACTCCCAGTCAACCCAACTTGCCGAGTTATCTCCCAACTCGGCGAGTTCCTATACTACTCAGACTGATGGTCAACCGAGTCAACTCGTCGTGTCCCTTTACAGACTCGTCAAATTCTACCTGGCATACAATCGGGACAACCCGGCTTCAACTCGTCGAGTCCCTTACTGGACTCGCAGAGTTCCTCTGTCTGTTTGTGCTATCTTAATGGATTAAGCCCCTAAACTTCAGATCCAAGCTTCATATTTCACAATAACCTAGAAAATGTCCTTTTAAGGGTAAAGCTTCTGACTTTACCCCTTAATACCACTTCTTAGAGGGTTTAGCTCGAACCCTAATTCCTTGGGACCTAGAACTTGGTCCTTAAGCCTTCCTTACACTAAACTCAACTTTACAACCTCAGATCTAAGCCCCTAACACTACTTGGACACGTAAAGTTCCCACCTTTCCCACATGCATGGCCTTTTGGGGCTAAAAAGGCCAACATGACTCTCTAAAGCTTGTATGGGGGCTCCAATGGCATAAAGTTTGCACCTTTATGTCATAACAACCCCTCTAGATCCCAGATTTGGAAGAATACCCACTTAGGTCGATCATTTCCCAAAAGCTATCAATCTTGGACCAAAAACCCACATAAATAGGACATAAATAGATCTAATGAACCAATACCCAAGATAGAAGCTTGATTACCAGATAGGGTAGCAAATGGAGTGTAGTTTCTGGATCTACTCTTCCCTTCTTGAGCCCTCTATCTTCTTCTTCTTCTTCCACAAGCTTCAAAAGCACACAAGATCACTCAAAATGGCTCACACACTCAAAGAAAGCTCTAGGGTTTCGTGGATTAGGGTTTGGGACAAGGAGGCTGGAAATGACGCCAAGGGGTGGTGGCTAAGGAGCTTAAATAGGGTGCAAAACCCCGAGATCAGGGTTTCATTCTGGCCGTCTACTCGACGTGTCGAGGGCTCTTGACTCGTCGAGTAGATAACTCAAACCTCGTGCATGATCTGCCTTCTACTCGACGAGTTAGGGCTACGAACTCATCGAGTTCATCTCTTGAAATGAACAAATAAAAGAGTTAAATGCATATCCTCCAAGGGCATAATCGCTGAATCATCCACTAAGCACTTCCGCAACTAGGAAACATGGAAAGTGCTGTGGATTTGACTGAGCTCTGCTGGTAGGTCCAACCGATATGCCACCCTGCCTACCCGGGCTATAACCCTGAAAGGACCAATGTACCTGGGTCCCAGCTTGCCCCGTTTCTGGAACCGAATGACACCTTTCCAAGGTGACACCTTCAGGAGGACCATATCGCCCACCTGAAACTCTAAATCTGAACACCGCTTATCGGCGTAGCTCTTATGCAGACTCTGAGCAGTCTGGAGCCTGCTCCGGACCTGCTGGATCCGCTCTGTAGTCTTGAGTACTACCTCAGTACTCCCCATGACTCTCTGACCGATATCACCCCAACACATTGGGGTCCTACACTTCCTCCCGTAGAGCATCTCGAAGGGAGGTCGGTCTATGATGGCGTCGTAACAGTTGTTATACAAAAATTCCGCTAACGGAAGGTACGTATCCCAACTACCACCGAAATCCAAAACACATGCGCGTAGCATGTCCTCGAGAGTCTGTATCATCATCTCGCTCTGTCCGTGTGTCTGAGGGTGGAAAGCAGTGCTGAAGTGGAGACGAGTACCCATCTCCACGTAAAACTGCTTACAAAATATGGAAGTGAAATGAACATCTCGATCTGACACCACCGAGACAGGCACTCCATGTCGTGCCACTATTTCACGCACGTCTATCTCGGTCAGCTTCTGGGCCGATATGCTCTCCTGGATCGAGATAAAATGAGCGCTCTTGGTCAACCGATCCACGATGACCCATATCGAATCTACTCCACGTCCGGTCCTGGGAAGCTTGGTAATGAAATCCATGGTGATATCCTCCCATTTCCACACAGAACTTTCTAGCGGCTGCATCTTGCCGTGTGGTCTCTGGTTGTAACGCTCGGTTCCCGGTATGTATTTTTATTACAAGTTTTTTTCCTACTTACACAGGGACTCGACGAGTTGGAGGCCCAACTCGTCGAGTAGGTGAGAGTGACTGGACGGGGGTGGAAAAGTCTACTCGCCGAGTTGGAAGCCCCGACTCGACGAGTAGGATTGTCTTGATGAAACCCTAAAATTGAGGGTTTGCACCCTATTTAAACAGCTTATAGGGTCTCCACTCCAGCCTCCATCACCCTCAGACTCTCTTCACGAAACCCTAATAGAATATTGAGTGTTCTTGAGCCTTTTGTGCCATTTGTGTGTTTTTGAAGCTTGAGAAGAAGGAGGAGGATTGGGAGATCAAGAGAAAGCAAGTAGATCCAGAGGTTTTGGCACATCTCCATCTCATTTGAGGTATAAAGCTGATACCTTGACTATTCATTTCTTAGATCTCCATTTAGGGCTATTTTCTACCTTTTCTAGGTCTTAGTGAAGCCATATTCGGGATTGTGAGTATCCATGGAGTTGTACTTCAGATCTTGAACCTTTAAGGGTTCCCATGGTATAAAGGTGCCAACTTTATGGCCATGGGAGTCCCATGCATCTTGTAGACTTCATTTTAGGCCCTTATGAGCTAGTTAACCCGTACATGCACGTAAAGTTTGTAACTTTACATGCTATATCGATCCTAGGAGGTCAGATCTATGTTCTCGATGCATTAAGCTCGACTAAAATTGGCTTGGTAGACTTGGACTTTAGGGGACTCGGCGAGTAGCTCATAGGACTCGATGAGTCGGGTTATGGTTCCCCAACCTTTTCTGTTTCTGATCGATCTGCTTGAGTCTAGAAGAGGACTCAACAAGATGGACGCGGATACGGACTTGAAGATCAAAGAACTCGACGAGTTCAAGGATGAACTCGGCGAGTTCAAGGCAATTTCCCAATGTATACGAAGAAGAACTCGAAGAGTCAAGGAAAGACTTGGCGAGTCAAGGACTAACATTCCAACTTGCATGAAGAAGGACTCGACGAGTTCAAGGATGAACTCGGCGAGTCATTGGCAAAAGGTCCCGATTCTGTAGGAAGGAGAACTCGACGAGTTCTTGAAAGACTCGACGAGTAGGATCGAAGTTCCAGTATTTTGTGGATTATGGAACTCGACGAGTTGGCGGACCAAATCGGTGATTTGAGTCAACCAGATGTTGACTTTGACCAAAAGTTGACTTTGACCAGGATGTCGACCTTGACTTTGACTTTGACCTGAGTTGACCCTTGAAAGGGTTAAGAGTATGAAATGGTAATTAAGGAAGGTTGTTGTGTGTAGGAGTTTGAGAGGAGTTGACCCCAGCACCGAGGACAGTTCGGACACTTCACATCATTAAGGTGAGTTACCTTCCAGTTGACGTGGGTCTACGGCCACAATGCTAGCCCACTAGTAGGAGTTGTTTGATTAGATGATTGTCTTTGTGATAATTGTCTGGTTTGCCACTATCTGATATGCTTTATGTTCTAGGATGCTCTGTTATATGTGTTAGCAATAGTAGGGGTGAAATAGTCCCCGGATACCGGTTGAAAGATACCGAAGGGGTAGTTAGTACCCATGCATGCCTAGCAGTAAGTTTATGGTATGTTATTATGTAGTAATGGTAGGGGGTGAAATAGTCCCCAGTAGTCGGTTGAGATAAACCGACGGGTAAGTCAAGCACCCTAGAATGGATTGACATGGGTAAGTCAAGCACCCCAGAATGGCTTGACCTGGGTAATTAAAGCACCCCAGAATGGCTTGACATGGGTAGGTTAGGCACCCCAAAATTGCCTGGCAGTATGTTGTTATATGGTATGAGGTATGATGGGGGAACTCACTAAGCTTCATGCTTACCGTTTCAATTTTGTTTTCAGGTACCTCTTCTTCGAAGGGGAAGGAGTCGGCACGGTAGCAGCGCATCACACACACATAGGATTTCCGCATTATGAGATTCTTGGGATTGTACTATGACATTATTTACTATTTAAGATATGGTTTTGAGACACGTGAATATGTTTTATGAAATGTTATGAATCGATGATGTTTTTCAGTAAACTGTTTTATAAGTTACTTAATTAAAAACGAAATTTTTGGTCTTGAAAATTAGGATGTTACAAGTTGGTATCAGAGCCTTGGTTTGAGGGATTCGGACGCACCTTCGGCGGTGTATGGACTCAAATCGAGGGTTTAAAAGATTTTTACAAGAAAATAATTTTTCTAAAATTTAAAATAAAAAGATTTTGAGAAAGAACAAGTTGTGTGATGTGTGTAACCGGCCAAGCTCAAGTAAGTTTTCCCCAAGATACCCATACATGTTATGTTATGATATGATTATGTGAACTGCATTCTAGATTAGGGCTAAGGATCTAGGAATGATGCCTTATATGCCTATTGTGTATGTATGAGAACTGCATGCTAGATTAGGGCTAAGGATCTAAGAAGATGCCTTATGTGCCTGCTATATGTGCTTATTGAGTTATATGCAATAACTGATTAGTCAGTAATACGATGGCCTGAATAGGATATGATTGGTATGGTTACTCAATGCCTGAATGCTGCTTTCTTTGTGCTTTTAGGAGTTCTAATTATCTTTAGCTAACTAGTAAGCGAATACGTTAAGTTACATATTGTGAGGACTAAATAATTTCAGAATATTAGGTCTAGCCCTATTGCACAACTCTTGTTTGAGTCCAACCGTGGTAGGGTAGGATCTTTCATTCGAAGAATTATCTGCTCTTAGTGATATGTAATGGTATTCGCAAGCTAGTTAGGTAAAGGTGGCAGGAACCCCTTATGTAGGTGATGGCGGAGAGTAGGTCAGAGAGTTACCCTAGGGTAAGCCTAGGATGAGAATAGTGTAGCGAGCAGTAGTAGTAGAAGGGACTTGGTGAAGCCAAGGCAATCCTTGAGGAAAGTACAGATAGATGTGGAAGGTAGTATGGGCCCGTACTACTGAAAGCAGAGGATCCGTACTCGAGTCAAGGAGGGCTGAGATAGAACCAGGGAACTTGTAGTATGTGAGACCTCTCGAGGTTATGTATGACCCTGACGATTATGTGTTTTGTTTCAGAATGGTGGTGATTACGCGACACGGAGGGGGAGGTTCAGGGTCAGGATCAGGTTCGGGATCAGGTTCGGGATCGGGTGCCGAGCCAGTTGACGAGAGCCTACGTGAATTCATTGCTTCTGAGATCACAAGAGGCATCCTTGAGTCGACCCCTATGATTTTCGGGTCGTTCAAGGAAGGGATTATCGAGCTGATGGAGGATCGCCTCAGGGCATTTCGGAGTGACATGGCGGCCACTCAGTCAGGGACACACACACACACTCTCCTTCAAGGATTTCAGGGTATGTGGTGCGCCAAACTTCCACGGGGTGAAGGACCCCATTGTTGCCAGGAGGTGGATTGCAGACATGGAGTCTGCCCCAGTTGACGAGCTTCTGCCTTGAGGGGTCGAAGGTTCGGTATGCTGCAGGGCGTTTGAGGGAAAGAGGTAGGGATTGGTGGGAGGCAGTTGGTGACTCGCTGGGAGCCCCATCTATTTAGGCTATGACATGGTCGGATTTTGTGACCAGGTTTAGGGCTGAGTTTGCGCCGGCTGTGGAGCTTCAGCAGCTGGCCAGAGAGTTCATAGATATGAGACAGACGACTGAGTCGGTGGCGCAGATTACCGCTAAGTTCAGGGAGAGGGCCTTACTGGTGCCTCAGTATGCAGGGGATGAGGAGATACGGAAGACCCCCTATCATGACATGTTGAGAGCTATCATTCGGAAACATGTCAAATACTCGGCATGCCCGACATTGGATGACATGATTGTGAGGGCGAGGGAGAGGGAGATTGACATTGAGCACCTCCGGAAGAGGAAGGCGGAGACTGAGTAGGGTACTGGGGTTTTGGGGAAGAAACCCAAGGGATCCGACACTAGGTCGAAGGGCCAGCCGGGCCAAAGCCGCTGCAGGAAATACGGCAGGCCGCATGAGAGAGTTTGTAGATTGGGATCATCAGGCTGCTACAAGTGCGGCATGATTGGGCACTTGGGCAGGGATTGCAATGCCCCCACTCCTACTTTCCAGACATCAAACCTAATTTGCTTTCATTGCAATCAGAAGGGCCATAAAAAGGCCAACTACCCTAGATTGACAGCAGCAGTGCCAGCGGCGGCTCCAGCTCCAGTGACCCTGCGGATCACATAGGGCCGACAGGGAAAGACAGATGCTCCAGTGGTGAGGAGTCGAGCATTCCAAATGACCGCCGAGGAGGCGCGTGCCGCACCTGATGTGGTGACGGGTATGTTTTCTTCTCCCTAGCTCTTACTTCATGTCGATTATGATATTTATTTATTGTGTTTATGTGTTATGTTTAGGATCGTTCCATGTGAACGATATCCCAGTTCAGGTGTTATTTGATTTGGGGGCTACCCAATCATTTGTTTCTCTCGCACTTAGCAAGAGGTTTTCCGAGTCTCCGGGAATGTTGGATTATCCCTTAGAGGTCGAGATTGATGACAACCGATATGTCCGAGCATCAGAGGTTTTCAGAGACTGTGTGTTGAGGTTATATAACGAGCGTTACCTCGTAGACTTGGTTCCCATTCCATTACGTGGGAACAAGGTTATCATAGGCATGGACTGGTTGAGCCCTAATGGGGCGGTGATCGACTGTGCGCAACAGTTGGTGCGTATCAGGACCCAAAGTTGGGGAGAGCTGGTGATTCAGGGCGAGAGGCCGCAGCGAGGACTAGCTTTGTGCTCAGCAGCGAGGGCTAGGCGCTACCTTCAGCAGGGTCGCACAGGGTACGTCGCCTACGTTATGGATACCCGGTAAGCGGGTAAGGCAACCGTGAGTGATGTGCCAGTGGTGCGAGAGTACCCGGACGTATTTCCAGAGGAGCTGTATGGGATACCTCTGGATAGGCAGGTAGAGTTCGGGATCGACCTAGTCCCCGGTGCGGCTCCGATAGCCAAGGCACCATATCGGCTGGCTCCTCCTGAGATGCAAGAGTTGTCTACACAGCTGCAGGAGCTGTTAGACAAGGGATTTATCAGGCCGAGCAGTTCGCCCTGGGGAGCCCCGATCCTATTTGTAAAGAAGGACGGGTTGCATCGGATGTGTATAGATTACCGGGAGCTGAACACGGTAACGGTGAAGAACCGTTACCCACTCCCGAGGATCGATGATCTCTTAGACCAGCTACAGGGGGCATCTTGGTTTTCCGAGATAGATTTACGTTTAGGCTACCATCAGATGAGGGTCAGAGACAAGGATGTACAGAAGGCTGCGTTCTGGACTCGCTATGGCCACTACGAGGTCGTGGTGATGCCTTTCGGGCTCACCAATTCTCCTGCCGTGTTCATGGATCTCATGAACCGCGTA
The DNA here is from genome assembly GCF_052849685.1 of Lactuca virosa. Taxonomy (NCBI): domain Eukaryota; kingdom Viridiplantae; phylum Streptophyta; class Magnoliopsida; order Asterales; family Asteraceae; genus Lactuca; species Lactuca virosa. The sequence continues at coordinate 474,777,815 of NC_136429.1, read as the reverse complement.
TGCAGACCGATGCTGGATCGGTCTGTGATAGTTTTCATTGATGACATCTTGGTTTATTCCAAGACGCAGGAGCAGCACGAGGAGCACTTGAGAGAGGTGCTGGATACCTTGAGGAGGGAGATATTGTACGCCAAGTTCTCCAAGTGTTAGTTCTGGTTGCGCGAGGTGCAGTTTCTTGGGAACCTTGTCAACCAGAACGATATTTTGGTTGACCCGGCCAAAGTAGAGGTCGTGATGAGATGGGAGGTTCCGAAGTATCCATATGAGATTCGGAGTTTCCTGGGATTGGCTGGCTATTACCGGAGATTCATTCAGGACTTCTCCAAGATAGTCGTACCCCTTACCCGGTTGACAAAGAAGGTCGTGGTCTTTCGCTGGGGGTCTGAGCAGCAGGCAGCATTTGCGACATTGAGACAAAGACTATGTGAGGCGCCGATCATAGCCCTTCCATAGGGCGTGGAGGATTTTGTAGTGTACTGTGATGCTTCAATATTGGGTTTGGGCGCAGTATTGATGCAGAGAGCGCACATCATCACCTACACCTCGAGGCAGCTGAAGCCTCACTAGGCGAACTACCCGACACATGATTTGGAGTTGGGGGCGGTCGTCTTCGCCCTCAATATTTGGCGGCATTACCTCTATGGGGTCTGTTGTACCATTTACACAGATCACAAGAGTCTGAGGTACCTCATGGATCAGCCAAATCTGAACATGAGGCAACATTAGTGGCTAGATGTAGTGAAGGATTACGACTGTGAGATCCTTTATCACCCGGGAAAGGCCAATGTGGTAGCCGATGCTCTTAGCCGTAAGGCGGCCCCGATCAGAGATATCTGCCTACGAATGACAGTAGTGACTCCGCTTCTGGAGCAGATCCGAGAGGCTCAGCAGGAGGCTATGAAGGAGGAACATCGGAAGAGCGAGCGTATTGTGGGTCAGGTTTCCTCCTTCGACTATGATAGCCAAGGGTTTTTGACACTACACCGCAGGGTGTGGGTTCCATATCATGAAGGTGTGCACCAGGTTCTGATGGAGGAGGCGCACAAATCCCGATTTTCCATTCATCCCGGGGCGACGAAGATGTACAGAGATCTTCGTTGGATTACTGGTGGCCCTGGATGAAGAGGGATGTAGCCTGGTACGTCGAGAGATGCCTGACCTGCAGGAAGGTCAAGGCCGAGCACCAGAGGCCTCATGACAAGACACATCCGTTGGATATCCCTATATGGAAATGGGAAGATATTACTATGGATTTCATCACAAAGCTTCCCAGGAACGCACGAGGGGTGGATTCGATTTGGGTCATCGTTGATTGGTTGACCAAGAGTGCTCATTTTATACCGATCCAGGAGAGCATCTCGGCGAGAAGCTGGCCGATATCTACATCCAAGAGGTAGTAGCTCGACACGGAGTGCCAGTCTCCATGAATTCTGACAGAGACGTGCAATTCACTTCCAGATTCTAGAAGAAGTTTCACGAGGAGTTGGGTACTCGTCTGCACTTTAGCACCGCTTTTCACCCGCATACGGATGGTCAGAGCGAGCGAACCATCCAGACTTTGGAGGATATACTACGGGCATGTGTTTTAGACTTCGGTGGTAGTTAGAATACCTACCTTCCCTTGGCAGAGTTTTCCTACAATAATAGCTACCACGTGAGCATCGACCGTCCTCCCTTCGAGATGCTATACGGGAGGAAGTGCAGGACCCCGATTCGTTGAGGTGAGGTTGGGCAGAGAGTCATGGGGAGTATCGAAGTGGTACTCAAGATGACAGAGAGGATCCAGTAGGTCCGGAGCAGGCTTCAGACTACTCCGAGTCGACAGAAAAGTTATGTCGAAAAGCATCGTTCGGACCTGGAATTCCAGGTCGGGGATATAGTTCTCCTGAAGGTGTCACCTTGGAAAGGTGTCATCCGGTTCAGGAAGCAGGGCAAGTTAGACCCTAGGTACATCGATCCTTTCAGGGTTGCAGCCCGGGTGGGAAAGGTGGCGTATAGGCTGGATCTGCCAGCCGATCTTAGCCAGACTCGTAGTACCTTTCACGTCTCCCAGCTGCGGAAGTGCCTGGCAGACGACTCTGCAGTGGTGCATCTAGAGGATATTAAGGTGGATGACAACCTGAATTACATTAAGCAACCAGTAGCTATCCTCGACAGGAAGTCAAAGGATCTGAGGACCAAGAGGGCCGAGCTGGTGAAGGTGCAATGGCAGCACCGCAAGGGCTCATAATGGACTTGGAGTCGGAGGACGAGATGACGGAGCACTACCCCGAGCTTTCTCCAGATGCAGTAGCAGACTTCGAGGACGAAGTCTAAAATAAGTGGGGGAGATTTGTAACGCCCGGTTCCCGATACGTATATTTATTACAAGTTTTTGCCTATTTACACAGGGACTCGACGAGTTGGAGGCCCAACTCGTCGAGTAGGTGCTAGTGACTGGACGCGGGTGGAAAAGTCTACTCGCAGAGTCGGAAGCCCCGACTCGACGAGTAGGCCTGTCTGGATGAAACCCTAAAATTGAGGGTTTGCACCCTATTTAAACAACTTATAGGGTCTCCACTCCAGCCTCCATCACCCTCAGACTCTCTGCACGAAACCCTAATCGAATATTGAGTGTTCTTGATCCTTTTGTGCCATTTGTGTCTTTTTGAAGCTTGAGAAGAAGGAGGAGGCTTGGGAGATCAAGAGAAAGCAAGTAGATCCAGAGGTTGGCACATCTCTAACTCATTTGAGGTATAAAGCTGATACCTTGACTATTCATTTCTTAGATCTCCATTTAGGGCTATTTTCTACCTTTTCTAGGTCTTAGTGAAGCCATATTCGGGATTGTGAGTATCCATGGAGTTGTGCTTCAGATCTTGAACCTTTAAGGGTTCCCATGGTATAAAGGTGCCAACTTTATGGCCATGGGAGTCCCATGCATCTTGTAGACTTCATTTTAGGTCATTATGAGCTAGTTAACCCGTGCATGAAGGTAAAGTTTGTAACTTTACGTGCTATATCGATCCTAGGAGGTCAGATCTATGTTCTGGATGCATTAAGTCCGACTGAAATCGGCTTGGTAGAGTTGGACTTTGGGGGACTCGGCGAGTCGGGTTATGGTTCCTCAACCTTTTCTGTTTCTAATCGATCTGGTTGAGTCTAGAAGAGGACTCAACAAGATGGACGCGAATATGGACTTGAAGACCAAAGAACGCGAAGAGTTCAAGGATGAACTCGGCGAGTTCAAGGCAATGTACCAATGTATATGAAAAAGAAATCGATGAGTCAAGGAAAGACTTGGCGAGTCAAGTACTAACATTCCAACTTGCATGAAGAAGGACTCGACGAGTTCAAGGATGAACTCGGCGAGTCATTGGCAAAAGGTCCCGATTCTGTAGGAAGGAGAACTCGACATCTTCGTCGCCCCAGGATGGATGGAAAACCTCGACTTATGGGCCTCATCCATCAGAACTTGCCGCACTCCGCACCAGTACGGAACCCAGACCCTCCCATGCAGGGTCAACAACCCTCGGCTGTCATAATTAAACGAGGCGACCCAACCTACAATCCGCTCGCACTTCTGGAGCTCTTCCTTCAGGCCCTCAACCTGCGCCTCTTTAATCTACTCTAACGGTGGAGTAATCACTGTCATCCTCAAACATATATCTCTAATCAGAGCCGTTACCGCCTTGCTGCTCACGGCGTCGGCCACCACATTGGCCTTGGCCAGGTGGTAAAGGATCTCACAGTCATAATCCTTCACCACATCTAACCACCAACGCTTCCTCATGTTCAGATTTGGCTGATCCATGAGGTACCTCAAACTCTTGTGGTCCGTGTAAATGGTACACCGAACCCCATAGAGGTAATACCGCCAAATCTTGAGGGCGAAAACCATAACCCCTCAGCTCTAAATCATGCGTCGGATAGTTAGCCTTGTGAGGCTTCAGCTGCCTCGATACGTAAGCTATCACATGACCACTCTGCATCAAAACTGCACCCATGCCCGTAATCGATGCGTCACAGTAAACTACAAAGTCATCAACTCTCTCGAGCAGAGTAAAAATCGGTGCCTCACATAACCGCTGTCTAAGAGTCTCGAAGGCTACCTGCTGCTCAGGCCCCCAGCGGAATGTCACCGACTTCTTGGTCAGTCGGGTCAAAGGAACAGCGATCTTGCAGAAGTCCTGGATGAATCTCCGGTAATAACCTGCTAGACCAAGAAAACTCTGAATCTCAGTTGGAGACCTCAGAACCTCCCATTGCATCACGGCCTCTATCTTGGCCGGATCGACCAGAATACCCTTCTGGTTGACGAGATTACCAAGAAACTGCACCTCGCGCAACCAGAACTCACACTTGGAGAACTTTGCAAAAAGTCTCTCCCTCCTTAGTGTCTCCAGCACCTCCCTCAGGTGCTCCTCATGCTGTTCCTGAGTCTTCGAATAGACCAAGATATCATCAATGAAAACGATCACAGACCGATCCAGCATCGGTCTGCACACTCAGTTTATGAGATCCATGAATGCGGTTGGAGCATTGGTGAGCCCAAACGACATCACCACAAACTCATAATGACCATAGCGAGTCCTAAAAGTCGTCTTCTATACATCCTCCTATCTGACTCGCATCTGGTGATAACCCAATCGCAGATAAATCTTGGAGAACCAAGATGCACCATGTAGCTGCTCAAACAAATCATCGATCCTCGGGAGGGGATAACGGTTCTTCACCGTTACCTTATTCAGATCCTGGTAGTCTATGCACATCCGATGCAGACCATCATTCTTCTTCACAAAAAGGATCGGTGCTGCCCATGGTTAACTACACGACCTGATAAATCCCTTGTCTAGCAGCTCTTGCAGCTGCGTAGACAACTCCTGCATCTCGGGGGGATCCAACCGATATGGTGCCTTGGCTATCGGAGCCGCACCAGGGACTAAGTCGATCCTGAACTCAACCTATCTTTCCGGAGGTATCCCAGGGAAATCCTCCGGGAATACATCCGAGTACTCTCGCACGACCGGTACATCATCCACCGTCGCCTTACCCTTATCCCGTGTATCCATCACATAAGCGACATAACCTGCGCAAACCTGCTGAAGGTAACGCCTCGCCCTCGCTGCTGAACATAAAATCGGTCCGCGTTGTGGCCTCTCGCCCTAAATCACTAACCCTCCCCCACTAGGAGTCCGAACCCTCACTAGCTGCTGTTCGCAGTCGATCACTGCCCCATTGGGGCTCAGCCAATCCATACCCACTATAACCTTATTCCCTCGCAGGGGAATAGGAACCAGATCCACTGAGAACTACTCATCGAATAACTGTAGTGTACAACCTCTGTGAACCCTCGCAACACTAACGGTCCTGTCATATGCTATCTCCACGTCAAGTGGGCAATACAGCTCCCCCGGAGCTCCTACGAATCGCTTGCTGAGCGCGAGCGAAACAAAAGATCGGGTTGCACACGAATCAAACAGTACCAAGGCTGATATACTGTTCACTAAGAACGATCCTATAACAAACACATAAACATAAGACATCAAGCATACAAGCATTCCTCAGGACCGCCCCGACATCGGATCGAAATCCGAAAAAGCATATAAGACTACATCGGGCCCCGCCCGGCTTCAGACCATAGTCCGAAACTACTACTAACTAAACAGGCCGTACTTGGTGCCTTAGACCCGTTCCTACTGGAGGAAACTCACCTCGAATGCTAGCTGTGAAATCTCGTGTGAGGAATATCTGAAGGATGCTCCAACGACTCCCTGACTATCAATTTCACAATAACAGTTAATCAAAATCTGATAATCCTTCTTAGGGTAAAATGACCATTTTACCCCTGGTCAAAGTCAACATCCTGGTCAAAGTCAAAGTCAAGGTCAACTCCCAGTCAACCCAACTCGTCGTGTTATCTCCCAACTCGGTGAGTTCCTATACTACTCAGACTCGTGGTCAACCGAGTCAACTCGTCGAGTCCCTTCACAGACTCGTCGAGTTCTACATGGCATACAATCGAGACAACCCGACTTCAACTCATCGAGTCTCATACTGGACTCGCCGATTTCCCCTGTCTGTTTGGGCTATCTTAATGGATTAAGCCCCTACACTTCAGATCCAAGCTTCATATTTCACAATAACCCTGAAAATGTCCTTTTTAGGGTAAAGCTTCTGACTTTACCCTTTAATACCACTTCTTAGAGGGTTTAGCTCAAACCCTAATTCCTTGGGACCTAGAACTTGGTCCTTAAGCATTCCTTACACTAAACTCAAGTTTACAACCTCAGATCTAAGCCCCTAACACTACTTGGACACGTAAAGTTCCCACCTTTCCCACATGCATGGCCTTTTGGGGCTAAAAAGGCCAACATGACTCTTTAAAGCTTGCATGGGGGCTCCAATGGCATATAGTTTGCACCTTTATGTCATAACAGCCCCTCTAGATCCCAGATCTGGAAGAATACCCACTTGGGTCGATCATTTCCCAAAAGCTATCAATCTTGGACCAAAAACCCACATAAAGAGGACATAAAGAGATCTAATGAACCAATAGCTAAGATAGAAGCTTGATTACCAGAAAAGGTAGCAAATAGAGTGTAGTTTCTAGATCTACTCATCCCTTCTTGATCCCTCTATCTTCTTCCTCTTCCACAAGCTTCAAAAGCACACAAGATCACTCAAAATGGCTCACACACTCAAAGAAAGCTCTAGGGTTTCGTGGATTAGGGTTTGGGACAAGGAGTCTGGAAATGAGGCCAAGGGGTGGTGGTTAAGGAGCTTAAATAGGGTGCAAAACCACAAGATTAGGGTTTCATTCTGGCCGATCTACTCGCTGAGTCGAGGGCTCTTGAATCGTCGAGTAGATAGCTCAAACCCCACGCATGATCTGCCTTCTACTCGACGAGTTAGGGCCACCAACTCGTCGAATTCCTCTCTTGAAATGAATAAATAAAAGAGTTAAATGCATACCAGGAACCAGACGTTACACTTGGTGGATCAAGTGGCAAAGCTGGAGGAAGAGGTGGGTTTTATTTAAAAAAACAAGTTTCAAAACTACAAATAATGGAAAACAGAAGACTTGAGTTTTATAAAATAACATAAACATTTTATCACCCACCAAGGATCATCTTGCAAGTAAAGGCAAGATTTAAAACACAACCATAGAAGGAAGAAGTGGTAACAACCTTTGAAGCACTTTGAGTCCTCTAGGGGAGGCTTGGAAGTTGATGGAGTGAGGATGAACCCTTGAGACACCAACAATATGACAACTTGATGTAATGCTAGTTACAACTCTTAAGCTTTTAAGCCAAAACAAGATTATGACTTAAAGAGAGAATGCAAGCAACAAAAATCTTCAAAGTTCAAGACTTTAGAGAGAAGATGGGGAAGAAGAAAGAGCTCTCGGCCAAGGAGAGTGGAGTGAAGAAAAATGAGAGAACTCACCTCTTATTTATAATGGAAATATGGTCCAAGAGTTATTAACCATTAGACAACTTTGTCCCCTATGTCATGAACACATCTTCCTAGGTTTGATTCTTTTGCATTATACCAATGCAAATGTCTTTTCTCTTTATCTCATGTTTCCAAGAAGAAAAGACAAGTCAAGAGTTTATATTTTATAAACTCAAGGTTTATAAGATTTAAACTTTGTCTTTTTTCTAAAAGACAAAAGGTTAATTAGGTCCAAAAAGATGTACATGACATATTATATTCATACCATATGAAATAATTTGTTACTTGTATTGTAAAATAAATATTTCCTTGAAATAAATATTTTCCCAGTTATTATAAGAGTTTATGAATATTTATTAAAATCAATTTCTAATAAATAATCATTTGTATCAAGTGGTTGTTAGTGTGACCCTTAGGATCATATGTTATTTAGCAATATCATTTTAATATGACTCTTGAGCATACTAGATCTTTCAATCTCCCGCTTGCGCAAGACTCATATCAAACTGATATAGACAGCGGTGAACGTCTAGCAACATTTCACTGCCCCCAACAACATATGATATAGTGCCATTCCATCAACGCCCAATTCCCCAAAAGCCCCAAGGCTACAATTAGTGAGTAAGGTAAGTTTATCGGTTATCCCTTTGCTACAGACATCATGTTGAACATGAGATATGGATCGCAGTCAATCTCATGTAAGTGTTCAACTTTACATCAGGCCTTAGATGTCTAACTCTCAATGAATAAGAGGAACAAATCCCATCTTGACTACATACACCTCTTGCATGGTTTACATCACGCTTGATAATAGCTTTTATAACTGCCTAACAAAAGAACAACTTTTGACTACATCAAAGCATAACGCTCCCCACACTCAAGTCCCAGATATGTATCTCAGGTGTTAATGATATACATATATTACCTTTTATCAAGTATTCATTCATGAAAGCGATCCATGAAGTGATCTTGAATGGGTCACTCCAATACTTACTCTCTAGTAAGTATCTATGAAACTGGTTACAACGCTTTATCAACCATCCTATTTCATATTAGTCTTATTTCATTATTGCTCCCACAATAGCAACTGACTATGGAGTTTTAGAGTGAATAAACTCACTCAAGGATTAAACATGTTAATAAAGAACACAACAAATATTTAATGAAAAGATCATATGCCATATATATCATAGTCATTACAATAGATGATGTTATATAATGTTCCAATATTCAATACTAATACATAGATCAAATCCAATCACTTGAATAGCGAAGTCCTGTTCCTCGAGCATGTCCCTCAAATTTTGCTTGAGGAAGAGGCTGCGTGAAAGGGTCCGCCAAATTTTGATCAGTGTGAACTTTGCGAATACTAATTTCTCCTTCTTCCACTTTATACCAGATGAAGTTGAATCTACGGCTAATATGCCTGGTCTTCTTGTGTGCTCGAGGTTCTTTTGCCAAAGCAATACCACCCTCATTGTCACAGAAAACGTGTAGGGGGTCCTGAATGGTAGGGACTACACCTAGATCCCTAATGAATTTCTTCATCCAGGCAGCCTCTTGTACAGCTTCAGAAGATTCTGACTCTGTAGTGGATTGTGCAACAACACTTTGCTTGGAGATTTTCCAAGATACCATACCCCCATTGATAATGAACACATATCCTGATTGCGATTTTCAATCATCTCGATCAGTTGTGAAGGAAGCATCAGTGTAGCACTTTACACTTAAGCTTTCTTCCACGCCTCCATAGACGAGGAACATATCCTTAGTTCTTCTCAAATACTTTAGGATGTTCTTCACAACTCTCCAATGACTCTCCCCTGGATTTTTTTGGAAATTGCTTACCATGCTCATAGCATAAGCAAGATCAGGTCTTGTATAATTCAGAGCATACATAATTGATCCAATTGCAGAAACATATGGAATATCTTTCATCTTGTCTAGCTCAGCCTTTGTGCTAGAACATTGAGATGAACTTAGTATAGTGCCATGTGTCATGGGTACAAATCCTCTCTTAGAGTTTTACATATTGAACCGTTTCAATACTTTCTCAATATATGTACCTTGGCTTATACCTATTAATCGTTTTGATCTATCTATATAGATTTTGATTCCAAGAATGTATTGTGCCTCACCTAGGTCCTTCATTGAGAAACACTTTCCTACCCAAGACTTTACACCTTGTAAAGTTGGAATATGATTTCTGATGATTAATATGTCATCCACATATAGGACCAATAATGTCACCGAGCTCCCACTAGTTTTCATGTAAACACAAGATTCATCTTCATTTCTAATAAAACCACACTTTGTGATTTCATCATCGAAATGATGATTCCAGTTACGAGATGCTTGCTTTAACCTATAAATGCATCTCTTGAGCTTACACACTTTATTAGGATGCTTTAGGTTGACAAAACCTTCAGGCTGATCCATATAGACATCTTCTTCCAAGTGTCCATTCAGAAAAGCGGTTTTTACTTCCATTTGCCATATCTCATAGTCATAGTATGCAGCTATGGCAAATAGTATCCTAATTGATTTAATCATAGCGTCTGGTGAAAAGGTTTCATCATAATCAACCCATGAGTTTGAGTGAATCCTTTAGCAACCAATCTTGCTTTGAATGTGTGTAAGTTGCCATCCATGTCAATCTTTTTCTTGAAGACCCACTTACTTCCAACAGTCTTGCTATTGGGAGGAAGATCAACCAAGTCCCAGACTTGATTTTCTCTCATGGATTGCATCTCAGCGTTCATGGCTTCAAGCCATTTGGCATATTTGGGATCTGCCATTACATATTGGTAGCTGACCGGCTCATCAGCATTCGTCATTACAAAGCACTCGTCAATGAGAAATCTATATCTCTCAAGTTCATGACGAATTCTACCAGATCTTCGAACGCCTTGTGTTTCAGTAGGTTGAAGGACAGTGATCTCTTCATCTTCAACAACCTCTTGTTCAGTACTAGTGCCAACTAAATATGCATCGGGTTGAGGTTCTTGATCTTCTTCAAGTTCCACATGCCTCCCACTTGCCTCATCCATTAGAAACTTGCTTTCTAAGGATTCTGCTTTTCGTGTAATAAGGATCTTATTCTCACTAGGGATGTAGAAGTAATATCCTAAACAATCTTTAGGATAACCCACAAAGATGCATTTGGTAGATGTAGGCTCAAGTTTGCTGGAAGTCTCTTGTCTAAGATAAGCTTCACATCCCCAAATTTTCATATAAGATAAGGATGGAGGTCTTCCATACCACATCTCATAATGTGTTTTCTCTACCTTCTTAGTTGGTGCCATATTCAAGATACGGGCTGCGGTGAGTAAAGCATAACTCCAAAAAGATAAAGGAAGGGTACTTCAAATCATCATAGATCGAACCTATCAAATAAGGTCTGATTTCTCCTCTCAGAAACACCATTAAGCTGTGGTGTTCTAGGTGGAGTGAGTTGTGAGATAATCCCACGACTCCTTAGATGGTCTTGGAATTGTTGGCTAAAGTACTCGCCTCCTCTATCCGAACGAAGGATTTTGATTGTTTTGTCGAGAGTATTTTCAACTTCACTTTGAAACAATTTAAACTTTTCAAATGCTTCATGTTTATGTTTCATCAAATACACATAACCAAAACGACTGTAGTCGTTAGTGAAGGTGATATAATATTTCTCACCATATCTAGACATTGTTTTAAAAGGTCCACATACATCGGTGTGTATGATGCCTAATAAAGCACTTCCCTTTCACTTGTTCCAAAGAAAGGGGATTTTGTCATCTTGCCACATAAACAAGATTCACATATGTCAAATGACTCTATGTCATTTGCCCCCAAAAGTCCACTTTTTTGGAGTTGAGATATGCGTTTCTTGTTTATATGTCCAAGGCGACAATGCCATAGATATGTTTGGTTCAAATCTGGTTTGTGACTTTTGGTGTTGACATGATAAAGGGACTTATTGTTTGAGATGTCATCTAGGTTTAGTTCATAAATTCCATTTATTGGTCTAGCCTCAAAATAGAAGATTCCTTTCAGGAAGGAGTGAATGTTATCATCAACAAATTTGAAATCATAACCAGATTTTCTCAAACGTGAAACTGAAATGATATTTCTAGTAATAGAAGTAATTAAACACACATTGTCTAATGTCAAATACAGACCAAATGGTAAACGTAAATCAAAATGTCCTATTGCTTGGACTGCAACCCGTGCTCCATTGCCCACATGCAATACCATCTCATCTGCTTTCAGTTCCTTACTCTTTCTGAACCCCTGTAACGAATTACAAATATGAGTTCCACAAACAGTATCTAATACCCAAGTGTTTGATGAAAAAGTAAATAATCCCATTTCAATCATGAAAATGGATATACCTGAAGGGCCTTCCCCGACTTTCTTGTTTTTCAACTCTGCAAGGTACTTAGGAAAATTCATTTTCCAATGCCCGACAACTCCACACTCAAAGCATGTGTCATCTTTGGCAAACGTTTCCTTCTTCTTGGGTGGTGGGTTTTGAGGAGCTTTCTTCCCTTTTCCCTTGCCAGCTTTTGGCTTTCCCTTGAAGTTCTTGCCTTTGTTCTTCTTGACTTTTTCTTCCCTAATCATGAGCACTTGGGGATTTTTACTTGGGATATTCTTCTCTGCGGTTTTTAGCATCCCGTGCAACTCAGATATTGGTTTCTCCCACCCATTCATGTTATAGTTTATGATGAAAGCATTGTAAGACTTTGGCAAAGAGTTCAGGATGATATCTATAGCCAAGTCTTGTGGATGGAGAGCCCAATCTCTCCAATTGATCCATGTAGCTTTTCATCTTGAGAACATGTTTTCTCACATTCCCATTCTCCTCCATTTTCATGGCATGAAGTGCTCTCACAATGTCAAACATTTCGGTTCTCGCTTGTTTCTTCCAAACATCTCCTTGAGATGTTCAATTATGTCAAAGGCAGTGTAGTGTTCCAGATCCCGCTGAAGATCGGGAACCATAGAGGCAAGCATGAGACATGAAACATCAAGTGAATCATCTACATGCTTTAGCCATGCATCATGTGCAACCTTTGGTAGAGTAGGTGGTTCATCAGGAGTTTGGTTTTCAAGGACATAGTCTTTCTTTTCTTGTTTCAAAACGATTCTTAAATTTCTGTTCCAGTCCAAAAAGTTGGAGTGGTTGAGTTTTTCTTTGTCAAGAATTGACCGAATGTTCATTAGGTGATGTGTTACAGTAATTGGTGGAGCCATCTACAAAAGTTTAACAAAGTTTTCATTTAGTATTTAATTCTTTAAATAATAATACCCTTTTGTTTCCAAAAACATTATTTATTTAAAGTCTAGGATCCAAGTTACAAATCAAATAAATGGTTAGGTATCCTTTATCCCATTTACCCAATTTTAACAAGGTAAATAACTTGTATTAATTACACCATTTGTAATTCCTAGATTTATGAGACCCTTAACAATCCATTTGTTAATTTGACATGTTTGGTCTCATCTATGCCTTGGAACACTCTTGCTTAGGTGACCTTTATCACAAGAGGTTTCCAATCAAGTCATCCAATTAGAGAAACTTGTAAAATTGGCCTATCACTTGGTTATAGAAATCGCAAAAATACTTTGGTCATCAAAAGATAATACTAATGGTTTGGTATCCTTTATCCCACTAGCATTATACAAGTGACGTGCAAATGTTTCTAAAATTGGATGGCATAGACTTGCATTTTGAAAAAGGGATTTGTATGTTTTGTTGTTCTATTTAAAACATGTGATATCATGACAATTGCATGCATCCAATATGTCATGGTATCAATTTTCTAAAAATCACTTTTAAGGTTCTTATAAAAAAACCTGGTTTTTATATTTCGGCTTGGTTCAATTTTAAAATTAATAACTAGTATTAAGTTTGTGTTTGAGCCATGTAGAACCCTTTAAATATTGTTTAATAAAACTTCATTTCATTAAATAATACTTTGGAGTTTGATTAAGTTATAAAAACATGATTTTTACAACAATAATTCAATATTTCAAAAGTTGCCGTAATTAACAATTTTTATAAAACCTGGTTTTTATTTAATGGCTAAAACATGTTACATCTAATGTCCATATTTTACATTTTGAAATCCAAACTCCATGTGATGTTTATTTTGTCAAAAAATAGTTTGGGTTTGTGAAAAAATAAATTATCAACCACACAAAAAATTTACTTGAAAAATAAACAATACAAGCATGCATTTGACATAAACAAGCCTTAAACTATATAACACTTTTGTGAGCCAACACAAAAGTGTTAAGTCCTTTCCTAAGGGACAAGGGGACCAAATAGTACAACTTGTTCATGTGATCTTCAAGCTCCCACTGCAATGACAACCAACTTTGTTGCAATTTTATAAAACCTTTTACAACCAAATCACACAAACAACAACACAAATAGTCAAAGTCTTGTTTATGCTTCTCTAAAATACATTTAAACATAAAACAACCTTTCTTTTTCTAAGGCAACTTTAAGTGACAAAAATGCACGTAAATTTTGTCACATAAAATAACTGTTATAAAGTTGTCAAAAAAAATATGTATGAACTTGTTTTTATATAAAAACACGTTATCCATATTCTCCAAAAACTAAGATTTCCATAAATCAAAAAATCTAACCAAACTTGCAAGGTGGCTCTAATACCAATTGTTGGGTTTTATTTAAAAAAACTAGTTTCAAAACTACAAATAATGGCAAAAGGACGACTTGAGTTTTGTAAAATAACATAAACATTTTATCACCCACCAAGGATCATCTTGCAAGTAAAGGAAAGATTTAAAACACAACCATAGAAGGAAGAAGTGGTAACAACCTTTGAAGCACTTTCAGTACTCTAGGGGAGACTTGGAAGTTGATGGAGTGAGGATGAACCCTTGAGACACCAACAATGTGCCAACTTGATGTAATGCTAGTTATAACTCTTAAGCTTTTAAGCCAAAACAAGATTATGACTTAAAGAGAGAATGCAAGCTGTTGGGTCAAAATATTGGTTTATACTTTGCTTTTCTAGGCAATTGTATTTTTCTGTAATGTTTTATGAGTTTACGGTTAGGTTTACGGCCAGGTGGGTGTTTACGGCCCGACCGTAAACCCATTTATGGCCCATATTCCCCAAGTATATATATATATATATATATATATATATATATATATATATATATGTGTGTGTGTGTGTGTGTGTGTGTGTGTTAGGTGGTTAAGGAGGGTTAGATGAACAGAAAAAGAGTGTACGACCAAGAGAGAAGAGAGGAGTTTTAGTGTGTGTAAGTGTGTGAATCTTGTGTATCTGGATCTTAATTCTAATCAATACATTCAAGATTCATCATCTTCTTCTTCTCATTCTCTTCTATTTGATCTGACATCATCCAATTGATTGGGATTCCGCACCATCAATTGGATCTGATTGATACACAAGCAGATTAGGGACTTACAATTGGTATCAGAGCTTGGATTGTATCAGTCAATTTTGTCCGATCTGGAGCATATTTGATCTTATTTTTAAACATTCTTGCGTTTTTGGATAGATCTCTGAAAATTAGGACGGGTTTGTTCTTCGCGTTTTTGATAAAAACGAGTTTTTGATCGAGTTTTGGAGCAAAAAGAGGTGAAAAACGCTGTTTTTCACGTAATCTGCGAAGAGTTTACGGCCTTTGAAGGGTTTACGGTCGACGGCGGCGGCGGCGTTTACGGCTAGGGTTTCCCGGAGTTTACGGCCGGTGAGTTTGCGGCCGGAGTTTACGGCCGGTGTTTGCAATCCTCGGAGTTTGTGGTCCAGCAGCGTTTACGGTTCGCACCTCGCCTCGTTCAGCAGCCTCGGTCTCGCGACTCGCACCTCGTCCTCGCAAGCAGAAGCTTCGTCCTCGCATCCCATCAGACGTCCTCGCAAGTGAAGTCCTCGCAGATCAACATACACTTAAAAAGGGGAAAGGAGTTTTGGGGGGTGCCTGGATTCGAACCAGGGACCTCTGGTTGATCAACTCAGCGCTTTACCAACTCATCTAGCTGACACTTTGTTTCATTCCTTCGAAATTTAATTCAAAACAAGTCTTTCTCGGTTCTAACTTTCGAAATTTGACTCTTTTAACCCCAAAAATCAATTTCTTTTATTTTTAAAATCCATTTTCAACCAAAAATTATAGTTTTTAATTTTTGACTTTTATTTTTGACTTTTTACTTAAAATTTTGACTTTGACTTTTAAAATTTGAACTTTGACTTTCTCGTTTAACCTTCAAATTTTCAAATTTAGATTTTCGGTTTGACTTTTAAGTTTGACTTTTAAGTTTGACTTTTAAGTTTGACTTTTAAGTTTGACTTTTAAGTTGGATTTTTTAAATTTGACTTTTAAGGTTGACTTTTGAGTTTTTAGTCAAAGAAACTTTTAAAAAAAAAATAAAAAAATAAATAAAAATGAGTTCCGAATCCATTCCGGTAAATGAAGTTTCATGTACTCCAGCTTGTGAAACTACGATTAAATTTCTTCGGGAACAAATTGATTTATTAAAAAGAGAAGTTGAGGATCTTAGATATGAGGGCTATCAACTTAGAAAAGGACAAATACCCCTAAAGGCCCAGTTAGAAACAAAAATAAAGGATTTTAGGAAACTTCAGGAAGACTACAATATCAAATGTGTACATTATGATTATATCAAGAGACAGAATGTTGAGTTAATTACTGAGCTTGATACATTAAAAGGGCAATTTGAAACTGCAAATTTTGATTTTAAAAAGTTTGATGTATCAAGCGAGGTAGTTGCCAACATGATTGACCATTGCCCGCAGTTCAAACGAAACCAGCAAAAGGGTTTCGGATACGATAATGTACCTCCTCCTTTTAATCATACATATCAGTATCACCCTTTGTCTAAAGAGGAGATTGCCAACGAACCTTTCATGGTGTATGGCAAGCCATCTGGTTTTGTTTCAGGAGGAATTATTAATGTTGAAAGTACTAATGTTTGTACTTCCCCTGCAGATCAATCCTTAAATCAGTCAAAGCAAGAAGCTGAAGGATATGTTTCTGATAATAAAATTGTGTCTGAACTTGTTGTTTCTGTTTCGAATGAAAACTCTATTGTTTCTGATGTTATGATAGGATATACTTTTGTGGTTTGGGCTAGGCATTCTAATGTATAGGTCTTGGTAGGATGTTAGAGTGTGTTGTGATGGCTGTAACTTGTTAGTGGGTGTGTGCTGCCGTACACGTGTGTGCGGCCGCACACGCTGTGTGTGGCCGTACACGTGTGTGCGGCTGCACACTTGTGTGCTGCTTTTTGTGGTATAAATAGTCTGAGTCTGTGTCAGTTGTCAAATGACTTATGTGTGTGTGTTTCCCAAGGTGTACCTGACATTTATACGTAATAGATGTGTGCATGCTTGGCTTTATTCTCCTTCTACTCCTTCTACACTCTGTTTGATTGTTTGCAATTCATTGATCACTGATTTGGATCTATAGATAAGGGACTTACAATTGGTATCAGAGCAAATTCAGTGTCAATTTGAAGAATCATAAGAGTGTGCGGTTGAGAATAGTTGTGGCTTTTGAGGTGCATTTATATTTTTGATTGAGAAACTGCTTTTAATCATTGTTTTTACTAAGTTTGGAACCAAAATTCACTCAAAAATCTAGTATTTTTGGGTGTGCGGTTGAGACTTTGAAGGTGTGCGGTTAAAACTTTCTAGTACACTTTCTATGATTAATAGTCTGCTCACCTAAAGTAAGGAGTATCTCGGAAGCTCTTGATTATTGGGGTATGTCAGGAAGCGGGAAACATGTTCTAGTACACTTAAAATTGAACAATTCTAGATTGTCTGTAGATCTCGCTGCTCAACTTAGGTGGACAACAATATCCTTGGTCGTCGTCAGATAAATGGTCCTTAGGGATTTTTATCTAGTAACTTAGGATCAATATGTCTTGTCACTGATAGCATTCCTAAATTTTGTCACAATTCTTCGTGCTTAAGTGGACCACAATACCGGCGATCGACCAGACCTATTCATGAAAGGAGAAGTACTGACAAATGGAAAATGATTGTCTAACAACTTTGATCCCACAAATCTCAAAAGGTTATTAATTTCAGTTAAAGGCGAAACCTAGGTTAAATTCAATTTTTAATATCATTTTATTTTGTTTTATTTTATTTTTTATTTTTTATTTTTTTTATTTTAGTAAATCTTAGAATTTCTTTCATTTTTAATTTTATTTCTATTTGTATTTTGTAATTAATTCTCAAAAGGTTTCAATTTTAAATATTTTTGGGTATTGGGCTTTTATTGTCAAGAATGGTAAAATGGCAGCCTCTATTGGAATGTATATAAAAGGGGGATGTGCAGTCAAAATCCCTTTCACTTTTACTCCTTTCAAAATACGACCGCACACAGCTCCTATTCCTCTCTCTCTCAAAAATCCTCAAAAACCCTCATTTTTCGAGAAATCGAAGCCTCTTAATCGTAAGAACTGTGAAATCGACTCCTATAATGTAGTTTTTGAGCAAAACCGATCTTGATTCATTGGTCAATTGAAGGATTTCAATATCGACTGTGCATGTGCGGCCACACACGCCGTGTGCGGCTACACACCCCTGTGTGCGGCTGCACACACCCCCGTGTGCGGCTGACCCTGTGTGCGGCTGCACAAACCCCCCGTGTGCGGCTGAATCCGTGTGTGGTTGCACACCCCTCGTGTGCAGCTGGACTCGCGTGCGGCTGGCACTGTACAGTTGGAACCCATGTACGGTTGTACACTGTGTGCGGCCGCACACATTATGTGTGTGTGGTTGGATCTAGGTGTATGGTTGTACACCTAAAATTAACTTAAAATTTGATTAATGGGAAATCTCTTAATTTTTCTAATACTTTAAATTTATGCTTGTGTTTTTCAGAACATCATGGGAGATCTTGAGTTCGCAAAAGTGCACAATTTAGCCATTTTTCTAGAAGATCCTCCAGTGGCTCACAACGATCTCAAATTCATTGTCGATGGTCTAAGGAAATGTTGCTTGGTCTCTGCTTTCACCTTTAATCCAACAATTTATCAAAGTTTGATTAAAGAATTTTGGAGAAGCGCTTCTGTGAAAAGAAACAATAATAATGAGAAATATCTTGAGGCATATATACAAGGAAAGAAAGTGTCAGTCTCTGAAGACATCATTCGAGGAACCCTTCAAATTGGTGATAAGCATGAATAACCAAAGGAAATTGGTATTGCCACCATGTTGGAAATATCTGGCCCACGTTTTTGTGAGTTGCATCTCAGGACGAAGATCCGATGCAAATGAGATATCCTTGGTCAATACTGATGCTATCGCTGCTTTGGCCTCTGGAGTAGACTTTAATTTTTCAAAATTTATCTTGCATGAGATGATTTTGAATATTGAAGGAAACAAAAGGGACAAGTTTCTGATGTATCCAAGGTTTATTCAGATGATCCTTAATATCATGCATCCTGAGATTGAAAGGAAAGGAGAGACCCTGGACATCAAGTCAGTTGGCTCAAGTGCCTTTGGTTTAATGAAACAAAAGCGATCAGGAAAACTCAACTTTGAAGGAATACATCCATTAATCAGATTTGGTATTTTTGCTGAGGAAAGTGATCAGTCTGAGCCCATCGAATCTTCTTGCCCTACGGAGACCGACGATGTGGTCATCTCTACTTCTGAACATGAAACTGGGGAAGGGTTAATCTCTCCTGTGGCAAGAGTTGCATCGGAGCATGAACAGTTACCGATTGTGGACGTTGAGAGTGAATTTGATCAAGAGGGAGATAAAGGAGATCATGATGGAAATGACGAGTTTCTACATGATATGGATTTCTCAGGCCTCGACAATGTTGCCATTCCTCTTAAATTCGATTTTGAACAAGAAGATGGACTTGACACAGGTCTGGGTCTCTCTGACAGGTTCTTCGAAAAGGTCGATGAAGTTGCTCAAACTACAACTGAGACTAGGGCTGCGGAGAAGACTCTTAAAACTATGCCTCTTTCGTCCACCTCAATGGAAGAAAATTTAAGTCAACAGGGTGCAGATTCTAGGATTCCTCCCCTTGATTCTGTTATGCCTACATCATTTCCATTTACAAGTGACCCGACACAGACTCAAACCTCTTTGCCTCCTGTAGAAGGAAGGCGTCAACATTTGAGGCAGGGTGTGTCTATTCAAGGCCAAACACCACCAGTTTCAGCTACAGTCATCACCACAACTGTTACAACACCACCTCTCCAATCTAATGAAGGTCCAAGTACCGTGCTTGAGACAGGCGGACCGTCTACTGTTCCAGGATATTCCCTAACAAGACCGTTGCTAGATGAGGCTTCTATCAGACTCGCTAAGCACTTGTCTCAACATAGCCCAAAATCCTCCTCCCGTGGAAAGGGAATATCTCTCGAGGAAGGTCACTCAGGGGATGAAAATACTGTTGTGTCCAAACTTCAAGAAGAGATTGGTATTCTGAAACAACAGAACATTGAAAAAGACATCATGCTGGAACAACACGGTAACCTCATCGCTGAACTCCAGGCAGAAAATGCTTCAAAGTCAAAACAGATTACTGATCTACAAACCAATCTTGGATCAGTAACTGCCTTTTACTTCGATTTAAAGAACAAGCTATTTGAATCTTTTGGGGATAAGCTCAAAACTTTGTTTCAACAGCCTCATGGTATAGAAGACCCTCCTACTGCTTCCGACCAGCCTTCTGAAAATGAAGCTTCTTTTGATCAACCTCCTCCTACAACAAGAGTCGTTGATCGATTTGAAAAAGAACCTGAAGGTGCCAGACCTCGGATCACGATCAAACATGGAAAGAGGACCGTCACTGCCAATAGAAATGAAGGATTACTTTTTATGAAGAACTCGAACGAAAATCGCAAAGCAAAAGATCCTGTATTGACAGTGACGGATCTTAAAAAGCGAAAGTTTGGTGACGAGTATGGTGATCGCTCCGGGATCAGAATGTGGGGTTATGATCCTGAGTCTAAATTATGGGTGGTTAAAAGAAATTCTGGTCTCTCAGAATACTACAAAAACATCCATGATTTTAACTCATGGACGAAGGTCGATCTTTCTGAACTCTCAAGAGCCCCATTCCACAATCCCTCTAAAGATCCTAGCGCTTCAACTTTCAAGCAGTTCCTGGACAGACAGGTCAGGGATAACTTCTCAAAGATGAAAACTGCAAAAGCCCTGTACAGAAAAGATGCAGATGTTATTGATCCTGAATCTGGAAAGCCAATGAAGATCATTCTATGGCCTGCAACAAAACAAGTGAAAGAAATTCCTATCCCTCAACACTTCCATGAAGGATTTCTTGACGACATGGAATTTTGCACATATGATGATGAAAATGCTACTGCTGCCATCAAGCTCAAGAGAAGCAAAAACGTGATAAGGCTTATCAGTGCAAAAGATCTTCTCAGATTCAGAGAAAGAGACATTCGTACCTTAGCTCGTCACCAAATCATTTGCAGAAAAGAAGTCATGGAGGTTGCTGCTAAGGAATTCACTGGAATGGTCGCCTCCATCATCAATGGAAAGCTATGGATAGGATCCATGGGAAAATCCGGCCTGAAGCTGTTCGAAAAACCTGGAGAATGAAGACCAAGTCTTTGCTAGCCACAAACCAAGGGGGAGATTGATAGGATATACTTTTGTGGTTTGGGCTAGGCATTCTAATTTATAGGTCTTGGTAGGATGTTAGAGTGTGTTGTGATGGTTGTAACTTGTTAGTGGGTGTGTGCTGCCGTACACGTGTGTGCGGCCGCACACAGCGTGTGTGTGGCTGCACACTTGTGTGCTACTTTTTGTGGTATAAATATTCCGAGTCTGTGTCAGTTGTCAAATGATGTATGTGTGTTTGTTTCCCAAGGTGTACCTGACATTTATACGTAATAGATGTGTGCATGCTTGGCTTTATTCTCCTTCTACTCCTTCTACACTCTGTTTGATTGTTTACAATTCATTGATCACTGATTTGGATCTATAGATAAGGGGCTTACATGTTAAAATTGATGATACATCTTGTGATGCTTCTGCATCGGATCATGTTGAGTTAATTTTTTTTGACATATTTGATGATTTGTTTGAAAATACTGATGTTCCTGTTTCTAGCACATCTACTTCATGTGCAGGTAAAGTAGCAGAGGATGAGAACAAGGAGAAAACCATTGAACAAACCAACATCTCCTTGAGCTCAGAATCTGTTGCTTCGAACTCAGCTGCTTCTGATCAACCTGCTATTGAGAAATACATGCCACCAATTCCAGTGAAACAGAGTGCCTGTTGTAATTGTGCTTGTGGGAACAATAAGAGACAAGGCAAGGACACGCCACCAGGGGCAGGAACAAACAATTTCCCAGTGAAGAAAAAGACTTGTTTTCATTGTGGAACACCTGGTCACATTGCCCGAAATTTTCCTAATCGCGCATACGTTCCCTACTATGCACAAGGGTGGAAGAACGCGCCAAGAGGGATATACTCCAAAAGAAACCCCTCGAGGTCACGTTCAGACAATGGTGACTGGAACGCGCAGAAGGCCAAGAATCAAACCCACAAGGCCAAGAATCTGAATCCCAAGGGTAAGAAGGGAATGTCGGCCAAGAAGCCCAATCCAAGAGATGCTCCAGTGAAACAAAGACCGGTTAGGTCAAAGTCATCTCAACGGCCGACATCAAAATCAAAAGCAAGTACTGAGCCACCCATCGGATCGAAAAAGAAATGGGTCAAAACCAACTACAAATGGGTTTCGAAAGCTCAATCTCCCAAATCAACTAATGACTCTAATATTTCTACATCTTCTGTTTGTGATAAACAAGACATGTCATGGGAGAATGTATCTTGCGTAGATGACAAAGGTTGACCCAGTTTCAAAATGGACTGGGTTCCAAAGACCAACTAATCCCGCTCTGTGTCGGAGCAGCTATGGAGGCATATCATCATACTTCGGTTTGTTGGTAGTGGCTGTTCCAGGCACATGATAGGGGACATCTCTCAACTGTACAACACTTAGAACATTATTTGAGAGTATGTGTCCTTTGCGGGAAGGGAAGAAAGGAAGGGATCACTCATGGGGTTAATGCTTAACAATGTGAAGAATTTTTGGATCTGTTCTGAGATTATGTATGCTGTTCTCAGACCTTCTGGATGCAAATTCAATCGGTGACTTACGGTTTGAGTTTTCTTCTCGATACTCCTGAGTTTTTCTTAAGCCGATTCACTTTAAAGACTAATTTTTGTTTTAGGATAGTTTAAATTTGTGCATCTACTTTCGTTTCTCTCCTATGCACAAATTTAGGGGGAGAAATAAAAACAAAACAAAAATTAGATAATTTTAAAAAAAATCCAAAAACATTAGAAAATCAGAAAATCCAAAAATATGTTGGTTATGGAATGTGCTTGCAGGTGATGTGATGGGAAGTGATATAATCATGTGATAACAGCTAATCTGAATCTGTGTAAGGGACTGAATCTGAATTGTCTAGGCTCTGTGTTCGATGCGCTGGTAGGCACGAGAGATTAAAATGGACTTGACTAGGCATTAATGAAATTAAGGAATCTAGAGACTTAAAAAATCTTGACCTAGATAGATCCATTTAGCCTGAAAATACGACACTCAGATAGGTTGAGCAGAGAGATATACATGGTAATCCACCGGTCACATTAAAGTAATCCGTATCTAGAACTGTGGTTTAACTCTTCCTCGATGTACGGACTCTGTCCTTAATTCCGGTATTGATGGGGCGACTGGGGAATTCCGATAAAGTAGGTTTGTAGGAAATTATTTTCTTGCTTTCTTTCTGTTAGTCATATGTTTCCTCCTCTGCGTGATTGAAATACATCCGACCTGGACTGTAACATATGCAATTCTATTTCTCTGCATCTTCTATGTATGCAATTCTTCCTGTCTGTTAGCCATATGTTGTCTTCTTTGCGTGATTGAAATACATCCGACCTGGTACACCGCATATGCACCATTCTACTTCTCAATCCCTCTAAATCTGGTTAGTCATATGTTTCACCCTCTGCGAGATTGGAAGAGATCCGACCTGGGTGTATAGCATATGCACTCTAAATCTGACTTCTCTCATAATAATTGTATGCTCACCTAAAGTAAGGAGTACTTTGGAAGTTCCTGCTTATTGGGGTATGTCAGGAAGCGGGAAACATGTTCTAGTACATTTCAAATTGAACAATCACTAGATTGTTTGTAGATCTCGCTGCTCAATTTAGGTGGACAACAATATCTTTGGTCGTCGTCAGCTGAATGGTCCTTAAGGAATATTATCTAGGAACTTAGGATCACATTGTCTTGTCACTTATAGTATGTCCTAATTTTGTCACAATCTCTCGTGTTTAAGTGGACCACAATACCGGCGATTGACCAGATCTATTCATGAAGGGAGAGGTACTGATAAACGGATAAAGGCTGTCTAAAAACTTTGATCCCAAATCACTCTTAAAGTTAGATATCATTTTATTTTTGTTAAATTTGTTCATAGTTTCTTCTAATTTAAATATTAGTGGAGAATTAAAAATTTTAAAAACCAAACAAAAATCAGAAAATTAAAAATCCAAAAATAGTGTTATTTCTGTTTTATTTCTTTTTCAGAAAATATGAAAAATCCAAAAATATTGTGTGCTAAATTTTTCTTTTAGTTTAGTTTTGTCTTGAAAAGTGAATTCAGGTGAAGATGAAACTCATGGAGTTTGTGTCGAAGATTTCTGAGCGAAGGCTTCATCCGTGATCATCGAAGAATTCTCATTCGAAGGAGCAAGAAATGAAGATTATTCTTTCGACATTCAATCTTTCAACCCCAGAAGCAAGGTGAAGCTACAATTGAAGATTATGTGACGGATTGCATTGAAGCCTCCTCAATCAATCTGCTGCTATCTTGAACCTGCTGAAGTGATCCAGAAGATTTGTTCTCTCTGATGTTCTCTCTGAAGATTCTCAAGCTGAAAGTGCTATCTTTCAAGAATCAGTACATCAAGCCTCCTCAACCAATGTGCGTTTAGAGTCAAATCTTGAAGAAATGCCCAACTGCTCAAGATGAAGTCAATTATTGAAGATTCATCATGTTCATCTTGAAGCTGTGAAGAAATTGAAGATAAATGCTGAAGCCAAGCTCCCAATGAAGATTATCAAGAAAAGCCAGCTACCTTTTTAGGGGGAGCTTGTTGGGTCAATTAAGAAAAGAAAGCTATAAATCAAGGGGGAGATTGTTGGGTCAAAATATTGGTTTATACTTTGCTTTTCTAGGCAATTGTATTTTTCTGTAATGTTTTATGAGTTTACGGCCGTAAACAGGTTTACCACCGTAAACCTTGTTTACGGCCCGGCCATAAACCCATTTATGGCCCATATTCCCCAAGTATATATATAGGTGTTAGGTGGTTGAGGAGGGTTAGATGAACAGAAAAGGAGTGTACGGCCAAGAGAGAAGAGAGGAGTTTTAGTGTGTGTAAGTGTGTGAATCTTGTGTATCTGGATCTTAATTCTAATCAATACATTCAAGATTCATCATCTTCTTCTTCTTCTCCTTCTCTTCTATATGATCTGACATCATCCAATTGATTGGGATTCCGCACCATCAATTGGATCTGATTGATACACAAGCAGATTAGGGACTTACACAAGCAACAAAAATCTTCAAAGTTCAAGACTTTAGAGAGGAGATGGGGAAGAAGAAAGAGCTCTCGGCCAAGGAGAGTGGAGTGAAGAAAAATGAGAGCACTCACCTCTTATTTATAATGGAATTATGGTCCAAGAGTTATTAACCATTAGACAACTTTGTCCCCTATGTCATGAACACATCTTCCTAGGTTTGATTCTTTTGCATTATACCAATGCAAATGTCTTTTCTCTTCATCTCATGTTTCCAAGAAGAAAAGACAAGTCAAGAGTTTATGTTTTATAAACTCAAAGTTTATAAGATATAAACTTTGTCTTTTTGCTAAAAGACAAAAGGTTTATTAGGTCCAAAACGATGTAAATGACATATTATATTCATACCATATGAAATAATTTGTTACTTGTATAGTAAAATAAATATTTCCTTGAAATAAATATTTTCCCAATTATTATAAGAGTTTATGAATATTTATTAAAATCAATTTCTAATAAATAATCATTTGTTTCAAGTTGTTGTTAGTGTGACCCTTAGGATCATATGTTATTTAACAATTTCTACTTTATATTTGTGGGTATGGATGTTTGTTGTTACCACACATATCCTCTTGTTTGGTTGCTTCATGTGTGGTTTATGTTGGCCATCACATGGTATTTATGCAGGGTTTGCTTGTTCCCCTGGTTTGAGTTCTGTTATTGGTGAACTCTTTATGCATTATTAAAGCTGGTCTTTGAAAAATTTGTTCTAATTTGCTGCTGAAAGACCCTAGGTCTAGCCACGATCGTCATCTTGAGGCTCACCTGATTATGCATTTCTTATTGGTGGAAGGTTATGACCCTTCTACACTCATGTCACATGTTCTTTTATATGTTTGCTATGATGTGATTGATAAACATGTTTTGGGGGAAAGTTTATGAACCTTTTCGATGAAACCCCCTGGCTACCTCCTTGTAACGATTTCGCTCGTGTGACGTTGGATGATCAGTCCTTGTTGTCACACGGTAAATGCACATAACCTTTTTGTTTTCTTTTTCAAGCTTGAAAATAAGAAGCATCTGAATTTCTTTCTCTCTTTTTTCTAGTTTTAATGTTAAAACGTTATAAAACTGAAAATGGTTATGTACTTTTTGCTGATTACATTTACATGTCAAAACTAATATAAAATGCTTTTGCTAGCATTGAATCTACCTTTAATACTCATTTTAATAGTAAAAGTGTCACAGGCTCTGCGCATTCCATGTTCTTGGAATGGCACGCCCGTCTTGGGTTTCTAGGACATAAGCACCATTCTTATGGGCTTCCACGATTTTGTACGGTCCTTCCCATGTGACACTGAGTTTTCCCAATGGTTCAGCGTGGCTAGACTCGTTCTTTCTTAGCACCCATTCTCCCACTTTGTAGTTCTTGACCCAAACCTGGTGGTTGTAATAGTTCTCAGTTCGTGATTTGTACAGCGCTTGGCGCATTTGTGCCGCCTCACGTTTCTCGTCGAGCATGTCCAGGTCCTGGCACTGTTCTTCCTCTTTGGCGACTTCCTCGAAGCTCTTTTTTCGTAGGGAGTCGGCCACTATTTCTAATGGGAGAACTGCTTTCGTCCCATAGGTTAGGCTAAATGGTGTTTCTCCCGTGCTTGACCTTGATATGGTACGGTATGACCATAACACTCTCGGGAGCTCATCCACCTAGACAGACTTTGATCGGAGTAACCTTTTCTTCAAACCATTAGCTATGGTTTTGTTTGATATCTCAGTTTGCTCGTTGGCCTGAGGATGCGGTACTGATGTGAACCGGCGATGGATTTTCTTGTCTTCACACCACTCCTTGAAGGGACTTCCTTCAAATTACATGTCGTTGTCACTTATGGTGGCCAGTGGTTCCGCCTCTATCCATTTGGTAAAATAGTCCACAGCTACCAGCAAAAATTTCACGCCTCCGGGCGCTGGTGGGAATGGTCCCACTATGTTGATTCCCCATTGATGGAAAGGCCAGGGGATGGTGATGCTGGTCAATGGCATGGCATGTTGATTTTGGAAAGGGGAGAACGCTTGGCACTCCTTGCATTTCTTGGTTAGGGATGTGGCGTCGTTGTACACGTTCGACCAGTATACCCCTAGGCGGAGAATTTTGTCTGTGAGTGCGCGAGCGCCTTCGTGTGCTGCTGCGTCCCCGGAATGGCTTTCCTCCAGGAACGTTTGTCCCTCTGTTTTAGAGATGCATTTTAGCCATGGGCATAAGTACCCTCTCCGGTATAGCTGGTCGTCTCTGATTGCAAAATGCGATGCCCTGATCTTGACTTTTCTTGCCTCCTCAGGGTCATCCGGAAGTATGACATGACGCAAGTAATCGACATACGGTTTGGTCTATTCCGGTGTATTCGATACTATATTAACCTTTTGGTTGTCGATACTTCTCTCTGGGAGCACTTCGACTAGCACTTTCTTTGTGAGATGATCATATAAAGTAGAGGCCAGTTTGCTGAGGGCGTCTGCCCTTGCGTTCTTTCCCCGGGAGATTTGTTTTATGGAAAAGCTTTTGAACGTGTTGGTTAGACTTCGGACTGCCTCTAGGTATTTCTGCATCCTTGAGTCTTTGGCCTCATATGTTCCGTTTATATTGTTTTTGATAAGTAGTGAATCACTGAGGGCTTCCACTTGCTTTGCGCCAACCTCCTTGGCTAGCCTCAGACCTGCCAGGAGTGCTTCGTACTCTGCCTCGTTGTTGGATACCTGGAAGTCGAATCGGAGTGCGTATGTGATCTCTTCGCCTTTGGGGCTTTGAAGGATCAGGCCTGCGCCTGAGCCTTCCTTACTTGCCGCACCATCGGTGTACAACTTCCAAAGTTCCTTACCGACTTCCGGCTGTAATAGATCGACAAAGATTGTCGTCGACACTCCCTTAATGGTATATGTGATTTCAACCAGGAAGTCTGCGAGGGCCTGGGCCTTGATGCTAGTCTGGGGGTGATAGTGGATATCGTGTTCACCTAATTCGATGGCCCACTTGGCCAGGCACCCAGACTTTTCCGGCCTTCGTAGAACTTTCTTTATTGGGTAACTAGTGAGAACATCCACCTTGTGGGCTTGAAAATATCTTCGTAGCCATCTGGCGGCATACACCCCGACGAGGACTAGCTTCTCTAAGGTCGGGTAATAGACCTCTGGCCCTTGTAGGGCCCTACTGAAAAAATGGATGGGTACCTTCTTTCCTTCCCTCTCCACTGCCAATACCGAGAAGATATCTTCTTCGGAAGCTGCTAAATACATCTATAGTGTTTCCCCAAGCAGCAGGAAGGCGAGGGCCAATAGTTGGTGTAAGGCATCTTTCAGTTGTTTCAATGCCGTATTTTCCTTC
Organism: Lactuca virosa; assembly: GCF_052849685.1. Taxonomy (NCBI): domain Eukaryota; kingdom Viridiplantae; phylum Streptophyta; class Magnoliopsida; order Asterales; family Asteraceae; genus Lactuca; species Lactuca virosa. Next base: position 474,749,382 of record NC_136429.1, on the reverse strand, counting down.
TCTGTCCATTTGAACTGCATTTTGTCTAGGCACCCTTTGAGTGTTTGGTATAGAGGGAGCGCCTTTTCTGCGGATTTGGCGATGAACCTTCCCAATGCCGTCAATCTACCGTTGATCTCCTGTACACCCTTGAGGTTGTAGGGATTTTTCGATTCAAGGAATTCCTGTATTTTGGTGGGATTTGGCAGAATTCCTTCCTTGGATATTTGATACCCAAGGAATTGCTCCTCCTCTACTCCAAAAGTACACTTAGTTGGGTTGAGCTTCATCTGTGCTTTAGCTAGCATTTTGAAGGTATCCTCCACATCGTGGAGCAATGTTTCCTCATCGTGACTCTTAATTACCATGTCGTTGACATAGAATTCAATATTCCTACCAATTTGGTCAGCGAATATCTTGTCCATTAGCCTTTGGTATGTAGCACCCGTATTTTTGTGTCCGAATGGCATTTTTTGGTAGCAGAAAGTACCTTCTCAGTATGGAAGGTGGTTTTCGCTTCATCTGTACCTGATGATAACCCTTGTACGCGTCAAGGAAGCATTTGAGTTGAAAGCCTTCAAGCGATTGGACTTTCTGATCGATCTCTGGGAGAGGATAGCAATCCTTTGGACAGGCGTTACTGAGATCTGAGTAATCAATACACATTCGCCATGATCCGTTGGCTTTCTTCACATTGAAAGGATTAGATATCCATGACGGGAACATTACTTCCCTGATTATGCCGGCATTTACCAGGTCGGCCACTTCTACGTTAATAGCCCGATTCCGGTCAGCCGCCTGGCCCATTTTCTTTTGTTTTACAGGGTTACTTCCAGGCGCGATATTGAGGTTGTGTCCTATAACCTGTCGATCCACACCTGTCATATCTGTTGGCTTCCAGGCGAAAACAGTGAAATATTGTTTCATATGTGCCACTAGTCGTGCCCTGGTCTCGTCTGATAGATGAGCGCCAATTCGCACGGCTTGTTCTGGGTATTCCATGTTTATTTGATGTTGTTCGCTGGAACCGCCCTCCTTCGACTTCTTTAGGGCTCGCACCAATTCAGGAGCGGTTATGATCTGGTGGCAATGATGTGCCCTAGTGTTTGTGGCGAGGATCGTTGCTGATCCCTGGCGCGTGCTGAATTTAACTATGCCATGGATCGTCGATGGCACAAGGTGTAGTGAGGAGATTGCCGACCATCCAAGCAGAATGTTATGCTCTGCTGGAAACCGGATCACAGAGAATTCGATTGTTCTTGTGACTCGATCCCTCTCGTCGTGACTGGCCAACGTTAAGGGCAACTAAATAGTGCCTAATGGACACAGACTATAACCGGTGAACCCCAGTAATTGTCCTCCGGTTGGGGACCGTAGCCCCTCCTTCCAGGTATCTGGTAGTCGCCTAAAGTAGTACTCATAGAGTATATCGGATCAACTACAATTTTCGATGTAGATTCGATGGATTTTCGTGTTACGAATGAATCCAGATATGAGGAGTGGGTCTCACGGATCCTAGTTCAATGGTTTGGGATCTCTACTCGAAAAACTAATATTGAGTAGATTTCTCGAGAGTACCTCTATCTCGTCTTCTGGTTGATGAGTAGTGTTTCTCTTACGAGAATTAGAGATAGTGAGTACCTCCATTCCGTCATGCGGATGTTTCTGCTGTAGATCAGGATGCGGTATCGCCGTCTAAGGCGATGAACCATTCGATGACGATTGCCGAAAACTGCTCAGGAGTACTGGCCCCATAATCGGTAAGATCTGTGCCATGAGCACTTGAATTGGGGTCTGCATTCGTGGCATGGCAGAGTTGTAGGGAACCAAATCTTCTACTGCAGACACAGGTGTTGTTGGGTTTAGATTGTCGCATTGTAGAGAACCAATATTGTTTATTGGCTGTATCACTCTGAGGATACATCCGGATGGCGGCAAATGTTGTGACATGCTCTCCAGGAAGTTTGAATGTTGGATGGTGAATCTGCCTTGGGAGCTTTCCTGAGAACACAATCATAGAAGAATCATTAAAGGACGTCCGGGTGCTCTCCCGGGACGTCGCTCCGACGATCAAGTTAGTTTTCTGAGAGAGGTAAATTTAGCCTAATATTGTGAGTGAGAAGATGGATCTCTTCCTTGAGGCGGAAGAGATCATTTTATACCTGCCTCTAACGGATCGTGGGACCTCGTCCGATGAGCGTGAGACGTGGCCTCCTCTGACTGGGAGGTTCACGTCCACGATAACTAACTGCCTGGTGACGTCAGTTCTGGGCGTCACCTAAGGTTCTTGTCACGTCCTGATTGGTCGTGATTGAATGAGAATATTGCAGGGATATTCGTCCCACGTGGATGGAAATGAACTGCCACCCTGGTGCTAGACTGCCTTGGCCAAGACCGGGCCTTGGCCAAAGTCCTGACGAGATAACGTCTCGTTTATTATTTCCATTACATATAACGTGACCATTCATGGTAACGTTAACAATTACTATCTTTTAGGATATTTTTCTAACCCTAATTTATTGTCTTTGCACGATATCTAACGAGCATATCTTAATATCTTTTTAGGGTTTTTGTCGATCCTATCTCCTTATCTTCTAGGATACCTACCGATCCTATCTTATTATCTTTTAGGATACCTACCGATCCTATCTTATTACCTTTTAGGATATTTGTCTAATCCTAACGTATTTTATCTACAATTCTAAGGCGTCCCTAATGATAGTCTGATCTCTAAGGTGATATAATGTATTACCATGAGCCCCCATAATCGGCGCTGTTTGACTAATAATTTTGCACCTCCACGATGGATGTCGAATATCGAATATCGAATAATAAGAAAGTTAGTCTGTCGGGATTGAAGCTAGCAATCGCAAGTGGGGTTGTAAAACCTCGTATAGATCTATACATATCTACCTAGCTCTCGCAAGATTAATGATTATAGGTATCGGGGAGTGCCGAATTTAATTAAGGCCTTTGGATGAATATAACAGCTCACTAACGCATTGACCTTAGGTATTTATCTTTTATCTTTTAATCCTTCCTAGGGATTTCCTGTAACTACCATAATATAAATCTTTTTATCTTATATTTGATAATTATAACTTTTGATCTCATAATTATTTTATATATATAAGTATTCATATATATACCCTAATTGTAACATCCCAAAACTCATAAGGTAAAGATTTCAATTTTAAATCAACCATAAACACCATTTATCCTTTTCAATCATTTAAAAATATATCAAAGTAAAAATAGTTATTAGAGTACAATCCCAAAAACATAAAGTTGCGGAAACATAGGTGGATGCGCTGCGATCAAGTCGGGCCCTTCCCTTTCGAACCGGAAGTACCTGAAACCATAACAATAAAACTGTAAGCACAAAGCTTTTGAGTTCCCCAAAATACCACATACCATACATACAATGGACCTTGCCCGACAACCATCAGGCCCCGCCTGGCATTGGGTCTGATGTTGGGCGGGGCCCGACGGTTGTCGGGCGAGTATTGTATGTATGGTATGTGGTATTTTGGGGAACTCACTAAGCTTTGTGCTTACGGTTTTATGGTTATGGATTTAGGTACTTTCGGTTCGAAAGGGAAGGGCTCAACTTGATCGCAGTGCATCCACCCATGTTTCCTCAACATTATGATTTTGGGATTGTACTCTGATAACTAATTTTACTCTGATATACTCTTGAATGATTGAAAAGGATAAATGGTGTTTTATAGTTGATTTAAAAATGAAATTTCTACCTGAAGATTTTTGGGATGTTACAAGTTGGTATCAGAGCCTTGGTTTGAGGGATTCGGACACACTCTCGGCTATGACTGAACTCAAACTGAGGAGTTGGTAATCTTTTAAAAGAAAATAAATTTCAAAAAAGTCTTTTATAAAGAAAATGAGGGTGTGGTGCGTGCAATCAGCCGGGCTCAAGTAAGTGATTCCCAAGATACCTATACATGTTCATATGTTATATGATATGAATGTTTACATGCTAGGATAACGATATGGATACTTTCAGGAATTACATGATAGATTGGCCTCATTTGTGATTCCTTGTAGCCTAGGAAGCATTGGATGCTATGTTGGATTGGGAATATGTATTGGTATTAATAATCGCTAAGTGTATGCTTTAAAAATTGTATACGATTAGGATCATATAGCCCTAGAATGACTTATTTGACCTTATTTTATATTCCTCGTTTGGTTGTGGTCCTAGGGTAGAGTCTTTTATTCGACAATCTATTTGATCCTGTATTGTTTATAATTTGCATGCATAAGGCAACCGATAGTGAGAGTGGAAGTTCCTAGCATGGGTTGTATTATGTGAGCTCGGGATGTCATTTCTTGTTATGTAGCTTGGAGTGTTACTGTATGAATGCTTCTTGCTTTATTCTTTGTGGAACTCTTAGTGGTGTGAGTTAACTATTAAGTGAATATGTTAAGTCACATGTGGCAAAGGTTAAATAATCTTAGAGTGACGAATTTCACTCTATTCTGCAACTCTCGTTTATGTCTAATTGTTGTAGGGTTGAGTCTTCTACTCGAAGGATTATCTAATCTTTGTTGCATTTGATTGTATTCATGAAGTAGTTAGCTAACATTAGAGGGAATTCTTCAGCAGCTGATGACATGGTGAGATCATGAACCTAAGAGAGGCTAGGAAGTGCTTTAGTGGCTTAATTGTGCTGTTTAGATGGTATCTGGAGTATCAGTTGAGAAGGTGACTTGGAGGATTCGGGATGATTCTTTAGGAAAGTATGGATAGGTGTGGAAGGTAGTATTGGGCCCGTACTACTGAAAGCACAGATCCATACTCGAATCGAGGAGAGTCACGGAGAATCTAGGAAGCTTGTGGGATGAGGATTCTTTGAGCATGTTCTGATCATTGTGCGGCTGCTTTTCAGAATGGTGATGAGCACACGTGGAGGAGGTTCAACATCTGGTTCGGGATCCTGTGTTGGTACCGAGCCGATGGATGAGCGGATGTGGGAGTTCATCTCGTCGGAGTCACCCATGGTATTTTAGAGCAGACATCTGTGATCTTCGGTTCAGTCAAGAGGGGATCATGGAGGTTTTGGATGAGCATCTGGGCACGTTCTGCCCCTAAGATTATGGTTATTGTGGGAGCTCACACTCTCTCTTTCCATGAGTTCCATTCTTGTGGAGCTCCCGAGTTCTTTGGGGAGAAGGACCCCATTTCTAGTAGGAGGTGGTTAGCGGATATGGTGAATGCATTCCAGATAAGTTTTTGCCCCGAGGGGTCGAAGTTCAAATTTTCTTCCTGTCTTCTGAAAGGAAGAACTCGAGATTGGTGGGAGGAGGTAGATTTCTCTTTGGGAGGCGAAGCCATTGGTACGATGACGTGGGATGAGTTTGTCACCTGGTTTTGGTCAGAGTTTTCCCCAACCATTGAGGAGAAACAGTTGGCGAGGGAGTTTCGGGACCTTCGCCAGACGACTGATACTGTGGCGTAGATCACCGCCAAGTTTAGGGAGAGAGCTCTTTTGGTCCCGCAGTATGCCATAAACGAGGAGATGAAGAAGACAAGGTACCATGATATGCTACGAGATGATATCCTGGAGTTTGTTAGCTTTCAGCTTGTCGGACCTTGGAGTACATGATAATTACAGCTTGAGAGTAGGAAGCTAGAGCAGATTCAAATTGCAGTGGGCTAGGCTAAGAGGCCTAAGATTCAGGATTCGCGTTTGGGAGGCCATCAGGGCCGGTGCCGTTGGGCCAACTGAGGGAGGACCCATGAGGGTGGCTGTTAGGAGACAGGAAGGAGGTGTTTCAATTGTGGTATGATGGGTCATTTCAGTAGGGATTGCCTTGCGGATCGATTTCGATGTGTTTTCACTGCAACCAAGTGGGCCACAAGAAGGCTGATTGTTCGAGGTTGATGGGTGGAGCAGTGAGTGCACCTGCTCCAGTTACTTTGAGGATCACCGACGGAAGTGAGGGCAGGGCGGAAGTCCCAACAACGAGGAGTTGAGCATTGCAGATTCAGTCAGGGGAGGCCAGAGTTTCATTAGATGTTATATAGGGTATGTTATCCTTTCTTTCTTTGTGCCTTATTATCCGTTTATATACGTGCTTTTGAGTCACGTGCTTGAATGTGTGAGGCATTATCTTTGGTCTAGTTCTCTGTTATTGCCTGGTTGATGTTATCATGGATTGATATATGCCATTTTCACATGCCGAGAGTTGTGAGTGGGGCACATCTTGTCGACCTGGATTTTGATGGCCAGGTAGTTTCCCTTGGGCCATTGGTGGAAACAATTCAGGGTTATCGCTTGGAAGATCAGTAGTCACATTAGCATGATTAATTCAGTAACGAAGTCAGAGCTCAGAAGTGTTGCATCCCTCAGCAGGGATGGTGATCGTTTATGGAAGGACTTTTTTGTCCGATCGATACCGTTGCTAGGGAAGGAGCGGTAGCAAGTGGATGATAATGGCGGCCACGTGGGCTTGTTCAGACATTGGAAGTGTCAAGAAATTTCGAAATTGTATCGGTTGAACATGGTTAGGATTGCATAGACCCTTCGGTAAGTGGGATGCAGGGGTTGGTGATCAGTCAGTTCCGACAAGGGAATTCATTATTCATTTTTTTTAGTAAGGTTGCCAATGTGTAGTTAAATCCAAGTGGGGGAGAACCGTTTGGATTTCTGGGAATAAAATCAAGTGCGGAACCAAGGACAATTCCACATCCTAGTCGAGAGGGAAGCCATTTCAAGTGGCAGTCTGGATAGAGTTCGCGCAAGGTTTAGGCTTCAGAAACTTTCAACTATAGGTTAGCGCATTTGTAGTAATGCATGGCATACATGTGATTGGATCCAGATTGAGGGTTGTGTTAGAGCCTCTCTGTCTGTTCTTGTCTGATAAAGGATTTAGGGTTCGAAGCATAACCCAAACGAATAAGAGGAACAAATCCCATCTTGACTACATACATCCAACATGTAGTTCATGTCATAACTAACGATGGCCCTTATAACTGCCTCTTACGAAACAACGTTGAACCATGTCAAAGCACAACAATTCTTACACTTAAGTACCAAATTTGTATCTCAAGTCAAATAATACAAGGATACAACCTTTTATCAAACATCACTTATGAATATGATCCACAAAGTGATTTTCATGTGGGTCAGGTCCAATACTTGTTCTCCAATCAAGTACCTATGAGAGTTGGTAGCAACTCTTGCTATTTTCAGCTCCATGAAAATCAACCAATCCATTCAAATTATCTTACCTCAAAGATGCTCCCACAACTATGAACGACTATAGACATTAATAATAACCAAATTATTCAAGGATTAAACATGCTAATATAGAACACGACAATTATTTAATGAAAGAGTATATCCAATATATCAACTCATTACAATACATGTTGTTTGTACTATTCCAATATCCAAATACCAAATTTTAATCATTTCCAATCACATATATCAACAACGTCCTATAACACCAGCTTGACTTTCATGCTTTAGCTAATGAAGGAACTTAGTTAAGTAGATTCGAGAAACTTGATGTGTATAAACTTTGCGAATACCTACATTTTTAGTTTTATATATGTAATTCATACATAGATATACCTATTAAGAATGTTTTAGATGCTTAATTATGAATTGGATACCAATATTGGTTTAATGGGATTACTCATAGTCATAATGAGCTAAACATTAAGCATCTTCATATGTGGTTCCCCGAACAACAATGTATTCGAACTCTGATGTGTAACTATAATTAAAATCTACATGGAACTACTATCCATGTAACTTTCTCTTCATTCAGAATGAGGACACACCCGATTGTGATTAAGCATCATCTCAATCTATTTGGAAGTTTAGCATATGTGTAACAGCTTAAACATAGCTTTCTTTCAACTACTCCGCAGATTAGGAATATTTATCTAGTTCTCGTAAGTACTTTATAATGTTCCTATAACTGATACCATGAATTATTCTCGAATTATATTGGTATTTATTTGAAATGCTCTAAGCATACGACATATCTGGCCTTCATGTATAATCATGGCATATATTGTAACACTTGAATCCTGGTAAGTTTCCTTTTTTGCCCTAGTTGAGTTTATTATTGCATTTTGGTCCTCATGTTGTACGCGGGGCGTACCACATAGTACGCTTGGCATACAAGCTACAAAGCAAGTACGCGGGGTGTACCACATGGTACACTTAGTGTACTCATGCGAGGGTGAGGCGGGGTTCCGGACGCGTACGCGGGGCGTACAACCATGTACGTAGGGCGTATGTGTGCTTATAGATAACCCTAATTTTTGAGAATGGACACTATATAAACGTCATTATGGACCATGAAACCATCATTTCTCAGCCTCCTAAGACCTTTTAGCCCCATATTCGAAACCTTGAGCCTCTCCCTTGTATTTTGAGCTCATTGCATTCCTTTTTGGTGTGTTTTGCTTCATATCCAAGAAAAAGAAGCTTGGTGCAAGGTGGTGAATCAAGGAAGAGCTTGTGGATCTCGACCTTTTGCTTCATTTCCAGATTATTTGAGGTATAAAGCTATGAACTTGACCAATGATGGCTTAGATTTATTATGTATGCGTTTTTGTCCCTTTTTGGACCATAAATGAGATCTTGTGGTTTGATACCACTCCAGGAGCTTTGAGTTGCCACTCTTGGTGTTTCTGAGGTTCTAGATGCCTAAATTTGCCACCTTTGAGGTTTAGATCCATCCATGCATGAGCTTATGCCCATTTTATGATAGTAGAGTGTTATATTTTGATGTTGGGTTCTTTTGGGGCATGCAAAGTCACCAAGTCAGTGACTTTATGGTTCTAGACGTTTATTAGGACTTATATTTGTGACTTGAGCTTTTGGTCTTAAGCATTAAGTGCTTAATGTGGATATTGACTTATTGGGTGAGTACGTTGGGCGTACAAGTTTGTACGCACAACGTACAAGCCGTTTAGCCAGTACGCTTAGCGTACAACTGAGTACGCCCCACGTACTCAGTCTATTGGGCTTCGCAACTTTTGGGCCTTGGTTGGGTCATTCCTTTGGACTTGTTGATTTGGGCCTTAGTGGGCCATCTGAAATCGAGCATTCAGGCTAAGAGTTGGACAAGGAAGTTGTTGGGCTTTAGGGTAAGGCCCATATATAGGTTTAGGCCCAATTTGGAAAATTTGGCCACAAGTGGGCCTTGGAGGATCATTTGGTTTTGGGCCTTTTGTTTATGAGTTGGGCCTTAGTCTTGGTTCAAACTAGGTCAAGTGTAAAATGGTGATTTTACCCCAAGTATGGAATATTGGATATATATTGGAACCCAAATGTTAATTGGGTGCTATTTTGTATTGATAGCTCGGGGATTCGTCCGGACATCAACTAGGATTTTTCCAGTGAGATTCAGCAGTCGATGTGAGTTTCCTCACTGGGTTTAGCAGGTCTAAGGCACCAATGTTGGCTCTTATTGATTATGCTTGGATGCTAGGAGTCTGCGTGACCCTTGCATGTGTTATGCGCTGCTATATATACCGGGCGGGGCTCGATGTCGGGCTACGCCCGATGACTGGAACATATGTTATTGTTTTATGATCATTGAGTGTGTTAGCAGGATTATGTGAGATATGAATATATGTGATGTATTAGTATGGCGGGCGGGCCCAATGATAGGCGGGGCCTAAAAATAACAGATCTGTAAACCGAGCGGGGCTCGATGTAGGGCGGGGGCCCAGTATGTGATTCATTATGTATGATATGGGGTAGTTTGGGGAACTCACTAAGCTTTGTGCTTACGGTTTTCAGTTTATGTTTCAGGTACTTCCGGTTCCAAGGGGAAGAGCTCGGGATGACTGTATCGCACACACCACATGGTTTCCGCTTTTGAGATGTTACTCTGATTTATTAGATGTTGATACAATTATTTGTAAATTGGGTTGTACGGATATTGTCTTTGGAATACTGTTTTACTTAAATTATAAATGGAATTTTTGGATCATATTTTTGGGACATTACAAGTTGGTATCAGAGCCTTGGTTTGAGGGATTCGGGTATACTCTCGGTGTGGCTGAACTCAAACTGAGGATTTGGTAAAGTTTTTTTTATATTAAAAAAAAAGAAATATTTTCTTAAGAAAATGATTTCTCTAAAAGAAGAAAGGGTGTGGTGCATGAAATCGGTCGAGCTCAAGTAAGTTTTCCCAAATTACCCATACATGTTATCTTATATGATGTGATCTGTGAATCTATAAATCTCATACTAGTTTGGGCTAAGGATCTGCTCAGTTTTTGCATGATAGAATGCTAGGTTAGATGCCTTTGTATGCCTATTATATGAGCTTGTAGATTTGCATGCTAGTACGGATCAGTCAGTGATAGGATGGCCTGATTAGGTGATGCTTGGTTCTGATTGCTTGATGCCTGAATACTGCTTGATTTGTGCTTTTAGGAGTTCTAACTAGCTTCAGCTAACTAGTAAGCGAATATGCTAGGTTACATATTATAGGAACTATATAATTTTAGAACGTTAGGTTTTAACTCTATTGCGCAGCTCGTGTCTGAGTCCAACCATTGTAGTGCGAGACCTCTCATTCAAAGAATTATCTGGTTTTAGTAATATGTAATTGTGTTCGTGAACTAGTTAGAGGAAGTTAGCGGGAGTTCCTTCTGTGGCTGATGGCGGAGAGTGGTGTAGAGTTTGCCCTAGGAAAAACTAGGATGAGATCGAGTGTTGGGAGCCTCATCTGTGAGGGGAAATTATTTGGATATAGAGTGACTTGGTAGACTCAAGGCAATCCTTGAGGAAAGTACGGATAGATGTGGAAGGTAGTATGGGCCCGTACTACTAGAAGCATAGGATCCGTACTCGATTCAAGGAGGGCTGCGAGGAAACCAGTGAGCTTGTAGAGTTGTGATTCCCCGATATATATTCTGATGCATATTCTAATGGTTTATATGGTCTATTTTTAGTATGGTGGTATTACGAGGCAGACCTACTTGCAGTTCCGGTGCTGTGGAAGGCTCGGGCTCAAGATTTGAAGCTGGGCAGCTCGATGAGCAGACTTGGGAGTTCATCTCGTCTGTGATTACTCGTTGCATCTTGATCACACTCCTGTGATCTTCGGCTCGGTCAAGGAGGGTATTCTTGAGGTTCTGGACAAGCGGCTGAGCTCGTTTTGTTCTGAGATGATGACACTAGAGGGAGCATGTTCTTTGACATTCAGGGAGTTTCGGGCATGTAGAGCTCCGCACTATCATGGGGAGAAGGACCCCATAGCGAGTCGGCGGTGGTTAGCATATGTTTCTAACGCCTTTCGTACCAGTCGTTGTCCCGAGGGGGACAAGGTCAAACTAGCTTCCTGCCTTTTGAAGGACAGGGCACGAGACTGCTCGGAGGAGGTAGGACGTGCGGTAGGTGATGATGCAGTTGATGTAATGTCATGGGATGATTTATCGACCAGGTTCCGTGCTTAGTTTTCACCGGTGATCGAGGTGCAGCAGTTGGCACGAGAGTTCCAAGATCTCCGCCAGACTACGGAGACGGTGGCTGAGATCACAGCAATGTTCCGGGAGAGAGCGCTTTTGGCTCCTCAGTATGTGGCGGATGAGGAGATGAAGAAGGCCCGATATCATGAGATGCTGAGGAGTGACATTTAGCAATTTGTGAGCCAATCCAACTTCAATACGTTGGAGGATATGATAGATCAAGCTAGAGAGAGGAAGATTGACCTGGAGATGGAGAGGAGGAGGAAGCCAAATGAGGTTCAGACATTAGGGGGTTCGAACAAGAGGCCCAAGGTATCATATTCCAGATCGAGAGGCCATTAGGTTCGTAGCCGCTGTGGCAAGTGCGGCATGTCGCATGAGGGACCGTGCAGGAGTGGTGGTGGTTCTGGCTGCTTCAAGTGCGGTCGGACGGGTCACTATAGCAGGGATTGTACTGCTACCACCACCCAGGGATCATATCTGATTTGCTTTCATTGCAATCAGAGGGGCAACAAGAAGGCCCATTGTCCGAGTTTGATTGCAGCAGAACCGATGTCAACACCCATTCCTGTGACTCTTCGGATTACTGATGGCCGCCAGGGCCAGGCAGATGCGCCTGCGGTGAAGAGCAGAGCTTTTCAGTTGATGGTAGAGGAAGCACGTGCAGCTTCCGATGTGGTGACAGATATGTATCTTCTCCTTATCTATTTATTTATATTGAATTATTTGTTTATGTTTATATGTTTTACTTTAGGATCGTTCTTCGTGAACAGTATTTTTGCTTTAGTGTTGTTCGATTCGGGGGAGCTGGATTGCCCTTTTGGTTTTGATATTGTTGAGGATAGGACAGTTCGGGTTGTGAGGGTAAGGAGACCTTGGATGACATGCCGATTGGTCGGGATTACCCGGATATAATCCCGGAGGATTTGCCTGGGGTGACTCCGGAGAGGCAGGTTGATTTCAGGATTGATCTAGTTCCAGGTCCGGCTCCGATAGCCAAATCATCGTATCGGTTGGCTCCTCCCGAGATGCAGGAATTGTCTATACAGCTACTGGAGTTGTTAGACAAGGGATTTATTCGACTGATTAGTTCGCCTTGGGGAGCCCTGATTTTGTTTGTGAAGAAGAAGGATGGGTCTCATCGTATGGGTATCGACTATAGGGAGTTGAACAAGGTAACGGTGAAGAACCGTTATCCACTTCCAATGATTGATGATCATTACGACCAGCTTCAGGGTGAATCTTGGTTCTCCAAGATAGATTTGTGATCGGGTTATCATCAGATACGGGTCAGGGATGAGGATGTGCAGAAGACAGCTTTTTGGACTCGTTATGGTCATTACGATTTCGTGGTGACGCCTTTTGGGCTCACCAGTACTCCAGCCGCGTTCATGGATCTCATGAACCGTGTGTGCAGACCGATGCTGGATCGGTATGTGATAGTATTTATTGATGATATCTTGGTTTATTCCAAGACTCGGGAGTAGCATGAGGAGCACTTGACGAAAGTGCTAGAGACATTGAGGAGGGACTGACTTTTCACAAAGTTCTCCAAGTGTGAGTTCTGGTTGCGTGAGGTGTAGTTTCTGGGGCACCTTGTCAACCAGAAGGGTATTCTGGTCGATCCGGCCAAAGTTGAGGCCATGATGCAGTGGGAGGTTCTGAGGTCTCCATCTCAGATTCGGGGTTTTCTTGGTTTGGCTGGTTATTATCGGAGATTTATCCAGGATTTCTTCAACATAGCTCTTCCTTTGACCCAACTGACCAAGAAGACGGTTACAGTTCGCTGGGGGCCTGAGCAGTAGGAAACTTTCGAGACTCTAAGGCAATAGTTGTGTGAGGCGCCAATTCTAACCCTGCCTGAGGGTGTTGATGATTTCGTGGTTTATTGTGATGCTTCGATCAGAGGTCTAGGGGCAGTGTTGATGCAGAGGGGCCGCGTGATCACTTACGCTTCGAGGCAGCTGAAACCTCATGAGGCAAATTATCCGACGTATGATTTGGAGTTGGGGACCGTGGTTTTCGCCCTCAAGATTTGGCGGCATTACCTCTATGGGGTCTTTTGTACTATTTACACGGATCACAAGAGCCTGAGGTACTTGATGGATCAGCCGAATCTGAATATGAGAGCGTTGATGGTTGGATGTGGTGAAGGATTATGATTGCGAGATCCTTTACCACCCAGGAAAGGCCAATGTGGTGGCCGATGCTCTCAGCCGCAAGGCGGTCGGGGCTCCGATCAGAGACATATGTTTGAGGATGACCGTGATTACTCTATTGTTGGAGCGGATTAGTGAGGCTCAGGTCAAGACTATAAAGAATGAGCACCGGAAGAGCGAGCGCATTGTGGGTCAGGTGGCTTATTTCGATTATGATAGTCGTGGATTGTTAACTCTGCATCGGTGAGTTTGGGTTCCGTATTGGGGCGGTGTACGCCAGATTCTAATGGAGGAGGCTCACAATTCGAGGTTATCCATTCATCCCGGGGCGATGAAGATGTATAGGGATCTTCGTCCAGATTATTGATGGCCCTGCATGAAGCGGGATGTGGCTTGGTACGTGGAGCGATGCTTGACTTGCATGAAAGTCAAGGCCGAGCATCAGCGTCCTCACGAAAAGATGCAGCCGTTGAAGATTCTCATATGGAAATGGGAAGATATCACCATGGATTTTATCACGAAGCTTCCCAGGACTGCGCGCGGAGTGGATTCGATTTGGGTCATCGTGGATCGTTTGACCAAGAGCGCGCATTTCATTCCAGTTCAGGAGAGTATTTCTGCAGAGAAGTTGGTCGAGGTTTATATTAGGGAAGTAGTGGCACGTCATGGGGTGCCGGTATCAGTAGTTTCTGACAGGGATGTCCGTTTTAATTCCAGATTTCGGAAGAGGTTTCATGACGAGTTGGGAACTCGCCTTCATTTCAGTACAACATTTCATCTACAGACCGATGGTCAGAGTGAGTGGACTGTTTAAACTCTTAAGGATATGCTGCGTGCATGTGTGTTGGACTTTGGAGGGAGTTGAGATACATATATTCCGTTAGCGAAATTTTCATATAACAACAGTTATCATGCTAGCATTGATCGACCTCCTTTTGAGATGCTCTACGGGAGGAAATGCAGGACCCCGATTTGTTAGGGCGAGGTCGGTCAGCGAGTTATGGGGAGTACTGAGGTGGTACTCAAGACCACTGAGCTGATTCAGCAGGTTTAGAGCAGGCTCCAGACAGCTTAGAGTCGGTAGAAGAGTTATGCCGACAGGCGCCGATCAGACTTGGAGTTCTAGATGGGAGATATGTTCTCCTGAATTATATTGAGAGTCTGGTGGCGATTCTGGATTGGAAGACGAAAATCTTGAGGAACAAGGTTGTCGAGCTAGTGAAGGTGATGTGGCAGCACCGCAAGGGGTCGGAGTGGACTTGGGAGCTCGAGGATGAGATGAGGGAGCACTATCTGGAATTGTTCGGGGCAGCTGACTTCAAGGACGCATTCTGATTCAAGTGGGGGAGAATTGTAACACTTGAATCCTGGTAAGTTTCTCTTTTTACCCTAGTTGAGTTTATTGTTGCATTTTGGTCCTCATGTTGTACGTGGGGCGTACCACATGGTACGCTTGGCGTACAAGTTGCAAGGCAAGTACGCGGGGCGTATCACATGGTACGCTTAGCGTACTCATGCGAGGGTGAGGCAGGGTTCCGGACACGTACGCGGGGCGTACATATGCTTAATCAAAACCCTAGTTTTCGAGAATGGACACTATATAAACATCATTATGGACCATAAATTTGCCACCTTTGAGGTTTAGATCCATCCATGCATGAGTTTATGCCCATTTTATGAAAGTAGAGTATTATATTTTGATGTTGGGTTCTTTTGGGGCATGCAAAGTCACCAAGTTAATGACTTTATGGTTCTAAATGTTTATTAGGACTTTGATATGTGATTTGAGCTTTTGGTCTGAAGTATTAAATGCTGAATGTGGATATTGACTTATTAGGTGAGTACGTTGGGAGTACAAGTTTGTACGCACAACGTACAAGCCGTTTAGCCAGTACGCTTAGCGTACAACTGAGTACGCCCCACGTACTCAGTCTATTGGGCTTCGCAACTTTTGGGCCTCGGTTGGGTCATTCCTTTGGACTTGTTGCTTTGGGCCTTAGTGGGCCATCTGAAATCGAGCATTTGGGCTAAGAATTGGACTAGGAAGTTTTTGGGCTTTAGGGTAAGGCCCATATAGGGGTTTGGGCCCAATTTGGAAAATTCCGCCACAAGTGTGCCTTGGAGGATCATTTGGTTTTGGGCCTTTTGTTTATGAGTTGGGCCTTAGTCTTGGTTTAAACTAGGTCAAGGGTAAATGGTCATTTTACCCCAAGTATGGAATATTGGATATAGATTGGAACCCAAATGTTAATTGGGTGCTATTTTGTATTGATAGCTCGGGGATTCGTCAAGACAACAATTAGGATTTTTTCAGTGAGATTCAACAATCGAGGTGAGTTTCCTCACTGGGTTTAGCGAGTCTAAGGCATCAATGCCGACCATTATTGATTATGCTAGGATGTTAGGAGTTTGCATGACCCTTGCATGTGTTATGTGCTGCTATGCATATAAGGCGGGGCTCGATGTCGGGCGAGGCCCGATGACCGGAACATATGCTATTGTTTTATGATCATTGTGTGTATTAGCAAGATTATGTGATATATACATATATGTGATGTATTAGTATGGCGGGCGGGGCCCAATAACAAGCGGGGCCTAAGAATAACAGATCTGTAAACCGAGCGGGGCTCAATTTCGGGCGAGGCCCGATGTAGGGCGGGGGCCCAGTATGTGATTTATTATGTATGGTTTCCGCTTTTGAGATGCTACTCTGATTTATTAGATGTTGATACGTTTATTTGAAAATTGGGTTGTATGGATATTGTCTTTGGAATACTGTGTTACTTAAATTAAAAATGAAATTTTTGGATCGTATTTTTGGGACGTTACATATATGATTAATCTAATTGCAACAACATATGGAATATAATCATATTATCTAGTTTAAAATATTGTACTAGGATTTTCAGGGATGCTCAAAATCATGTCATGTGATATTGACAAGATAAAGTCTCTGAGAGTCTTATATCTTAATCTCTTCAAGATCCTTGGCAATTAATCTAATTTTACTTAATATTTTAAGTTACCATGATATATATATATATATATATATATATATATATATATATATATATATATATATATATATATATATATATATATATATATATATATATAGAGAGAGAGAGAGAGAGAGAGAGAGAGAGAGAGATCTTTATTCCAAGAATTAGTATGCCAATCACATATATGTTGGATTAGGTGTCTAAGCCCATAACTATAATTGGTATATAATTGAACTGATAGTAGCACAGTCCTTTTGGGTTGCCCTCAAACCTAGCAATTGGACAAGATGACTTTTTAGAGAGAGATAAATTTATTATGTGTTAATAAATTGAAATAAATGATTTATTAATGTATTATGAAAATAATATATTAATTATAAATCATATTGTTTAATTAATAATTGATTAGAAATTAATTGGAATTAATTTTGGGATTAATTGGATTAATTAAAAGTGCAGTGACTGTTTGGTTATTTATTGAAACTTGAAGAAGGAAGGCCCAAGGATCTCATTGCATGAGGTCGAATAAAGTCACTTGGGCAAGCCCAAGAGTTTTCGTCCAAGCCCCTTGGATAAGGAATGGGCTG
This sequence comes from Lactuca virosa, assembly GCF_052849685.1. Classification (NCBI taxonomy): domain Eukaryota; kingdom Viridiplantae; phylum Streptophyta; class Magnoliopsida; order Asterales; family Asteraceae; genus Lactuca; species Lactuca virosa. Next base: position 474,732,185 of record NC_136429.1, on the reverse strand, counting down.
CTTGGTCACCAAGCTGGAGAATCTAGGGTTTCGCCCTTAAACCCTAGCTTTAGCACCAAGTTACCTCAGCTATATAAATGACCTAGCCCTTCACATTGTTGTGCACTCTTTCCCTCAAGAAGCCTTGGACGAATTTGGCTATTTTTTCTCCTCTCTCTCTATATTCATCCCCTTGCTAGCTTAGGTATGATTCCATTAGAGGCATGACAATTGTGGTGCTTGCTTCCAAGAGATCTACCAGAAGGTGTTGATTGTTATTTGCTACAATAACAATTAAGGTATGTAATCCTAAACCCTAATTTGGTATTTTCGAAAATAGCTTAGTGTTCTTAAGGTTTCCTTTTGATGTTCATAGTTATAGGTTCAATAGAGAAAACATACATCTTCATTAGGGTTGCATGCACAATTAAGAGTTTAATTTTGTTTGTTTTGAATAAAACCCATCAGTGGTATCAGAGCTTGGCTTGTTTTCTATTGAATTTTCTATAATGGTTGAATAGATCAAATTAGGGTTTATGGCAATTAAACCCTAGAGGGCCTCAATTTCGAAATTGTCATTAGTGTTTCTTGCCTCCTAAGTTTCAAAATTAGGGTTAGGGTTTTGAAACCCTAACCCTCCTCCCCAAGATTTTCAACATTTAGGGTAAGGATTTGAAACCCTTACCTTCCTCCCCAAGTTTTCGAAATTATAGTATGATATTAGGTTTTTTCAAATTTTGGTAATTATCATTTTACTTGCCTAAAAGGAGATAATTCAAATTTGGAATATATATCATATACCTGATTTTCGAAAATCTAGGGTATAGATTAGGATTAAATTAATTGTTTAATTTAATTAGTTAATCCTTATTTGATTTAATATAATTAATTAAATATTAATTAATATATAATTCTTATATCATTTGGTTTATTTTTAATATTAAATTAACTATTTAATTTTCGAAATTTAAAAAAGAAACCTAGTATTTTGAAAAGTTTTAAAATAAACCTTATACTATATGTAAAATTAAAAGTTTAATTATTACTATATGCATAAGACTAAGTCAGTCGAACCGCTAGTACACCTCATTCTCGAAGACATACTATAATGACCGACATTGGGTATCCATTCTTACCCACCTCTCTCTTGTATGGTGGATGGTCGTTAGTCGAACGGGTTTAATAGGACAATTAATTATCATTAATAAGTATAATGCGATTAAAAGTAACTAAACTCTTTTATTATAAATCCCAATCTTAGTTACTTTAGAAAAATGTGAATTTGTATGCTAACCCATGAAATTGCACATTATACTTTATAGTAGTTAGTGGAGCGCGTGTGGTTAACCGACACACTAATTAATAGTGACTATAAAGAGTTATGATGGGCATCTTCAAAACTATGATTGATTAATGGAGCGCGTGTGGCTAACTGGCACATTAAAATGAGATGATAAATGACATCGAGAGTGCCAAGATATTTGCATGGTTATTCACATCTCGTTTGTGATCATCGGCATCCCATTCACAAAAGTGAGAGCATAATCAGAGATTAAACATGTCATTGATAAGATTCAATGAATCTCAAAAGATCTATGGATTTCATAAGATTGAAATTAGTAAAAGCCTTACCTACCTAAAATAGATTCGAATTTGATTACGGCATCCCTCTTCAAAGTTCGAATTGAGAATATGGATCCTAGCTTAATTAAAATTTCTGGGTTAATAATTAAGTATTAAATCAACTAACTTGAATTCTCTTATTTCACACTTCAGATGTCTTACGAAGATAATAATGGTCTTCCTCACTCTTTTGGAAATGGTTTTCCTCTTCCTTCTGAAGATGATCTTCTATATTCTGATCAAGGTTAAAGTGTCTTCCTTTCTTCGGGAAATGATGGAACTGGACGTCATGCTTCTTCAACCCTTCCACCTCCACCTCCAGTAATTCTCCCAACGTCGCGTTTTCCTCAAGTTGATAGATACAAAACTACTCAAGCCCTATTGGCATGTAGACATCAAGATAGAAATTATGTGTGTGTGCATGTTTTGGAAATGAAAGCGTACATTGAAAAATTAGATAGAATGGGTGTCATTTTCCCAAGGGAGCAAGCCATTGATTTGGTTATTCTTTCGCCTCCTAGGTCATATGGTCAGTTCATTGAGAAATTTCATATGAGGAATATCGATGTGACCCTAATTGATTTGACCCAAATGCTGATTATTGTTGAAGCAGAAATGATTGAGAACATATCTGAAGCCGAAATGTTGAAAGGGTCTGATTACAAAATTTCCATGGACATTGACAATCGTGACAATGGTGGTCTAGAAAATATTTCTCTTCCTAATGGAAAGGGGTCGGCCAAGGTCAAAAAATTTGAACATATGATAAAGAGAAAGGCTAGTTCTGAGATAGGTCCATGTGTTAACCCCAAAGAGTCCATTTGTTCTATTGCCAATTGAAGGGACATTGGTTGTGAAGCTGCCCAAAGTACCTGAAAGATCTTAGAGATAATGAAGTCAAGTTGTGTGACTCTACTTCAGGTACATCCATTATCTAACTCTATTGTTTTAAAAGGTTCCTATTCATAGACTCTTAATACATGATGTAATGATTAAATTTAAAATGTTATTCCAGGATCTAAGAGAAAGAAGGAAGCTTAAGCAGAGTGAGCTAAATCTGATCGTGGGAATGGACTTTGGTTACCTGGTTCGATGATCGGAATTTGGAGCTACTACTTAGGAGTTAGGATAATTTAATAGATTGTTGTTAGGAGATGTCTAGAAACATAGTTTTCATTTCATGCGTTGTAAGTACAAGTTCCAATTTTTCGTTTATTTTCAATAAAAGTTAAATATTGGTTCATCTGGTTGCCTTAGTTTATATTTCCTTGCAAATGGCATTTATAAAAGTGTTGGTTACATTTCTAGTAATAGAAATATTAATTGTGGGTTTGATTCTTATAATATCGCTTGTAGGTATTGTCATATTTAACCAAGTGAAAAGAGTTTTCATCACCAAGTTTCAAATTGTATAGAAACTTGGAGCTGTGCAATTTGAATTGTGTGATGTATGAGAATCTTGTTCATTGGAAGATTATGACTAATTCATTGATCACGTGTTTATGTGAGTCAAAGTGAAGGACTTGTTGATCTAGTACATATTGATATGGACTCTTCAGATCCACCACAAAAGGACGATAACACTATTCGTCATAATTTATTGATGTTTCAGTAAGTACGGTTATGTTTATAAGATTAATCATATTAATGATACTTTGAAAAGATTCAAAGAGTAGGAGAACGAATAGAAGAATCTATTAGGCAGAAAGATAAAAGTTTCTCCAATCTGAAAGGAAAAGAGATCACTTTAGCATCATGTTTTATGATCATCTTAATGATTGTGGAACTATATGTAACATCCCGACTCCCAGGTATAATATTTAGTTAAGTTATATTCATTTTGTCAGGGCGACTCGACGAGTTGGAGGCCCCAACTCGCCGAGTAGGGATGGAAATAGTCGTGGTATTTTTAGAGTCCACTCGACGAGTTGGAGGACCCCCAACTCGATGAATAGGTGCTGAGTGTGAAAACCCTAAATTTCAGGGTTTGTACCCTATTTAAAGGACCTCAAGCCTTCATTTCAGCCTCCCTTATCATTTTGACACACTGAGAGAAACCCTAATCGAGTTGTATTCATCTGTGAGAGAGAGAAAGGCTAAGATTGTATGTTCTAGTGCATTTTTGGAAGGAGGTTGAAGAGCAAAAGGCTTGGAACGAGAAGAAGCCCTTGGATCTGGTGTTCTTTCAGTGCTAGTTGCTATATGGAGGTAAAAAGCTATCACCTTGATCATTGTTTGGTTAGATCTCTTCTCTAGGAAGTTTATGGCCATTTCCATCCTTTCTTTGGATCCTTAAGTCGTTTGAAATTGCCATGGAGTTGAGACTTCATATGTGGACAGTATGAGGTCCCTTGAGCCTAAAGATTCAAGCTTTATCAAGCTATTGGCCAGCTTCCATGCATTAAACCCTCTATAGAGCTTTGTTTTGGCATTTTGAGCCCTAGGTGCATTGCATGGGCGTAAAGCTTGCAGCTCTACGTGATACTTCAGCCTTAGAAGGCTAGATCTAGAGTATGGGACTTTAGTTCTGCATAAAATCGTCTGAATGAGAAATGTACTAAAGGGACTCGACGAGTGGATGAGCCAACTCGACGAGTCGGTTAGGGTTTTCCCCAATGGTCTGGACATATGCAAACTTGACAAGTTGATGAGACAACTCGACGAGTTGAGTTGGAGTTTTCCCGATTTTCTGAGAACAGGAGGAACTCGACGAGTCGCATAGGTGCACTCGACGAGTTGGGACTACATGGACTGTTAACTCGAGTGTTGACTTACGTTGACTTTTAGGGTTTGGTTAAGTGATGGATATGGAGACCATGGAGGGGTAAAATGGTCTTTCACCCTTTCCGGGAGTTAGAAAAGGGATTAGCCTAACATCTTTAGTGTAATTGTTATAAAGTGTTAATTAGAGATGATTATGATATGTAGGCAGAGTCTAGACCGATCGTTGGGTACGAGACATACTTGCATTGCTTACGAGGTGAGTCTTCTCACTATACTCAACTGAGTGGTAATATTAAGTGACTGGAGGGTCTTATGTGCTTATTCTGAGTTATATGATATTATGCATTTTGTCTTTGTGATTTATGTTGCATATTATCTGTGCCTTATTGAGTTAGGACCGGAGGGTCCAAACCGAGTTGTGAGATGTCACACCCCAAACCAGAACGACAGAAATGTTCGGGGGCGGAGGACGTCGTGTACAGTATCATAACAATGCACAATAGTAAACAAGCAACAACATCATCCATTGCATTAATAATATAATTCAATACAACTGTGTTCTGTATATATAGTTTGATAGACACCAAAATATGAATCAAAATAAAAGATGAGTCTTGAACATGCTCCGTCTTCTCAAGACCTGGTCGTCAGTACCTGTCTACTGGTGACCTGAGAATACAAGTTATTTTGAAAGCGTAGATCAACATTAAAGCTGGTGAGTTCATAAGTATTTTAGTGTCAATGTTTGTATAAGTTTAATGAAAATGTTTGTAAGTGTTTGATGTAAATGTTTGTAAGTGTTTGATGTAAATGTTTGTATACCTCCTAGAAAATCCTATATTTTCTACTAAAGTAGTCTTCTACCAAGACCCGACTGTTTTGTATGTTTATCCTTTTCTAGAAGTGAATGTTTTCCCAAATATGACTATCATTACCAGAATATAGTTTACATTACCTTTTATCTGAGAAGATCACAATATGAATGTAATGGAAAAAATAAAGATGTACTGTAGTATTGTATATAAGTAACTACTGAAGTACTAACTACCTTAAACCGGTTTGTTTAATTAAGGTAAAATGTGATGAGATTATAACCATACTTGATTGACTAGTAAAACACGACGATCAAAGACGTCGAAATGATATGACATTCGTCACCCGTAGACCTGCAGGTCCCACTGTAGCTAGCAGCAAGGTGTAGGATGGTCAATCGCATATAGATCTATACACAAACTCACGCTCTCCCTCCAGGAGACTCTGGTTACAAAACGTGACACAACAGTATATTGTCGCGCCATGAAGTAGTGGCTCACATCAATGTTATCTTTGTTACAGTATTAGTGTAGTATGTTCTCTCTGTTCTAGTGTATAGTATGTTCTCTCGGTTCTAGTGTATAGTATGAACTCTCTGTTCTAGTGTATAGTATGTACTCTCTGTTCTAGTGTATAGTATGTTTGAACTGATTCATGTATGAACTGACTCTTGTAAGTTTCATTGTTCTAGAAATAGTGAGTAGTAATCCTCTAAACTATACCTATTATAGTTTACTAGTAAAGTTGTTTGAATGACTGGTCATGGTTGTACACCTTTGCTACCCAATGGTATTGAACTGATGTAAGAACTTTTATATCTATACACATATACATAATATATAACTAAGATCCAAACGACACTCGGACAAACAATCGGTACCCTAACTCCACAACCAAACAAGGAACAGAAAATAAAGTGAGTTATCAGTCCTAAGCCCTTTCAACCTTATTTATATAACTATATCTATATAGACATGATTTTGACAATATATAAGTTTAAAAACAGTTTGATAAAGAGTTTAGCATATAAAAGAGTTTTAACCATTTGAATGGTTATATATGACTTGATGTCAGTTTATAAAATGTTTTGAAATAGTTTGTTTGATAACACTGTTTTGAAGTATAAGAAATCCACTTGTTTGATAGTTATTAATCACATGTGGTTGGTACAATAACTATAATGTTTCTACTTGTATCCCCCCCCCCCCTATAAAAGCATTTAAAATCATTTAAAAGATAAGTTAATGGGTATGAACTCACCTGTAGTGAGTGATTCGAATGAAAGATCGATATAATATGTTAAGTGTCAAGTGAAGTCTCGAACACAAACGGATCCTATTAAGCATATAATGACACATATATGGATATAATTAGTGTATATAACAACTAATCATGTTAGGGAACAACCTTAGGGACTAGGAAAACACTTGGAGTGAAGTGTTACAATCACATATGATTGTACTAAGGTGTTTACGGTAACACACAAGGGTGTGTTTACGGCCTATGTGTGTTCACGGCCGTGGTGTTTACGGCCATGGTGTGTTCACGGTCAAAGATGTTCACGACCCATGAAGTTCACGGCCAATGATGTTCTTGATAGGGGTTTACAGCCAAAGGAGATGCTATGGCCGTAAACTCTTATTGTTCTTGGTGAAATGGTTGATTTCTAGGGTGTATTTCAAGAGCTTCTAATGGATAACTACCATATGGAAGGATACTTACGTTTTTGAAGCTTGAAGGGGTGTTCACGACCCAAAGAACTAGTGTGTTCTTGGTGTTCTTGAAGATCTAACCCAAAAAGATGAATTCACGGATGAAATCAAGGGACTTTACTAGATTATGAAAGGTATCAACTAATAAAGGGAAGAATCACTTACAAATTTGACAAAAAATAGAAGTGATCTTGATGATACTTGAGAGAGAAATAGGTGTTCTTGAGTTGTAAGTGTGAGAAGTGAAGAAAAATGAAGGAATATCATACTTAAGGGGGTGGAGTTCACGGCTAGACATGAGTTTATGGCCATGAACTCTAGTTTACGGCCGTAAACTCCATGTGATGGAGTTTTCCGGCTTGAATGCAACACAATGAACTCTAGCAGATACTTCCTAACACCCAATCCTTGAATGTACTAGGCTTAGAACACTCAAACATACCCTAAACAATGCTAAAAGATAGCAGAAACAAGTCTGAATCTTGATTGAATTGAATGGCTTTACAAGATAGAAATTTCGGGTTGTCACATGAGACTGGAGGGTCTTCACTGAGATATCGGATTGGAGGGTCCGACCCGAGTTGTGAGACCGGAGGGTCTTCACTGAGACACATGACCGGAGGGTCCTTATTGAGATATAGCAATGAGAGGCTAATTATTTGTGCATGGTATTTTGGGGAACTCACTAAGCTTCATGCTTACAGTGTTGTGTGTGATATGTGTTTCAGGTACCTCTCAGGATTGCGGGAAGGCGTCGGCTTGATTGTACACACCAGTTCGAGTTTATGTTTTGAGGATTCTGGGAAATAGTCAAACATTTTGTTGTTATTGTGTTTTGAACAACTTATACATTGTATTTTGAGAAATGTGAGATGGTGTTTTATGTGGTTTTAAAAGTGAAATTTTTTTTTTGAAAATTTAGAGTGTTACAAGTTGGTATCAGAGCCTTGGTTTGAGGGATTCGGATGTACTCTTGGGTATGTCTGGACTCAAAATGAGGAACTGAGAAAATTTTCTAAAAAGAAATGATTTTTCTAAAAACGAGTAAGAGCTTCTAAGAGAAAACGAGATGGAGCAGTGTGCACAATCAGCCAGAGCCCAAACGGTGATTTCCCAAAATACCACTACTTGTTTATATTATGAGATACTTATGAGATATTAGAGTTGGATGCTAGAGGATAGGTTAAGTATTTCAGGAATTTAGAGCTAGATTTTCCTGATTCGTGATGCCTTAGCCTAGGGAATGCTATTGATTGATATTGTCTGCTATTTGCTCTATGTGTGTGCTAAGTAGGGATAAATAGCAGGAATCTTTTAGAGAGAGTTTTGAGTAATCTAGGAGAAATACCTAGATGAGCAATGAGGAATCTACTAAGAGAGTAGTTTAATATCTGTGAGGGATAGAGTACTTGTGAATTAGGATCCTAGGAGGAGGACTTTTGACGACTACAGGTTGGTGTGGAAGGTAGTATTGGGGCCGTACTACTCAAAGCATCGGATCTGTATGCGACCCAAGTAAGAACCTTAGGATACTAAGGAGCATGTAGGGGTGGTTAATAGCGTGAGTGCTTGAGCTAGTCTCTGATGATTTTCTTTTTCACGTTTCAGAGACACTATGGTGATTACCCACAACAACCCCGGGAGCAGTGGTACCAGTGACGAGGAGATCTGCAGGATCATTCATGAGGAGGTGGCCGCATCTATCAGAGAGGCCATACCAGATATGTTTGGGTCTATTGAGACCACGTTGATTGAGACAATTGATGAGTGATATGTTGCTGTCACGGAGGCTGCTGCTGCAGCCACCGCAACCGTAGCTGCTGAGAGGCCACAAGATTCTGGGATTTTGTCAAACATTTTGTTTTGAGGATTCTGGGAAATTGTACACACCAGTTCGAGTTTATGTTTTGAGGATTATGGGAAATTGTCAAATATTTCTTGTTATTGTGTTTTGAACAACTTATACATTGGATTTTGAGAAATGTGAGATGGTGTTTTATGTGGTTTTAAAAGTGAATTTTTTTTTTTAAAATTTAGAGTGTTACACTATATCACAGTTGATCCTCGTAGAACGTATTAGTATAATTGCTTGACTAAGAAGAGGAATCAGATATTGTTGAAATGGTTTAATCAAGAAATGAGTCATACTTCGTTTCCAATCAAGTTTTAGAGCCATGCTCTAGTTACTACAAATCATATCTTGAAACTTATTTTATACTAAGTAGGTTTATAACACTTCTTGAAATGTGGAGTGATAATGTTTTCTTACTCTTTCACATTTAGAATTGGAGTTGTGATGTTTTTCGTTAAAAACAAAGGATAAACAAAGACCAATTCTATGAAGTGTTTTCTTGTTGGGAATCCACACGAACTTTTGAATATTTGTTCTAGCTCATCAAGGAATGTTCCTTGAGAGAAAAACTTATATATTAAGAATACAGTGGGAGTCTTATTGATCTTGAGATTTTCAGGAGTCAATCTAGAATAAACCTTTTAGTTATCACTAACACAAGAATTGAGGTTGATAACTAGTCGTGTTTGATTAACACATTCTCATTTCTGTGCACCTTCTAGTTGAGTGGGCAATTCTTATAAGTTCTATGTTTTTTTCACTTAACTTCAAAAGAAAAGCAAGTTGGTCAGTGAAAGTACATTGATAAATATGGGTAAACTGCTAACAACACGGAAGCATTAGTAGGCCCTTGTGCTACCAGAGGGAAAGGAATTTAGAATAACAAAGTTCAGTCAATGAAGGAAAGCTATATTTGATTTTAGTTTTCTCCTAGACCTTGTCTTATGATTGTAGGTTGGGAATGATGGATTCATATGGATGGAAATGTATGCACCATAAAATCTAGGTGGCAAAGTTTTCACTATAATTCATGAGATTGATTATGGGAAAAACACTTTCTCTAAGTGGATTTTAAAGGATCTGGTAAAGATCAGTATAGATATTGGTTATGATAATTGCATTTTTTAAATTCACACTGTGATGACGGCATCCCTCTTCATATTTCGAATTGTGAGAAATGGCAAGGAATTGTTTGAACTTTTAAGAGTTATAGTTATAAGTTCTGAAAGGGTTTGAACATACATAAGCTATCCAATGAAGGTGTATAAGCTTAATAAGTCTAGTTGGAGACTTCTCAAAGCATCACATAACATAAATATGTACTTCAGTAAGAAAGTCAAGGGTATTGATTTCTAGAAGTCCAACTGATTTCTGGGTACATGTGAGAGCTAGTGGGAGCATAACTGTTATGCTAGTATCGCATGTTGATAATACTGTTCGTAGGGAACAAAGTGCTCAATTTGCAAACCTCAAAGTTTGGGAATTGTTTCGCTATAATAGACTAAAGGGAGAGGGCACTCATACTTCGTTTCGAATCTAAAGGATTAGATTGTATAGTTTAATAGAACTTAGTCATAGACATATGAGAATATCATGTTGATATGGTTCAACATAGGAAATTCCATATATGAAACTATTATAGCAGGAGATTGAACAAATATCGGATATAAAGAATCGAATCTCATATGCTTCGGATATAGGATCGATTACATATGCCACAATATTCACGTATTCTGATTTTTCAAATACCTTGGTCATTGAGAGGAAAAATGACTAGAACTTTGTCTGACTAAAGTTGTTAAACAACTATGAAGAACATTATGAGTTTTACTAAAGATTGGTTACTTGTGGACAGTTGGAAATATGGTATTAATTTGGATGGACCATAGTGACAATATTCTATATTAAGATGATTCTTGATTAGAATTGATGGTCATATGGGAATATGGAAATGTGTCCATAATGGGGTTGATTATTAAATCTACATGTGAGTTGGAAACTTTAATGCAAGAGAAGTGTTCAAGGAGTGTACCTTGAACTTGAACCTTAATTATCATGGAATTGTTTCTAGTAATAAAGTTCCAATGGGACATTTTGTAATATCGTTGGCTTAGTCTTTGTGACTTTGAATCATCGACATCACAGAAGGTCAATGCATGTAAGGTTGGAATTCCAATATATTTTAGACAGTGACAAGAATTTGGAATTGTGAAATGAGCATCTTTGGAATAGTGTCCAATCGATCTGTTCACAAAGGAAGGACCATAGAGAGACATAGTATGCATGTTTATAACATGGCATGACTGATGTTATTTAATTCAAGTGGTTAGTTGATTACTCGAAACATTATACAATGAATAAAGTCTTAATTGTTATGGTGATTAAATAATAAGAGTTTTATTTATATTCAATAAGTTTTGAGACCATAGTTAATTAGTTTATTGTTGTGTTTCACTTTGCATGTTTTACTTCCTGAATGATTAGATTGTTCGAAATTCCACATTCGCTCATAATTTTGGAAGTAAGTAGTGAATTAAGACTGTCATGAATAGAATTGTAGATTGTCTATGGAGATTAGACATTGCAATAAGATTGCTACAATGTTCGTGAGTGCTTAGAAAATGGAGATTTGAGTACAGGATAAACCTACACTCAGAGAATTACTTCATGGAATTTATCACGAGTAATTCTGAGACGATAATATCTTATGATCTTGAAACGGATATATATGACTCGTAATTTACAAGTCGGTTGTAAATTGGTAATGTGTAAACGCATCAGTAACTTGATGTTATAAAATTTATTTTCATGCATGATTTGATGAGTAAAGGATGCAAGCATATGAGTCAAAGTTTATTCGTTCCGTTTTCCCTAACGGGAAAAGCAATATCTTTGGGCCCCTCGGTGATTTGGTGTTGACTTATAGTGCTAGACCTAGTCAGGACTAAATTGATGTGCTCAATTAGAAGTCCTATATCATCACAAATCAGAAATCAGGAAACAAAGTCTTGGACAATGAGATTGATTCTATTCCATTTCTCATGTCCGAATGATATCTTGCAGAACAGAGGATTATATGATCACTTATCTTAGGACACGTAACTGATTGGGTCAGAGTTCGACATCGACTTTTGGAAGCTATAATTTGCTGATCGATTCGGAAGTTATATTGGTACTTATAGTTACAGACTTATCCAAGTGGGAGATTGTTGGATTAGGTGTCTAAGCCCATAACTATAATTGGTATATACTTTAATTGATCGTAGCAGCACAGTCCTTTTGGGTTGCCCTCAAACCTAGCAATTAGACAGGATGACATTTTAGAGAGAGAGATAAATTTATTATGTGATTAACAAATTGAAATAAATGATTTATTAATGTATTATGAAAATAATATATTAATTAGAAATCATATGTGTTTCACTCATGATTTACATGTGAATCATATGTAATTCATATGTGAGTTACATGTGAATCACATGTAATTCATATGTGTTTCACTCGTGATTTCCATGTTAATCACATCTGATTCATATGTAAATTACATGTGAATCACATGTAATTCATATTGTAACAACGTAAATTTCCAAAACAATTTTTCATTTTTAAATCATACTTGTAATCATAAAACAATATCAAAACATAATGTATCCAATGTCATCATCACAAAACAATTCCCAGAATCTCAACATAATCTCTATGAGTGTGTACTGATCATGTCGGCGCCTTCCCGCGTTCCTCACTGGTACCTGAAACACGTAACACACAACACGGTAAGCATAAATGCTTAGTGAGTTCCCTAAAATACCACATACGCACATACGCACATACGCCACTCAAGGCTATAAGACCTTCGGGTCGCTGTGTCTCAGAGGACTTCCGTCCCACAACCCTGGTAGACCTTCCGGTCCTACCCGTAATAACTTTCTGGTCCATATCATGTTGACCTTCCGGTCCATATCATAATGACCTTTCGGCCCTTAGCATAATGACCTTCCGGTCCTTGACATTCATAACATACATAACACATCCATATCATATAACTGTTGGATATAGTGTCTAAGTCCATAACTTTATTTGGTATGTACTTGACCCGACCCGGCATGGTCCATTTGGGTTGCATGGCATTGCAATACTTGGATAGACTAAATGAGAGAATAAGGCACTTATGATTATTAATATATTATAAGTCCTAATATATTAATAATAGTATTATTTAATTAGTATTGATCAAGTATTAATCTAGTATTAATTTGGTGATCAAAGTGAGACTAATTAAATATATAGGGTTGATTATGACAATCATCAATTCTTTTATGGTGGATTAATGATCCATGGTTTATGGGTTTGGTTATAACTATATGGAGCTCCATGGATAGTTCATGGGAGTTACAAACCCATGGGTCATGGGAAATCAAGAGTCATGACAATTAAGGGCATTCATGTGTAAACCCTAATTGTGACAACACTATAAAAGGAACCCTATGGCTAGCAAAATGGTGACCTAGTGTTACTAGAGAGGGCATAACCGATTTTGAGTGCTAGAAGTATTATCTCAAGTTATTCCAAGTCTTGTGGTGTTGTGTGAAGCATTTGAGGCACAACATTTGGGGTGCTAGGCTCACAAAGTCTTGAAGGAATCCAAGCAACAACAAGGTATGTATTTCTACTAGTTTTTATGTTTTATGTAATCCCCATGCCATGCTAGTTAGGAAATAACCTTGAAAAAGAAATTTGCATGTATATAGAGAAAACATAGATTCAAGGTTATTAGGGTTGCATGTACACTTAGGAAGTGTTAGAATGCTCAAAAACCCATCAGTGGTATCAGAGCCTATGATTGTTTTCTGTATACTTGATGCAAAACTGCTTAAAAATCGAAAATTCTGCACTCTGACGACTGAACTCGCCGAGTCCATGGGGAGGACTCGCCGAGTCCATGAACAAATTCATTCTACTCGCCGAGTAGAATAATGCACTCGGCGAGTAGGAGCGTGCTGGGCAGTTTTTTCGAGTTTTGTTGCTCGAAATGGATTAAGATCATTATCCCAATCTGTTTTGGACTTGTAAAATCTGTTTTTCAAAATGATAATGATTATGTTAACCCATTTTACATGACTTTTATCAATTTTCAAGTATTGTATATGTTTATATGATTTTCTTGAAATTGCTTGACATGAATTTGTGTTCATATGAGTTTAGAAGATCATAGGAATTATGTGTAACCACCATGTGTGTTTAATTCATGATCTTAATGGCTATGATGGTGTCCATAACTTGTCCTCAAGTTATGGATAACCAAAAGTCACTTCTTTTAATTATGATTAAAGAACTAAAGAGGTTTCATAAAATGAAGAGTCTTCATTTTTATGAACCATTAAAACTCATAAGTTACAAATTGAAGAGACTTGGAATAGTTTCAAATCTTGCCCTCAAGTTTTGGAATTTGAAAAGTCTTACACTTTAATACTTTAATTCCAAATTAAACCTTAGATTTTTAAAAAGGTTTAAAAATCAACACTTATACTATTATTATAATTTTATTATATAGATATGTATAAGAATATGTCATACTTACCGTTAGTAGGCCTCATTCACGAAGCCGGTCTATAAGGGGGGTATAAGGTTGTTGCCTATAAAATGGTGACTTAATGGGTGTCCACTCTCACCCACCGCTTCCTTGATCGGTGGAGGGTCGTTAGCCGAACGGGTAGGATACGACTTTAAATACTTGTTAAAAGTATAATGAATTATAAAGTAACTATACATTATACATTCCCAATCTTAGTTACTTTAGGAAAATGTGAAATTGGTGCTAGCCCATAAAATTACACTTTGTACCTTACCAAGTCGTTAGTGGAGCGTGTGTGGTTAACCGGCACACTAACATGGACTAGTAAGGGTGGCAAAGGGTAACTTGACCTTATTATAGATCGGTGGAGCGTGTGTGGTTAACCGGCACATCGATTAGGTAATATTGTTGAGGGTACCAAGTCAATTTGTATGGTTATTCACACCTTGTTTGTGATCCTCGGCATCCCAGTCACAAACTTGAGAGGGCACAATCGAGATTCAAACATGCCATTGAAAAGTTCAATGTATCTCAAAAGATCTAGGAGTTTCAAAACCAATAAAACCTAATAATAAAATATTTCGTTCTTATGGTGGAAATTGGTAAATCGTCATTTACCTACCTTCAAATATTTTATAGTATGGATTACGCCATCCCTCTTCCAACTATAAATAGTTTGTTGGATCCTAGCCTTAATATTTCATTTGGGTGAATTATTAAGGATTCCTAATCTAATGAAACTTGTCTTTCTTTCCTTTCAGATGTCTTCCAACAATGTTTCTGGCTCAAACCCAACAGGCTCCTTTTCCCTTATGAACTTGTGTGGTAAGGTCATCTTTGATGGATCCAATTTCAATGAGTGGATCAGAAACATCAGAATGATTACCCGCTATGAGGACAAAGAATATGTCCTCGATAGGGAGCTTGAGGTTGTGAGTGAAGCCGCTGCTACTCCTGAAGAGTTTGCGGAGTTTGTTGCACATGAAAAGGATGCTACTAAAGTAGCATGCATCATGATGGCCACCATGACTCCTGAACTTCAAAAATCCTATGAAGATTTCTACCCCTATGAGATGCACCTGGATCTGATGGAAAGGTACCATCAGAGCACGCGTCAGAAGAGGTATGAAATCATCTCCTCCATGATAACCGCAAGGATGAAGGATGGTGAACCCATCACCGGTCACTTAGAGAAGATGCAAAGGTTCGTTGACCGGTTGCTGAAGCTAAATGTTGACTTTCCTGAGGAAATGGCGATTGACATCATTCTCCATTCCTTACCTCCAAGTTATGATCAGTTTCGTATGACTTATCATATGAACAAGGAGGAAGTCACACTTAGCAAACTTCAAGGACTCTTAAGGACATCTGAAAATGCCCTTAAGGGTAAAGCGGTTGCTACTTCTACTCCTTCAACAACCCCTGTTCTGGCTATTGGGCAGGGAAAGGGTAAGAAGAGGAAAAGCCCTTCGAAGGGTACCAAGGGTAAGACTCTTGATGGTTCCTCTTCAAGTGGGACAAAGAAAGGTCCCATTACTCCTTCTTCAAACCCAAAGGAAGCACAGTGCTTCTATTGCCAGGATAAGGGACACTTCAAGCGAAGCTGCCCTAAATATCTGCAAGATGTAAAGGATGGGAAGGTTAAACCCACCCATGCAGGTATTTACACAATATTGTCTAATAACTCATCTAATGCTAATTCTTGGGTGCTTGATACAGGTTGTGGTATTCACATCTGTACTGATTTTCAGGCACTAAGAAGAAGTGAGCAAGTGGAGCACGGGAAGATAAACTTAGTCATGGGCAACAGGAAAGCATCACCTGTTACCAAGATAGGAGTTTATTCTTTATTGCTTAATAATGGGTTAATGTTAGATTTGAATAAGTGTTGTTACTCGCCCGAAATGGCGAGAAATATTATTTCTTTTCATGGCTTGTACAAACAAGGTTTTTCTTTTTCATTTGATAATAAAAATGGTGCTATTAATGTTTATTACAATGATGTATTTTACTTTAAAGCATTACCTTGTGATGGTGTATATGAAGCCGTGAATGTTGTAGACAATCTACGAAATAATATGTTGTGTATTGATTCTTCAGATAG
This sequence comes from Lactuca virosa, assembly GCF_052849685.1. Classification (NCBI taxonomy): domain Eukaryota; kingdom Viridiplantae; phylum Streptophyta; class Magnoliopsida; order Asterales; family Asteraceae; genus Lactuca; species Lactuca virosa. Next base: position 474,715,806 of record NC_136429.1, on the reverse strand, counting down.
CTTGGATAAAGCATCCTTGTGGCACTGTCGTCTTGGACATGTTAACAAGAAGCGCATAGGCCAACTCCAAAAGGCTGGAGTCTTGGAATCATTTGACCTCAAGTCAGGTGATAGTTGCGAGTCTTGTTTACTTGGAAAAATGACAAAGTCACCCTTCACAGGTACTTGTGATAGGGGTGAAGGTTTGTTGGACCTTGTACACACGGATGTGTGTGGGCCCTTCAGAGTTGCTACAAGGGATGCTAATCGCTATTATGTGACTTTTACTGATGATTACAGTAGATATGGATATATTTACGTAATCAAGCATAAGTCAGAAACCTTTGAAAAGTTCAAAGAGTTTAAGCAGGAAGTGGAGAATCAATTGGGCAGGAACATCAAGATGCTCCGTTCCGATCGGGGAGGAGAGTATCTTAGCATTGAGTTCCTTGACTATCTTAAGGAATGTGGGATTGTCTCACAATTGACACCTCCCAGAACACCACAGTTGAATGGTGTAGCTGAAAGGCGCAATCGAACCTTGCTGGATATGGTTCGTTCCATGATGAGTCGAGCTTCGTTACCAATCTCTTTCTGGGGGTATGCCTTAGAGACTGCCGCCCATATCCTTAATCTAGTCCCTACTAAAAAGGTTGCCAAAACACCTCACGAGATGTGGACTGGGAAAGTTCCCAATTTGGACCACATCAAGATTTGGGGTTGTGAAGCTTTCGTGAGGCGTGAGACTCATGATAAGCTTGAACCTCGAAGTGAGAGGTGTATTTTCATCGGCTACCCACAGAGATCCTTTGGTTACCTCTTCTACAGACCCAGTGATAATGTGGTCTTTGTAGCAAGAAGAGGAGTCTTTCGTGAGAGAGAATTCATAAGCCAAGGGGACAGTGGGAGGCAAATTGACCTTGAAGAACTTCAAGAGTCAAGTGGTGAAGGAACCTCAAATGCTATCGAACAACCTGAGGAGGAAACTCATGTTGATCCGATAGATGAGTCTGTACCTCCAAGACGTTCCACTAGGGTGAGGAACACACCTGATTTTTATTATGGTTATAACATCACCACTGAAGGTGATACATTTATTAGTGATAGTACACTAATAGATTTGGATGAACCTAATAATTACAGGAAAGCCATGGCAGGCCCTGAGTCTGCTAAATGGAAGGAGGCTATGGACAGCGAGATTCAGTCCATGTATGACAATCAAGTTTGGAACTTGGTTGACAATGTACCAGGTCGTAAGACAATTGGGTGCAAATGGATCTTCAAGAAGAAGACCGACATGGATGGGAAGGTACATACTTACAAAGCGCGACTGGTTGCGAAGGGCTTTACTCAAACTCCGGGACTTGACTATGATGAGACCTTCTCAGCAGTAGCTAAGATTAAGTCTATTAGAGTATTGTTAGCCATAGCTGCATTTCATGATTATGAAATATGGCAAATGGATGTCAAAACCGCTTTCCTTAATGGAAAGTTGGTTGAGGATGTTTACATGGCTCAACCAGAGGGTTTTGTCGATACAAGATACCCTAATAGAGTGTGTAAGCTTGATAAATCCATTTATGGATTGAAACAAGCATCTCGCAGAAGGAATCTTTGCTTTGATGAGAAAGTCAAAGAGTTTGGCTTTTCTAGGAGTGAGGATGAGTCTTGTGTGTATGTCAGGGCTAGTGGGAGCATAGTTAGCTTCTTGGTGTTGTATGTGGATGACATACTTCTCATAGGAAACGACGTCCCAACCTTGCAGGAGGTTAAGACCTCGCTTGGGAAGTGTTTCGCTATGAAGGACCTTGGAGAAGCTGCCTATATCCTAGGGATAAGGATATTGAGAGATAGGAGTAAGAGACTAATTGGACTTAGTCAAAGTACTTACTTAGATAAGGTGCTGAAAAGGTTCAGCATGCAAGAATCCAAGAAAGGAGAATTACCAATCCAGAGTAATGCCAAGCTGAGTAAGACTCAGAGTCCGAGTACAGAGGCTGAGATAGCTGAAATGAGTCATATACCATATGCTTCCGCTGTGGGCTCGATCATGTATGCTATGACTTGTACTCGCCCTGATGTGGCTTTTGCTTTGAGCATGGTCAGTAGATATCAAGGGAACCCTGGCAAGGCACACTGGACAGCGGTAAAGAACATTCTCAAGTATCTGCGGAGGACTAAGGATTGGGTCCTTACCCTCGAAGGCAGTGATGACTTGAGAGTGGAAGGATATAGCGATGCTAGCTTCCAGACTGATAGGGATAATTTGCGCTCTCAGTCAGGCTGGGTCTTTATCCTAAATGGAGGGGCAATTACTTGGAAAAGTTCCAAGCAGGAGACAGTAGCTGATTCTACTTGTGAATCAGAGTACATAGCAGCAAGTGAAGCAGCTAAGGAGGCGATATGGCTAAAGAACTTCATCGGAGACCTTGGAGTTGTACCAGCTATAAAAGAGCCAATGGAAATTTTCTGTGACAGCGAAAGTGCGGTTGCTTTGGCTAAGGAACCGAGAGATCACGGGAGATCTAGGCACATTGACAGAAAATACCATTTCATCATACATCGAATAGAAGAAGGACTCCTCGTAGCTAAGAGGGTATCATCAGATGAGAACCCGGCAGATCCCCTCACGAAGGGACTGAGTAGGGTTAAGCATTTATAGCATGCGAGGCGCATTGGGCTGAAGGATGATATTAGTTTCAATAATTAGATTCCTGAAACTTGTAAAATGTAATTGACATTTGATGATAAATAAAAGTTGTTATTTATTTATGAGTAAGGTGTTACTATCTTGTGTTGATTGTTTACTATGTTTCAATTTTGCATGTTTTTACTTCCAGAATAACTATGTTATTATTCAAACCATCCACAGTCAGTCAAACTTTGGAAGTAAGTATTGATTTAAGACTGTCATGAATTTGGCTTGTATGATTTGTCTAAAAGTGCTTTGGACAATGCAATGGTTGCTACAACATTCATGAGTACTCATAAGGGCTGAGTATTGGATCCAACCCACGCTCACTTGCATCACTTCATGGAATTTATCTCGCGTGATCGTGAGACGGTAATATCATATAAATCTTCAAACCTAGAGATATGAGTTGTTGACTATGAGTTGGTTATTCATTGATTGCACGAAAACGCATTGGTAACTCGATGTCATAAAACGTGCCTTTGTGAATAATTCAACAAGTAGTTAGTACAAGCATATCAGTCGAAGTTTATATGTTCCTTCTAGAAATAGAAGCGATATCTGGGCCCCTCGATGATTTGGTTTTGACCTATGTACCGGGCCCGGTCAGAACCTAATTGATGTGTTCAATTTAGTTCTATGTCGAAACAAATCAGAGATCGAGAAACAAATACTGGACAATAAGTAAGACCATGTTCCATGTGTTTGTCCGGCTGATATCATGAGAACAGAGGATTATATGATCACTTATCTTAAATGGCGTATCATCATCATCTCAGTTCTGAGAGACTTTGAAAGAGCTACGATTGCTAGTCGGATTTTGAAGTCATATTTGCAAATATAGTTATTAGACTTATCCAAGTGGGAGACTGTCGGATATAGTGTCTAAGTCCATAACTTTATTTGGTATGTACTTGACCCGACCCGGCATGGTCCATTTGGGTTGCATGGCATTGCAATACTTGGATAGACTAAATGAGAGAATAAGGCACTTATGATTATTAATATATTATAAGTCCTAATATATTAATAATAGTATTATTTAATTAGTATTGATCAAGTATTAATCTAGTATTAATTTGGTGATCAAAGTGAGACTAATTAAATATATAGGGTTGATTATGACAATCATCAATTCTTTTATGGTGGATTAATGATCCATGGTTTATGGGTTTGGTTATAACCATATGGAGCTCCATGGATAGTTCATGGGAGTTACAAACCCATGGGTCATGGGAAATCAAGAGTCATGACAATTAAGGGCATTCATGTGTAAACCCTAATTGTGACAACACTATAAAAGGAACCCTATGGCTAGCAAAATGGTGACCTAGTGTTACTAGAGAGGGCATAACCGATTTTGAGTGCTAGAAGTATTATCTCAAGTTATTCCAAGTCTTGTGGTGTTGTGTGAAGCATTTGAGGCACAACATTTGGGGTGCTAGACTCACAAAGTCTTGAAGGAATCCAAGCAACAACAAGGTATGTATTTCTACTAGTTTTTATGTTTTATGTAATCCCCATGCCATGCTAGTTAGGAAATAACCTTGAAAAAGAAATTTGCATGTATATAGAGAAAACATAGATTCAAGGTTATTAGGGTTGCATGTACACTTAGGAAGTGTTAGAATGCTCAAAAACCCATCAATAACAGCATACATCACATACATCTCATAGCATATAAGACCTTCCGGTCACACATAGGTACCACTCTAGGTACAGTATAGCATATAAGACCTTCCGGTCACACATAGGTATCTCGCACACGAAAACACTAATCTAGCCCCCGCCTAAACACATAAACAGTACTCTCGAATAAATAATGGCTCTCAAAGGCTAGATTACATCCCTTCCTACAATCCCACAGAAGGGTAAAAGACCATTTTACCCCTCCCTGACCCAAAAGTCCAAATGTTGACCAAAACCCTAAAAGTCAACGAAAGTCAACAGGAGGCAGTACGCGGCGCGTACCATCTCTGTACGCGGGGCGTACGCCGGTGATCCATAATCGGGGTCTCAACCCCTTACGTTCCGCGTTCTGAGAGTTACGCCCAACGTAAGTCTCAGTTTCAGCCTTTCTTGGATTTTGGTCTTAAACGGTTAAGACATAAACTCAAACTCTAGATCTGACTTCTCTAAGATCACTTAATCCATAAAGTCGAGACCTTTAAGCATTTGCATGGCTATAAAGGTCCCTAATCACTCTAACACCTTTCCTTCTTCCTCATAAAGTCTAGATCTCATGCATGGCTCAATATTCACGTCCAAGATTGGATTTTTATGAACATACAACTCATATTACCCTGAAATATGGCAGATCTAGGCCAATGGAGACCATTTGCTCATAAAGTCTCCACCTTGGGACCAAAAACCCTAAAAATTGGTCCAAGAAGCACAAATCAAAAATGACAAGGAAAGCTTTGAGCTTTTTACCTCAGAAAGAAGCTCCAAACTCTGTAGAATTCGGATCTACTCTTGTCCACCAACTTCTAGCTCCTAAAATGGCCTCCTTTTCTCTTTCACCACCTTGAAATGGCACTTTGAAGCTTAGAATACACACTCAAGCGTAATACGGGTTTTCTACTCTCTTAGGGTTCACTCAGTGAAGTATGGTGGCTGGGGATAAGGCCTTAACATTCCTTTTATAGTGTACAAGCCTCAAATTAGGGTTTGCATCTGGGCCCGCTACGCCCAGCGTACCTACGCGAGTCCGCGTCCAACTTAAGCGCATGAGTACGCGCAGCGTACTCTTCAGTACGCCCAGCGTACTCATTTGCCTTAATATTTCCTTTAAGGGTTAAACTCGACAACTTGGAAAAGAAGAAGGGTTTAAGAGACGCACCTAGATTCCGGGATGTTACAATTCTCCCCCACTAGAACTAGACTTCGCCCTCGAAGTCTCATGCCGCAAACAACTCCGGATGCTGCTCCCGCATCTCTGACTCCGGCTCCCAAGTCAGCTCGGACCCTCTCCGATGTTGCCACTGGACCTGAACCAGAGGCACCTCCTTGTTCCTCAGAACCTTGATCTTCCGATCCAAGATCGCGATCGGTCTCTCAACATAATTCAGGCTCGCATCCACCTGAATATCCTCCAGAGGCACCATCGCTGACTCGTCGGCTATACACTTCCTCAACTGAGACACGTGGAATGTATCATGAATCTGGCTCAACTCCGCAGGTAGCTCCAAACGGTACGCTACCCTGCCCACCCTCGCGGTTACCCTGAACGGACCAATGTACCGGGGCCCCAGCTTGCCCCTCTTCCTGAATCGGATCACTCCTTTCCAACGAGACACCTTCAGGAGTACGAAGTCTCCGACCTAGAACTCAAGCTCGGATCGTCGCCTATCCGCATACCTCTTCTGGCGACTCTGAGCTGTCAACAACCTCTGCTTGACCTCCTGTATCTGCTCAGTCGTTTGAAGCACTATCTCGATGCTACCCATCACGCGCTGCCCTACCTCTCCCCAGCAGATGGGAGTCCGACATCTCCTCCCATACAACAACTCGAAGGGAGGCATACCAATACTCGAATGGTGGCTGTTATTATAGGAAAACTCAGCCAATGGCAAGTACGTGTCCCAACTTCCTCCGAAGTCCAACACACATGCTCGAAGCATGTCCTCGAGCGTCTGAATCGTCCGCTCACTCTGCCCGTCAGTCTGTGGGTGGTAGGCGGTACTGAAGTGCAACCTCGTACCCAACTCCTCATGGAACTTCTTCCAGAACCTAGAAGTGAAACGTACATCCCGATCTGACACAATCGAGATCGGTACTCCATGACGCGATACCACCTCTCTCACATACAACTCGGCCAACCTCTCTACGGAAGAGCTCTCACTGATAGCAAGGAAGTGAGCGCTCTTCGTCAGCCGGTCAACAATCACCCAAATTGCATCGACACCCCTCGCGGTCCTTGGCAATTTGGTGATAAAATCCATGGAAATATGTTCCCACTTCCACTGGGGAACCTCAAGTGGCTGCAACTTGCCATGCGGACGCTGGTGCTCGGCCTTAACCCGACGACAGGTCAAGCACCTCTCAACGAACCACGCAATGTCCCTCTTCATACAGGGCCACCAATAGTCTTTCTTCAAATCCAAATACATCTTAGTGGCTCCGGGATGGATCGAGAACCTAGATCTATGCGCCTCCTCCATCAGAATGGTACGTGCCCCGCCTACATACGGCACCCAAATCCAACATTGAAAGGTCATCAGTCTTCGGCTATCGGTAACGAACTCAGACACCTGGCCGATCACCCGCTCCCTCTTGCGATTCTCTGGTATCACGGCCTCTGCCTGGGCCTCCCGAATGGTGTCCAACACCAGAGTCATCACCGTCAATCGCATACAAGTGTCTCGAATCGGGGCACTCTCTGCCCTACGGCTCAGAGCATCAGCTACAACATTAGCTTTGCCCGGGTGGTACAGGATCTCACAATCGTAATCCTTCACCACATCCAACCATCTCCTCTGGCGCATATTCAGGTTGGGCTGATCCATCAGATACTTCAAACTCTTGTGGTCCGTGTATATGGTACACCGAACCCCATACAGATAGTGACGCCAGATCTTAAGGGCGAACACCACTGCCCCCAACTCCAAATCGTGGGTGGGATACCTCGTCTCATGAGGCTTCAGCTGCCTCGATGCATACGCTATCACATGCCCTCGCTGCATAAGCACCGCACCCAACCCCGATATCGATGCGTCGCAGAACACCACAAAATCCTCCATTCCCTCCGGAAGGGATAACATCGGGGCTTCGCACAACCTCTGGCGAAGAGTCTCAAACGAGGTCTGCTGCTCCGGACCCCACGAAAAAGCAACGCCCTTCCGGGTCAACTTGGTGAGAGGCACGACAATCTTGGATAAATCCTTGATAAATCTCCGATAGTAGCCGGCCAACCCTAGAAAACTCCTGATCTCGGTGGGGGATCTCGGCACCTCCCAACTCATCACAGCCTCAATCTTGGCCGGATCGACCAATATCCCATTCTGGTTAACGAGATGCCCCAAGAACTGGACCTCTCGTAACCAGAAATCGCACTTGGAGAATTTGGCGTAAAGCCTCTCCGACCTCAATACTCCGAGGATCTCTCTCAAGTACTCCTCATGTTGCTCCCTGGATCTCGAATACACCAGTATATCGTCGATGAATACGATCACCGAACGATCCAACATCGGTCTGCACACCCTGTTCATGAGATCCACGAACGCTGCCGGTGCGTTGGTGAGCCCAAAAGGCATCATCACGAACTCGTAATGCCCATAACGAGTCCTGAACGCCGTCTTCTGGATATCCTCATCTCGCACCCTCATCTGGTGATATCCAGACCTCAAATCTATCTTGGAGAACCAAGATGCTCCCTGCAACTGATCGAACAGATCATCAATCCTCGGCAGTGGGTAACAGTTTTTGAATGTTAACTTGTTCAACTCCCGGTAATCAATGCACATCCGGTGTGAACCATCCTTTTTCTTGACAAAAAGGACCGGCGCTCACCACGGTGAGCTACTCGGCCTGATAAATCCTTTCCCCAACAGCTCCTGAAGATGTGAGGATAACTCCTGCATCTCTGGTGGCGCAAGGCGATAGGGCGCCTTGGCGATAAGCGCCGCTCCCGGAACCAAATCAATGCGGAACTCCACCTGCCTCTCGGGAGGCACACCCGGCAACTCCTCTGGAAAAACATCCGGGAACTCACGCACTATTGGAACATCATCAACCGAACTCGACCTCCCTGCGGCCACTCGCGTATCCATCACATAAGCTACAAACCCGCTGCAGCCCTGTTGTAGACTCTGCCTCGCTCTAGCAGCCGAACAGAACGTTGACCTAGATCGGGTACCCTCGCCATATACCGTAAGTACTCCCCCATTAGGGTCTCGTATCGTCACCAACTGTCGCTCGCAGTCTATGACAGCCCCAAATCGGCTCAACCAGTCCATGCCCACTATGACACACACGTCCCCCATCGCAATCGGGACTACATCTATCGGGAACTCACCACCGAAGATCTCGAGTACACATCCTCAAATCACATCCGTAGCATACACCGCTCGCTCGTCAGCTATGGAAACTCGTAGAGGTCGACTCAACGCCTCCTGCTGGATACTGATGTGCTGACTAAACGCTAAAGACACAAATGACCGACTCGCACCCGAGTCAAATAACACCAAAGCAGGTACAGAACTCACAAGAAAAGTATCAGCCACAACATCGGGCGCTGCACGGACCTCCTCCGCTGTCAACTGGAAGGCTCGCCCGCGAGCCTCCGGTGCCTCGGCCTTCATCGGCCGAACCTCAGTAGTTCGCACGGTAGCAGGGGCAGATCCCTGCGGTGCTCCCTGTGCTATCCCCCGCAGCTGCGGACACTCGGCCTTCCGGTGTCCAGTTTGGTTGCAATGAAAGCAAACCATAAACCCCTTGAGGCAATCCTTGGCTATGTGCCCCTCCTTGCCACATTTGTAGCAAGCACCTGATCGACAAACCCCATCATGTCCCTTGCCGCACTTCCCACAAGTGCAGCCCTTCTGGCCTCCAGATCTCGAATCAGCGGGCTTTGCCCGCTTGGCTGCCGGCTGCGCCTGTGCCGGTCGCCTGTCCCTCCTCTGAGACTCGGCCTCCTCCCTGACCTGAGTCTCCAGCTCAATCTCTCTCTTCCGAGCATTTGCCTGGAGCTCAGCAAATGTCCGGTATGACGAGTTCGCCACGAACTCACGGATATCCCTCCTCAGAATGCTCAATTACCGGCTCATACGTGCCTGCTCAGACGACATGTGCTCAGGGCAAAACAACGCCCTCTCATGAAACATCCTCATAATCACCGTCACAGACTCAGTTCCCTGCTTGAGGGACAAGAACTCCTGGGCTAAACGTTCCCTCTCCACAGGGGGAACATACTTATCTCGAAACATCGTGGTGAACCTCTCCCAGGTCACCGCAGTAAGCTCTGCCGTAGTAAAGTCTGCCGTCACAAACTTCCACCAGTCCTTCGCCCCCAAGCGAAGCTGGTTCAGTGCAAACCGAACCCTCAGATGCTCCGGACACGAGCAGGTGTAGAAGCATCCCTCGATATCAGAAATCCATCTCATCGCAGTAATCGGATCCTGCGTCCCATCAAACTCTGGTGGCTTCGTGTTGCTGAACTCCCGGAACAGCAACGAGTCACCCCTCTGAGGTCTAGCAGCAGCAACAGCTGCAGTAGCTGCAGCAGCCGCAGCCTTAGTAACCACTGTGTACCGCTCATCAAAGGTCTCAATCAATGTGGTCTTGATAGACCCAAACATCTCCGGAATCTTGGCTCGGATTGCCGCAGCCACCTCATCGTGGATCATCTGGCGAAGCTCCTCGTCACTCACGCCGCTCGTCTCAGGTCTGTGGCGTGTCCCAATCATGATGTCTCCGAAATACAACATAAAATCATCAGAGACTTGCTCGAGCACACTCGTACTCGATAACTCAACCCTACTTGTTCCCTAGTACCCTAAGGATTCTTACTTGGACTGCGTACTGATCCGGTGTCTTTAGTAGTATGGGCCCTATACTACTGTCCACACCGCATCAGTATTCACCCAAGTCCTCCTCCTAGGATCCCAGATCACAAGTACTCTACATCTCGCTAGCATAGGCTACCCTTCGGTAGACCCCTCATAAGCTCCTCACTGCTACCTACTCACTCTCAAGCATCACATAGCAGCAGAAATCTTCCTAGGCTAAGGCATCACAAATCAGGCTGCTCTAGTCCTAATATGAATACCTAGCCTACTCTAGCATGCGTAACATATCATAACATAACTCATAACACATAATGTAAGGGTATTTTGGGAAATCACCGTTTGGGCGCTAGCTGATCGTACACACTGCTCTGCTCTGCTCTTTTCAAAACCTTTTATTCCTTTAGGAAAATTTTGTTTTATTTCGAAAAATTTCTCAAATCCTCAGTTTGAGTTCAAATGCGCCCGAAGGTGCATCCGAATCCCTCAAACCAAGGCTCTGATACCAACTTGTAACAACGTAAATTTCCAAAACAATTTTTCATTTTTAAATCATACTTTTAATCATAAAACAATATCAAAACATAATGTATCCAATGTCATCATCACAAAACAATTCCCAGAATCTCAACATAATCTCTATGAGTGTGTACTGATCATGTCGGTGCCTTCCCGCGTTCCTCACTGGTACCTGAAACACGTAACACACAACACGGTAAGCATAAATGCTTAGTGAGTTCCCCAAAATACCACATACGCACATACGCCACTCAAGGCTATAAGACCTTCAGTTCGCTGTGTCTCAGAGGACTTCCGTCCCACAACCCTGGTAGACCTTCCGGTCCTACCCGTAATGACCTTCCGGTTCATATCATGTTGACCTTCCGGTCCATATCATAATGACCTTCCGGTCCTTAGCATAATGACCTTCCGGTCCTTGACATTCATAACATACATAACACATCCATATCATATAACAGCATACAGCACATACATCTCATAGCATATAAGACCTTCCGGTCACACATAGGTACCACTCTAGGTACAGTATAGTGAGAAGACTCACCTCGGGTATCTCGGATAATCTCGCACACGAAAACACTGATCTAGCCCCCGCCTAAACACATAAACAATACTCTCGAATAAATAATGGCTCTCAAAGGCTAGATTACATCCATTCCTATAATCCCACAGAAGGGTAAAAGACCATTTTACCCCTCCCTGACCCAAAAGTCCAAATGTTAACCAAAACCCTAAAAGTCAACGAAAGTCAACATGAGGCAGTACGTGGCGCGTACCATCACTATACGCGGGGCGTACGCCGGTGATCCATAATCGGGGTCTCAACCCCTTACGCTGTGCGTTCTGAGAGTTACGCCCAGCGTAAGTCTCAGTTTCAGCCTTTCTTGGATTTTGGTCTTAAACGGTTAAGACATAAACTCAAACTCTAGATCTGACTTCTCTAAGATCACTTAATCCATAAAGTCGAGACCTTTAAGCCTTTGCATGGATGTAAAAGACCCTAATCACTCTAACACCTTTCCTTCTTCCTCATAAAGTCTAGATCTCATGCATGGCTCAATATTCACATCCAAGATTGGATTTTTATGAACATACAACTCATATTACCCTGAAATATGGCAGATCTAGGCCAATGGAGACCATTTGCTCATAAAGTCTCCACCTTGGGACCAAAAACCCTAAAAATTGGTCCAAGAAGCACAAATCAAAAATGACAAGGAAAGCTTTGAGCTTTTTACCTCAGAAAGAAGCTCCAACCTCTGTAGAATTCGGATCTACTCTTGTCCACCAACTTCTAGCTCCTAAAATGGCCTCCTCTTCTCTTTCACCACCTTGAAATGGCACTTTGAAGCTTAGAATACACACTCCAGCTTAATACGGGTTTTCTGCTCTCTTAGGGTTCACTCACTGAAGTAAGGTGGCTGGGGATAAGGCCTTAACATTCCTTTTATAGTGTACAAGCCTCAAATTAGGGTTTGCATCTGGGCCCGCTACGCCCAGCGTAACCCTGGGTACGCCCAACCTAACTAGGCGAGTCCGCGTCCAACTTAAGCGCATGAGTACGCGCAACGTACTCTTCAGTACGCCCAGCGTACTCATTTGCCTTAATATTTCCTTTAAGGGTTAAACTCGACAACTTGGAAAAGAAGAAGGGTTTAAGAGACGCACCTGAATTCTGGGATGTTACACATATGTGTTTCACTCGTGATTTACATGTGAATCACATGTGATTCATATGTGAATTACATGTGATTTACATGTGAATCACATCTAATTCATATGTGAATTACATGTTATTTACATGTGAATCACATGTAATTCATGTGTTTCACTCATGATTTACATGTGAATCACATGTGATTCATATGTGAATTACATGTGAATCACATGTGAATCACATGTAATTCCTATGTGATTCACGTGTGATTTACATATAAACTAAACTTGAGTGCTTTTAAAGATGATCAAACAAGTAACTTACTGTGCTCACAGGGAAACGGGATGATAGTTTCAACAAAGCACTCAAACACATAGCTCTGGTAGTAAGATCCTATGTGTGGTATTTGATTGCAAGCTCAACAACATCATTTTCAGTTATATGTTCATAAAAACTCAAAAATTAACAAATATATCATATGCATAATATGTCAATTGTCATAAGAAAGACAGAAAGAAAACTAACAGTTATAACAATCAAACACATCAACAACATCATTTTCAGTTACATGTTCATAAAACTCAAAAATTAACAAATATATCATATGCATAATATGTCAATTGTCATAAGATGACTTATTTCAATGAAAATTTTAGAAAATTAAATCAAGGCATTGTCGCATTGCTGATGAAATCCATAAAACTAATGAATTCTAGGAATTAAAAGTTACATAAATGTCCAGTACCTAGAAATCTAAACATTGAGAAAAATTGTTGGCATTAATTTCTTCAGGCATTAGAAGAAGTAATAAGCCAGCAAAAAAATTCATGGCCTGAATGTGATATAGCAGATTAGCATCATTAAAAAATTTCATTACATTTCACATAATCTATAAGAATATCTAAAAAAAAATACATTATTAGTTGTCAAATGAGTTGAATGATGACCTGGCAGTAACCAACAGACGGGTTATGGCGAGCATATGCTATGAGTAAACGTCTCAAAGCATTTCTACCACCTTCATCTAAAGCAGGGTGACCTAGAAAAGTCTGAGGCAAATCCTTTAAAAACAAAACAGTATATTTGATCTGATTAGGAATTGTACAAAAAAAAACTAGGATTAATGTATCAAGACACTAACCTTTTAACATATTTGATGAATATCATGAAGATTTATCCAGTCATACAACACTATAAAAAAACAATAACTCAAATTTCAGCAACTTTAGGTAGAATGATATAGTTAGTACATGTGTGATGGCTTTATTGGCAACGAGTTCATCGACATTTCCGATGTTGACTTGGACAGAATCCTAAATTGGAATTGGTTCATCGTTCATGAAGTCAAAGTGAAGTTAACATGTGATATTTCTCATTGAGTCATTTCATCGAACATGTTGAGTGTAAACAAATATCTATATTTTTCAATAAGACATGTGTCTATTTTTATACCTACAATCAACACAAGGATTTAACTCTTTTTAAAAAACATATTGACTAAACTGGTTCAACTTAACAATTAGGCAAAAACAATTCATAAAGGTCAAACAAAGGTCATGAGTCAACAATAGAAACAGATGATACCTAAATTTTGATCGACAAGGGATCATCTTCTTCTATCGGGTCTTCTATCCACAATGGAGGCCGAGATGAAGTCGGCGATTACGGTGTACTCTGTGGAACGAATTGATGGAGGATAAAACGATTCAAAATCAAAGCATCTTCACTCGAGTTTTTTCTATGAAGAACGTGAGATCAAGAAGTTCAGCAACAATGAAACTTCGATCGTTGGGGGATTTCATATTTCATATAGATTGATGATCGATGATGATAGTTTGATCGATTGGGATCTGGAAATCAACGATAAATAAGGTTCGTCGTTTATCTTCACCGTATTCGTGTGAGTATAAGCAATTTCAGAATCGAAAGCATGGAATTGGATGAAGGATTAGAGGCAATTCGACGGAGGTGAGTCGTTGGAGGATGCATCGTAGGTTTGAGCGAGAGAGGAAAACAGGGAGGAGAGAGAGAGAGAGATGAAAAATTATTTTATCAGATATTAGATTTAAGAAATCATTTGATTATACTTTTATTCCTATAATACCCCTGACTGAATTAATTAAGATACCCCCCTTCTTCTTTTTCTACTTATTTACAAAAACGCCACTTTGCATCTCAACCCTTCCTTTTTTTGATCTAACGTTCCATCTTTAGTTCTCGGGTTCTGGGGAAACTTTGAGTTCTCAAATGATCTTTCCTCTCTCTCTCTCTCTCTCTCTCTATATATATATATATATATATATATATATATATATATATATATATATATATATATATATATATATATATATATATATATATATATATATATAAGGGCCCATATTTTATTCTTCACATGGGGTCTTCAAAATTAACGGACCGACTATCCTAATAACCATCGGAGGTAACCTCCATTTTCTGTTTTTAATCGAATTTCATAGTTTTCATTCCAAATTTTATTCAAAATTGTAGTTCAAATCCAACTTATTCTTTCTACTCCTTTGCTTTTCCTATCGAGACAACACACAATTCTCATACGGATGTGGACAGGGGTAAAACTTGAACAATTAATTTGGGAGCAAAAGTATTAGAGATAAAAATTCCTGTTTTTGCACATAAAAAACCAAATTGTTTTAGAAGAAGAATTACAACTCACCCCCGACGACTATTAAGGTCTTTAAATTCATCAATTACGGACTTTAAATTAATGTTTTCAACAATTTCTCTTTTTTATGTAAACCACCAAGTTGTTTGGGAGGAAGTCGTCAAACATCTTATTGCGAAGGCGATTTTTGAATATTTTCATTGCTGAAAATCCTCTCCATGTTGTTGCGGTGGAAACTGAAATCGTCAAGATTATCAAACCACTCTATCAATCAAATAATACGTCTCATGTTTTTGAGTTTCCACAAGACATTGCATAAGTCAGCAATAGTTGATACACCACTTTAGTCTGAGATTCTTTGTGATATCGATATTAAAAATCTCCAATTGATATCGTAATTGAATTCTCTTGCTTAATAAAATCTACAAGATAATACTTCTCAACCGGAAGACAAATATGATCAACGTTAATAACTTTAGGGTGTTTTTTTTAAACTACAGTAGAACTAAGACTTAATAACTTCATAGCCTGATCATTGAATCTACTATTCTACTCATGTGACTGTTTGTCCAATGTGGATGTAAACAAATCTACTCGATAAAAATATTCAAAAGTAATATGGTTATCTTTTTTCGAGGCCGGTATCGAGTAAAAGCAGTGTTGTAAAAATCGGTCTAGGCGGCCGATTAATCGGAATCGGGTAGGGGACGAGACGTCTAATTAGGAATCGGCCAAAAAACTCGGAGTCGGTCAAATTCGGTAAAAATCGGTCAAAACCGGCTCTAATTCGGTCAAAAATCGGGAAAATTCGAAATCGGTCAAAATCGGTCGAAATCGGAAAAAATCGGTAAAAATCGAAAAAACCGGAAAAAGTCGGAAATTTTGATTTTCTTTCTAGAAAAAAAATATATAATTGTTATTGCTATTTCTTATATATATTATTTTCTTAAAATTAATTTCATATAATTTATTCAATCGGAGTACTCCCCCCGCCTAGACCGAATACTCGTTAGGCGCTAGTTAACTGTCCTGGGAACGCCTAATGAGGTTTGCAACATTAAGTAAAAATATATGAAGCTTTCATATCCGACAATCCTTAAGAACATAATACGCATAAGGACAATCCTTAAGAACAAATGCATGTAAACTCATATTATTAGTACCATCATAACCTTGGCCACATATTTTAATATCATCAAATTGATAGTCCAAAAGTTGTCTCCACATATTTGTTTTCAAGGTTGCTGATAAGGTATCCCTAACAGGAACCAAATCCAAGCATCTTTCTGTATGATCCCTTCTACATCAACAGTTTTCAAAACTATGGTCATTTGCTTTTTTTTAGACTCATCTCATGATTCATTAACCATAACACAAAAGTATGAATCCCCCACTTCACTATGAATATACTTTCGAACTTTATTTGCAATAATACTAAGAATTTCCTTTTGAATATCTCCAGAAGTATACTTTGAGTTATAAGGAGCTTTCTCTAATATAACATTTGCAACTTCATCAATAAGATGCTATAAGTTTTAGTAGTTGAAGAAAATTATGCCGATTTTTAGAATTAAAAGTTTCATCATGTCCTCGTAAAACACAAGTTTTCAATGGCAACCAACCGAACATTGTCAATCGAAGGTTTTAAACGTGGATATGGGAGAAATCATACTCATTTATGCATGAAAATCTAATTCGAATCAGAGTATACAACATAGGTCCCTAGTCTATTCCATATTGTCACTTTCTACCCCAACCAGGCAACTACAAGTTCCTTTATTATTTTAATCTTTTGGAATTCTAATTTAGCCACTCCACAACTTTTTCCCTTTTGATTAAAACCTACCTCGTGTATTCATAAATTACAATTTGTAACCTAAAATTCCATTATTATTATTATTATTATTATTATTATTATTATTTTGTTTAAATTTTCTTTCGTTTTAGTCTCTTTTTCATTTAACTCCGTCAACTTAATTATATGTCAATTAGACCCTTTTAATATAATATAGATATCAATTAAACTTTAATAATTAAATTTAATATCAAATAAAGCTTCAAAATTCATTCTTATATTTTTATAATCATAATTAAGAAATTTGAATTATTTGGTTATTTTTTCGTTTTAATTATTAAAATATCAAACACCGAATTAAAGGTGTTATAATATAAGAAATTAAATTGCTTCCTACTGTTTGTTCCTACAAATATTCTTACCCACTAAAATTATGACATTTGTCTCTATTCCACCATTCCATCTAAATTTATTTGATAACCCTAAAATACCTTTAATGAATATTTAAAATACAATAAAGAAAAAGAAAAAAAAAACATCATCTAAACAAAAAGAAAACAAGATCAGGTAAGATCATAAACAATCTCTTACGAATCCCATTAAGTCTCCAACCCTTTCTTCCTTCTCGTCTACTCTGTTGCAACAACCATTAGACAACAACAGACATTGAAGAGCCCTACCCTCTTGAGTTTTCTGTAATCCTCAGGCCTTGCTGATTATTAGATCACTCGATTTTAGCACCAAAATCCCCCCCCCCCCCCCCCCCCCCCCCCCCCGATGGTTTTAAGCATTACTTTCATTTCATGTTCATCTTCATCCCTGGTATTTTTGGTGGAATACTACTCACTGGTCGTCGAATTAGCACCACTTTTGAGTAATTGCTATGTTTGGGGTCTGAAGATACGCCGACTCTGATACCAATGATATAATTAATGGCTGAGAAACAAAGTCTCAACGGTTAATCAACCCAAATCAACCGGAATAGCTAAAAGGAAAGAATTAACTATTGAAGAAGAAATGACAGCAAACAGGGTAAGAGAGAATTGGAGAAGAAGAAACATAAAAATCCATTCACAGCCGTGTAAATCTATCTATGGATTTATCTATGCATAGATAGAATTAGAGAAGAAGAACGATTCAATCGTAAAAATCGTTCATAGAGATCTATCTATGCACGTTGGTTAAGTTTATCCGGTTACATGAAAGATAAAAGCATGACAGACACGTGCCAACTAAACATGTATCACGATTGAAGGTCAGTGGCAATCGAAGATCAGTGGGAATTGAAGATCAGTAGAAGGCGATGGAAGATCTCCATGAAAAAGGAAGAGGCGTCTATCTTACGTGACCTTTTTTTTTAATTATCTCAAGGGCATTTTAGAGATATGAAATATAATTAGATGGAATGGTATCTGATAATTTTATTGGGTATGAATATTTGTAGGAACAAATAATATGAGGTAATTTAATTTCTTTATAAATATTTAATGTAATTTGTGGTTATGAGATATGTATTTACTTTTTTCAAATGCAATGATGTCCAAAATACGGGAATGTCCACAAACTTTTGAAAAGTAGAAAATGGGAAAAAGATTTTCAATACGATTGGCTTGTCTATTGTTAGTTATTAAACATAATAATCTATTTGTCTCAAATAGTGATAGTTTAATAAGTTGTTATTATGTGTGAAATAATCTATAAGTCTAACAAAAATATATGTGGATATCATATTTGTGATAATCAATTGATTAGACTTGGTTGAAATTTTCTTAGATATTTTAGAAAGTGATTAATATCCTTTGTCCTTAAAAGATTGTTTATAAGAATCTTTTCTATAAATTACGGGAACCATTTTGTTATTTATTTTTTATATAGGGATCAAAACTGTCAACATACGAAAATCTTAAACATAAAGATTTTTTCTATAAAAAAAAACCTAAACCTTTTTAATAAATTAAAAGGTTATTGGGACTAAACATGCTAATATCCAAACAAAAAAAATTTTGGCAAAATTTTTAAAATGGAAATATATGCATAAGGACTTTCTAATTATTATATAAATAATATAATTTTAACTATTTAGTTTAAAACTGATTAAAAAATAATATCCGTGTGAAGATTTTGACAATTTTAATATTATCAGATAAATTTAACTTTGCATATCACCCATTAGCATAATTGAAAAGACATGAAGAACCTTACCTTTCTTTCACTTATCCTCATTTTTTTTCTAGATACTTCAAAACCCTTCTTCTATTTATCTTCACCCATTTCTAGATCCTTCTAAACTTTTATTTCTTTTATATATATATATATATATATATATATATATATATATATATATATATATATATTAAAAGTATTTTATAAGTTATTCTTAGTCTATTTGTCTAATAAAAAGTTTCTAAAAAAAAACAATGGGTTTAATCTTAAACATATACTAATTTGCCGTTTTAAAAGAAATATATATTTTACAAAATAAATTATTATTTTTAAGGAATATTAAAAAAAAATGTATTCCTTTTATCCTCTACACATTCAACATAAATATATTTATTCAAATTTGAAAAGGCTTCTAATTGTTATTCGTTCAATTTTAAAGTATTTTAATAATAAATCTTTTTATTTATTGAATTAAATAAACAATATCAAACATCACCTTAAAACTATGAAATATTTCAAAATATATCAAACTTTAAAATTGATTATTACCTTAACTATTTATTTTATAAAGAATTATTAAAACATGATATCCGTCAAAATATTAAGATAAGTTTTAATATTATCTCTGCATATCAGTGCATCACCCATTCCGCATAATTGAACGACATGATCACATGAGGAAAGGCTAAAAGCCAAAATGTTATAACTTATAACTTACATACACCACCCCTTCTAGCTCCTTCCAAACCTTTCTTTCATATATCTTCGTTTTCTTATGGTTCTAGATCATTCCAAACTTTCTTTCATTTTTCCTCATCCTTCTCTAGATTTTTCTAAACTTTTAATTTCTTATATATTCAATTTACTTTGCTTCTTTCTTCTCTACACTAAACTAGAAAAAAACAGTGAGAAAAGTATATTTTGTTTTGTTTTTCCGCTTACATCTCATAACTACTAACAGTAATAGCTTCACTAAATATTAGTAAAACAAAAAAATCAAAATGTAACATATATGATTCAAATAATGGTTTTTTTTTTTATTATCAAAAATAGTTTATTTAATAAATATATAATATATTAAAACTATTTTACAAAATAAATTAATAATTAATAATAAATATTCAAAAATATTTCCTTCATCTTCTACACATCCAACAAATATATTTATTCTAATGTGAAGTACTCTAATTATTGTTCGTTCAATTTCGAAGTATTTTAAAATACGGTTGTTTCAGTTGGTTGCCATAAACAAATAAAATTTTATTTTATTAAAACTACTTTAAATATTTTATAATAATAATAATAATAATAATAATAATAATAATTATTATTATTATTATTATTATTATTATTATTATATTATTTTTAAATCAAACATTTAAAATTTGCTATGCGTCGACGAATTAAAGCATCGCCAAATAGCCATCGAAGGTGACCTCCATTTTCTTCTGTACGTCTTTTTCAGTTTTCAATCGAATTGCATAGTTTTCATTCCTAATCAGAAACTTCTACATTCAAAACTGTAATTTAAATCCAATTTCTTCTTTGATTATTTTTTAAACACATTTTCCTACAAGATCAAAACAGTATGATACAATCATACAACTTAAGGATCATGGATTCATGGATCAGTTTTCTTGGTTGACATTGAGATTTTGTTGCACTTTTCATGTTCTTGTTAAAGTTTCACAGGTCCCTGTTGTTCCTTGAAATCACTTGCCACATTTGCTCTCTCTCTCTCTCTCTCTCTCTCTCTCTCTCTCTCTCTCTCTCTCTCTCTCTCTCCAGTCGATTCCAGCTTCTCAATAGCTTTCCGGCGTCATTATCTGCCGAAGACAGGGAGTCGCACATCCGGCAGGTTAGTATTTTCTTTGTATTAGCTTATTTAAGTTTTCTTTAGAAAGAACATGTTTAAACTGCAATCATGGTATGCATATGTTGAAGATGAGTTTTTTTTTAGAAAATCATAACTGTTATGTTTAAACTTGTTATAATGATATGTTTCACTTGTTATGATGATATGCATTTTATTGATGTAACATGATACATGTTATGTTTTGTGAGCTTTTATTTTTATCTTTTTAGTTTTAAAAAGGATGTTTAACGTGTAGTTAGGTGCGGAACTCTTAAGGGGTCAGGGAGGCTATGCCCCCCGTTTTTTGCTCTATTACTATGATATCTATATGAATGAAGAATTCGGAAAGCAAACTTTTATTCTATTAGTTGGACCAATCGATCAGTTGAGAAAAGAATTCACAAAACCAACTAATATTTAGTTCATATTTAGTTCAGTAAATTACAGTTCCAAATAGTTTTTTATAGGTGTAATATTAATCCAAAAAAATTGGAGAAAAAGAAAACTAAATAATAAGTGGATCCGATATAATCGTTCAACCCTAGAATATAGGAGCAGAAATTTAATAAATTCCCAAAAAAGTTATATATAATGTGGATCATGTAGTTCACGGAATAGAAGTTGTGCAAAATATTAAAAATAAGTAAAAATAGACGTGGAATCAAATTGCTAAAAACGTAAAATCGGAGAAGATTGCAAAGAATAAAAAAACCGTCAGCGCCGAAGAGCTAGGCCATTTTCGGTTTTTTATTCACTGTCTGTACTGTTGCTTCTCAGCCACCACTCGCCATCGCCCATCGGTCTCTCCTCAACCATGTTGTGTTGCGCCTTCCGCCTCACGACGTTCGCCCTCCCCGACTCTCATACGTCCTCACATTACTTGTCAACGGTTAGTTCTCCGCCTCTCACAGCCTTATTTCTCGTTTCTGTTGCCCACCTTTTTAACTTTCTCCACCTACCCACTAATAGCTTTAAAATCCCCTATCCTAATAAATAAGTAGATTTTTGCCACGTGGCACTCTATTAGTCTCCCCCAATCGATTTTTCCCGCTCATTTTATGAAAGGGAATTACTAGATTTGCCCTTGCATTATGTAAGTTGTTCACTTTCGGTAAGTGAGTTTCCCATTATACCCTTCTATGATTAGGAAATCTACGTCAGTTTTTCACTTTCAAATTTGAATATTGATTATAAGAATCAACCGAGATATCATTTTGAAGAGATATTCCATGATTTTAGTAAACTTAATATGCAAGAAATCTTCTCCTAAGTTTTCGAGATTTGCCAGTTCATTAGCAATGGATCGACATAGATTGTGAAGGTAATCTCACTAAATCAATTCCAAAATCATCGAGATTGTTAATCTCTCTGTTTATACTATTCGATTCTGGAGCGTTGGTTTTAACCAAAATAAGTTCTTCTCTTTTTTCACTGTGCATCGACTTGGAGGTTTTTCCGCTACATTTGGAAGTTGCTAAAC
This sequence comes from Lactuca virosa, assembly GCF_052849685.1. NCBI lineage: Eukaryota > Viridiplantae > Streptophyta > Magnoliopsida > Asterales > Asteraceae > Lactuca > Lactuca virosa. Next base: position 474,693,514 of record NC_136429.1, on the reverse strand, counting down.
CAAGATGTCTACAAGTGGTGAGTGTGTTGTTGCATTTTATTTTTTTGGTCGTTTTGTTTTAAGAATTGATATGCTCTGAATTAAGTTGTTTATGAGTTTTTGATACTGCACCCTAGGTGTTTGATAAAATGTCTATGAGAATTGATATACTTAATAGTAGATAAAAGATGATAACATGACTCTCTGATGAGAATAAGGACCGACATGAGAAGGTCCATTCGAGATCAGTGAAATCAGGATGATGTTTAATCCAGATTTCCATCATTAATTTTGATGTATTCCAAGGTCAGGAACATGAATTCTCCACTTATTCTTCTCTTATTTTTAAACTTGTGAATACCGGTGAAACCCGGGTATTTGTATATTATTAGGATACTAAGACGAGGGATTAAGCCTAATGCTCAATTGTTACAATCTGTTATTACAAATTAGGGAAACTCAAACAGGAAAACGTCCATTTCCAGAAGCTTATTGAGTCGGAGTCATTATCCATTAGAAGAGCCTGTTCCTAACTACTTCGTGAGGTGTTTGCACAAAATAGATCCTTGTGATGCATATGATTACTATCTTAGGGTTAATGATGCTGGGATTTCACTCTATGTGTTGATTTACAACATATTTAATGATGTTGGGATTTCACTTCCTGTATTGATTTACAATGTGTTGATCAGAACGTTGTCATTTAGAGAATATGTTGATGAAGCACACCAAGTGTTTGATATAATGCTTGAGAGAGGTGTGCCATATATATCTCATTTATGGAAGTCACTTGATTTCTCTGGTGTTTGTTTACATACCATGTTTTTATTCTTCTTCTATTTGCATATATTCTATTAGATAATAAGGAATATCTATATATATATATATATATATATATATATATATATATATATATATATAAAAGAGGTTTGTATTATACTTAGAACTATTGTACTAAATTGTTTGAACTTCTTATGTAATTTGATTTCGAGAATGGAATGATGAATTTCAAGATGGATGACTTTAATTATGTTTTTTCCCATGATTACAATTGGACTTTCATGGGAGCTTTATGCAGTTCTTGAAATTTTATGTATTCATTGCAAGATAAATAGTCATGTCCATCCAAGGGGGTTGCAGTTACATAATAAAAGTGTATTTATTTTATGAGAATATGTTGCAGGTAGGATAACACAGTTTTTGAAGTTTCAAATTTTTTTGATCAGGATGTCCTACGAGATGCCGAGTCAAAAGGCTAAAATTCAATACTTTTTTATAAGTTACAAACAGAGGTGACAACAACCTTGATGGCGGTAAGTATTTTTCTTAAATCGCAGAAATTTGCAAGTCAGGCTTTTTAATTTGCGAAAATTTGTGGTTTTACATCTTATTTGGTGTTGGACTAGATTAAACCCCTCAATATTTACAACTATAAAATTTCCTAACAAATCACTTGTAATTTTTACCACAACGGTAAGAGTAAGGTGTTGTTTGTTTTGGAAGTGGTTAAATGTCTTTTGCCTTTTTCCATGTTTGCGGAAGAAGACGTGCACTTGAGAAACGTCTACCCACCTGAAGGGAAAAGTGCTCAAAAAAATACTTTTGTAGAAAAACAAACGAGGCCTAAGACTTGCATTTTTATTGATAATAATGGCAAAGCTAATTTCATTTTTATCCATATTAGCAACTTACTAAACATTTGCTAGGAATTTGAGTAATCATATTTCTATTTCAATTAAAGAGAACAAATGTTGCTATTATGGATAATTAATTGTAATTACGTTATTATTCAATAACCAGTAGCTATCCATGATAAAAAAAAATATCCTAATAACAATATTCTTTTATCGGAGAGAGAAGAGAAGGCAGCGAACCCTTTGTTCGTGGATAGGCTGAAGCAATTTAATATACAGATTTTTGAGATAGCCTCAAGTTGTTAACATTTAGAGTAAGAGGATGATTCTCAAACAACCTTTGAAGGTTCCACCTACCTTGAATAGCTCACCAAGACACTTTACAAGAATCTTGGTGATAGGTTAATGTTGTAGTGAATAAAGGATTAGATTCTCTGAGTTGATTATTGTAGAGGTATCTATAATTTTTTTCCTTGCAGTGTCAAACCTAATATCTGTTATTCTCAAAATTACCGTTTCTTTTGAAGTTTTTGCTATAGTTTGTTTGTTTAAAAAAATTTATTTTTTGTATATCAATGTCATTTGCATGATTTCTTGTCTTTTATTTTTTACTCTATTCAAATTTATATTTATTCTATATATTAAATGTCTACTCATACATACATAACGTATATGAGGTATTCAAATATATATAAAAGTCTAAACAAAACTTATATCTTATTAATTTATTAAAATTTTATAAATCTTTTATTTTTTATTACCATTTTTAATTAACAATATTTTTTTCATTTTTACCCGTGGTTTCCACGGGTTGTAACCTAGTTGTATGATATATCACTTTTCTTAACCTAACTATTTATACAGAGATATTTTTCCTTATTTTATATTAATATATTATTAGTGATATATTATTTATTGTTATTTTTTTTTGAAATGGAAAACAAACTAATCTACTACTAAATATCATCTATGTCTTCTAAGAGACTTGAACCCATAACATCTTATTTGACATAATCGTTCATTACCGCTAGGCCAAAGACCCTTTAATATTATTTGTTATTATTGATAATTGTTTTTATTATCATAATACATATAAATTCCGATTCCGATGATATTTAATATGGTTTGTTTAGTATATTTATATGATTTGTTTAGTGTATCAAACCTATAATCAATTCTAATTTTTTAAATTATATTTTTGAAAAGATTCAAAATATCAAAAAAAAACATCATTATCGTTAACTAGAAAAAGGATTAATGTGTCCTAGCCCCATACCTTTAGGCTAGTAGGTGTGGGAAACGCCCACACCGGTGTTTTTAAAGAAAAAGAAGAAAACGGCGTTAAATGAAGGTTGGTGTGGTAACGGGAAGCAACGTGTAGGCGTATAACGCCCGATAACGATGAATGAGGCGGTGTTTGTGCGTTATAACGCGCAAAAACGCCCAAAAACACCCCGGTGGGCGTTACCCATACCCAACAGTCTTAACGTTCGTGTTCCGTCCCTGTGTGTAGTGATGTTTAACGTGATGTTAATAGGGCTATTGAGTTTTTCTAAGACTATACTTATTACAACCTATCACAACCCAATTATTATTTTTTTTCATCTATATATACCGTTAATCAAATTCAACTTTTTGTTATTTATCACCAATTTCTCTTGTCTAATAAATAAATGTCTTTTTTATTACATGTCACATTTTTATTCATTTTATACATATGTTTTTGTGGTAATTTTAAATTAATATTTTTTACACATGTTATTTTATGGTTTTTTTCATTTTATTAAATTTCATATAATATTTTCATGTAATAATTGCAATAAATATAATAATAAATGGATATTAATTTTATTGATCGACTTTCCTTATAATTTCAAATTTTCTAAATTAAAGCCCATTAGTTTCCTTTGTTTCTTTATCTAAATTATTTGTTTAAATTTCAAAAAGAAAAAAAACACTTCAATTTTAATAATTCAATAATTTTCTCATTTTTCTTATAAATTCAATCTTCGGAGATACCTAGAAATGATATTCTCCATAAAAATAGTATTCTTGCTTATTTCGATGATCCTCGATATATAAGAAAGAGCTCGGGACTGCTATCGAAGTGGACAATAAAGTGATGCTTCTTATGAAAAATCCCTCAATGTTGTGTGAAAGAGTGGCGGGGAATGACTGGGTTGAAGAGTAAAGTCAATATAGTGTAGAAAGTGGTGTCGACCTTCTAGTGCCTTGTAGGGAAAGAGAGGTTCTCTAGGAAGATAGAGAAGGATGGGCCAATAGAGAAGAATGTTGCAATCAGAGTTGCATTTAGTAGCGCCGACTCTTCTCAAATGTTTAGGCCTTCAAAATTTAACTTTTCTTTTAAATATATGTTTCTCACAACTAGTAAAAATAATAAATAAAACACATGCACTCTTATTATGACATGCTGACAAGGTTCGGCCGTGATATAAGCCTCTCAGCCGATTTGGGTTGTCATCTAAGTTTTATTTTCTTTTTCTTTTTATATGTATTATATGGTATTTGTTAATGATCGGTGGTCAAAAGCCTCTAATAAACATAGTCTAACATGTGATGTTTCGTGGAAGAATCACCTTTTCTTTTTTAATCTGTACTAATTGCTGATTTACTTGTAAAAAATGCTTGTTATATATATATATATATATATATATATATATATATATATATATATATATATATATATATATATATATATATATATTACGATGATAGTGGTAAATGTTTTTCAAATATTATTAAAAAATATCCATTTTAAAAGCCTTTGAGCAATGTTTTTCAAATATTATTAAAAAATATCCATTTTAAAAGCCTTTGAGCGCGCGCGCGCATATATATATATATATATATATATATATATATATATATATATATATATATATATATATATATATAATGTCAAATACATTTTAACAAATAAAGATAAAACTTATATTTTGTAAAAATAAACTAGTCAATACAACATTACTCATATCATGATAAGGTCCTGTAGATTTTGGTATCAGAGCCATGAAATACTATGTGATATTATTTCATTTTACTGTTTATGAGTATATTCAGTAAATTCAAAAATAGTAATAAACAACTGATTAAAAATCAATTAATAGAAGAATATGAAGTACCAAAGAATCTAGATCTTCTTAATAAATGGACAATTCCTTGTATCAACCCTAAATTAATATATGAATTAGGAACCTTTGAAGAACTAGGTTTTATGCAAACTGTTAAAACTACAGAAGAGAATTTAATTATGAATGAAGATGATATGACAGTTCAATTAATAACCCCACAAGATATTGATAGATATAAATATATTTATAATTACTTACATATTGATTTAGTACAAATTGCTTTTAAACCATTAACATTACAGGGATTACCTAAAAGCTTTTTAGCAGTCCTTAGGGATGCTAGAAATAAAAATTGGAAACAATCTTTAATGGGTATAATAGAATCTAGTTTATCTCATGGACCGGTGTATTTTAATGTTTACCCAAATTTACAACTTTCCTTGTCTGATAAAAATATTTTTCAAGCTCTGACATTAAATGTCAAAACTCATGGTTATAATTATTTACCAGGTTCAGAAGTAATATGTATATGTTATCGTATATATTTTAAACCATTAAAAACTATGAATCCTAAATGTAAGAGAGTTAATAAACCTATAAATGAAACAATTTTAATAGAAAGTAATTTTGATATGTCAAAAATTACAACCAGAAAATCTATAAAATGGGATGAAATAAAATTTCCTCAACAATGGGTTTTAGAAAATAATGTACCACCCACACCTTTAATAAATAATAATATAGAAAGTATTATACAAACTTCTGATGACGTTGTTACTATTGAGTTTAACAAAGAAACAGAATATGAAAACGATCTAATAAAACGAACAAGATCTGCAAGATCTTCACATTCATACATATCACCACTAGATTATAAAGTAGAAGTTCCTTCTACTCGTGCTACTATTGATATTAGAAAGATAAATAAATTAAATATACATGATGATATTGTGTATGAGGCGGAGGCATCTACTCCTTCTGAAATGAATTTTACAGTTTAATGGATTTAAAAGAAAAAATAGATTTTAGCCCTGGTTCTCAGGCAAGAAAAATTATTTCAGAAGAATTTTATTCAACTAAATGGACATTTTTTAAAGAATGGTTATTTAAAAATTATTCTAAAGAGGAGTTACAAGAAATACAAAATAAATTTTATGAATATTTATCCTCTATAAATCAAATTATACATTTTATTCCTTGGTTTACTTATACTTTTTTACATAATATTCACAACATAGAAAGAGATTATACTCTATCAGGAGACAAGATAATAACAAATGTATTCTCACCTCAAATCCCTTTTACAATCACAAATAACAATGTTACTATAAAATTTTCGGCTTATCAAAAACTTTTTGAAGAAAAGACTCTTACAGTAGATATAAATCATATTAACAGTATGATTCAACAGCTAAATTTCCATAATTTATATTCTATAATATTAGGAGAACAATTAATGGATTTACATAAAAAAATAGAAAAAATAGATAGTCAAAAAGATATAATAATACAGAAAAAAGACAAAGAAAAACAAATAAATGCTACTATTCAACCACCACCAAATATTACTGGTTATAAATTAAAAAATTACGATTATATGCTAGATATTATACAAGAACAAATGAAAAAATTACATATTAATACCATAAATAAAGACTCGGATGATGACTCAGATATAAATGATTCCCAAATAAATAAAATTAATAATTACGACAATAAATTTGCTAGAAAGCCTGTTCAAAGAATGTATTATTATCCAAGGCCAAGCCCTCAAGATGTCCTACATGACGAACAAGAATATGAAATTAACAATAGTTATAGTGGTAAAAATGTCTATGAATGGAACTTAGATGGTTATACTGAAAGACAGATATATAATATGATTCATAGAATGTTAATGTATAGTACAATCGCTAAAAATACAGGAAATAGTGATAGGCAAGTAGCTAATATGCTAATTGCTGGATTTAATGGCCAATTAAAAGGTTGGTGGGACAACTATGTGGATGAAAAAACTCAACAAGCTATTCTTAATACAGTTAAAATAGAAAATGGGATTACTACTCCTAATGTAGTTTATACCCTTACTTGTACTATAATAGAACATTTCACAGGAAGATGGTCAGACAATTCTGAAAACATTCGTACTCTATTAAACGGATTATTTTGTAAAACTCTTACATCCTTTAGATGGTATAAGGATACTTTTTTAAGCAGAGTAATGGAGCTCAATGATTGTAATAGTGTTTATTGGAAATCCAAATTCATAGATGGTTTGCCAAATCTTTTTGCTGAAAGAGTAAAAAACCAATTAAGAATAGATAATACAATTCCTTACGAAGATTATACGTATGGAAAATTAATAGGAACCTATATATAGGAAGGCTTAGCCTTATGTAGTGAAATAAAACTTAATCATCAAATTAAGACCCAGCATCTTAATGAAAAACGACAACTAGGATAATTTTGTTATCAATTCGGAATAGAAACTAATAGAAGTAAGAAAAAACAGAAAAAGATTTTCAACAAAAGAAAAAATTTTACAAAAAAAAATATAATGATTCTAACAAAAAGGATAAACACATAAAAAAGAAATTTATTAGAAAAGAAAACATTAATAAAAAACCCCCTACTTGTTTTTCGTGTGGAAAAACAGGGCACTATGCTAATAAATGCAAAAAGGAAAATATAAAAAAAAACAAATTAATAACATGGACTTAAGTGAAGATATAATGCTGCAATTAATAAATTTGATTGATAATTCTTCTTCTGATGAAGAAATTTCAGATAATAATTCTGATAATATAATAGACTACCATTCTGATTATTCTTCAAAGTCTGAAGAAGATGAATGTCATTGTGATAATTTAGAACAATGCTCATGTAACATAGACCATCGGTTATACTTACTCCAGTCTCAATTTAAAGAAAATTTAACCATAAATGTGATTAGCAATGATATAGCAAACTTATTAAGAGAAATTGATGATCCAGAAATAAGGCAAAAAATAATAGAAAATTTGAATACTAGGGAACAGAGTATTAAAGAAGAAGGATCTATTCCATGAAGAATGTACAGGATATGTTAAAAGAAAGAAGAAATAAAAGTTGTGCTAATAAGCCTACAGTACAGGATTTACAAGATGAAATTCAATCATTAAAACAGGACATATCTAAAATAAAAAATGACCAATTGATAAACAATCAACGAATTAATAGATTAGAAAAACTACAAAATAAACATGACATTGGTACTAGTAATAATAATGATAATAGTTTTCTTCAGTCCATGGAACTAGTAATCTCTAGAAAATGGCATGTCACAGTCAGTTTATTTATTACTTACAATTATCAAAGAAATTTTGTTGCTTTAATAGATAGTGGTGCAGATCTAAACTGCATACGAGAAGGAATAATACCTACTAAATATTTTCAAAAATCAACACATACGTTGAGAGAAGTATCAGGTTCAAAATTGGATATTAGATATAAATTAACAGATGTAAATATTTGTATAGAAAATATTTGTATACCTATTAATTTCACAGTAATTAAAAATATGACCAGCAATACAATGATTTTAGGAAATCCTTTTCTGGAAATGATACTTCCACTAACTATTAATAAAAATAAAATAATATGATCTTATAAGAATCAACCTGTTATTTTAAATTGTCTCTGACCCTTATTCTATTTGGGTAAATGAGTTGGATTTAAAGAAAAACCAGATAAATTTTCTTAAAGAGGAAATTAGGATTGTTCAAATAGATGAACAGTTAGAACAACCTAGATTACAGGAAAAAATTAAACTTTTAACAAACCAATTTTCTTTAAAAATTTGTAATGAGCATCCTAATGCCTTTTGGGAAAGATAAAACATTTTAACAAATAAAGATAAAATACATTTTAACAAATAAAGATAAAACTTATATTTTGTATAAATAAACTAGTCAATACAAATAATTAATCATTAAATAAATTACAATATCAAATGATTCATGTCTTTTAAAGTATATGTTTTCCCAAAACCCAAAAAAATATATTTATCATTTTAAATAACTTTTATTACAAAAATAAATAAAATTAAATACCAAAAGTTTTAGAATAAAAATAAAATAAATAGTTATAAATAATTATTATTGTGTTCAACTTGTATCCCCCCCCCCCCCCTTAAAAGAATTTAAAACATTTAAAAGATTGATTATAGAGGTACGAACTCACCTTATGTGGGTGATTCAATTGCAGATTTGCGTAAGGATGAGAAGTTCCACGAACGAATTCCCGAGACACAAACGAGTCCTAAATGACATATAATGGCATATATAGGCATGTAATTAGTGTTTAACACAACTAATATGCAAGGAAACACCCTTCGGGACTAGGAAACACTTGGACTAAGTGTTAGAATCACATGTGATTCATCAAAGGGGGTTTAAGGCTACAACATTGAGTGTACGACCAATGGGTGTACGGCCATGGAGTGTACAGCCGTACACTCATGGTAAAACATGACAAAAGTGGGTGTTTGATCCATGGGGAAGCTATTGTGACAAGTGCTCAACAAAAGGATGAATAAGGCTTTCATTTTGGAGGGTTTTGAGGTGTGTACGGCCACACCAAGCGTGTACGGCCGTACACTCTCCAAGATGGATGTATTTTTGGGTCTTAAATCAAAGGGGTTCAAGGGTTTAAGAGTTCTAAGGGGTACCAAGTGACTAGCATGTGTTTTAAGCCTTAGATTATGGTCTTAACAAGGGTGTACGACCATACATAGAGTGTACGTCCGTACACTCTTGATGTTCTTGAGTTTGATGATGTTTAAAGGCTTTGAATAATGGATCTTTACTAGATAATGCAAGGAATCAACTAACAATGGAAGGAATACTCATGTTTTTGAAGATCAAGGTGAAAAGCCTTATGATAGTTGAGATAGAACTCGAGTTCTTGACTTGGAAGTTGAAGAAATGAATAAAAAAATGAAGAGATGGCTTATATATGTGAGGTGGTGTACGGCCACATTGAGTGTACGGCCGTACACCCATGTGTACGGCCGTACACTCCTCTTGAAGGAGTGTATGGCTTGAAAACAACTCGATGAACTGAAGATAACATATCCCTACACCCAAAACTTGAATGTACTAAGCTTAGAACACTCAAACAGGCTCTAAACGATGCTAAAAGTTAGCAGAAACGAGTCTGACTCTCGATTGATTGGCTGGACTTACAAGCCAAAAATTTTTAGGTTGTCACATTATTCCCCCGTTAGATGGAATTTCGTCCCGAAATTAGCTTTCTTAGCAGTACTACTGGGGTTGAGCTCCTCTGATTGGTAGAATACCTACTCGTAGACCTAGGCAACTTTGCCCTTACGCTCATGATAGGATTCATACCTGGTCCATCTATCATTACATCGTGTATACAAGTCATATATAATTAAGATTAGTAAGACGGTCGGATGTGCGACTCTGCCCCATGTCCACAACCAGACAAGGAACAGGAGATAGGGAGGAAACACACATACTAAATCTGCATAATCATAATTATATACCACCCTCGCGTATACACTCAATAGTGATAGGTGGGCTGTATTCGTCCTTAGCCTCTGTGCTTGAACTTGATCTGTTGAACGAGTGGTATTTCAGGAAAGTCTGCTGAGTACACGGTGGCAAGGTTTCGGAGGGCAAGGTACTCCTCGCATGAGTAATTTGGGGTTTAGAAAACGAGGTAGACGATTCCGAGGTCTAGGTCGGGCTGTCGTTATAAATGACGAGAGTTTCGTTGATTTGACAGTCAAGGCGACAGAAGCATATGAACTTAGTATGGTGAGGACCACTCCAATTCATGACGAAAGATGACAACGGACTCTTTATAGAAACAAATGTTAGGCTAATTTGAAAGAAACGTTTGTTATTCGATGGTGTATCCTGAGTGTTTTCAACAATGTACTATGTGTAAACGTTCTAGCGCTTTCTATTTTCTCCTTGTTATTACCACTGCCACAAATCGTACCGCGATGAGCAAGTACTAATAGTGCAAGTGTTTTGATAACTAGTGTCAGTACTTTATGTTTCGATCCTCTTCGGTACCTCTATGATCGCCTGGCATATACAAGTTATGTACAATTAAGATGAATAAGACGGTCGACTGAGTAAATCTGCCCTAAATCCACAACCAGACAAGGAACAGGAATTAAGGTGGAATCACCCACTCTAAGTCTGCAAAATCTTAGCTATGCACAACCCTGATGTACATACTAAGCCATCATAGCTTCCCTGAACGGATCTTTAGTTCTCTTGTGAATGCTGTGACTTATTCAGACGACTGAGTTATTATAATTACTTTTAAATGTTTTTCCCCAAGTTTTAATCTTATATAAATATAAAATAAAATTTTAAAGTAATTCTTATTTCGAAGATGTACCAAAATTTTCAAAAGCGGGGTTCCTCGTTACTCCCTTATGTCTTGTCGTTAATTTCCTCCTTCTCCTCCTTCACCTCTCTCTGTTAGACAATCTCTCTTGGCATGTCCCATTTCACCACATGCATGGCATACCTGAACTATACCCGCATCGGTGGTTGAAGTGATGTGCCAAGTCGGAGTTCTGCAGAAGCGAACTCCTTTGTCATTTCTCTCCGTTGGACATTCCTTTCTGAAGTGTCCAGATTCGCCGCACTTGAAACAAACCTGTTTTACTTGGGAGATTGGCTGTGTCGGCGCCCTACAGAAACGGGCAGTGTGCCCCTTTCTACTGCAATTGGTACATTGCATCTCTCGGCAAGCTCCGTTGTGGTGGTAGGTGCATTTGTTGCACTTTGGAAGGTTTCCAACATATCATTTGACGGGGGTTGTAGTGGCAGATGAAGTGCCAGATGTTGTGATTGTTGTGACCGCAGGGGTAGCGACAGGTAGTGAAGCATAGATCACAAATTCTACTCCAAAACCACAACCAAACAAGGAACAGGTAGTGAAGCATAGATCACAAATTCTAAGTCTATAAAATCTCAATTATATAAAACCTTGGGAGTATACACTCCGGAATCATAGACCTACCAGAAGGGTCTTTTAAGTTCTCACATAAGTTATTTGTAGTGCCTAAAATACTCATATAGTATTTTAATGTATTGAACTTGGTATGTTTTAAATTTGTTGTTGCCTTATAGTATCATAAAATACTCCCATAGTATTCTAACTTTGTGTACTGATCTAGAAATCCCTTGAATAGAGTTAGGTAAGTTTTAAAGCTGTTGCAACACCACATCACTCCCAAACACATGTCGGCCACATCTCAAATGAATATAGTTGATCAAGCTATATTGATTCCAGATGTGATTACATAGCTGTCCAGGTTTGACTGCAGTGTTCAACCTTTAAATACTTCTGTTCTGTTCTTCTTGTGATACTTGTTCTAGTATGTATAAGCATGTATGTATACTTTTATAAGGTATTGATATACCTTTAAAATATATTATTATCCATAGCACTTCGGCCCCATTGTATTTATAGTTGTATATCTTTTATAGGCTGATATACTTAGTTCACTATAAACAATGCTCTGATACCAATCTGTCACAACCCCAAACCGAAACGGCGGAAACGTTCGGGGGCGGAGGACGTCATGTTTAGTATCACAAGACATGTATCATAGTAATCAAAGTAACAAACAACCGTTGTAATAATATTAAAGTGTTTACAAAGTAGTGATTCACAAAAGATTGAATCCAAAAGTAAATAACAAAAACAAGACATGAAGCTACTATGCTCCATCTTCTGAATCCCAACATACGTACCTGTCTACTAGTTACCTGAGAATACAAGTTATTTTGAAAGAGTAGATCAACATTTAAGCTGGTGAGTTCATAAGTATTTAAGTGATGTATTAGTAAGTTGAAAGTTCCTTTAGAAAAGTTCGCCTGTTCCTTCAGAAGATCCTATATCTTCTGATATGATGAAAGATAAGTATAAATAGCTCTACAATCCCTTCTATGAGTGCTAAATAAATATAAGTTATATAGAATACAGATCAAACAAACAATCGATTGTGTGAATCTGCCCTAAGCCCACAACCAAACAAGGAACAGGGAATGAGGCGGAAGTCACACATCCCATTGTTTGTTACATCTTTACTGTATATAACCCTGGTGCATTCATTTGGTACTTACGGAGTTAATTGTAATAGTTCCTTTATATTTGATGAAAACATTCTTTAAGAAAACCCTTATTTCTTTTAATAAAAATGATAACCACAATAGTTCCTTCTATAATCACTAAGTTTATACTAGCTATATATAATCTAATATCGAACAGATAGTTAATTGTGTGAATCTGCCCTAAGCCCACAACCAAAGAAGGAACAGGAAGTAAGGCGGAAAGAACACATCTAACTATCTGCCCGATATTACATATATATAACCCTGATGTGTAAACTAAGGTATTATATAATTCATCACTTAAGGTCCTTTAAGTTGTACTGGTTTAATAAAATGGATTAAACCTTTCGCTGATAAGTTTGTAGTTTAGTTTACTCAATGTTCTATCTGAAAGTATGTTTTTATGCTAGAAAACGGTATATTGAATTTGTATATTATGACCTGACCTATACCTGGTACTCCTTATGATTACTTGGTGTATACGGAATATATATATATATATATATATATATATATATATATATATATATATATATATATATATATATATATATATATATATATATAAGATCGAATAGATAGTAGACTGGATGCATCTGCTCTAAGCCCATAACCAAACAAGGAACAGGAAATGAAGCGGAAAGCACACATCCTACTATCTGCTGGACTCAATTAATATATATCCCTGATGTATCTACCGAGTAATCACAAAGTTAGCATTATAGGTCACCTTCTAACTGAATGTTCATGTTACGAGTAAGTTATGTGGCGTTATTCTAATGTTTGGACAACTATTAGAACTAATGAAATCTTGTACTCCTAACGCCTCAGTCGATGCTGTTGTGAGTTTTACATATGTTTATGTGTTTTCTGTATCATACTTCGTGTTTGCTAACCCTGGTACGTTGTATTTGTACCTTTGTTAGTGTAAACCCGATATGACGTTTTACCTCGTGTTTGCTAACTTTGGTACGTGGTATTGGTACCGTTGTTAGTGCAAACCCGGAATGATGTGTTATTACCTCGTGTTTGCTAACCCTGGTATGTTGTATTTGTACCGTTGTTTGTGCAAACCCGGAATGATGTGTTATTACCTCGTGTTTGCTAACCCTGGTATGTTGTATTTGTACCGTTGTTTGTGGAAACCCAGAATGATGTGTTATTACCTCGTGTTTGCTAACAATTGATACTGTTGTGAGTTTTACATATGTTTATGTGTTTCCTGTATCATACTTCGTGTTTGCTAACCCTGGTACGTTGTATTTGTACCTTTGTTAGTGTAAACCCGGTATGACGTTTTACCTCGTGTTTGATAACTTTGGTACGTGGTATTCATACCGTTGTTTGTGCAAACCCGAAATGATGTGTTATTACCTCGTGTTTGCTAACCCTGGTACTTTGTATTTGTACCGTTGTTTGTGCAAACCTGGAATGGTGTGTTATTACCTTAATTTGTTATAAACAATGAGTTAAAGATACGATAACTTCCTAGGATACTAGGAATATATAGTATAAGTGGGTAATTCATGATTTATTCTTTTGTTATAGTTATAGTATGTTCCTCCCTGTAGTAGTTATAGTATGCTCCTCCCTATACTAGTTATAGTATGCTCCTTCCTGTACTAGTTATAGTATGCTCCTCCATGTACTAACTATAGTATGAACTGAATCCCTAAAGTATACCCATTATAGTTTACTAGTATGTTTGTTTGAACTGTTATTACCATGAAATAAAGATTCATTTATCTACTAAGTTATGATTGTACTTTAAAAACAAAGTTTTATAAACCATAAAGTAACATAACTTTAAAAGAGTTTTTGCAATGATTTGATCACTTATAAACACATAAGCAATCCTTAAAAATGATGTTTATCACAAAACATTTACACAATTATCATTGTGTTCAACTTGTATCCCCCCCCCCCCTTAAAAGCATTTAAAACATTTAAAAGATTCATTATAGGGGTATGAACTCACCTTATGTGGGTGATTCAATTGCAGATTTGCGTAAGGATGAAAAGTTCCACGAACGAATTCCCGAGACACAAACGAGTCCTAAATGACATATAATGGAATATATAGGCATGTAATTAGTGTTTAACACAACTAATATGCAAGGAAACACCCTTCGGGACTAGGAAACACTTGGACTAAGTGTTAGAATCACATGTGATTCATCAAAGGGGGTTTAAGGCTACAACATGGAGTGTACGGTGAATGGGTGTACGGCCATGGAGTGTACGGCTATACACTCATGGTAAAACATGACAAAAGTGGGTGTTTGATCCGTGGGGAAGCTATTGTGACAAGTGATCAATAAAAGGATGAATAAGGCTTTCATTTTGGAGGGGTTTGAGGTGTGTACGGCCACACCAAGTGTGTACGACCATACACTCTCCAAGATGGATGTATTTTTGGGTCTTAAATCAAAGGGGTTCAAGGGTTCAAGAGTTCTAAGGGGTACCAAGTGACTAGAATGTGTTTTAAGCCTTAGATTATGGTATTAACAAGGGTGTACAGCCATAGATAGAGTGTACGGCCGTACACTCTTGATGTTCTTGAGTTTGATGATGTTTAAAGGCTTTGAATCATGGATCTTTACTAGATAATGCAAGGAATCAACTAACAATGGAAGGAATACTCACATTTTTTAAGATCAAGGTGAAAAGCCTTATGATAGTTGAGCGAGAACTCAAGTTCTTGACTTGGAAGTTGAAGAAATGAATAAGAAATGAAGAGACCGCTTATATATGTGAGGTGGTGTATGGACACATTGAGTGTACGGCCGTACATCCATGTGTACAGCCGTACACTCCTCTTGAAGGAGTGGATGGCTTGAATACAACTCAATGAACTGAAGATAAAATATCCCTACACCCAAAACTTGAATGTACTAAGCTTAGAACACTCAAACAGGCTCTAAACGATGCTAAAAGTTAGCAGAAATGAGTCTGACTCTCGATTGATTGGCTGGACTTACAAGCCAAAATTTTTTGGGTTGTCACAGAAACTCCAAGCATAAAAAACCTAAGCCAGAACTTGTGGTTGTTTATGCTGCAATCACAAACACTCCCACCCCATCCAAGCCCTACTATGGTACTTTTACCCCATTGTACCAAGTGCAATTTCAACCATGTCGGAAATTGCATAGTGTGCATGAACTATAACTTGATAGGTCACACCTCTAAGTAATAACCACTACGAACTCAACCACTGTTGCAGGAGGAAGTCGTAATTGCTTCGAATATAATCATTCAGGGAATTTTAAGAAGGACTGTCCGAAACTGAAGAATTAGGGTGGAAAAGGAAGAGCATTCGTGATTGGTGCTGGAGATGCTCGCTAGGAACCAACTGTGGTTACTGGCACGTTTTCTATCAACAATATTTATGCTTCTGTATTATTTGATACTGGTACCGATAGAAGCTTTATTTCCTATAAGTTTAGAAGGATGATAAACCATAAATCATGCTAACTTAATGAAGCTTACACGCTAGAAGTAGCAAACGGGCAGTTAGAAAGCACCGTAGAAATACTCACCAATTGCCTTCTCTTGAATAACCACGTCTTTCACGTCAACCTAATGCCTATGACCATTGGAAGTTTCGATGTAATCATCGGAATGAATTGGTTATCGCCTCATCGAGCAGAGATTTTATGTTACGAAAAGGCTGTTTGACTACCCTACGCAACAATAAAGCCCTCATGATTTACGAAGATAAATCAATAAAGAATCTAAGAGTCATATCTTGCATGAAAGCGAGAAAGTATTTGCAGAAGAGATGCTTCGCTTTCTTAGCCCACGTGGTAGACATGCAAGGAAAGGGTAAGGAAATCAAATACATTCCGCAAGTGTGCGACTACCAGTGGCAAATTCTGAATCGATCTGATCCCGAGTGCAGCACCAGTGGCAAGATCTCCTTATCGTCTGGCTCCCTCGAAAATGCAAGAACTCTCCATTCAACTCCAAGAAATTCATGGAAAAGGCTTTATCCGGCCAAGTTTCTCTTTATGGGGAGCTCTGGTATTGTTTGTCAAAAAGAAGGATGGATCATTCAGGATGTGCATCTACTATTGAGAGTTAAACAAACTCACCATAATGGATCGACGACCTGTTCGATTTTCTACAAGGATCATGCTACTACTCAAAGATCGATATGAGATCTGGCTATCATCAACTCAGATTTCAAGAAGCAGACATTCCAATGACAACATTCAGGACTCGGTACGGTCACTACGAGTTCCTGGCTATGCCATTCAGACTGACCAACGTGCCAACCGTATTCATGGACCTTATGAATCAGGTGTGTAAACCCTATTTGGATAAATTTGTGATCATGTTCATCGATGACATACTAATATATTCACGAACCAAGGAAGAACATGGCCAACACTTGGGGTTAATCCTGGAACAGTTAAGAAATGAGAAACTTTATGCAAGGTTCTCTAAATGTGTGTTCGGGATTCATGTCGATCCATTAAATATCGAAGCGATTAGGGATTGGAACTCACCAACAATGCCAATCGAAGTACGCCATGTCCTACGGCTTTTGGGTTATTACTATAGATTCATCCAGAACTTCTCTAAAATAACCAAGCCTCTCACTGCTCTAACCCAGAAAGACAAGAAGATCAACTGGGGAGACGAACAAGAGTCTGCCTCCCAGAAGTTGAATCAAATTGCAACAACCCAATTTTTCCAAAGAAAATTTTCATTTTTAAATAATCAAAACATTTCCAATAAACCACAAAGTCTCAAGAACAATTGTTTTCATATTCATAACGTCAACATTTTATTTCAAATATAAGAGTGTCCCATAAAAAACGCCTGAGAGAGTGCATGTCACGCCATCAAGCCTTGCCATTGCCCTTAGGCTCAGAAGTACCTGAAACAAATCAAAAAACTGTAAGCTAATGCTTAGTGAGTTCCCAGAGCATACCCCATAAAAGCTATAAAAGCTACATAAACCACATAAGCCATGCATACAACATGTAAGGATGCCATGGAAACCCTCCAAGGTCTTATACCTATAACACTGGAACCCCCACATGGTCTTAAATACCTGCCATAGGAACCTCCATATGGTCTTCCTGCCATGGGAACCCCCACATGGTCTTCACTAACTAAGAAAATATCATACAAGCTAAACATGCAAATATACTAGGATGCCATGGAAATCCTCCAAGGTCTTACACTAAATTCTATGGGAACCCCCACATGGTCTCAATCTATTGCCACGGGAACCCCCCGGGGTCTTTCATGCAAATGTCATTCCAACATAACGCATAATCAATCAATAATCCACATATCATAAAATGGGCCGGCCTTTGTGCCTTAGACCCATTGGTATGGTGAGAAGACTCATCTCAAATGAAAACTGTAGCTGAATAGGTCAAAGCTCCGAGTATTAGCTCTGCCAACTCCCTAATCATAAACAACTCCCTAGTATGCAACTCACCTTCAAACCCTTAAAAGTCCAACTTGGTCAACCATGGTAAAAGTCAAAGTCAATGGTCAAGGTCAACAGTCCATGTTGACCCAACTCTTCGATTGCATGTAGCAGCTCATCGAGTTCCTTCAGTGTTCAGAAAATCGGGGAAAACTCTAACCAACTCACCGAGTTATCCTATCAACTCGCCGAGTTACTCGTCAGACCGAAAATGGGAAAAACCCGATTCAACTCGTCGAGTTATCTTATCAACTCTCCGAGTTTACGCTGCAGACCGAAAACGGGAAAACCCGATCCAACTCGCCGAGTTGCCAGGGCAACTCGTCGACTTTTCCCTTGTCTTAACATAATTAGTCCTTCCAGTCGAATCCAAACCTCCAAACTACAGATCCAGTACCTTAGGACTGAAATACCACGTAAAGTTGCAAACTTTACGTGCATGCAAGGCCTTAAAAGGCTAAAACACTAAAACTAAGGTTCATACAAGGTTTAGGGCATGGAAAAGGGCCTAGACTAGATAAAGTGAGTAACTTTATGTCCATGGAGGCGTAGAGATATCCAGATCTGAACCATATCCTCATGACAAATCCAAATCCGAGTATGACACCATTTTGCACCAAAAGTAACCATATACTTTCATAGGATGAGATCTAAGCAAATAGAGATCCAGGTAGCAACTTTTTACTTCCAAATGAATGCTAACACCAGGTAGATGCCGGATCTAAAGCCCTCTCCTAACTTCAATCTCTTCAATCTTCAAGTTTCCTTCCAAAAAGCACAAGATTCACTCTCCAAATCTCACATACACTCAAGAAGGCACTAAATCATGGCTAGGGTTTCTCTCTGGACAGTTAGGACGATGAGGGAGGCCATAATTGATCCATAAATTCCTTAAATAGTGTACAAACCCCTGAAAATTAGGGTTTTCCTTTACTGTGTCTACTCGTTCAGTTGGGGCCTTCCAACTCGTCGAGTGGACCCTAAGTCCCGCGTCCAAATTGATCTCTACTCGTCGAGTTGGGGCTCCCCAACTCGTCGGGTCCTAGTGAAAAACCCTAAAATCTTGAAAAATAAATGATACCTGGAACAAGCGTTACAAATCTCCCCCACTTGAACTGGACTTCGTCCTCGAAGTCCGCTGACGAAAACAACTCCGGGTAGTGATCTTGCATCTCCTCTTCCGGCTCCCATATCCATTCAGAGCCTCTTCGGTGCTGCCATCACACCTTCACTAACTTTACTTCCTTGTTACAAAGGACCTTGGTCTTCCTACCCAGAACCACAATGGGCCTCTCTATGTAGTTCTGGCTCTCATCCACCTGAATGTCATCCAGAGAAACAACTGCGGCCTCGTCTGTGACACACTTCCGAAGTTGGGACACGTGGAAGGTGTTGTGTATCTAACTAAGCTCGTCTGACAGATCCAAACGATAGGCCACCTTTCCCACCCGGGCAGTAATCCTGAATGGTCCAATATATCAGGGCCCTAGCTTGCCCCTCTTTTGAAACCTAATGACACCCTTCCATGGTGACACTTTCAGTAAGACGAAATCCCCCACCTGAAACTCAAGATCCGATCGGCAACGGTCAGCATAGCCTTTCTGACGGTTCTGTGTAACTCGCAGCCTGTCACACACCTGCTGAATCAACTCAGTAGTCTTGAGCACCACCTCGGTGCTCCCCATGACTCTGTGCCCTACCTCACCCCAACAAATAGGGGTCCTACACCTCCGACCATACAACATATCAAACGGTGGTCGGGTGATACTAGCATGATAACTATTATTATATGAAAACTCTGCTAGTTGGAGGTATGTATCCTAACTCCCTCCGAAATCCAATACACATGCCCGAAGCATGTCCTCCAGTGGCTAGATTGTCCTCTCACTCTGGCCATCTGTCTGGGGGTGGTAAGCCGTGCTGAAATGTAACTGAGTGCCCAGTTCCTCGTGGAACTTTCTCCAGAATCTAGATGTAAATCGGACATCCCGGTCAGAGACCACTGAAACTGGTACTCCATGCCTAGCCACCACCTCTCGCACGTAAATATCCGCTAATTTCTCAGCGGAGATGCTCTCGGAGATCGGAATAAAGTGGGCACTCTTTGTCAATCTATCCACAATAACCCATATAGCATCCACACCCCTGCCGTCATCGGTAACTTCGTGATGAAGTCCGTGGTGATATCTTCCCATTTCCACATAGGAATGGGTAACGGCTGAACCTTGCCGTGAGGCCTCTGATGTTCGGCCTTGACCTTCTTGTAGGTTAAGCACCGCTCTACGAACCATGCAATCTCCTGCTTCATGCAGGGCCACCAGTAACTCATCCTCAGATCTTTATACATCTTCGTGGCCCCTGGGTGAATAGAGAACTTGGATCTGTGTGCCTCCTACATGATCTTCTGCCACACACCTCTAGTTATCGGTACCCACACTCGGCCACACCGTGTCAGAAGACCTCGACTATCCCGAACAAACAGGGGAAATTGACCCCGAATCCGCTCTATCTTCCAATTCTCTTTCTTCACACCGTCCACCTGAGCTTGCTTGCTCATATCCAACAATGGAGAGATCACCGTCATCCTCAAACAAACATTCCCGATCGGAGCACTTTCCGCTTTGGGGCTCAAAGCATCGGCCACCATATTGGCCTTTCCTGGGTGATACAAGATCTCACAATCATAATCTTTCAGTACATCCAACCACCTCCTCTTCCGCATGTTCAGGTTCTGCTGATCCATCAAATACTTCAAACTCTTGTGATCAGTAAAGATGGTGCATCGAACTCCATACAAGTAATGCCTCTAGATCTTGAGGGCAAACACAACCGGCCCCAATTCCAGGTCGTGAGTGGGGTAGTTCGCCTCATGAGGCTTCAACTGCCTCGAGGCATACACGATCACATGTCCTCTCTGCATCAGTACAACGCCTAACCCCGTGATGGACACATCACAATACACCACCAAATCATCCAACCCATCGGGTAGTGCTAAAACCGGGGCCTCACATAACCTCTGTCTCAAGGTCACGAAAGCCAACTGCTGGTCCGGGCCCCACCGAAAAGTCACATTCTTCTTGGTCAAACGGGAAAAAGGCACAACGATCTTGGAGAAATCCTGTATGAATCTCCGATAGTACCCCACTAAACCCAAGAAGCTACGAATCTCAGATGCATTCTTCGGTACTTCCCATCGCATCACCACCTCAATCATGGCTGGATCAACCAAAATACCCTCTTGGTTGATGATGTGTCCTAAGAACTGCACCTCTCTTAACTAGAAATCACACTTTGAGAACTTGGCGTAAAGCCTTTCCGTCCTCAGTGTCTCCAATACCTCCCTCAGATGCTGCTCCTTGGTCTTAGAATAGACCAAAATATCATCGATAAACACGATCACCGACCGATCCAACATCGGCCTACACACCCTGTTCATGAGATCCATGAACGCTGCTCGGGCATTGGTGAGCACGAATGGCATCACCACAAACTCGTAGTGACCGTACCGAGTCCTGAAAGCTGTCTTCAGTATATCCTCATCCTTAATCCTTATCTAATGGTACCCCGACCGAAGATCAATCTTGGAAAACCAAGATGCACCCTACAGC
Organism: Lactuca virosa; assembly: GCF_052849685.1. Classification (NCBI taxonomy): domain Eukaryota; kingdom Viridiplantae; phylum Streptophyta; class Magnoliopsida; order Asterales; family Asteraceae; genus Lactuca; species Lactuca virosa. Next base: position 474,671,605 of record NC_136429.1, on the reverse strand, counting down.
TGATCGAACAAAATCATCGATCCTCGGGAGCGGATAACGGTTTTTCACCGTTAGCTTGTTCAACTCTCGATAATCAATACACATCCTGTGTGACCCGTCCTTCTTTTTCACAAAAAGGATCGGTGCTCCACACGGGTAACTACTCGGATGAATAAACACTCGGTCTAGTAGCTCCTGAAGCTGCGTAGATAGCTCCTGCATCTCGTACGCAGCTAGCCGGTACGGTGCCTTGGCTATCGAGGAGGCACCCGACACCACATCAATACGAAACTCCACTTGCCACTCCGGAGGCACTCCAGGTAAATCCTCAGGAAAGACATCCCAAAACTCCTATACAACCGGTACTCTGCCCAAATCCATCAAGGTCTCCACCCTCGTATCCGAGATATATGCCAAAAATCCCGAACAACCTTGCTGAAGAAGTCTCCTAGCCCTCGCAGCTGAACAGAGGGTTGGCCCCTGTGAGGCCCTCTCTCCATGAATAACCAGTTCTCCCCCACTTGGGGTTCGAACCCTCACCAGCTGGCGCTCGCAATCTATCATGGCCCCATTGGCCCTCAACCAGTCCATCCCGACGATCACCATCCGCCCTCGCAATGGTATCTGTAACATCCCAAAATTTAAGGCCAAAAATTTCATTTTTAATTAGCTTATTACATAAAATCAAAGTGTGAATAATAAAAATATAATATTATAAAACCATATCAGAGTATAATACCAAGGATCTCGTGTGCGGAAAACATAGTGTGATGCGCTGCGATCAAGCCGGCTCCTTTCCTTTGAAACAAAGTACCTGAAACCAAAACTGTAAACCGTAAGCACGAAGCTTAGTGAGTTCCCAAAATTCCACACATACATATTAGCCACTCGAGGCTATAGCTCTATAAGACCTTCCGGTCAAGGTGTCTCAGTGGGACCCTCCGGTCCTACAACTCTGGTAGACCTTCCGGCCCTACCATGGCTTGCCTTTCGGCCTCAACTCTGATCCCCTTCCGGCCATAACTCTGATTGCCTTCCGGCCATAACTCTATCGACCTTCCGGTCCAAATCATACAACATATACATAACACATAGATAAGAACATATATCACATAAACAAAATGCATAATATCACATAGACAAAATGCATAATATCACATAACTCGTGTAAGCAAATAAGACCTTCCGGTCACACATAATTACCACTATAGGTAAGGTATAGTGAGAAGACTCACCTGTCACTGCTGAAGTCCCGCAGACTCAATCCCCCACTGCTGAGGTCCTGCAGACTCAACCTCAGCTGCTGGATGACAGATTCCCGATCTGTCAATCATCAAAACATCACCCAATTAATAATTGGGTCCCACTACCTAACCATAAGTACCTACTTTGGATAATTACTACTTTGCCCCAGGCTTGGCTTTATTTAAGCCCAAGGCCCAATCCATAGGCCCAAAGTCAATTAGGAATCAAAGCCCAACACATGGCCTAGTTTTCCAAATTGGGCCCAAGCCTATACATGGTCTTATTGTAAGGCCCATCCTCATATAATCATTAAGGCCCAAACTGTGGCCTAACTATGGCCCAATTTTCCAAATTGGGCCCAAACCCCTTACATGGGCCTTACCCTAGGCCCATTAATTTATTCTAGACCATTTGCTAGATCTTGGATGGTCCATTATTATCTTAATCATTTAGGCCCAATAGAAAGGCCCAATAATAAACCCAAGTGAAACTAGGGTTTCACATAAAATGATGATTAGGGTTAAGTTTCCTACTTAACCCATTAAGGACTTAATCCATTAAGGACTTAATCCATTAAGTCCAATATTACTTAGATTAATTTCTTGCCAATGATTATTATTTAATATCTAAAGTTATTAAATAATTCCCGTGTGTCCCGATTAATTCCCCAAATTAGGGTTTTGATGGCATTAGGGTTTTCCAAACCCTAATTAGGGTTTCCAACCCAAATACTAGCCCATTTATTAATTTGTTGGGCTTTTAGATCAATTAGGGCTTTATTGGGCCTATTAAGCCCACTAGAATATTATTAAGCCCATTAGGGTTTTCATTAAGCCCATTAGGCTTCATTGGGCCCATTAGGGCTTCCTTGGGCCCATTAGGGTTTCTAGCACCCCAAACTAGTCAACACAACCAGGCAAAGCACACCGCCACCCGACACGGCGGCCGGTGGCGGCAGCCACCACCTAACGGTGGTGGTGATGGATTTTCTTCACTATTCAGATTTGTTACAATTACAATACCTAATCGATTAACACACGCACACCCTAATCTAATTGCAAAACATATACACACAAAAGTACACCCACCCGCGGTGGTACACGACGACATGAGGCGGCAGCCACCACCTCATGGTGGTGGCAACGGTTCCTTGAGCTTCCAACACGCAGCAACACCACACACACCCATGAATACGTCCACAGCCACCTCCCACGGTGGCTGGTGGAAGCGGAATGAAACAGGAACGGCAGTCAAGGCTATTCCGGCGGCACCCTTGTCCTCGTCGGAGGCAGCAGCGCCCAGCAGCATCGTTGGCGGCACAGCCGCATGGCGGCGACTGAAGCGAGTGGAACAACCACTTGAGTACACAAATGGCGACGGTATCTCGAATGGAAGCAAGAGGGCAGCGGCTGAGATGCAACAGTGGCGACTGGAGAAGGCATGAGCTCGGCGAAACAACGACGACCGGTGGCTTGGGCGCAGTACTAGGGAAACGACGTTGAGATGGCGGAAAGGAGGTGGCGGCAACGATTGTGGAGCGGTCTAGCAAGCACACGGTGGCAGCAACCCACCTCTCTTCGTTTCCCGGTGGCCCTCATGGTCGTCGGCAGCAAGAGCTTCAGCAAGGTGTTGCGACTTCGACGGCAGCGAGCAGCGGCGCCGGAGATGAAGAAATGGGAGTGGCGGCTGGTAACCGAACATGGAGAGGATGCAGCTGATACACATGGTTCTAGGGTTAGGGTTTCTTAACCCTTAAATACCGCTCCCATTAGAACTTTGCCATAATGGCACTTCCAGCCCCTCCATCACCTTCTTCTTTCAATCTAAATCCGAAAATTACCAAATGGCCCCCTCCTCTTCAAAACCCATTTCAAAGAAGATCCATATTTTACCTTTTAGCCCCCAACATTAAAAATCTATTACAACTTAGGTGCATAATTTACCAATTTAACCCCTGCTTCCATAATTCTTCACAAATTCGATTCCTAATTTACCAGACAACCCCTTAGCCCCAAAATCTCTTCAAATGAAGTCCCAAAAGTTACCATTTAGTCCCTACCTTCATAAATAATTATAAAATGAGTCCAGAACTTATACTTTTAACACCCAACTTCTGAATTGTGCCAATTAACTCATCGAAACCAACACCCTGCATATATAATTATTTATTTTAGGGCTACCATTCATTCATTATTTTGTTTATTTATTTAATAAATAAACCGGGTGTTACAGTATCGGGACTAGATCAACATGAAACCTCTCCCCAAACACATTCAGGACACAGTCCCGATACACCCTCGCATCACTCACAGTGCGGTCATCTGCTATCTCAACCTCAAGCGGGGAATCCAAATTCCCCGGCGCATCCCAGAACTTCTTGCTAAGCGCAAGAGATACAAACGATCGGGTAGCACCCGAGTCGAATAGATAGTGGGCCAACATACCATTGACCAAAAAGGTCCCTATAGATGAGCACAAATATACACATAAGCAATGCAAATCAATATAGAGCAGGAAGATAAAATACGTACCAGCCACAACGTCTGGCGCGGCCCGAGCCTCCTCGGTGGTCAACTGAAATGCATGGCTCTTCACCGCTGGAGCATCCGCCTTGGGAGGGTAGCCATCGGTGATCCTCATCGTGGCGGGCGCAGGCGCCGTCATTGCTCCTCCTCCTCCCTGCAACCTCGTACAATCGGCCTATTTATAGCCAGTCTGGTTGTAGTGGAAACAAATCAGGCCCTTCTTGGGGAAATCCCTGCTCACGTGGCCCGACTGACCGCACGTATAACATACCGAGACCGTCCCCCGGAAAGCTCCACCATGAGATCTCCCACACTTGGCACACCGGCCACGGCTCTGCTAGCCCTTACTGGAAGAATCTGAGGTCTTAGGCTTTTTAGCCTGACCTACTACTGTCTGTGCCTGCTCTGGATTCTGCTTGGTGCAGAACTCCAACTCCATCTCCCATTCACGGGCCTTCTCCACCATCTCGTTCAGGGTTTTGCACCCTGTAAAGCTCATAAACTCTCGGATATCATCCCTCAACATGGAATGATACCTCGTCCTCCTCATGTCCTCATCTATAGCATACTGTGGGATCAACAATGCTCGTTCCTGAAACTTGGCGGTGATCTCCGCCAAAGTATCGGTGGTCTGTAGGAGCTCCTGGAACTCCCTCACTAACCGTTGCACCTCAATAGGTGGTGCAAACTCCAGATCAAAGCGTCTGACAAACTTTGCCCATGTTATCTCAGCCACACCGGCTGCTCCCACGTGGCTAGTCACCTCTCCTTACCAGTCCTGAGCTCGATCCCTCAGCATACACGAAGCAAATCCCACCTTTGCCGCATCACGACAAGAATTCGTGCGCTGGGCGTTCTCCTTGTCTGCCACCCAGCGTCGGCTAACTATGGGGTCCCTAACCCCGAAGAACTCCGGTGCCCCGCATGCCTTGAACTCCCAGAACGAGGGAGTTCGGACCCCGACCTGGCCCACAACAATCTCAGCTCTGAATGACCTGATCATCTCCTCCATAATCTCCATAATCCCTTCCTTGACCATCCCAAAAATCACTGGGGTAGCGTCAAGGATGCCCCTCGTAACCTCGGCTGCAATGATCTCGCGCATCCTCTCGTCAATGGGCGTTGTACCGTCGCCCGACCCAGATCCGGATCCTGATCCTGATCCTGATCCTGATCCCCCTGATCCAAATCGTGTCACCACCATCCTGATAAGACAGAATGATCAAGATAATAAAAAAGGGGATCCTCCCACACCGGTTCTTCTTAGAGCTTCCAGATCTAACATCAGTTCGGCTACAGGTCCTGTGCTTTCAGTAGTACGTGCTAAATACTACTTTCCACACCTACATGTACCTTCCCCAAAGCTCTACCTAGTAACGCTAATTCGTTCCAGAACAAAACATATCTCACGGGCTACTACATAACTCAAACCCTAGGCTATCCTAAGCTTAACTCAAACCCATCAAGTCAAATCTCAAATCAATCATAACAGGTAGCATTATGCATGCAAATTATACACAGAACAAGATCAAATAGTCTTTTGAATAATAGACTCTACCATAGGACCACAACCAGACAATGAGCAGGAAATAAGGCCAAATAAATTATTCTAAGGCTACAAGATCCTAACCGTATACAATTTTTAAAGCATACACATAGCAAAATCCATCAGACTATCATAATCCAGATATCAATATAACATGGCTAACATATTGGGGAACCACTTACTTTAGCTCGACCGATCACGCGCATTGCACTCTTTTTTTTTTCCAATTTCAGAAGTTTTTAATTTTTGATTTTTGAAAACAGTTTTATCATTTCCTTAGTTTGAGTCCCGACACACCCGAGAGTTTTTAATTTTTGATTTTTGAAAACAGTTTTATCATTGCACTCTGATACCAACTTGTAACAACCCAATTTTTCCAAAGAAAATTTTAATTTTTAAATAATCAAAACATTTCCAATAAACCACAAAATCTCAAGAACAATTGTTTTCAAATTCATAACGTCAACATTTTATTTCAAATATTAGAGTGTCCCATAAAAAAACGCCTGAGAGAGTGCATGCCGCGCCATCAAGCCTTGCCCTTGCCCTTAGGCTCAGAAGTACCTGAAAAAATCAACCAACTATAAGATAATGCTTAGTGAGTTCCCCAGAGCATACCCCACACAGTCCACATAATCACATAATCCATATTAGCTATAAAAGCTACATAAACCACATAAGCCATGCATACAACATGTAAGGATGCCATGGAAACCCTCCAAGGTCTTATACCTAATGTCACTATAACCCCCAAATGGTCTTAACTACCTGCCATGGGAACCCCCACATGGTCTTCCTGCCATGGGAACCCCCACATGGTCTTCACTAACTGAGAAAATATCATACAAGCTAAACATGCAAATATACTAGGATGTCATGGAAACCCTCCAAGGTCTTACACCAAATGCCATGTGAACCCCCACATGGTCTCAATCTATTGTCACGAGAACCCCCGGGGTCTTTCATGCAAATGTCATACCGACATAACGTATAATCAATCCATATATCATAAAATGGGTCGGCCTTGGTGCCTTAGACCCATTGGTAAGGTGAGAAGACTCACCTCAAATGCAAACTGTAGCTGAATAGGTCCAAGCTCCGAGTATCAGCTCTGCCAACTCCCTAATCATAAGCAACTCCTTAGTATGCAACTGAACCCTTCAAACCCTTAAAAGTCCAACTTGGTCAACCATGGTCAAAGTCAAAGTCAATGGTGAAGGTCAACAGTCCATGTTGACCAAACTCGTCGAGTGCATCTAGCAAATCGTCGAGTTCCTTCAGTGTTCAGAAAACCGGGGAAAACCCTAACCAACTCGCCGAGTTATCTTATCAACTCGCCGAGTTACTCGTCAGATCGAAAACGGAAAAAACCAGATTCAACTCGTTGAGATATCTTATCAACTTGTCGAGTTTACACTGCAGACCGAAAACGGGAAAACCCGATCCAACTCGTCGAGTTGTCAGGGCAACTCGTCGCGTTTTCCCTTGTCTTAACATAATCAGTCCTTCCAGTCGAATCCAAACCTCCAAACTACAGATCCAGTCCCTTAGGACTGAAATACCACGTAAAGTTGCAAACTTTACGTGCATGCAAGGCCTCAAAAGGATAAAACACTAAGACTAAGGTTCATACATGGTTTAGGGCATGAAAAAGGGCCTAGACTAGATAAAGTGAGCAACTTTATGTCCATGGAGGCCTAGACATGTCCTGATTTGAACCATATCCTCATGACAAATCCAAATCCGAGTATGACACCATTTTGCACCAAAAGTAACCATATAGTTTCATAGGATGAGATCTAAGCAAATAAAGATCAAGGTAGCAACTTTTTACCTCCAAATGAATGCTAACAGTAGGTAGATGTCGGATGTAAAGCCCTCTCCTCACTCCAATCTCTTCAATCTACAAGTTTCCTTCCAAAAAGCACAAGATTCACTCTCCAAAGCTCATACACACTCAAGAAGGCACTAAAGCATGACTAGGGTTTCTCTCTGAATAGTTAGGACGATGAGGGAGGCCACAAATGATCCATAAGTTCCTTAAATAGGGTACAAACCCCTTAAAATTAGGGTTTCCTTTACTGTGTCTACTCGTCGAGTTGGGGCCTTCCAACTCGTCGAGTAGACCCTAAGTCCCGCGTCCAAATTGATCTCTACTCGTCGGGTTCCCCAACTCGTCGAGTCCTAGTGCAAAACCCTAAAATCTTGAAAAATAAATGATACCTGGAACAAGCGTTACACAAATGTTATGCAGTGCACAAATTTTGTCTCTTCCAGAGGGAACAAACGACTTTGTAGTATTGTGCGATGCCTCTCACCAAGGGTTAGGATGTGTATTGATGCAAAGAAATAAAGTTATTGCATACACATCTAGACAACTTAAGCCAAACGAGACCAACTACACTACCCGTGACTTAGAGTTGGGAGCTGTAGTGTTTGCCTTAAAATTTTGGAGACACTACCTTTATGGAACAATGTGTGTCATGTTCACCGAGCACAGAATCCTTCAACACAACTTTGATCATAAGGAACTAAACATGAGACAACGAAGGTCGGTCGAATTGCTAAAATGATTACGAATGCAAAATTCATTATCATCCTGGTAAAGCAAATGTCTTAGTAGACGCTTTAAGCAGGAAAGAGCGAGCAAAGCCACTTCATGTAAAGGTTCTAACCATGAAAATCCAATCCAATCTCACCACCCAAATTCGAGACGCTCAGCTGGAAGCACTCAAACCCGAAAATACGTTGAAGAAAACCTGCATGGAATGGACAAACAATTCGACCTCAAGGAAGACGGAACACAATATTTCATGAACCGAATTTGGACCCCAAAGTTTGGTGAAGTCAGGAGTCTAATCTTAAATGAAGCTCATAAGTCGAGATATTCAATACATCCCAGATCAGATAAGATGTATCTTGATCTTAAGAAGGTTTATTGGTAGCCCAACATGAAGACATAGATTCCTACAGATGTTGGAAAATGCTTGACTTGCTCCAAAGTCAAAGCAGAGTACCAGAAGCCATCTGGTCTACTACAAAAACCGTCAATCCCTGAATGGAAATGGGAACAAATAACCATGGAATACATAATTAATTTGCCAAAAACTTCAAGCGGTGCTGACATCATTTTGGTAGTGATTGACCGTTTGACCAAGTCTGCCAATTTCCTAGCCATCAAAGAAATTGACAAGATGGAGAACTCACCATGACCTATCTCAAGGAAATAGTCAGACTGCACGGTGTGCCAATATCTATTATCTTGGACTTAGATAGCATATTCACTTCCAGATTTTGGAAATCATATCAGAGGTCCTTAGGGACCAAACTAGTCATGAGTACTACATATCATCCTCAAACGGATGGACAGAGCGAAAGCACGATACAAACTTTGGAAGACATGCTTCGCGCTTGTGTGATAGAATTCAGTAATACATGGGATACTCACTTACCGCTAGTTGATTTTTCATACAACAATAGTTATCACTCTAGCATAAAGGCTACTCCAGGACGCAGATGTCGTTCCCGATATGCTGGGCAGAAGTTGGAGATACTCAACTAATTAGAAAGAATGTTAGAGATACTCTACTTACTGGTCCTGAGATCATTCATGAAACAACATAAAATATTTTTCAGATAAAAGATTGTTTAAAGGTTGCACGTATTCGTCAGGAAACCTATGTTGGCATGAGACGTAAACCCCTAGAATTCAAATTAGGAGACTGTGTCCTACTAAAGGCCGCACCATGGAAAGGTGTCATTATATTTGGAAAACGATGTAAACTATATCCCCGATACATCATACCTTTTGAAATCCTAGCAAGGGTTGGTCTGGTGGCTCACAAACTCAAGTTACCTTAAGAATTCAGCAAAGTTCACGATACTTCCATGTGTGTAATCTCAAGAGGTGTCTCTCTGATGAGAACCTTGTTATTCCTCTTGACGATATCTAGGTCAACACTAAAATTCATTTCATGGAAGAACCGGTGGAGATCATGGATCGAGAAATTAAAAGCCTCAAACAAAGCTGCATACCTATAGTAAAGGTCCGATGGAATTCTCGTAGAGGGCCGAAGTTTATTTGGGAACGCGAGGATCAGATGAAACATAAATACCTGTAACTATTCAGCTGTGCTACCTCCACTAGTGGAACAAAATAATTTTAGGACGAAATTCTTTTAACGGGGAGGTAATGTGACATCCCAAAATTTTGGTATAAAACTCTAGACAGTCAATTCACCGTGAATCTCTTTGTAACCTGAACTATTGCGCTTTAATGCATATTTTGAAAAATAAACAGTGTCATTACAATTAAAATAAGATATGAAATGATATCTTACTTCCAGTTGTGGAAAATCTCAAACGAATGACAAAGTACAAGGTCTAAAACTCTAGACAGTCAATTCACAGTGAATCTCTTACTAATTAAGCATTTGTGAGCAAAGAAAACACTCTAGTCTCGTAATACATGTTCACCTGTTCCGAAAATATAAAGAGCATCCAAAACGGAGCTCGTATGCAAAAGATACGACCGTTATAAGAAAACAAATCACTATAATACTGATTTTCTTTAAACTGCATAAACCGCTTCGATCCGTTGAGTCACTTGCACACCTCAGATGAAAATTCTGAGAATGTTTTTAGACTCAGACTATAGTCTATTATTTGATTCCATACTCGAAATATTTTTAGTAAAAATATTTGAAAAAGTGAAAAGATCGGACATTTCGGGTCAATTAAACGCGAATATTTAAATGCAATTTCCTGAAGTTCTACAACTCAAAAAATTAATCCATTCGGGTTTTTGGAATCCTTGAACTTGTCTCTATCATTAGATACTTTCAAACAAAATATTAGATGTCGGGATTTTGGCATGAAAATCTGGAAGTGTTTTAGGGACTTTGTAGAAATGATAACATCATCATGCACTCCCATACGTGCATGAGAGAGTAGAAAATCATCCATGATCTCTTCTATTTCCCTTTACTCACGTTCACCAACACCACCTTACTCCATCACCTCCAAGGTACAAGCATGGGCTCTTATGTGTTTGACTTCCCATGGAAGTATGGTGCATGGCTAGCCATGCACACTTGCTTGGACAATAAATTGAAGCCTTTTGTTCCCCATTTCCTCACAAAATCATCAGCCATAAATCCTCACTTTTTCCCTCTCTATTTCTACCTCTCTCTCTCTCTCTCTCGGTCTAAAACTCTCCCCATCAGACGTGGCTGCCAACCGCCGAGAACCACCTTTTTTTCCTCTTGTTTCGTCGACAACGACAACCCAAACACATCCTGCCATCATCCTTCATCCCTACCGCCTTCTTCTGTCCTCCCTTCGTCGTTGGTCGTCGGACAGAAAAAGAAAAACGGAAGCAGCTAGGCTACCAGAGCAGCCCCTCGCCACCCACTGCCACCGTTAAACAACCCTTTGGCCACCACCACTTGGTTGCCACCTCTTGCTGCCATTTTTTGTGGTTTCCAAGTCCAATTTTGAAGTTTTTATTTTTATTTCATGTGTTACTTCGAGTCCAAAATAGCCCGGGTTTATGACTCCATTTTAAAGTTTTTATACATTTCGGGAGGGGGGGGGGGATACATGTGCTTACATATTTTGTTTACGCAAAACATACCACAACAATTTATCAATTTATGTGAAAAACTCATATCTAGTTTATAAATGTTATTTTGTTAAGTAACATATTACTTACACATAAACTTGTTTTCAACTTGATATATGCATATGTTATGTTGTTTTAAATGAAATAACTAGTCAAAAAGAATATATGCTACTTACTACAAAAATGCTATGATTTTTTGTTAAAATTGCATGTCATAAAAGCTTATCACCGTTGTAGTATTCAAACTTATATATATATACATATATATATATATATATATATATATATATATATATATATATAAAAGTTATAAATATTATAACTTGAAACTTTTACATGTACTTGTGTACACTACTATGAGATTTACCTCTTCATAAAAGTGAGTAGCTTATACCTTTACATATATACTTATCGAACATACTCGGATTTTATAGTAAAACTTAATTCAACATAAATCTTTTCGCCTACTGACTTATCCTCATATAAGTCACAACATTTCACTCTCGATCCTTACACCCCGGGTGCGTATCTATGTACAAAATTAGTTGGGTTATTTGTGTACATTAGTTAATGGCTTTTATAGTGATACTCTATTCATTACCTAAGTATAAACACTTAGTATACCCATATCACTATAACCGTTAATCCTCTCGGAGCGAGATACATATGTATAGATATATACGGGTTGACACCCCCACCTGCCATTGCTAGCTACAACCTCGACGGTCCAACCCGATGCGGGTGATAAATATCTTATGTCATATCTACGACGTCCAATGAAGCTTTGTAGGGGGTACTTCAGTCACATAGCTGGGTTATATGCCTCACTATAAACATTAACTGGATCTCTCTCTCTCTCTCTCTCTCTCTCTCTCTCTCTAGAAACCACGAATTCGGTTCACTCTTTACAAAACGGTTATAAGTATGGTTTACTTATGGAAAAAAACCTTATGGTATTCAAAGTTTCTCTAAAGGATCTTTACAAACTCATTTATAAATACGGTTTTACTTATAAGGAAAATACTTTTTGAAAGTTTTAAAAGTAATACTACTGCTCTAGCAAAAAACCTGTAATTATCATCAACCTTGTGTTGACCCTCAAAACTACATGTATTCTCAGCAAATCACTAAACAAACATTTCAGACAATGGAATAGCCATGGATTTCAGGCGACCTAGTTTTCTAGTTTTTGTTATATTTGTCTGCCTGTTTAAGGCAATTCATATACTCTATTATTATCTGTAAGAACCTTGTATTCAAACTTCAATATGAAATACAACTACTGTTTTGTTATTGTTGTACTTGTGATATATGTTCTATTGCTTGTGATCCATGATCTAAGTCGCACAGCCCGACATGTTTCGTCGCCTCGGTCGAGGGTGTGACACCATGGACCCTTGTGTTGTATGTGTTGATTTGTTTTAAATGGTTGTAATAATTTATTTATTCATATGGTATGCGATAATTAAATAGTTAGTTTTCTTTATTTATTTATAATAGATTAGTTTTAGAAATAATTTATTTTGTACAAAAATGTAACAAGAAATGAAGATAGAGCCATTTTTGAAGATAAAAGGGAAATTTTCGCAACTTTTTTAGCGCATGTGCAACTGCAACCTTTTACGAAAGTGTTACTAAAAGTGTTGTTGTTGGCCTAGTGCTTCATCAAATTACTTATCGTGCAGGTGTAACATCCGGATTCCCAGGTATCTTATTTTAAGTATTTACCTTGAGTTTTAGGGAGGGACTCGGCGAGTAGGCGCTCAGACTCGCCGAGTAGGATCGCGAATTCTTGTCTGGATTAATGAGGGACCCGACGAGTCTATGCGCGGACTCGCCGAGTCCACGCTGTAAAGTGAAACCCTAAATCTCAGGGCCTGAGCCCTATTTAAAGGCCTTTATGGCCTCCATTTGCAGCTACCAGTCCAGAGAGAGATACCCTAGCGATTGTGAGCGAGTTGTGAGAGAGTTTGAGCCTCTTTGTTCGTTTTTAGTGTGATTTAGCCAAGGAGGAAGGGTTTCCAGCAAGAACGGGGCAAGAGGACTTCATTTCAGCAGGATTTCAGCTTGGATCTTCATTTTGAGGTAGCCATTCGATCCTATTCTTCTGTTTTGCTTAAGAGCATTGAATTTAGGGTTTTCTATATCTTTTGAGGCTTGTTGGGTTGAGAGTTAGTGTCCCATTGAGTAATAAACTTTGGATCCGAACCTTTTGAGGTCCAAAGAGCTTGAACCACCTTGCTTTTTGTGGTTCTATGGAGGAAATGGACATAGGTTGCCATGTTAGAAGGGATTTCACCAAAATAAGCCTTGGGAGCATTGCATGTGTACCAAGATTTGACATTTACGTGTTTATTGGTCATGGGGAAGTCAGATCTATAGATTAGAGAAGCAGATCTGACCTAAGGAGGTAAGATGAGTCTTTTCATGGGAGGAACTCGTCGAGCCCATAAGGGACTCGACGAGTCGAGTCGGGTAGCCCCGCGATTCGCGACCTGTGATAACCCGTTGAGTGTAGGGTTGACTCAGCGAGTCGAGTGAGGACCAGGGGCGAAGAGGGCACGCATGTACTCGTCGAGTCACACGAGTGCACTCGACGAGTCCGGTCAATGTTGACCGTTGACTTTGTTGACTTTTAGGGTTTAGTCAGTGTTTGGACTTATGAGCCATTAGAGGGGTAGAATGGTCTGTTACCCTTCTTAGAGAACTTATAGAGAGGGGTTAGCCTAGCCTTTAGAAGTTGTATTAATTAGAGTAATTATTTATGTGATTAGGCGGAGGCTAGTGCAGTATTTCAGAGTTCGAGGTTTACCGAGTTACCCTTGGTGAGTCTTCTCACTATACTTTACCTTGAGTGGTAAGTAGAGTTATGTGACAGAGTATCTTGTATGCTATGTATGTGATGTGTTGCACTGCATTATTTCTATGTGATTTATGCTGTGTGTTTACAGAGTTAGGACCGGAAGGTCCACAGAGTTAGGACCAGAGGGTCCACAGAGTTAGGGCCAGTGGGCCCACAGAGTTATAGCCTCGAGTGGCTAATATGTGTTATATGTGGTATTTTGGGGAACTCACTAAGCATTTATGCTTTCAGTGTTTCGTGTTATGTGTTTCAGGTACCAGTGAGGATCGCGGGAAGGCGCCGGCATGATCAGCACACACTATTGGAGTTTTATACATTTTGATCTTGGGATGTGTTTTATGGATTTGAGAGGTGATACATTGAGATTTGAGAATATTTGTGAATGAAATTATATTTTTAAAAGTGAAAAATTGTTTTGAAAAATTACGGTGTTACAAGTTGGTATAAGAGCCTTGGTTTGAGGGATTCAGATGCACCTTCGAGCGCATTTGAACTCAGAGTGAGGATTTGAGGAATTTTTCGAAATAAAACAAATTTTTTTCTAAAAGAGTAAAAGGATTTTGAAAAGAGCAGAGCAGAGCAGTGTGTACGATCAGCCAGCGCCCAAACGGTGATTTCCCAAAATACCCTTAGATTATGTGTTATGAGATATTATATGGTATGTTATGCATGCTAGAGTAGGCTAGGTATTCATGGATAGGACAAGAGTGGGTCTGATTTGTGATGCCTTAGCCTAGGAGTTATTGCTACTATGAGATACTTCGAGAGTAAGTAGGTAGCAGCGAGGCGTTTATGAGTGGTCTGCCGGAGAGTAGTCTGAGTTTAGTGAGATATAGAGTACTTGTGATCCGGGATCCTAGGAGGAGGACTTGGGGTGAATACCGATGCACTGTGGAAAGTAGTATAAGGGCCCGTACTACTGGAAACACCGGATCGGTGAGCAATCCAAGTAAGAATCCTTCGGGTACTATAGAGCAAGTAGGGTTGGGTATCGAGTGCGAGTATACTCGAGCGAGTCTCTGATCTCTTTTGTGTTGTATTTCACAGATATCATGGTTGGGACGCGCCACCACCCAGGAGGCAGTGGTACTAGTGATGAGGAGATCCGTAGGTTGATTCATGAGGAGGTGGCTGCTGCCATCCGAGCCGAGATACCAGAGATGTTTGGGTCTATCAAGACCACCCTGATCGAGACTTTTGACAAGCGTTACGCTGCTCTTACTGATGTTGCTGTTGCTGCAGCCACTGCAGTCGTCGCTGCTGCGAGACCGTAGGGGGGTGACTCGTTGCTGTACCGAGAGTTCAGCAACACGAAGCCACCAGAGTTTGATGGGATGCAGGATCCGATCGCTACGATGAGATGGATTTCTGATATTGAGGGATGCTTCTATACGTGCTCTTGTCCGCAACATCTGAGAGTTCGGTTCACGCTGAACCAGCTTCGCTTGGGAGCGAAGGACTGGTGGAAGTTTGTGACAGCGCACTACTCTTCTGCAGAGCTTGCCGCGGTGACCTGGGAGAGGTTCACCGCTATGTTTCATGATGAGTACGTTCCCCCGGTGGAAAGGGAACGTTTGGCCCAGGAGTTCTTGACCCTCAAGCAGGGTACCGAGTCTGTTACAGTGATCACCAGGATGTTCCATGAGAGGGCGATGTTCTGCCCTGAGCAAGTGTCTTCCGAGCAGGCACGCATGAGTCGGTATTTGAGCATTTTGAGGAGAGACATCCGCAAGTTCGTGGCGAACTCGTCGTACCAGACATTTGCCGAGCTTCAGGAAAATGCCCGGAAGAGGGATATTGAGCTCGAGACTCACGCCAGGGAGGAGGCGAAGTCTCAAGGGAGGGATCGGTGACCGGCACAGTCCCAGCCGGCAGCTAAGCGGGCCAAGCCCACCGATTCGAGATCAGGGAACCAGAAGAGCCGCACTTGTGGCAAGTGCGACAAGAGTCATGAGGGGGTTTGCAAAGCAGGGTCTTGCTACAAGTGTGGCAAGGAGGGGCACATGGCCAAGGATTGCCCCAAGGGGTTTGCAGTCTGTTTTCACTGCAACCAGACCGGACACCGGAAGGCCGAGTGTCCGCAGTTGCGGGGGTCAGCCCAGGGAGCATCGCAGGGATCTGCTCCTGCTGCCGTTCGAGCTGCAGAGAGTCGGCGAGTGAAGGACGAGGTTCCAAAGGCTCGCGGGAGAGCTTTCCAGTTGACAGCGGAGAAGGTCCGCATAGCGCCAGATGTTGTGGCGGGTATGTGTTCTTTCATCTATTTATTTTGAGATTATGGTGTTATGCTTATATTATGATATGCGTAGGTACGTTTCTTGTGAGTTCTGTACCTGCTTTGGTGTTATTTGACTCGGGTGCGAGTCGATCTTTTGTGTCGTTAGCCTTTAGTAATCACATCAGTATCTGTTGAGAGGCGTTGAGTCGACCTTAGCGAGTTTCCATAGCTGACGAGAGAGCGGTGTATGCCACTGATGTGATCCGAGGATGTGTACTCGAGATCTTCGGCGTTGAGTTTCCGATTGCGATGGGAGATGTCTGTGACATCGTGGGCATGGACTGGTTGAGCAGGTTTGGAGCGGTTATCGACTGCGAGAGACAGTTGGTGACAATACGAGACCCTAGTGGGGGAGTTCTTACGGTTTATGGCGAGGGTACCCGTTCTGGGTCATCATTTTGTTCGGCCGCTAGAGCGAGGCAGAGCCTACAGCAGGGCTGTAGTGGGTTTGTGGCTTATGTGGTGGATACGAGAGTAGTTGCAGAGAGACCGAGGTTGGTCGATGAGGTCCCGATAGTGCGTGAGTTCCTGGATGTTTTCCCCGAGGAGTTGCCGGGCGTGCCTCCGGAGAGGCAGGTAGAGTTCCGCATCGATTTGGTTCCGGGGGCAGCGCCTATCGCCAAGGCGCGTTATCGCCTTGCGCCACCAGAGATGCAGGAGTTATCGTCGCAGCTTCAAGAGCTGTTGGGGAAGGGGTTTATTCGACCGAGTAGCTCGCCGTGGGGAGCGCCGATCCTTTTTGTTAAGAAAAAGGATGGTTCACACCGGATGTGCATTGATTACCGGGAGTTGAACAAGTTAACGGTCAAGAACCGTTACCCACTGCCGAGGATTGATGATCTGTTCGATCAGTTGCAGGGAGCATCTTGGTTCTACAAGATAGACTTGAGGTCCGGATATCACCAGATGAGGGTGCGAGATGAGGATATCCAGAAGACGGCGTTTAGGACGCGTTAAGGGTATTACGAGTTCGTGGTGATGCCTTTTGCGCTCACCAACGCACCGGCAGCGTTCATGGATCTCATGAACAGGGTGTGCATACCGATGTTGGATAGATCGGTGATTGTATTCATCGACGACATACTCGTGTATTCGAGATCCAGAGAGCAGCATGAGGAGCATTTGAGGGAGATCCTCGGAGTTCTGAGATCGGAGAGGCTTTACGCCAAATTGTCCAAGTGCGATTTCTGGTTACGAGAGGTCTAGTTCTTAGGACACCTCGTCAACCAGAATGGGATATTGGTCGATCCGGCCAAGATTGAGGCGGTGATGAGTTGGGAGGTGTCGAGATCCCCCACCGAGATCAGGAGTTTCATGGGGTTGGCTGGCTACTATCGGAGATTCATCAGGGATTTCTCCAAGATCGCCGTGCCTCTCACCAGGTTGACCCGGAAGGGTGTGGCTTTTTCGTGGGTCCGGAGCAGCAGACCTCGTTTGAGACACTTCGCCAGAGGTTATGCGAAGCCCCGGTGTTAGCCCTCCCGGAAGGGATGGAGGATTTTGTGGTGTACTGTGACGCATCGATATCAGGGTTGGGTGCAGTACTTATACAGAGGGGGCATGTGATAGCGTATGCATCAAGGCAGCTGAAGCCTCATGAGACAAGGTTTCCCACCCACAATCTACAGTTGGGGGCAGTGGTGTTCGCCCTCAAGATCTGGCGTCACTATTTATATGGGGTTCGGTGTACCATATACACGGACCACAAGAGCTTGAAGTATTTGATGGATCAGCCCAATCTGAATATGCGCCAGAGGAGATGGTTAGACGTGGTAAAGGATTACGATTGTGAGATCCTGTACCACCCGGGCAAAGCTAATGTTGTAGCTGATGCCCTGAGTCGCAGGGCGGAGAGTGCCCCGATAAAAGATGTTTGTTTGAGATTGACAGTGATGACTCCGTTGTTGGACACCATTCGGGAGGCCCAGGCAGAGGCCGTGAGACCGGAGAACCGCAAGAGAGAGCGGGTGATTGGACAGGTACCTGAGTTCGTGACCAATATCTGTGGGTTTATGACCTTTCAGGGTCGGATTTGGGTGCCATATGCTGCGGGACACGCACCACTTTGATGGAGGAGGCGCACTGATCGAGGTTCTCGATCCATCCCGGGGCCACTAAGATGTATTTGGATCTGAAGAAAGATTACTGGTGGCCCTGTATGAAGAGGGATGTAGCATGGTTTGTTGAGAGGTGCTTGACCTGTCGCAGGGTTAAGGCTGAGCACCAGCGTCCGCACGGCAAGTTGCAGCCGCTTGAGGTTCCCCAGTGGAAGTGGGAACAGATTTGTATGGACTTTATCACCAAATTGCTAAGGACCGCGAGGGGTGTCGATGCAATTTAGGTGATTGTCGACCGGCTGACGAAGAGCGCTCACTTCCTTGCTATCAGTGAGAGCTCTTCTGCAGAGAGATTGGCATAGTTGTATGTGAGAGAGGTGGTATTGCGGCATGGAGTACCGATCTCGATTGTGTCAGACCGAGATGTACGTTTCACTTCCAGGTTCTGGAAGAAGTTCCATGAGGAGTTGGGAACGAGGCTGCATTTCAGTACCGCTTACCACCCAAAGACGGACGGGCAGAGTGAGCGGACGATTCAGACGCTCGAGGACATGCTCCGAGCATGTGTGTTGGACTTCGGGGGAAGTTGGGACACGTATCTGCCGTTGGCTGAGTTTTCTTATAACAACAACCACCATTCGAGTGTTGGTATGCCTCCCTTGGAGTTGTTATACGGGAGAAGATGTTGGACTCCTATTTGCTGGGGAGAGGTAGGGCAGCGCGTGATGGGTAGCACTGAGATAGTGCTTCAGACCACCGAGCAGATACAGCAGGTTAGACAGAGGTTGTTGACAGCTCAGAGTCGCCAGAAGAGTTATGCGGATAGGCGACGATCCGAGCTTGAGTTCCAGGTGGGAGACTTCGTACTCCTGAAAGTGTCCCCGTGGAAAGGAGTGATTCGATTCAGGAAGAGGGGCAAGCTGGGGCCCCAGTATATTGGCCCGTTCAGGGTGACCACGAGGGTGGGAAAGGTAGCATATCGTCTAGATCTAGCCAAGGAGTTGAGCCAGATTCATGATACCTTCCACGTGTCTCAGTTGAGGAAGTGTATAGCCGACGAGTCGGCAGTGGTGCCACTGGAGGATATTCAAGTAAATGCGAACTTGAATTATGCTGAAAGGCCAATCGCGATCCGGGATCGGAAGATCAAGGTTCTGAGGAACAAGGAGGTGCCCCTGGTGCACATCCAGTTGCAACATCGGAGAGGGTCCGAGCTGACATGGGAGCCGGAGTTGGAGATACGGGAGCAGCATCCAGAGTTGTTTACTGAGCAACACTTCGAGGGCGAAGTCTTATTGTAGTGGGGGAGAATTGTGACATCCGGATTCCCAGGTATCTTATTTTAAGTATTTACCTTGAGTTTTAGGGAGGGACTCGGCGACTAGGCGCTCAGACTCGCCGAGTAGGATCGCGAATTCTTGTCTGGATTAATGAGGGACTCGACGAGTCTATGCGTGGACTTGGCGAGTCCGCGCTGTAAAGTGAAACCCTAAATCTCAGGGCCTGAGCCCTATTTAAAGGCCTTTATGGCCTCCATTTGCGGCTACTAGTCGAGAGAGAGATACCCTAGCGATTGTGAGTGAGTTGTGAGAGAGTTTGAGCCTCTTTGTTCGTTTTTGGTGTGATTTAGCCAAGGAGGAAGGGTTTCCAGCAAGAAAGGGGCAAGAGGACTTCATTTCAGCAGGATTTCAGCTTGGATCTTCATTTTGAGGTAGCCATTCGATCCTATTCTTCTGTTTTGCTTAAGAGCATTGAATTTAGGGTTTTCTATATCTTTTGAGGCTTGTTGGGTTGAGAGTTAGTGTCCCATTGAGTAATAAACTTTGGATCCGGACCTTTTGAGGTCCAAAGAGCTTGAACCACCTTGCTTTTTGTGGTTCTATGGAGGAAATGGACATAGGTTGCCATGTTAGAAGGGATTTCACCAAAATAAGCCTTGGGAGCATTACATGTGTACCAAGATTCGACCTTTATGTGTTTATTGGTCATGGGGAAGTCAGATCTATAGATTAGAGAAGCAGATCTGACCTCAGGAGGTCAGATAAGTCTTTTCATGGGAGGAACTCGCCGAGCCCATAAGGGACTCGACGAGTCGAGTCGGGTAGCCCCGCGATTCGCGACCTGTGATAACCCGTTGAGTGTAGGGTTGACTCAGCGAGTCGAGTGAGGACCAGGGGAGAAGAGGGCACACATGTACTCGTCGAGTCACACGAGTGCACTCGACGAGTCCGGTGAATGTTGACCGTTGACTTTGTTGACTTTTAGGGTTTAGTCAGTGTTTGGACTTATGAGCCATTAGAGGGGTAGAATGGTCTGTTACCCTTCTTAGAGAACTTATAGATAGGGGTTAGCCTAGCCTTTAGAAGTTGTATTAATTAGAGTAATTATTTATGTGATTAGGCGGAGGGTAGTGCAGTATTTCAGAGTTCGAGGTTTACCGAGTTACCCTTGGTGAGTCTTCTCACTATACTTTACCTTGAGTGGTAAGTAGAGTTATGTGACAGAGTATCTTGTATGCTATGTATGTGATGTGTTACACTGCATTATTTCTATGTGATTTATGCTATGTGTTTACAGAGTTAGGACCGGAAGGTCCACAGAGTTAGGACCAGAGGGTCCACAGAGTTAGGGCCAGTGGGCCCACAGAGTTATAGCCTCGAGTGGCTAATATGTGTTATATGTGGTATTTTGGGGAACTCACTAAGCATTTATGCTTTCAGTGTTTCGTGTTATGTGTTTCAGGTACCAGTGAGGATCGCGGGAAGGCGCCGGCATGATCAGTACACACTATTGGAGTTTTATACATTTTGATCTTGGGATGTGTTTTATGGATTTGAGAGGTGATACATTGAGATTTGAGAATATTTGTGAATGAAATTATATTTTTAAAAGTGAAAAATTGTTTTGAAAAATTACGGTGTTACAACAGGCCCAAAGGGAACACTTTCATGATGTGTTGCATGTTGCTGATTTTAAGCCCTTTCAAGAAGTTTTCAACTTTTTTGCAAGCATTGGATGTTTTCTCAAGTGGGAGCTTCAACAACAACACCACTATAAGTTTTTGGTCTCTTAATGTCCCTTTAAGAGTGGACTTTTCATTTTTGTGTTGGCTCACAAAAATGTCCTTAGATGGTTTGGTTTATGCACATATGTTTATGAATGCATGTGTTGTTTATTTTATGTAAATATTTTGTGTGGTTGATAAATTAGATTTTCACAAACACAAACTATTTTTTGAACAAAATAAACATCACATGCAGTTTGGATTTCAAAATTTAAAATGTGAACATAATATGTAACTAGTTATTGTTATAATATAAAACCGGTTTTATAAAAACGTTAATAACAACAAATTTTGAAATACTCAATTATAAGTTTTAAAATAGTGATTTTTGTAAATTATACAAACTCCAAATATATAAGTAATAAAATGAAGTTTTATTAAAGATATAAAAGGTTTTAAAGCCCTCAAACTCAAACTTAATACTGGTTATTAAATATAAAATTGATCCGCGTCAAATTATATAAAAACTAGCTTTTTATATAAAACACTTAAAAGTAATTTTCTTTTTGCAAATAGGTACCATGGCTTATTATATGTATGTAATAACCGTGATATCATATGTTTTTAAAACTAGAATTATAAAACATAAAAAGACCCTTTATAAACCTCAAATCTATGCAATCTGTTTTCAAAGCACTCGCACATCACTTGATATGTGAAACATCCCAAAAATATGACCCAAAAATTTCGTTTTCAAATCATTATTAAAATCATAAACCGTCCAAAGTCATAAGTAAAATCCTAAATCATGTAGCATAAAACATCATAGTATCTGTCTCAAAACTAGTGGAAGTACCTGAAACCAAAACTAAAAACTATAAGCACGAAGCTTAGTGAGCTCCCACAAACTACCACACACAATACAATGACACATATAACACATACTGGGCCTTGCCCACTGCATCGGGCCCCGCCCGGCATCGGACCGAAGTCCGGAATAAACTGAACATAACATAAACATGAACATATAACATAATCACATATAATGCATCGGGCTTGCCCGACATCGGACCGGAGTCCGGAGCATATAACACATATCATAAACATGCATGAATCACAGAGACATCAAGCATACATAACTACTTCTCGGGACCGCCTCGGCATCGGACCGAAGTTTGGAACTACTATCATCTAAACGGGCCGGCATTGTGGCCGTAGACCCGTTCCTATTGGAAGGAAACTCACCTGTCAAACTGACTGCTGTATAACTCGTGAAAAGGTGACACCGTTGGCTGCTCCTGCTACTCCCCGGCTATAATGACCAAATAAACATTTAGTCAAAAACTGATGACTCTCCCATGGGTAAAATGACTATTTTACCCCTCTGATCTATTTTGGCCCATGACCTAGGCCCAATCCTTTCTAGTCCTGACTAAGGCCCATTAAGTCCCCAAATGGCCAAATTTTCTAAATTGGGCCCAACTCTTCAAATGGGCTTTCCTACCAAGCCCACTAATCCTTAGGCCCTTAACTGGCTCCTAAAGGTCCATCGCAGCCCATTACTACTATAACCAGGACTTGGCCCAAAGCATAGCCCAATAACAAAAGTCCACTGTCTGAGCGTACGTTGGGCGTACCTCTATGTACGCTGCGCGTACTGCTGAAAAGGCTTGTACGCTGCGCGTACCGGCGTGTACGCCAAGCGTACTCTCCTGTTAAGCACTTTTCTTCAAAACGACTTAATCCCTTAAGACCCTACGTCCAAACTACAGATCTGAGTCCCATGCTTCGTCCTAACCCTTAAAGTTGATCACTTGGTGGCTTGCAACCCACTAAATGAGCCCAACACTAAGAATAACAATGAACTTCCATAAAAGTGGCAAGATCTCTTGCATGGCTTCGCAAAAGCCTCAAAGCTTGCAACTTTATGGCTAAAGGAACTCATTGAGCTTCAAGGGTGGCAACCCTAAGCTCAAAATCGAAGTTGCAAGGTCAAGATCAAATCTTTGGACATAAAAAGGTCCAAATCTTCAAAACCCTAGATCTAGACTTTGAGGAGGAAAGGTTGGAGCTTTATACCTCCTCTTGGTGCCAAATGGTGAGCTTGTTCCAGATCCTTGAGCTCATGGTACTCAAGGGCTTCTTCTCCAACCTTTCCTTTCTTCTTCCAAGTCCTTCTTTGCCAAAAATAAGCTCAAAATGTAAAACACACACACAAGGAAGAGTATGAACAAGTTAGGGTTTCTCTAAGGGTGATGGACAGGTGAGGAGGCCAAAAGGGGAGGCTATAATGATGTATTTATAAGTCCTTAACCCTAAAATTAGGGTTTAGCATCTGCCCGCGTACGCTGGGCGTACCTCTTAGTACGCCGGGCGTACGTACCCGCGTCCCTCGAATCCGATGGCCATTACGCCCCGCGTACGCCAGGTTACGCCCAACGTACGACTTATGGGCGGCCCATCTTCTCGGCCCACTTCCTAAGTCCACTCCAAATGAATCCATTGGCCAAGTGATAGTCCAAAACAATTATTAACTCAATAAATTAAGTAATACCTCGAGGACCGGGTGTTACAATATGCTAGTGGGATAAAGAATGCCTAACCGCTTAGTGTTATCTTTTGATGGCCGGGGTGTATTCGCGATTTCTATAACCAAGTTATAGGTCAATTACACAAGTTTTTTAAATTGTATGATTTGATCATAAATCTTTTGTGATAAATGATACCTAAGGAGGAGAGTTTTGAGGCATAGATAGGATCAAACATGTCTATTAAACTTTGTTATTAGCGATCCCATAAAATTAGGAATTATATAATAGAATATAATTGATAATCCATATCTATCTAGTTGGATTCAAATGAACAGGATAAAAGATACTGAACCATTTATTTTTTTTGAAACTTGGATCCTAGACTTTGATAATTAATGTTTTTGAAAATTAAAAGGGTATTAATTGTTAATGGTTTAAATATTGAAAATACTAAATAAATATTATTAAATTTTGTAGATGATAACTAAATCCAATTTCTTAACCATTTATCACTATGATCTTGAAAGTAATGTGAACATATAACATTCGTAGATATAGTTTCTACAACTGACTTTGTGTCTTGAAAGAGATCAGCAATTGTATACAATTAAAGAAGATGTTTCGAAAATATAGTTTCTACGACTAAATCCAATATCTTAACCATTTATCACTATGATCAGAAAATAAAGTTTCTACGACTTGCTTTGTGTATTGAAAGAGATTAGAAAATATAGTTTCTACGACTAAATCCAATCTCTTAACCATTTGTCACTATGATCACTATGATCTATGATCTTGAAAATTAATGCGAACATATAACATTATTGGTGGAAGCATTGCAATGACTTTGAAGATGTTTCACGAGCAATATTTTATCCAGTTATTCCAGACCTCTAGGAGGAACTGGAAGGCTTAGAAGCATTTCACATGTTTCGTCAGGTGAAACAAATATCCCACAGATACAGAGCTACCTGGTTTGAACAAGATCAAATAGGGGAAGAATGTAAAGTTGAAGAGAGTCACATTGTCTGCTCTAAGAGGCCCATAGTTTATGGAATGAATACATTTAGGCGCAAGAAATCCGATAAGGCCCAAAAATGGATCTTGTTACTTCTATGAAAAACATGATATTGGAAAAGGAACTGTTCCCTTTATCTGAAAAGAAAGCCTAGAGAGACTAGTACTTCAGGTATCTACTAGATATAACTCTTACTTTTCCTATAAGCTCAGGTACATTGAACTTAAAGTTTATGTAATATTTGTAAATGGTTTTGCAGATATTTACATAAGAGTGACCAGCTGAGTACAATCAAGTTGGAACTGCACTCTCGTTGTTTAGTTTATTAGTTATGCTAGGAACAAAATGTACTTGTATTATAAAACAATGTTTGTTATGGAACAATGTATATTATAATTTGGCTTGTCTAAATATATGTCTCAATTAATTTATGAATGACTGACTATTTACTTAAATCGTTTTTCATAACGATCACCTCATAATTAGATTTGTTTAAAATTCTGTTTATGAGACTAGATCTCTTAAATAAGAATTATAATGTAAATATTAATGTTTTATAAATAACAAGCTTTATATGCAAACACTTTTGACTTAAACGTGTTTTAAATCAAACTTATATAAGGCATTTTTATCTTCATTCTATAGATAATATTCACATATTCCAACTTCAAGAAAGGGATCTCTGAAGGAAAATAATGTGGTTTATTTGACATATGTAAATCTTATTTATATATTAAAGATTCCAAATGATATTTTCACTAAGTTCTAGAGAAAATAAATCATTAAGGGACCATACACTGTGATGTATGACTTCCTTTCTTATTCCTCCGAGAGCTGAGTTTGCAGAATATAAGCTTCTGATGACAAAGTAAGTGGAAGACACATGGAACTTGAAGTAGCTCAAGAACCATAGTCTGATGTAGTAATAGTTGGCATTAGTTTCAACAAAGATTTTTTTAACTTGAATAACAAATATTCATAAATACAAAGTGTTTGCATTAATGTAGAAATCACTTATGATTTGAGAATTGTGGAATCTATCATTGTTGAGTTCTTCTTGATGGTGTCTGGCAAATCCTTCAAATACCAAAATGCTATATTAGATATTGAATTTGATGAATGACTTAAAGTCATGAACATGAGATGTAATCCATGTATAAGAATGAAGTATGGTCTTGATTAATCTTCCTCCATATAGCAAGGCTAGAAGGAGAAAGTAATTTTTCTAGAAACAATACATTACATGGATATCTATACATATTTAAGCAAGGCTTGTTCTAAAGGGATTTTCTCATACTCATGATTTTGACTATGGTCCTTATCATACTCACATCATTGATTATGATCAAACCATTTTCACAAGTAGCTATGACTAGATCAACAAGGATATTATTTTCCACAACTACATATTTTTTAATATGAGACATAACAAATCTTCTTCTTGCTTGTGTTGGGTGTGAACCATTTGAGACAGGACGCTTGTGGTGATTGCTTCTAAAAGATTAACAAGAGGATTTCTAGTTGTTTGCTATAACAACTAACATGTATGTAACGCTAATCCTTCTCTTTAGTCATTTTCAAAAATTACCTCAGGTTTCTAGGGTTCTTATTTTGATGTTCGTAGTTATATGTTCAATAGTGAAAACATATATCTTGTTTTTGGTTGCATGCACACTTAAGAGTTTTGAGTTTGTTTTGTCATGCTTAAAACCCATCATAAGGCTCTCAAAATCGTCCATGCCATGGACTATTCTAGAACCACCTCTTTTTTTAAACTACAGAACAATTACAATTCACCTCTTACACCTTCAATTAATTTCAATTAATCTCGAATTAATTCCAGATTAATTTTTATTAATAATTAATCTATTCTGACTATATTTTTAATTAATTCATATTAACTATTAACTATTTCTAAATAATTATTAATCACATAATAAATTAACAAAACATTTATCTCTCTCCTTTGATCAATTAAGCCATTTCCCGGTTATGAGGGCAACCCAAAAAGGACTTTACTTTTATTCATCAACATTATACCAATTTAGTTAGGACCTTAGACAATCTAATCCAACAACATAGTGGGTTAAGTGTAGGGAGTGCTGTACTTTGATATGGTCAAATACTAATTCTTAAACGGGCAATTATAAAATGAATTTTCAAGTATGGTGTGAACTATACAAGAGGATTATGTAATCAAGATGGGGTTTGTTCCTCTTATGTGTTGAGAGTTGTACATCTAAGGCACCTTACTAAAAGTTGAATACCTAATGAGATTGATCATGATTTGTATGTCATATTCAACACGATGTCTGTAACAAAGGGATAACTGATAACTTATATTATACACCAATTAAACTTTGAGCTTTTGGGGAATTGGATGTTGATAGAATGACACAAAGTCATATATTACTAAGGGCAGTGAAACGTTTCTAGATGTTCACCACTGTCTATATTACTAGATAATATACATCCTAATTTGACATCCTCTAATTTACAGAACCAATAAAAACTTTTCTTTACGCTTTTAAAATCATTTATTTATATTTGCAAATAATCCCAGTACAAAAGACCATTTTTATTACAAATGTTTGTTTCCAAAATGTTTAAACCCTAAGGATGTCAAAATCAATATAGATACGTAAGTTACAACATAAAGACCTGATGGTCTTGAATACTATTACGGGTTGTCTCTTAATCACTCAGTGTCTGAATCAAGTTCCAATAGCTGAAGTCTTGACACCTGATATGCATATAAACTGAGTGGGTCGGGTGGGGGAAACCTGGTGAGATACATAGGAATTTCAATCCCACGGTATTTATATTATAATATTCCTTAATTATCAGACCCGTAAAACCAAGCATTAACATACTAAATTCATATTGGCTTACATTCCTACTTATCTATTCCTACCGATCCTCACAGATCCTAGTCCAAGATTATCAGGGAGAAATTATCTCGCCTGATGAACCGTTAAAAGATTGATTACACATCTAGGGGCTTCCTTTTCCGGTGTAAGTCATAAAGGCTTATTGGTTGTCAGAGTATTTGATGAATATGGTTTTCCTATTTATCTACGTATGTGAGTAATGAGCTCACACTAGCAACATAATTCACAAGACCATCTAGAATGATCAAGTGTTGTCACCTACTATGTGCGGTGACTAGACATACCGCTAACAATTGTCTGATCGAGACCCACCATTTATGGTCACCCCTTATGGAGCTACCGTATAACGACACCTGATAGTGTCATGGAACTAAACTTTACTCTCTGTTCCTAGGTTACGCACATTCTCCTAATGAGACTACCTAATATCAAAATTAATTGAGCTAGGTATCTTCCATGAGTCTAAGTTTATCCCTAGACTAGATTACAGTGTTTGTAACCAACCTTAATACCAACTCTATTCTTGGGTGACACTAACCTAATTCTAGTGTATTTACAATCCCTATAGAGCATTAGGTATTATTATTCTTTTATTTTCTTAGCAATGCCACTTTTAATACTATTATATGATGTTACCTATTTAATCCTAACATATAATCCAGACAATAAACACATAATTCACATACGACTTCCAGTAGATATTTAATATTTTAATTAATACTTGTATTAAATCATGTTCATGAAAGGGTCTATGCACTCACCTGACTTAGGTGGGTGACTGATGGTCTAGGAAGAGTTTCGCCTAACACCTTAGATATTCCTTGATGCGACCTAAGTATAATAGCTTTTCTGAAATCCAACAAGCAAGCCAGGCAGGATAGTTCGGAGGCACGATCATTTCGGCATAATAGCTTTTCTGAAATCCAACAACCAAGCCAATGTGACCATTCTTGAAACCTCTCCCATATGTAGATCAATCAGTATAATGACTTGGAATTACTAATAAATCTTATTTATAGGTTCATAATAATGACTTATAACTATAAATATAAGTTACACTGAACAAATAGAGTGTAGCTTAACTTATAGAGTTTTTAAGCGAAAATCAAGAAAACAAGCGGACAAAATTTAGAAACTGAAAGCTTTATGATGTCGGGCTCCTAGCTACTCTAGATAGCTAAAACATTCAAGAAACCCAAGAAAATCAGACCTAAGAAGCAGAGGGTTTTTGAGAGTGATTAGAAGTGAAATGGTGAGGAAATGGGCAAGAACTCGGAGGTATTTATAGCCATCCAGCAGAGGCACACCATGAAAGGTCGAGGGCACGCCGCGCATAGTCGCCTTGCTGGTTCCTTCAGCCCCCTACCACGTGTCGCATGCTGATCCGTCCACACCTCATTCTTCTAAAAGCCACCACATATCACCATTTCATGGTGCCACGTGTCTCCATTTCCATAGGCCACGCCGCCTTGTCTCGGAAGAGAGGGGCATCAAACACTTCCACGTGTCGCCCTCTCGTGGTGCCACGTCATCTGTGCGCGCGGAGCACTTTGCTCGCGCACGAATTTCTTGATTTTCAAAATGTTGTAACTTCTTCATACAAGCTTCGTTTCCGACGTTCTTTATATCCCCGGAAAGCTCTCGACGAGATCTACAACTTTTGTTTAAACTCTATCGGCTAATTTTGACTCTATTTTTAAAGCTATATTTTTAACAGGCTTAGACTGTTAAAGTCCGTTAAAAATTCATAACTTTCCCATATGATATCCATTCTTGATTTTCTTTATATGGACGAAACCATATGGATGAGATCTTTAACTCTCGTTTAGATTGTTTTTCTTAACAATCAACCAATCTATACTTCGGTTTCTGAGTCGTATGCTACTGCGCTGAAACTTAGAAAAAATCAACACTCGCTCTTACGAAGCCAAATTTTGACGTTCTTTACATTCAATCTCCTGGTTTAACGATTACCATGACATTCGTTTAGACCTCTTAAGCTAAAAAGTGATTTATCAAAAATTCACTTTTTACGATACGTAGAGCCGTGGTGGTTTAATCACGAAACTTCGAAGAAGCATAACTTCTTCATACGAAGTCGGACTTCAACGTTCTTTATATGTACGGAACCCTTGTGATATACATTATAACTTTGGTTAAGGTTATTTACCCTAAATAACCTTCTAAAAGTCAATTGACTAACCATAATCTGCGGGCGTTACACCTAAAGGGTCACACTAACAGCAACTTGATACTATTGATTATTTATTAGAAATTGATTTTAATAAATATTCAGTAAACTCTTATAATTAATTGGAGAGTATTAATTTAATGTAAATATTAATTTTTAATGGCAAGTAACATAATATATTATTTGGTATGATTTATTAAGTCATGTACATTATTTTTTGACTAGAAAGACTTTTGTCTTTTAGCCAAAAGACAAAGTTTATATTTTGTAAAAGAAGTTTAAAAGATTTATAATATTTTTTCTTCTTTTATATCTTTATAGGAATGAATAAAAGAAGCATGACCTTTTGATTATTTAAATCAAAATAAAGCATGACTTAAAGGTATGGGGAACACTAGGGACATGATAGGTCTTAAAGTGCTAAGACCTTAGGGTTATTTACTTTTATTTAAGACTACACATGAAGGCTTTCATTCTTGATTCTTTAGAGCAAAAACCGTATGCTCCCTTTCCCCATGTATTCTCTCTAGTTTTGGTAGAATTTTTAAAGAACACTTACTTTCTTTTTGCTCTCTTTGGTTCATATTTTGATATGAACTAAAGCTTTAGAGTTTCAGGGTTTTGGACTAGCATATAAATCAAGTTGAAGTATTATTGGTGTCCATAAAGGAAAGAGATTTACTCATATTCTTCTATAACTTCCAAGCCTCCCCTTGAGGACTCAAAACTACAAAGGTCGTTATGTTCTTCTTCTTCTTTGGTTGTTTTATTTCCAAAGTTTGCAAGAATATCCATGATTGGTATAAACTAGTTTTATGTTTATCCGAAATTTCAAGTCTTCCGTTGCTAAAATATTATGTTTTTGAAACTATTTTTTGAATAAAACCCCAACACTATACCCCTCGTCAGTTAACTACAAGCTCATATCACATACGGGGAGTTCATACCCCTCATTGGTTCACAACCAACTCCTTACTAGCCACAGGAGCGCTAATCCCATTGTAACAGATGGGGAGTCTATACTCTATACCCATCGACAATAACTTTTCGACGGGAGGTATCATCCTAGTAATGCTTATTTTGTCCCATTATAGGGACATGTTCATACCTTTTGTTAACCATGAATGCATTCATAACATAAAACATCAACTCAAAGCATGGATAAATCAACATCAATCCATGAACATATGGCATGCTTAGATCTTTCATAATATCTACTAATCAATGAATCATGATACATGCTAAAATTTTCATACATAAACTTCTTGCAATGCCCCTTTATCTCAAACCACATAAAAAATAAAGGCTCAAGTATTAAAAACACTTGACATCAACATATTCATATAAGAAAATTTGGTTTTCTGTGTACTCATCAAAAATCCACATGTACTCGCCTCTTTAGTTAGTGAAAACTAACTAAAACCGTTTTTCTCAAATTGGCACCTCTTGACCAACTACCTTCAACTTAAAATCAATCAATACATTAAGTTATTCTTAATATTGCTTATTCTATAAAGAACTTAATACCAAGCCATGTGTACCAAAAATCATTCATTTGGTTATACTAATTTCTTTTCTCAACTTTTTTTGATAAAATCAATTAAGTTCCATGAATAGTTGATCTATGGGTCTTAAATCATTAAGATATGAGTTCAATTTCCATTAACCATAAGACCATCTAATTAAGGTTTGAGCTTACCATCTTCAAATTCATGATTTCCACCATAGATTTATCATAATAAGCTTGAAATCGCGATTAAAAAATTACTATTGCTTCATGGTACATTTCAAGACATTAAAGGCTACATATCGTAAGTATT
This sequence comes from Lactuca virosa, assembly GCF_052849685.1. NCBI lineage: Eukaryota > Viridiplantae > Streptophyta > Magnoliopsida > Asterales > Asteraceae > Lactuca > Lactuca virosa. The sequence goes on along the minus strand of NC_136429.1, from coordinate 474,640,037 downwards.
GTAAAAAAAATTATATAAATTTTGGGTATTATGATAAACAAATCTAAACATTTTTCCCAAATACATCGAATTTAAATATGAGTTTCTTGAAAGTGATGTAAAACCACAATTTTCTTCATGGATCAGTAATAAGGTAAATACATTATTTATGTACATTATAATGTTATATTATATTATTACTTAAAGGTATCAATCTTATATTATCTTCGATATATATCTTCGTATCTGTATATGGACCGTACCGATGATTTATAGGCTTTGGAAAATGGTCCGTCAAATACATATTCTCCCACTACTTGCATAGTAAATATTGTTAGATTTGTTGTACACCTTCATTATTGCCGACGCACTACTCAAAATAGTGGTGTTGTTATATTAGGAGAAGACGATACACCATTTATGGTCAACTGGAGAAGATTATAGAGTTGCATCAAATAAGTGGTTACTCGGTTTGTACTCTTCCGTTGTAAATGGTTTGACACGCTAGGGAAGGGATGGCCATTCAAAAAAAATATCTTCTATTAACGTCGGTCGTTAATAATATGTTTGTAATTCATGGTAAAATAATGAGAAGTACATTTTAGCCACACAAGCAAAACAGGGGTTCTTTCTCAAAGATCCTTCTCGAACCAATAACAGATGAGTATGAAAGAGGTTTATCATTGGAAGTTTACAAGTGAATCTCCTGAGTAGAAGCCGAGTACATGTACATAAAGTCAAATAGTACCAAATAGACTGTAACGCCTGGTTTCTGGTACGCATTTATTTATAATATATTCATTTTAGTAGAGCTACTCAACGAGTTGGGAGCCCCAGACTCGTCGAGTAAAGACGAGATTTGGACACGGGATTAAGCCATCTACTCGACGAGTCGAGAGTCGTATGCATTTATTTATAATATATTCATTTTAGTAGAGCTACTCGACGAGTTGAGACCCCCAGACTTGTCGAGTAGAGACGAGAATTGGACACGGGATTAAGCCATCTACTCGACGAGTCGAGAGCCCTCGACTCGGCGAGTAGGTCTGCCAGAGTGAAACCCTAATTTCGGGGTTTTGCACTGTGACATCCCAAAATTCAAGGCCAAAAATTTCATTTTTAAATAAGTTGTTACATAAAACCATCAGTATAAAAACATTCCTAATAATATCTCGTGTCAAACCAAAATGTCAGTAATCAAAACATATCATCATAAAACCGTATCAGAGTGTAATCCCAAAGATCTCATGTGCGGAAAACATAGTGTGATGCGCTGCGATCAAGCCGGCTCCTTTCCTTTGAAAACGAGGTACCTGAAACCAAAACTGAAAACTGTAAGCATGAAGCTTAGTGAGTCCCCCCATCATACCACATACCATACAGTCACATAGTCTACATACTGCCGGTCAATTCTGGGGTGTCCGACCTACCCGGTGCGGCCATTCTGGCATGCCGACCTACCAGTGTCAAGCCGTTCTGGGGTGCCGACCTACCCTTCGGTCCTAACAACCGAACCTCGGGAACTATTCCACCCCCTACTGCTACTATCACATATATCATAACATAAACATACTATCAGACATATCTGGGATGTCCGACCTACTCTTCGGTCCTAACAACCGAACTTGGGGACTATTCCCCTCCTACTACCACTATCACATATAACATATCATGCCAGCATATAAACATATCATAACATACTGTCAGACATATCTGGGGTGTCCGACCTACCCATCGGTCCTAACAACCGAACTTGGGGACTATTCTCCCCCTACTACCACTATCACATATAACATATCATGCCAGCATATAACATATCAGGTAGTAGCAAACCTAGATGAATACACAAAGACAATCATCTAACATACAACTCCTACTGGTGGGCCGGCATTGTGGCCGTAGACCCACCGCTACCGGAAGGTAACTCACCTCACACTGCTGAAGTCCCGTAGACACAATCCCACACTGCTGAAGTCCTGCAGGCTCAACCCCAGCTGCTAGATGACAGATTCTCGAACTGTCAACAACAAACATCACCCAATTAATAATTGGGTTCCACTACATAATCATAAGTACGTTCTTTGGGTAATTACCACATTACCCCTAGCTTGGCTTATTCAAGCCCAAGGCCCAATCCATAGGCCAAAGGTCAATTTGGAATCAAAGCCCAACACGTGGCCCAATTTTCCAAATTGGGCTTAGACCTATACATGGTCTCATTCTAAGGCCCAACATCATATAATCATTAAGGCCCAAACTATGGCCCATCTATAGCCTAATTTTCCAAATTGGGCCTAAACCCCTTACATGGACCTTACCCTAGGCCCATTAATAACGCAATCATCAAGGCCCAATAGAAGGCCCAACAATACACCCATGTGAAATTAGGGTTTCACATAAAATGACGATTAGGGTTAAGTGTTTCTCACTTAACCCGTTAAGGACTTAATCCATTAAGTCCATCATTCTTCTGAATGAGTCGTATGGTGTGATTAGGCTTAATCACACAATTCCATTATTCCAATGGCCGAAAAGTGGGTCCCAATAAATCCAAGCCCATGAATCCAATATTAGGGTTTTCTAAACCCTAATTAGGGTTTCCAACCCCATCTTAGCCCATTAGGTCCAATTTATATGTCTTTTAATCAATTAAGGTTCACTAGAGTCATTAACATTTCACTAGGCCCATTAGTCATCTGTTTGGGCTTTTAGGTCCATTAAGCTTCATTGGGCCTATTAGGGTTTATTAAGCCCATTAAGCCTCATTGGGCCCATTAGGGTTTCTTAGTCCCTTGTCCAAACATCCAAATGAGTCAAAACACCATCAAAGCACACCGCCACCCGACACGGCGGCCGGTGGCGGCAGGAGGCGGCAGCCACCACCTCACGGTGGTGGTTTTCAGTTTTCCTTTCATTATTCGAATTTGTAATTACACTTTACAATGCAAAATCTCAAATAAACACACACATACACACCTACTAACACACACATAAACACGGTGGTGCATGGTGGTGGTGGTTGCCTTCTTGGTTTCCGGCTAAAGAGCACGCCCCTACTTGATCAGAAACACCAAAACGCACAACAATTGAGCTGAACATGACTAAACACACCCATCAGAATTTCTTTTGAGGTGGTAGGCGGCGGGGTTGACGGCAGCAGCCACCATGGCCGGCTGCCATGGTGGTTCTTCGCAGCTTCACTCGACAAAGAACCCTCACGCAACCATAGGACTCGTCACGGCAGCACCCGAGCACTAACACCGAAAGAATCCTGGAAACATACCCAATCAAAGCCACCCTCGTGGTGGCGCATGGCAGTCGGAGGAAGGATGTCGATTGCGACTGTTACTCCGAGTAGAGAGGATGACGGCAGCATAGCGACAGAACAGGAGGAGGGGAAAGGAGTAGCCGCAGCAGGAAACCGGAGGTTATGCCCTGCCGATGATCAACCGCAGCGGTCGTGCCCCTCAGCTCAGGCAACCCACAAGATTTCTCTGCGTTCATCATAACGTCGGGAAGTCATGGTGGCGCTTCATTGGCACGGTAGCAAGCAGTGTCGGACTTGTATGATCGGAAAATGGACGAAGAAAGAGGGGTGGCGGTCGGTCATGGATGAAAGGAAGAGTGGCGGCTGGATCCAACGTCCCTAGGGTTAGGGTTCCTTAGGGTTATATACCCGACACCCATTAAACCTTTGCCATAACACAGAGATCAGTCCTCCCCCTTCTATTTTTCTTTCAAATAAGGTCCATATGTTACCCTTTTAACCCCCAGCCCTCAAAACTCTTACAAATTGAGTCCGAAATTTACCATCTTAACCCTTGCTTCCATAATCTATCCATTTTAAGTCCCAACAATTTGCTGAGTGGTCCTTCTCTTCATAAATACTTACCCAATCAATCCGAAACTTACATTTTAACCCCCGAATTCTAAAATTGCAACCTTTGGCTCCCGAAAACCAACACCGTGCTATACAATTATTGATTTTAGGGCTACTATTCGTTCATTAATTTATTTATTTATCTAATAAATAAACAGGGTGTTACAACTCTCCCCCACCTAAATTAGATTTCGTCCTCGAAATCATTCCTTACTATCTCTTATGCGCCGAGCCACTCAAGTAACATGGCCACCATCCTGGGCACACCCACGCCTTCCTAGGGTAGTTATGACCAATCTTCGCAAAGCCCTAACATCCGCAGGTGAACGAATTCCTCACAACAAGATCACATCTACCCCGTCTGAATTTGCTGTCTCGAGATGGTCTGAATTCCTGGCAGACCACTCATACTGAATCATTATCGTTGGACCCAGTCCACTTTATCCTTCACCCGACTACTCAACTTTCAATAACTCGAGGGTTCCACTATAATTCAGGTTCACAAGCCCAATCATATTTGCATGTCAATTATACTTGGCCAAGGCTAAGCTAATCCCGCTGTGATTTACTTGTCACTTCCCAGATCAACCATCTATTCCGTCCGTACTTGCAACCTGAAACACAAATGCTAACACTGCCCAAACGTTGAAACTGCCCGAACACTGAACTGCCTGAAGCAGTATTCAGCCTCATGGCCGCTTGCCAAAACCTATCGAGACCTTCCTGGTCTCAATTCATCCATCATTCATCTAAACTATCGGGTTTCTGCCCGGCTGTGGAGCCAAAAGACTCCCACTTAGTCGTCTCGCACGACTTCTGAACGTGATCCTTCTCTGAAACTAGTTGCGACTAGTTATCATGCCACTGTGGCTCTAACAACCTCCTGATCTAACCGATCGGGTCCATGCGTCGCATCCTGTCATCATCCAATCCAAGACTAAAAGTGATTGCTACCTAACCAATGGTAGCCTTACATCAAAAACGCCCTTAAGCAGTCCATTACTTCCCTGATCTCATAACTGTAGTGGCGTTCCTATAGTCTTATCACTTGCTCAACCAGATCTAATCCATCTGGGTAATACCGAAATCCAATATGTGGATTTCCATATCCTCACTGCTGCACCCAAATTGGTGGGTACTATTGTTCCTTCCGCGTTCTAACAACATGCTCATGCCATCTACCAACCTAGTGAATGCTACGGCTACACCCGCAGACTTACAACACTCTATCACTATCTAGCTGCTAGTGAATGCTACGGCTACACCCGCAGACTTACAACACTCTAATACTATCTTGCAACCTGGGGAATGCTACGGCTACACCCGCAAACTCACAACACCCTAACACTATCTGCCAACCTGGTGAATGCTACGGCTACACCCGCAGACTTACAACACCCTAACACTATCTGCCAACCTGGTGAATGCTACGGCTACACCCACAGACTTACAACACCCTAACACTATCTCCCAACCTGGTGAATGCTACGGCTACACCCGCAGACTTACAACACCCTAACACTATCTGCCAACCTGGTGAATGCTACGGCTACACCCGCAGACTCACAACACCCCTCACACTATCTGCTGCTAGTGAATGCTACGGCTACACCCGCAGACTTACAACACTTTCCGTGCTAACTGACCGCTAGTGAATGCTACGGCTACCCCCGTAGTCTTACAACACTTTCCATACTATCTTACCACTAGTGAATGCTACGGCTACTCCCGTAGTCTTACAACACTTTCCATACTATCTGACTACTAGTGAACACTACGGCTACCCCCGTAGTCTTACAACACTTTCCAACCCGGTTAGAACACGCACTCAACCTAACCCTCAACTGAACTCGAGTCCTAACCGGAACTCTAACCTGCTTCCCGAAACCTGCTATCACGTGACCCCACTGTATCAGTACCGCACCCATGCCTGTGATCAAAGCGTCACCGTAAACCACAAAATCATCTACACCCTCTGGCAGGGTGAGAATCGGTGCCTCGTACAACCGCTGTCTGAGAGCCTCGAACGCTGCCTGCTGCCCAGGCCCCCAACGAAAGGCCACCGACTTCTTGGTCAGTCGGGTCAAAGGAACCTCAATCTCGGAGAAGTCTCGTATAAATCTCCGGTAATAACCCGCTATACCCAGGGAATTCCGAATCTCAGATGGAGACCTCTGAATCTCCCACTGCATCACGGCCTCTATCTTGGCCGAATCAACTAGAATACCCTTCTGGTTGACAAGGTGGCCAAGAGATTGCACCTTGCGCAACCAGAACTCACAGTTGGAGAACTTTATAAAAAGTCTCTCCCCCACTTAGATTCGACTAAGTCTTCACATTACATGAGAATTGAAGGATTCCCAATCCTTCCCGCTTTCTAATATCCCACTGATGACAACCTGTGCCTGCCAATGCTAGCGTTTAATCGCCGATTAAACCTTGAGATCTCCCATCCTCGAAAATCTCGATGAGTACTCTTGAAATCTGATCCAGTCTGACACCTCAATCCATCTAACATGCTGTCAATTAAAGACCTTAATCTTCACTCTAGCTGACGAATCCTCGTTCCCACTCCCAATCTTGCAGTACCACTGAACTCTAACCGAACACAGCCCATGCGAAAACACAATTCTCTTGAACATCCAATGACCAACCACTTATGCATCTAACACCCGCGACTGACACTACCCACTTCCTGTCACCAGTTCTATCCTAGCAACGGTAGTGCCTTGAACTCCAAAGTTCATCCATAAACAATCACCGACCATACCTGAACAATGGTAGAATCTCTGAACGTTGACCTCACTGGAGAACTATCACTCCAACCCTGACCGAGTATCCTCTAAATAATACTCCTGCATAGATCCCGACAAGGATCCGAAATGATAAGGGTACGCGCGGAACCCAATCCGCAAGATGCCTCCCTGTGTGGGTTCATCAAGGACTTTTCGGCATGCATGATGGCATATATGATCCTTGATAACCCAACACTAGCAGAAAATTGACCCGAGATCTGACTTATCCAAACTCACTCGCAATCCCAAAATGATACGTATTCCAAACATCCATCTAATAGTAGTAGAAGATGGCATACCCGCAACATCTGGAGGAATCCTAATCACCTCCAGCTGACATGATCAACCCTGCGACATTTGTAGCAGCCTAAACCCTTGGAGTGACAAACTCCCTCGTGTACTTTCTCGTACGCGCTGCACTGACTCAGGCCCTGCTGGCCTTTCACCCGATGATCATAAGTCATGGGTCTCTTCCCGGGACCCTCTACTATACGCACCTGACATGCACCTCTCTTTCCAGGGTGCTCCCAAATCGATCCCGTATCTGCAACTCTTGGAAATCATATCCTTCAGGGTCTGACACCCTATCACGCTCAATAGCTCGCTTGCCAATGGCTAAGCTGCAACAACTGGAACATCCTCTGTTCCCAAACTGGGTCACAAACTCTACCCTGAAGCTTCTTAGATTCTCCAAGACTCTCACTGATTCGAGTATGGATCTTGTGCTTTCAGTAGTACGGGCCCAATACTACCTTCCACACCTATCCATCATTTCCTCAGCAATCCTCCCGAATCCTCCAAGTCACTTCCTCAAAATGGTACACCCAAGTCTCACTGAACCTCATTACTAACCCACTGAAATGTATCCTAGGCTTTCCTAGGTTCCCGAACTCACCCGGTCCTCAGCTGCTGAAAGAACCCAGTAATGTCAACTAGCTACCTCATGAATATAGCTAGCTCACATTACTAAGAGTCTCACAAAGCACAAAACAAGCAGCATTCAGACAATAGAAAATCTAACCATCATATTCCAATCAAATCCTTCTATCCTCTAATCAGGAATCTGTACATGCACTTCAAAGGCTCATACAATCAGGCATAACCTAAACAGGCTATCCTATTAGTGACTGGTCAGTTGTAGCATTCAAGTCTACAAGCACATACAATAGGCATATAAGGCATCCTCCTAGATCCTTAGCCCTAATCTAGCATGCAATTCTCATAATTATATCATATCATACCATAACATAACATGTATGAGTATCTTGGGGAAAACTTACTTGAGCTCGGCTGATTGCACGCATCACACACTTTGTTCTTCTCAAAGTCCTTTTATCTTTTCAGATTCTTTTCAACTCCTTTTTATAAAATGGTTTTACTTTTGAAAATTTTCATACCAAGCCCTTAGTTTGAGTTCAGACACACTCGAAAGTATGTCCGAATCCCTCAAACCAAGGCTCTGATACCAACTTGTGACATCCCAAAATTCATGGCCAAAAATTTCATTTTTAAATAAGTTGTTACATAAAACCATCAGTATAAAAACATTCCTAATATTATCTCGTGTCAAACCAAAATGTCAGTAATCAAAACATATCATCATAAAACCGTATCAGAGTGTAATCCCAAAGATCTCATGTGCGGAAAACATAGTGTGATGCGCTGCAATCAAGCCGGCTCCTTTCCTTTGAAAACGAGGTACCTGAAACCAAAACTGAAAACTGTAAGCACGAAGCTTAGTGAGTTCCCCCATCATACCACATACCATGCGGTCACATAGTCTACATACTGCCGGTCAATTCTGAGGTGTCCGACCTACCCGGTGCAGCCATTCTGGGGTGCCGACCTACCCGGTACGACCATTCTGGGGTGCCGACCTACCCGTGTCAAGCCGTTCTGGGGTGCTGACCTACCTATCGGTCCTAACAACCGAACCTCGGGGACTATTCCACCCCCTACTGCTACTATCACATATATCATAACATAAACATACTATCAGACATATCTGGGATGTCCGACCTACTCTTCGGTCCTAACAACCGAACTTGGGGACTATTCCCCTCCTACTACCACTATCACATATAACATATCATGCCAGCATATAAACATATCATAACATACTGTTAGACATATCTGGGGTGTCCGAACTACCCATCGGTCCTAACAACCGAACTTGAGGACTATTTTCCCCATACTACCACTATCACATATAACATATCATAGACCCACCGCTACCGGAAGGTAACTCACCTCACACTGCTGAAGTCCCGTAGACACAATCCTACACTGCTGAAGTCATTTAGGCTCAACCCCAGCTGCTGGATGACAGATTCTCGAACTGTCAACAACAAACATCACCCAATTAATAATTGGGTTCCACTACATAATCATAAGTACGTTCTTTGGGTAATTACCACATTACCCCTAGCTTGGCTTATTCAAGCCCAATGCCCAATCCATAGGCCAAAGGTCAATTTGGAATCAAAGCCCAACACGTGGCCCAATTTTCCAAATTGGGCCTAGACCTATACATGGTCTCATTCTAAGGCCCAACATCATATAATCATTAAGGCCCAAACTATGGCCCATCTATGGCCTAATTTTCCAGATTGGGCCCAAACCCCTTACATGGGCCTTACCCTAGGCCCATTAATAACGCAATCATCAAGGTCCAATAGAAGGCCCAACAATACACCCATGTGAAATTAGGGTTTCACATAAAATGACGATTAGGGTTAAGTGTTTCTCACTTAACCCATTAAGGACTTAATCCATTAAGTCCATCATTCTTCTGAATGAGTCATATGGTGTGATTGGGCTTAATCACACAATTCCATTATTCCAATGGCCCAAAAGTGGGTCCCAATAAATCCAAGCCCATGAATCCAATATTAGGGTTTTCTAAACCCTAATTAGGTTTTCCAACCCCATCTTAGCCCATTAGGTCCAATTGATATGTCTTTTAATCAATTAAGGTTCACTAGACTCATTAACATTTCACTAGGCCCATTAGTCATCTGTTTGGGCTTTTAGGTCCATTAAGCTTCATTGGGCCTATTAGGGTTTATTAAGCCCATTAAGCCTTATTGGGCCCATTAGGGTTTCTTAGTCCCTTGTCCAAACATCCAAACGAGTCAAAACACCATCAAAGCACACCGCCACCCGACACGGCGGCCGGTAGCGGCAGCCACCACCTCACGGTGGTGGTTTTTAGTTTTCCTTTCATTATTCCAATTTGTAATTACACTTTACAATGCAAAATCTCAAATAAACACACACACACACACCTACTAACACACACATAAACACGGTGGTGCATGGTGGCAGCCACCACCTCACGGTGGTGGTGGTTGCCTTCTTGGTTTCCGGCTAAAGAGCACGCCCCTACTTGATCAGAAACACCAAAACGCATAACAATTGAGCTGAACACGACTGAACACACCCATCAGAATTTCTTTTGAGGCGGTAGGCGGCGGGGTTGACGGCAGCAGCCACCATGGCCGGCTGCCATGGTGGTTCTTCGCAGCTTCACTCGACAAAGAACCCTCACGCAACCATAGGACTCGTCACGGCAGCACCCGAGCACTAACACCGAAAGAATCCTGGAAACATACCCAATCAAAGCCACCCTCGTGGTGGCGCATGGCAGTTGGAGGAAGGATGTGGATTGCGACTGTTACTCCGAGTAGAGAGGATGACAGTAGCATAGCGACAGAACAGAAGGAGGGGAAAGGAGTAGCCGCAGCAGGAAACCGGAGGTTATGCCCTGCCGACGATCAACCGCAGCAGTCGTGCACCTCAGCTCAGGCGACCCACAAGATTTCTCTACGTTCATCACAATGTCGGGAAGTCACGGTGGCGCTTCAATTGCATGGTAGCAAGCAGTGTCGGACTTGTATGATCGGAAAATGGACGAAGAAAGAGGGGTGGCGGCCGGTCATGGAGGAAAGGAAGAGTGGCGGCTGGATCCAACGTCCCTAGGGTTAGGGTTCCTTAGGGTTATATACCCGACACCCATTAAACCTTTGCCATAATACCGAGATCAGTCCTCCCCCTTCTATTTTTCTTTCAAATAAGGTCCATATGTTACCCTTTTAACCCCCAGTCCTCAAAACTCTTACAAATTGAGTCCGAAACTTACCATCTTAACCCTTGCTTCCATAATCTATCCATTTTAAGTCCCAACAATTTTCCGAGTGGTCCTTCTCTTCATAAATACTTACCCAATCAATCCGAAACTTATATTTTAACCCCCGAATTCTAAAATTGCAACCTTTGGTTCCCGAAAACCAACACCGTGCTATACAATTATTAATTTTAGGGCTACTATTCGTTCATTAATTTATTTATTTATCTAATAAATAAACAGGGTGTTACATGCACCCTATTAAGAATCTTAATCGCCACCTTATGGCCTCATTTCTATCCTCCAAGCCCCAAACTCTAATCCACGAAGCCCTAGAGTATTGTGTGAGTGTGTGAGCCATTTTTGAGTGATCTTGTGTGATTTGAAGCTTGTAGAAGAAGAAGAAGAAGCTAGAAGACTCCAAGAGAAGATTGTAGATCCAGAAGCAACATCTCTTTCCCTTCACTTTCTGGTAATCAAGTCTCTAACTTGATCATTTGTTCATTAGATCTCCTTATTTCCACTTTTTGAGGGTTTTGGTTCAAGAAACTTGACCCTTGGGATTTGGATGTCCCAAGCAAGGATCCTATCAGATCTGGGATCATTAAGGGTTGTTAAGGCATAAACGTGAAAATTTTATGCCAGTGGAACCCCCATGCAAGCTCCAAGGTGCCATTTTGGCCTTCTAAGCCCTAAAAAGACCATGCATGGAAGGAGAGCTAGTAACTTTGCGTGTCCAACTGATGTCAAGGGCCTAGATCTATGTTAGTATGCTTTAGTTTTGAGTAGCGATAAGCTTTTAGAACCGGACCGCCGGTTCCGGTCCCGGTTTTTCGGTTATTTTTCAAACTAGAACCGGTTGAAATATTATAGATGATATGTTATCTTCCGGAGCTTGTAAATGATTCAATATTTAACAAAATTATGACTTTTTACATTCTAAATTGAATTACAAACACTAAGTTACATGATGAAAAAGAATCAAGTAATTCCGACTTCATATGAGTGAGTTATGAGCATTTTAAAAGCGAGACAGATTTCAAAAAAAAATGTTGAAACAGAAAATACAGAGCATTGATATGTTGTCTTCCGAGGTCTATAACTGATTCAATATCTAACCAAAATATGTGTTTTTATAGTCTAAGATGAACTACAAACACCAAATTACAGGCTGGAAAAAAATTAAGTAATTCCGACGTCATATGAATGAATTATGCTCATTTAAAAAAATATGACAGATTCAAAAAAAAAATGTTGAAATAGAAAAAACGCAGCATCGATATACTTTTTTTCGGGGCATGTGTCTGATTCAATATCTAACCAAAACATATGTTTGTACAGTAAAAAATGAATTACAAACTCCAATACATGTTGGAAAAAAAATCAAATAATTATGACTTCATATGAATGAGTTATGCGCATTTTAAAAAACGAGAAAAATGTCAAACCGGTTCCGGTTTTTAGAACCGGGACCGGTTTTAATAAAAATGGAGAACCGGTAACCGGACCTTGTTACCAATTCCGGTTCCGGTTCTGGTCCGGTTCCAGTTCTGGCGGTTCTAATCCTCATCCCTAGTTTGGAGTATTATGGCTTTTAGACCAAGATCTATGTTATAGAGAGCTAGGGTTTGGGCTAAACCCATTAAGAAGGACAAATAGCGGGTAAAGTTGGAAACTTTACCCTTAAAAAGTGTATTCCCTGTATGTAGACGAAGTAGGGAGTTTGGAGGGACTCGACGAGTTGAGTTGGTTTGTCCTGATTCTGTACAAGGTGGAACTCGACAAGTCTGTGAAGGGACTCGACGAGTTAGTTTGCATTTTCACGACTAAGAGTAGCAAAGGAATTCGGCGAGCCAAGGGATTGACTCGACGAGTTGAGTCAACTCAAATTGTTGACATCGTCTTGGACTGAGCGTTGACTTTGACTGAGACATTGACTTGACCAAGGTTGACCCGTAAAGGGGTCTTGACATAAGAAATGTTCATTCTACCCTTAGAAGGATTATCAGTTTTTGACTAAGTGATTATTATGATAATGATAGTCGGGGAGTCGTTGGAGCCCCCATTATAGATTCCTCACACGAGAATTTAGCAGCCAGTTTAAGAGGTGAGTTTTCCTCCAGTAGGAACGGGTCTAGGTCACCAAGGCCGACCCGTTTAGATAGTAGCAGTTTCGAACTACGGTCCGATGTCGGGCGGGGCCCGATGTAAGTTTACATGTTTTTCCGGATTTCGATTTGATGTCGGGTCGGTCGCGAGGAATGCATGTATGCTTGATGTCTTTGTGATTCTTGCATGTGTTTGTAATTGTATGTTTTCGGATTTCGATCCGATGTCGGGGCGGTTCCCGAGGAATGTTAGTATGCTTCCGGATTACGGTCTGATGCCGGGCAGGGCGTGAGGATTGTTTACATGTTAATGTTATATGTTTAGGTTTATGTGTATTATTTGATTATGCTCACATGTATTCCGAGATGTGCTCGATGTCGGGCGGGGCCCGATGTCGAATAGGGTTCGATGCCGGGCGGGGCCCGATGCCGAATAGGTTTCGATGCCGGGCGGGGCCCGATCCCGAATAGGGTCGATGTCGGGTGGGGCCCAATGTCGGTCGGGGCTCGATGCCGGGAAAACCGATGCCGAGCGATGACCCGATGTAGCAGGGGCGGGGCCCAAGATATGTTTATGTGATATGCGTGTGGTATGTGGTAGTTGGGGAGACTCACTAAGCTTCGTGCTTACTGTTTTCAGTTTTGGTTTCAGGTACTTCCGCTAGTAAGGGGAAGAGCTCGGGATGACTGCATGGCACACACCACAGTTTTTAGCCTGGGAGGATTTACTCTAATGTTTGACATATGATTTTGATACATTGACAGATATTATGTTATTTTTGAGAAACATGGTTTATGATTTTTATATGATGAATGATATTTATGGTTTTTACTAACGAAATTAAACGAAATTTTTGGGACTATATTTTTGGGGATGTTTCAAATTGGTATCAGAGCCTTGGTTTGAGGGATTCGGACACACTCTCGGGTGTGTCTGGACTAAAACTAAGGAACTGGTATGAAAATTTTCTAAAGAAAATCATATTTAAAAAAAGAGTTTTGAAAAGAGAAAAGGGTATGGTGCATGTAATCTGTTGAGCTCAAGTAAGTACTCCCAACTTATCCATACAAGTTTATGTTATGATATGTGTTATGAGAACTGCATGCTAGATTAGAACTAAGGATCTAAGAAGGATGCCTTATGTGTCTGTTATATGTGTATCAACTTTATGAATTGCATGCTAGTACATATTAGTCATTGATATGATGGCCTGATTAGGATATGCTTGATTATGTTTACTTGATGCTCGAATGTTGCTTGCTTTGTGCTTTTAGGAGTCTTAGTTATCTTTTGCTAACTAGTAAATGAATATGTTGAATTACATATTGCAAGGACTAAATAATTTCAGAAGGTTAGGTCTAGCTCTATTTCACAGCTCTTGTTTGAGTCCAACCGTTGTAGGGTAGGATCTCTCATTCGAAGAATTATCTAGTCTTAGTGATATGTAATGGTATTCACGAGCTAGTTAGGGGGAGATAGCAGGGACTTCTGATGCAGCTGATTGCGGAGAGTGGGTTGGTGATTACCCTAGGGCAAGCCTAGGATGAGATTAGCGCGTGAAGAAGTAGTAGTAGAAGAGACTTGGTGGAGTTAAGGCAGTTCTTGAGGAAAGTATGGATAGATGTGGAAGGTAGTATGGTCCCGTACTACTGAAAGCAGAGGATCCGTACTCGAATCAAGGAAGGCTGAGATGAATCCAGGGAACTTGTAGTATATGTGATCCCTTGAGATATGATTAGTATTCTGATGTTTTTATGATGTGTTTTTCAGAATGGTGGTATTACGCACTAGACCAGTCGGCAGTTCAGGCACCGGTAAGGGATTAGGGTCATGCTCTAGAGCCGGGCAGCTAGATGATCAGGCGATGGAGCTCATCTCCTCTGAGATCACGTGCAATATTCTGGATCAGACTTCTGTGATCTTCGGCACGATCAAGGAGGGTATTTTGGAGCTCATGGATGAGAGATTGAGTGCTTTCCGCATCGAGGTGGCGGCCATGATGGGGTCGCGCACACTAACTTTCAGGGAGTTCAGAGCTTGTGGAGCTCCCGATTACCATGGGGCTCGGGACCCCATTGCGAGCACTAGATGGTTGGCTGATGTTGCCAACGTATTCCGCACCAGCAGATGTCCCGAGGGGGACAAGGTTCGACTTGCATCCTGTCTTCTAAAGGAAAGGGAACGTGACTGGTGGAAGGAGGTCGGACGAGCCATTAGAGATGATGCAGTCCTAGATGCGATAACTTGGAGTGATTTCTCGGCTAGGTTCACGGCCGAGTTTGCACCTGTGATGGAGGTGTAACAGCTTGCTAGGGAGTTCCACGATCTCGAGCAGGCGACTGAGACAGTGGCGGAGATCACCACCAAGTTTAGGGAGAGGGCCCTTCTGGTTCCGCAATATGTGGCGGACGAGGAGATGAAAAAGGCCCTGATACCATGAGATGCTGCGGAGTGATATCCGCCAGTTTGTGAGCTGATGCAGTTGCAAGATGATGGAGGATATGATTGCTAGGGCTCGGGAGAGGGAGCTGGATTTAGAGATGGAAAGAAAGAGGAAACCAGATGGGGTTCAGTCAGGTAGTTTGGGCAAGAAGCCCAAGGTATCAGATCACAGATCGAGGAGCCATCAGGGCCGCAACCAGTGCGGCAAGATGCACGAGGGAACATGCAGGGCGGGGAGTTCGGGTTGCTTCAAGTGCGGCCGAAATGGTCACATGAGCAGGGATTGTACAACTACCACCACCACCACAACAATTTCAGATCTGATTTGCTTTCAGTGCAATCAGAGGGGCTACAAAAAGGCCCATTGTCCGTGTTTAGCAGCAGGACAGGTGGTGGCACACACTCCTGTTACGTTGAGGATTACAAATGGCCGTCAGGGCCGGGCAGATGCACCTATGGGGAGGAGCAGGGCATTTAAGCTTACTGTAGAGGAGGCACGTGCGGCTCCTGATGTTGTGACGAGTATGTATCAGCCCTGGTATTGTTCGATTCGGGGGCCACCCGATCTTTTGTGTCGTTTGCACTTAGTAGGCGGTTCGTTGGAGCTCCGGGGGAGCTAGACTGTCCTCTGGATGTAGAGATAGCAGATGATAGGACCGTTCGGGTTGTGAGGGTGCATCGGGGATGCACACTACAGTTGTTTGACGAGAAGTTTTCTATGGATTTGCTCCCCATTCCCCTGCGAGGGAATAAGGTTATAGTGGGTATGGACTGGTTGAGCCCCAATGGGGTGGTGATCGACTACGAGCAGCAGCTAGTGAGAGTTAGGACTCCTAGTGGGGTAGGGTTAGTAATTCAGGGCGAGAGGCCGCATCATAGACCGACTTTATGTTCAACAGCGAGGGCGAGGTGCTACCTTCAGTAGGGTTGCGCAAGATATGTCGCCTATGTTATGGATACCCGGGATAAGGGTCAGGTGACAGTGGATGATGTATCGGTCGTGCGAGAGTACCCGGATGTTTTCCAGGAGGATTTGCCTGGGATACCTCCGGAGAGACAGGTTGAGTTCAGGATTAACCTAGTCCCAGGTGCGACTCCGATAGCCAAGGCACCATACCGGTTGGCTCCTCCCGAGATGCAAGAGTTGTCTACGCAGCTACAAGAGCTGCTAGACAAGGGATTTATCAAGCCGAGTAGTTCGCCATGGGGATCCCCGATACTGTTTGTGAAGAAGAAGGACGGGTCACATCGGATGTGCATAGCCTACCAGGAGCTGAAAAAGGTAACGGTAAAGAACCGTTATCCCCTCCCGAGGATTGATGATTTGTTTAACCAGCTACAGGGTGCATCTTGGTTCTCCAAGATTGATTTACGATCGGGATATCACCAGATGCGAGTCAGGGACGAGGATGTGCAAAAGACAACTTTTAGGACTCGCTACGGTCACTATGAGTTCGTGGTGATGTCGTTTATGCTCACCAATGCTCCAGACCGCGTTCATGGATCTCATGAACTGCGTGTGCAGACCGATGCTGGACCGGTCTTTGATAGTTTTCATTTATGACATCTTGGTTTATTCCAAGTCTCAGGAGTAGCATGAGGAGCACCTGAGGGAGGTGCTGGAGACTCTGAGAAGGGAGAGACTTTTCACAAAGTTCTCCAAGTGTTAGTTATAGTTGTGCGAGGTGCAATTTCTGGGGAACCTTATCAACCAGAAGGGTATTCTGGTCGATCCAGCCAAGATAGAGGCAGTGATGTAGTGAGAGGTTCCGAGGTCTCCAACTAAGATTCGGAGTTTTCTTGGTCTAGCAGGTTATTACCGGCGATTCATCCAAGATTTCTCCAAGATCGCTGTCCCTTTAACCCGACTGACCAAGAAGTCGGTGACATTCCGCTGGGGGCCTGATCAGCAGGTAGCCTTCGAGACTCTCAGACAGCGGTTATGCGAGGCACCAATCCTGACGTGTCCATAGGGCGTCGATGACTTCGTGGTTTACTATGACGCTTCGATTACGAGTATGGGTACGGTATTGATGCAGCGGGGTCACGTGATAGCTTACGCTGTGAGGCAGTTGAAGCCTCACGAGGCTAACTACCAATGCATGATTTAGAGCTGGGGGCTGTGGTTTTCTCCCTCAAGATTTGGCGGCATTACCTCTATGGAGTCCGTTGTACCATTTACACGAACCACAAGAGTTTGAGTTACCTCATGGATCAGCCGAATCTAAACATGAGGCAGCGTCGGTGGTTAGATGTAGTGAAGGACTACGACTGTGAGATCCTTTACCACCCGGGCAAGGCCAACGTGGTGTCCGAAGCCCTGAGCCGTAAGGCAGTGGCAGCTTCGATTTGAGACATATGTTTGAGGATGACAGTGATTACCCCGTTGCTAGAGCAGATATGGGAGGCACAGGTCGAGGGCCTGAAGGAAGAGCGCCAGAAGTGCGAGCAGATCGTAGGCCGGGTGGCCTCTTTTAATTATGACAGTCGGGGGTTGTTGACCCTGCATGGGAGGGTCTGGGTTCCATACTGGGGCGGAGTACGACAGGTTCTGATGGATGAGGCCCACAAGTCGAGGTTCTCCATCACCCCGGGGCGACGAAGATGTATCAGGATCTTCGCCCTGATTACTGGTGGCCATGCATGAAGCGAACGTAGCGTGGTATGTGGAGAGGTGCTTGACATGTAGGAAGGTCGAGGCCGAGCATTAGCGACCCCAAGGCAAGATGCAGCCATTGGATATTCCAGTCTAGAAATGGGAGGATATCACCATGGATTTCATCACCAAGCTTCCCAGGACCGCACGTGGAATAGATTCGATATGGGTCATCGTGGATCGGCTGACCAAGAGTGCTCATTTTATCCCGATCCAGGAGAGTATATTGGCCGAGAAGCTGGCCGAGATCTACATGCGTGAGATAGTGGCATGACATGGAGTGCCTGTATCGGTGGTGTCACACCGAGATGTCCGTTTCACTTCCAGATTTTGGAAGCGGTTTCACGACGAGATGGGTACTTGTCTCCACTTCAGCACCGCTTTCCACCCTCAGACGGACGGGCAGAGCGAGAGGACGATACAGACTCTCGTGGACATGCTACGCGCATGTGTTTTGGATTTTGGTGGCAGTTGGGATACGTATCTTCCATTAGCGGAATTTTCGTATAACAACAGTAACCACGCCAACATAGACCGACCTCCCTTCGAGATGCTCTACAGGAGGAAGTGTAGGACCCCAATCTATTGGGACGAGGTCGGTCATAGAGCCATGGGGAGTATTGAGGTAGTACTCAAGACTACAGAGCGGATTCAGCAGGTCCGTAGCAGGCTCCAGACTGCTCAGAGTCGGCGGAAGAGATATGCCGACAAGAGGCGTTCAGACTTGGAGTTCCAGGTGGGCGACATGGTCCTCCTGAAGGTGTCACCTTGGAAAGGTGTCATCTGGTTCAGGAAGCGGGGCAAGCTGGGCCCCAGGTACATTGGTCCTTTCAGGGTTATAGCCCGCATGGGCAAGGTGGCGTATCAATTGGATCTTCCAGCAGAGCTCAGCCAGATCCACAACACTTTCCATGTTTACTAGTTGCGGAAGTGCTTAGTGGATGATTCAGCGATTGTGCCCTTAGAGGATATTCATGTTGACTATAGACTGAACTACATTGAGAGGCCGGTGGCGATTCTGGATCGCAAGACGAAAACCTTAAGGAACAAGGTTGTTCAGCTGGTGAAGGTGCAGTGGCAGCACCGCAAGAGTTCTGAGTGGACTTGGGAGCCCGAAGTGGAGATGAGGGAGCACTACCCGTAGTTGGTTCCAGACGCAGCAGAATTCGAGCACAAAGTCTAATACAAGTGGGGGGGGAATTGTAACGCATGGTTTCTGGTGTTGGATTAGGTGTCTAAGCCCATAACTATAATTGGTATGTACTTGACCCGAGAGTAGCATGGTCCTTTTGGATTGCCTTCACCAATGCAATTTGATAGGATGGACTTTTGAGAATAAGGTTATTTGTGATTTGTTAATATATTACAAGTATAATGTATTAATATGAAATCATATTATTTAATTAGTATTGATCAAGAATTAATTTGGAATTAATTTATTGATCAAAAGAGACTAATTAAATATACTGGGACTGGTTTGGTAAATCAATGATTCTTATAGTCTGGTCCAATCATCCATGGTTATTTAGGATGGGCTAAACCAACATGGATAGTCCATGAAGCTTTAACCCATGGAGCCTAAGTAATATGAAGAGTCATGGCACATTAGGGTTTGCATGGATGTAATCCTAACACTTGTCACACTATAAAAGGAACTCCCTAAAGCTAAAATCGGTTGCCACATACATTCTTGGAGAGTGTAAACCGATTTTTGTGCTAATCAACTTATTCTCTCAAGCCTCCTTTTACACTTGGTGTTTGTGACACATTAGAGGCATCACACTTGAGGTGCTAAAGCTTTTGAAGGCCAAGAATTACAAGTCCTATTAAGAGGTAAGTTATCTAACTGGTTATATTGTTCAATGGTCAAATTGTATGCTAGTTAGGGTGTGTGCTTTGGAAAAACAAATTGCATGTATAATTAGAGAAAACATAGATCCAAAGCATCTAGGGTTGCATGTGCACCATAAGGTTGTTAGAGTGCTCAAAACCCTTCAATGATATCAGAGCCTAGGATTGTTTTCTATTATACTTGATGCTTATTATTTTTTAAAGCTGAAAAACTGTTCTGACAGCACCTACTCGACGAGTGCATGAAAGGACTCGACGAGTAGGTTGCATTTTGCCTTGAACTAGACGAGTCCATAGTTGGGCTCGACGAGTTGTATGATGAAACAGCAGTTTTTTGAGTTTTTTTGGCCATAATTGGATTAGGATCATTACCACAAACTGTTTTGAATCATAAAATCTGTTTTTTTATATATGGTAGTGATCATGCTCATCCAATTAAAAGATAATTGTCAAAATTTCAAGATTTGTATTATTTTATATGATTAGGCTAATTTCTTGCAAATTGTTGATATGAATTATCTTGACTTATGAGTTTAACTAGATCATAAATAAATTATTTGATTATTTTGTTAATTAAAATGTTGATCTAAATGCGTTTAATGAATTCCATAACTTGTCCTCAAGTTATGTAAAATGAAAAGTCTCACTTTTAAAAGTCATTAAACTCATAAGTTGTGGAAATGAAAAGTTTTGAAAAGTTCCAAAACTTGCCCTCAAGTTTTGGAAGTTGTAAAGTCACACTTATGAATACTTTAATTCCAAACCCTAGAATTTTAAAAGTTTAAAATTCAACCATTATACTATTATAATATTAAAAGTTTAATAATTATATATATGTATAAGACAAGTCAGTCTTACCATTAGTAGGCCTCATTCACAAAGCCGGTCTATAAGGGGGTATAAGGTTACTGCCTATAAATTGGTGGTTTAATGGGTGTCCACTCTTACCTACCGCTTCTTTAACTGGTGGAGGGTCGTTAGCCGAACGGGTAGGATAGGACATTAATTCTCGTTAAAAGTATAATGATAATTATAAAGTAACTAAACTTTTACTAAATTCCTAATCTTTGTTACTTTAGGAAAAATGTGAAATTGATGCTAATCCATGAAATTGCACTTTGCACCTTGCCAAGTCGTTAGTGGAGCGTGTGTGGTTAACCGGCACACTTGTAACATCGTAAATTTTCAAACAATTTTTCAATTTAAAATCACATGATTCTCATAACATATTTCACAAAAATCCCATTTGTTTAATTTACAAAACGCAATTCCATAATTGTTTGATTAATAATCCAGGATCCTCAAAACATAACTCTTTCTGTGGTGTGTACAATCGAACCGGTACCCTCCCACGATCCTGAGAAGAACCTGAAACACATATCACATAACACGGTAAGCACTAAGCCACTCGAGTCTATAACTCAATTAGATCCTCCGGTCAATGTGTCTCAGTGGGACCCTCCAGTCCCACAACTCGGGTGGACCCTCCGGTCCTAACTCAGTAAGTTTAAAATAATACACAACATAAATCACATAGACATAATGCAGGATATCAAAGTACTCAATATAAACACATAAGAGGCTCCAGTCACACATAGATACCACTCATGGTAAAGTTTAGTGAGAAGACTCACCTCGTAAGCAAGCAAGCAAAACCTCGTACACAAATCTCGAACTAGCCTCCGCCTATCACATTGGATAAATATCTCTAATTAATACTCTATTCACAGCTCTAAATTAATCAAGTCTATTTCTCTTTCTCTCAAACTCTTGGAATGGGTAAAAGACCATTTTACCCCTCTATGGCTTTCCATTACTCATGTTGACCAAACCCTAAAGTCAACAGAAGTCAAACTTGAGTCAACAGTCCATGTTTGACCTGACTCACCGAGTGCACCCATGCGACTCTTCGTGTCCACTCTTTTCCTCAAAAGTCTCGTGAAGGTCCAACTCAACTCGCCGAGTTATCGTATGTTCAATCTCATCCCGAAAACCCTAGCCGACTCGTCGATTCAGCTCATTGACTCGTCGAGTCCATTCAGTTTGTAATCTCATTCAGACATTTGAAGGCAGATATATCACTCTGAACTCTAGATCTAGTCCCCCAAGGCTCGAATGTCATGTAAAGCTTCGATCTTTACGTTCATGCATGGCGTATTTGCTCCATAATGCCAATACAAGCTCCAAAAGGGTTTTTCACACAAAAGCTCTACTATGGCTGAATAAAGCAGAGATCTTTGGACTCTAGGGACCTCTCAAGGTCCAGATCTGATGTCCAAATCACTATATGAACTTAGTACACTCAAAGTCCCAATATTAGATGGAAAAAGCCCTAAACTCCAAATAATATGAGATCTACCCAATAAAATGAGAAAGGTGTGGACTATTTACCTTTGACAGAAGCTCCTGGATGAAATAGCCATGAATCTAACAGCCTCTTCTCGTCCCTTGGCTTGGAATCCTTCCTTTCTCTTCAAAAGATGCACCAAACACTCAAAGTTAGCTCAAATACTCTCTCTTAGCTCAATGGCCGATTAGGGTTTTCTCTCAGTGAAGTTGGGCAGCTGGTGAGCCGCAAATGACGCTATAAGTGTCCTTAAATAGGCCCCAAACCCGGAAATTTAAGGTTTCATCACTCAGCGTCTACTCGGCGAGTCGACTCTCTGACTCGTCGAGTAGGTTACTAATCCCACGCGGCCAAACACGACTCTACTCGATGAGTTTTAGCACCAACTCACCGAGTTACTCAATAAACCCCAAAAATAAATATATAAATAATATGCCTGGGAGTCCGGAGGTTACAATTCCCCCCCACTAGAATCAGACTTCGCTCTCGAAGTCATGCTCTGGAAATAACTCTTGAGTATTGCTCGCAAACCTCGAACTCTGGCTCCCATGTCCACTCAGATCCCTTCTGATGTTGCCAGGACACCTCTTTCCATTGCAAGATCGTATTCAGCCTCACAAAATAATCCAGGCTATCATCAGTATGAATATCCTTCAATGGCACCATTACTGTCTCATGTCATACCAACAATCTCTTTCACCAAGACACCCGAACCTAATATAGGAACTCCCTATCCCGAAAAAGGATAACTCCCTCCGCTGAAGCGGTTCCAGTTCTGACTCTTCAGAACCTGGAACTCTAGTAGTCTAACTCCCTGCACGACCGCCCATGCAAGATATCATCATGTCATTCGCTCATCGAATAACCGATCTCAAATTATACCTCCAGCTCTAATTATCTTGATGCGAATGATGAAATCCGATCATTAACCATAACAACTGCCGAACACTCATACCTGGCATATCAGTCGATCCAGATCGTACTCCAAAGGAACGAAAAGGGTCACATCTCACCAGAGACCCATCAACTGCACTACTATCAGAACCCATCTGAAGAAAATGAACCTCAATATTCTGTTCTCATACATAAGGAAATGATCGTGCCCCCTCAGAAGTATCCTCAGACCTCTATGCGCATAAGCCCCAAATCTCTCTTACATATCCCTTTCAAAACTGAACACCATGTCAGCTCTCGACCAATCGGATGGACCTCCAAGGGCTACTCATTGCTCGTCCAACTAGTCATTCTTTATAACTCCCTTTCACACTAGCCATCTCAGCCCTTCATGTGACATGCAAAGTCACGAAGTTCGCCTTACCTTAAGCGAACACTACACTCCCCTCCTGGAGTCGCCTCTCTTCCGATCTCTATCGTCTACTACTTACTAGTTCCGTGTGCCTCTCGGTCCATTCCTAAACCAACGAACTAGACTACTCAAGTCTAAAACATCAGATGGAAACACATCCCTCTCAGAATGAGATCCACCCAAAATCTCAAACTGGCCGTCCTCCACACAGATAGAACCAACTCACCCACCAGAGTATGGTCCGACACAGAATTGGAACCACTCGTCCCAATCTAGCACTCAACTCATGACCCATGTTCCACGATTATACGTATGCATTACACCTTGATCCGTCCGATTCGCGACAAGCCCTCTAAATCTCAAAACATAATGGTTTTCGACCACTGTCGAGACCCCGGTCTTGCCTTTGGTTCGGTCACCAGGTTCTCGCAGACTCCTCTGGTAAGGCTACCCATGCCTAGGAGTCGCTCTGCGTCATACCCTGACTAATAAGGCTGCTGCTCCCCGCAGTTATACAACACTTTATTGTTGGGTTTTGAGCATTCTAACACTCCTATGGTGTACATGCAACCCTATAAACCTTGGATCTATGTTTTCTCTATTATACATGCAAATATTAACTATTCCAAGGTTTCATCCTAACTAGCATATTATGAAGCACCTATACTACAAAGTTCTAGTTAGATGACATACCTTTTGATGTAGCTTGATGTCTTCAAGCTTTAAGAGCTTAGCCCCAATAGTGTGGAAACCTCAAATGGAATCACAAATCACCAAAACACCTTGGAAGAACTTGAGAGAATATGTATGCACACTAAAATCGGCCCACTCTTATTTTCACACACTTGTGCCAATTTTGAGGCCAAAGGCCCCTTTATATATTATGGAGGATTAGGGTTACATCCATGTAAACCCTAATACCCATGACCTTTCATTTACATAGGATCCATGGGTTAAAAGATCCATGGACCATCCATGAAAGCTTAGCCCAACCTAAATGAACTTGGCCCATTTCATATATATAAGAGTCCATGTTTAATTAGTTCTTTTTGATCACTTAATTAATTCTAAATTAATTCTTGATCAATACTAATTAAATAATATGATTCCATATTAATATATTAGAACTTATAATATATTAATATAAATCATAAATATACTATTCTCAAAAGACTATCCATATAAATTGTGCCGGTGAAGTGCAACCCAAATGGACCATGCCGGGTCGGGTCAAGTACATACCAAATATAGTTATGAACTTAGACATTAATCCAACAGTCTCCCACTTGGATAAGTCTAAAACTATTATTGAGTATGACTTCAAAACCTAACTGGCAATCGTAGCTCTTAAAGCCGCTGTCGAACTCTGACCTTGTCAATGACTTGTCCATTAGATAAGGGATCATATATTCCTCCATTCTAGATACCTTATGGACTGAGACATGGATTATAATCATTCTCTCTGTCCATTTGTTGTTTCCCGATTTTCGATTTATGATGACTGACTGATTGAACAAATCAAATCAGTCCTGGCTTGGCCAAGTACTCACATGTGTCATCGCTAAATCATCGAGGGGCCCACAGATATCGCTTTTATCCTAAAGGTAAAAGGAATGGATAAACTTCGACTCATATGGCTTGTTCTACTACTTGTTGAATCATATACAAAGGCACGTTTTATAAAATCGAGTTACCAAATGCGTTTTCGTGCAATCAATGTATAACCAACTCATAGTAACAACTCATATCTCTAGGTTTGAAGAATATAAGATATTATCGTCTCATGATCACTCGTGATAAAATCCATGAAGTGATTCAAATGAGTGCGGGTTGAATCCAATACTCAGAACTTATGAGCACTCATGAGTGTTGTAGCACCACTTTGTCCACCAACTTGGACCTCTACAAACCAACCCATGACAGTCTTGATTCATATCTACTTCCAACATATGACCGACTGTGGATGGTTTGAATAACTTAATCATTCAGGAAAAGTGACTTACTTATTCTGGAAGTCAAAACATGCAAAGTGAAACACAAGAATAAATGAATCAAATATGGTATCAAACCCTATGAATATAAATAAACACTTTTATTTATCACCATAATGATTACTCATTATTCATTGTTTCGGTTTTATCAACTTTATACTTGAATTAAAAACACTAGTTGTCCCATGCTCCAAGCATGTACACTATGTTTTTCTTAAACAATAGCTTTGCCATACACCAAGTATGTACTCTATGTTTGTCTATGATCCTTACTTTGTGAAATAAACCAATTGAACATAATTTCAATGATTCTAATTTCACACTCCCAAATCCTTATCGAAAAATGTGAGAATTTCAAATTCCTATCATTTATCGAAATCTGTTTAGATTTTAAACTTATATGCACTGACCCTCCTGTAATGAATATGTACAAAGTCACAAAGACTTGTCAACAGTCATTATAAGGTATTCCAATGGAGATCAACTCCATGGAAACTAAGTCTCATATTCAAAGTACATTGCTTTGGACATGCTTCTTGCATTAAGTTTTCTAATATTACACAGATAACTTCCAGCTATGGAGACAACTCCATATTCTCATTTTGACTATCAGTTCTGAATAAGAGATGCCTCTTTTCAGAATATGTCAATATGGTCCTTCCAAAATTAGCACTATACTTCCAACTGTCCCTGAGCAACCAATCTTTGGTAAACCTCAGATTGTCCTCGACAATTGCTTAATCATTTTAGTCATATCCAATTCTAGACCTTTTCCCTTCTTAATGCCTCTGGGCAATGGTAAAAATTTAGAAATGACAAATATTATAGCACATGCAATCGATCCTCTACCCAAAGCAAATGGTACACGATTCATGATGTCTCACATAAAGACATGATTCTAGACCAGTCTTTTGCTACAATATTTTTATTTGCCATGTTTTCAAATTTTGACTATGAAGAGGGATGACGTAATCATAATCGAATTTTGAGAACGCAATATATAGAATTTCCTTAAGTTGAACCAATCCAACATGAAATTCATATATATATATATATATATATATATATATATATATATATATATATATATATATATTCTTGACTAAGGATGATTAAGGTCTCAATCTAAGCCTTTAGAACTGAAATGAAGTATATCCTCTCCCTTAATTATAGCAAAACAACTTTTTCAATCCTTGCAGCCTCACGAATTGAAATTTTTGTTTTCTATAATTAACATTGCTAACTTGCAACACTAACAATAATTATCATGCTCCCACTAACATGATGATTATTAGCATAACACTTATGCTCCCACTAGCTTTGACATGTACTCAGAAATCAGCTGGACTTCTAGAAATCAATATTTTATTGACTTTCTTACCAAAGTTCAGATTTCTGATACGAGATGCTTTGATAAAACTTTATTAAAATCATACAGCTTTCCTTAGATAGCATGCATGTGTGTCTAAACAATTTCAGAACTATGAAAAGGGATGTCGTAATCATAGTCTCAATTGTTTAGACCTTTTGCCATCTGCTTCAAATCTACTTGGTGGAAGTGTTTCCTCACCATCATTTTCATGAATCGGAGAGAAACCTTATTACCCTTAGATTTTATGGTGTATGTGTTCTTATCCATTTGAATCGTCAAAACCATAGTCACAAGACAAGGATAATGACAAATCCAAACTCATATGGACTGAACTTATGCAATCTTAACTTCTTGCCACCTGGCAGTACAGGGCCTGCCATTGCTTCCAAGTTGATATGCAACCAATTGAGAACTTTCAGAACTCCTATGCAAAGCCAACTTTAACTGGAATGGGCACAGAATATGTCAACATGATAGGTTATAAACCTCAAGTCGTGTGCTAGTGAAGAACCTCAGGTTTTATTCTTGATTAGTTCTTGAAATTCTTTTTAGGATCTTTAAGACTCCCACTATCCTATTGACATATAAGACTATCTTGCCAAATATTCAAGTGATAGTGCGGATTCTTTATCAAGACAAACACTTCACACAATTGGCCTTAGTTGGTCTTTGTTTTATCCAAAACATCACAACTTACCAATTTCAAATGTACAAGAGTAGGACACTTTTACTCTTACATTTGACAAGTGTTTTAAACCTTTCTTTAAGATATGTCACTCAAGTTACAATCTTGGAGTATGACTCTAAGAATTGTTTTGGAACGAAGTATGACTCATCTTCCTGATCTAACCATTTCAACAATTCATGACTCCTCTTCTTAGTCATAAGAATGCACTAAGATGACCTTTAGAGGACTAATTGTGATATGATTTCTAAATCATTAAGATGATCACAAACATGATACTAAAGTACTCTCCCATCTTTTCAGATTTGAGAAACTTTTATCTTTCTGCCTAATTTGATTCTTCCCATTCGTTCTGCCATACATTGAGACTTTTCCAATGTTTCAGAATTATACTTAAACTTGTAAGTATAACCATATTTACTAAACTTTAGTAAATCAAATAGTCTTAACGAGCTTTGTGGTGGACATGACCAGTGCACAAGAATGTGTACTCGATCCCTTTAGTCCTTCACTTGACTCACACATCCATGTGAACAAGTAATTAGTCTTGATTTTCCAATGCTTGAAATTTCTCATTCATCATACTATTCAACTTGCATGATTCCAAGTTTCGGTCCAATTGAAACTTGGGCGATGAGGAACTTTCCTGATTTGGTAAATTTAGACACTACCACAAATGAAAGAATCAAATCCATTTTCCAATATTGCTGTCAGTGGAATTATATAAGCAACAATTTTCCACAAATGCCATTGTAAGGATACTTCAAATAAATAAAATTAAACAACTTTCTTTTATTTTAAAACTTTGCGGAAAAACTTATCCTTACAATCCACATTGAAAATTGTTGTTATCTATTCCTTAGCAATATATAATAACTTCTTAAGCAACTGCTCAAAATTCTGATGCGATCGAAATCCACCTTCGCGATCAGAATCAGCATATACTTCCTTTAAGATTTCTCTCTATTCTTTGATTCTTAAAACATCAACATGTGACCCAGTCACATCATGTAATGAGGATCTCAGAATAGAACTTAACAGAGTTAGATAATGGGCTCTACCTGATGTAGAGTCAAACTTATTGACTTTAACATCCTTAGGTAAATTTGGCAGCTTTGCAATCAACGCCCCTTCCTTTGGCAAAATAAACATATGGACCCTTTGGTAATGGGACTATCTCAGACTTAGCCTTTCTCTTTACCATTTGGTCAACCGGGTTGACTATGGTCAATCCCTTTCCATTGGGAAGAGAATGCTTTTTCTGGATTTCTAGTGTCACCATTGTCACTGTCCATAAAGTTTTTGGGAAGTTGATCTTCTAATCAAATTTGCTTTACTATCGTTCCAAATCATTGCTGATTCAGTAGCACCAAGCAAATAGATA
Source organism: Lactuca virosa (assembly GCF_052849685.1). Classification (NCBI taxonomy): domain Eukaryota; kingdom Viridiplantae; phylum Streptophyta; class Magnoliopsida; order Asterales; family Asteraceae; genus Lactuca; species Lactuca virosa. The sequence goes on along the minus strand of NC_136429.1, from coordinate 474,611,114 downwards.
TGATCATTAAGGTTCATGTCATAGTCTGTTTCATAGTAGTCTCAAAGGAACTCACTATGTGGCTTAGAAAGTGATTGAACATCCAACTTTCTCAAGACTTTGACACCCAACTCTCCCGGCTTGTCAATATGTGACTTCATCTCTAAGATGTGATCACACATAGACCTTGCTTGCCATTAGGTCTTGAGTGACCTTGAACTTGTGGGTTAGGGAGAATAATTGGAGGAGGTGGAGGAAGAGAAGTATGACTTCTATGAGCCAAACTCGGGAAGTCATATTCATTAGGAAAGCTTGGTTTGGGAAGATCATTGTTGTCTAAACCAGACATCAACAATGGGAGAAATTCACGTAAAGTTGATTTAAGTCCTTAATATAACACCCAATATGATATATTAAAGCTAGGACCCAACAAACTATTTTATAACTTGGAAGAGGGATGTCGTAATCCAAGCTATAAAATATTTGAACGTAGGTGAATGACGATTCACCAATTTCCACCAAGATAAACGAAATGTATTATTAGGTTTTAATTGGTTTTGAAACTCCTAGATTCTTTTGAGATTCATTGAACTTTTCAATGGCATGTTTCAATCTCGAGTGTGCCCTTCAGGTTTTGTGACTAGGATGCCGAGGATCACAAAACAAGGTGTGAAGTAACCATGCAAATATACTTGGCACCCTTAATATTTACCCCTCAAGCGATGTGCCGGTTAACCACACACGCTCCAACGATACTATGATAAACATTAAGTTACCCTTTGCCTACCTTGTTAAGTCCAGGTTAGTGTGCCGGTTAACCACACACGCTCCACTAACAGCTTAAACAAAGTGCAAAGTGTAATTTCATGAATTAGCACCTTATTCACATTTTCCTAAGTAACTAAGATTGGGAATTTATAAAAAGTTTAGTTACTTAGTATTTATCATTAATACTTTTAATGAAGGGAGAATTATAGTCCTTGTCCTACCTGTTCGGCTAACGACCCTCCACCAGTCAAGGAAGCGGTGGGTGAGAGTGGACACCCATTAAACTGCCATTTTATAGGCAGTAACCTTATACCCCCCTTATAGACCGGCTTCGTGAATGAGGCCTACTAATGGTAAGACGACTTGCTCTTATACATATAATATATTAAACTTTTAATATTATAATAGTATAAGGGTGTATTTTAGACATTTAAAATACTTGGTGGTTTAATCTATTAATTAAACTATACTCTTAATTTAATTAAATTTAAACCATGTCATTATGGAATTATTAATTCTCTTTTAATTAAACACTTTAATTATCTATTAATAAAGTCCATAAGAGTTAATTGAATTATTCAATAAAAACATCATAATTCCAATTATTAAATTCAAAATTAAAACCATTTAATTAATTGTTTAAGTTATGAACCCAAGAGTTTTAGAATTCAATTCTTTTTTTTATCATAAAAAAACTTTTTCCAAATTCCAAAACTTGAGGGCAAGTTTTGTAACTCTTGAAAACTTTTGGATTCCATAACTTATGGAGTTAAATACTTGTTTGATGATGAAACTTTTCATGTTCCATAACTTAAGAACAAGTTATGGAATTCATTAAAACATTAAGACTAAGTTTTGTAACTCCATAAAAAACTTTGAATCAATTTTTTTAAAAACATTTTCATATCCATAACTTATGGAGGTTTCAAAAAACTCTTTAGATCAAACTTTTAAAACTAATAAAATAATCATATCATTTTATCTTTTACTAAATTTGACCTAATTCAACTCATATAGCAAATGATTCAAATTTTACAAATAATTAGTTTTTCACAAAAACAAGTAATTATCTTAAAATTTGACAAACGTCATGTTTTTTTTTTCCTTTTTTTTCCAACTTGAAAAATAAAACATTTGCATCAATATAACAAAAAACAACCCATGGCTCTGATACCACTGTTGGGTTTTGAGCATTCTAACACTCATATGGTATACATGCAACCCTATAAACCTTGGATCTATGTTTTCTCTATTATACATGCAAATATTAACTATTCCAAGGTTTCATCCTAACTAGCATATTATGAAGCACCTATACTACAAAGTTCTAGTTAGATGACATACCTTTTGATGTAGCTTGATGTCTTCAAGCTTTAAGAGCTTAGCCCCAATAGTGTGGAAGCCTCAAATGGAATCACAAATCACCAAAACACCTTGGAAGAACTTGAGAGAATATGTATGCACACTAAAATCGGCCCACTCTTATTTTCACACACTTGTGCCAATTTTGTGAGCCAAGGACCCCTTTATATATTATGGAGGATTAGGGTTACATCCATGTAAACCCTAATACCCATGACCTTTCATTTACATAGGATCCATGGGTTAAAAGCTCCATGGACCATCCATGAAAGCTTAGCCCAACCTAAATGAACTTGGCCCATTCCATATATATAAGAGTCCATATTTAATTAGTTCTTTTTGATCACTTAATTAATTCTAAATTAATTCTTGATCCATACTAATTAAATAATATGATTCCATATTAATATATTAGAACTTATAATATATTAATATAAATCATAAATATACTATTCTCAAAAGACTATCCACATAAATTGTGCCGGTGAAGTGCAACCCAAATGGACCATGCCGGGTCGGGTCAAGTACATACCAAATATAGTTATGGACTTAGACATTAATCCAACATTTATCTCACTAACTAGCACGTGCTACGGCTCCCCGTAGTCCTATGGCACTCTCTCATTGCCTCGTGAATGCTACCCCCCCCCCCCCCCCGCAATCTTGCGATATTCTCTCTTTCTCTCTTGCTAGCTCATGAATGTTTCGGCTCCACGCAGTCTCACAATACTCTCTCTGACTCATGTATGCTACGGCTCCCTAAAGTCACTCGATACTCTCTCCCTGGCTCACGTATGCTACGGCTCTCCGCAGTCACAAGATACCCTTTCTCTGACTCACGTATGCCACGACTCTCCGCAGTCACACGATGCCCTTTCTCCGACTCATGTATGTTGCGGCTCTCCGCAGTCACACGATACCCTTTCTATGACTCACATAGTCTTACAACACTCTCTCACTCACTGACTCACCATGGGCTCACCCCATGATTTTCTCTGATAATCCTAAGTGATTACCCCACTCGGATCCACTCGCTCTCTTATCACCTCATACTCTCATCATCAAGTCATCACTACACTGAGTTCACTAACTCATGCTCCACAACCCAACATAGATAGGTGCACACACCCACTCAGCTTATGCACCACCACTCCTAATGTAAATTCTCGTAAGCACGACACTTTTCTCAACGCAGGTACACCCTTAGACAGTCTCGCTCTGGCGACAATTAGCTGATGGGTTCCCACTGGAACAATAGTCACTCGGTACTCCACTTGCAAACTCAAATCTCAAAATAATCCAAAACTTTAGGGCGTCATACTTAGCTACCCCAGTACACCATCACAAAATCTCATCATATCTTGTCTCATACACTGATCTTCTACTCACGACATCATACTCGGATACCACAATACACCCTCTCAAAATCACACAATGTCTTGTCTCATCCACCAATGACCCAAGTCTCATAATTCCCGTACCGCAGATCTCCATAATCAGTTCTCTGACTGCACCTGAACAAATCTCTGATCCTCTTAATAAAATATTCAGTTCTCCCCCACTCAGGGTTCGAACCATCACCAATTGGCATACTAACAGTCTACTCCACAGACTGTTTCACCAGGCACGTCATACTTGACTCTTGGATTCGTACAACGTAATACTCGATGATCTTCCGATGAAAACCAAACAACTCCAAATATCCCGTAACTCAGACAAAAATCTCAGAAGCCTCACGACGTGACTACCTCTGGTCATCTCGAAGCCTCAGACCGACACACCGTCGGATACCCCAACTGTTCCGAATTAGTCCTGACAATCCATCTGGAAATAATGCACTATCACGCACCTCGCCTCTGATTTCTCGACCAGCCTCTCATTGCAGAAATCATCATAGAAGCAAGAGACCTCACTCTCACAGTCGATACAAAATGTAGCCAACGAGGGTCACTGCCACAGTATACTCCTCTTGATCACTTGAAATCGATGCTAAAAGCATGCCTGACTCGACTAAGGCATCTCTTTGTCCGCATCTCAGTCTCCACTAATAGCTCTCTCGTGGCACATGGAATACCTCGCAGCAAACACACTGCCCAAATACTCTGGTGAAAAGATTGCAACCCTATGCTAGCCCACGGGGTTTACCTCCAACTCTAAAATCGGAAGCTCAATATCTCGTTTTGCTTCTCCCAGGAAACGGGAACAGTGCAACTCTTGTCAGAAAGTGACATCTCGACTATCGGTTGATTACTCAACTCAGACCGCGATCCTCCAATAAGCATCATCTCTACTCACCCCTGAGTCTTGCGACTCCGACTGGCATCTCACCAATGAAAATCTCTCAAAACTAACGTGATTTCCCTCTCCAGGTATGTCCCACTGAAACTCGTTCAATATGGCCCTCTGGCCCCACACTCTATCATCTCTGTCATCAGTAATCACAATGGGACAACTGGTAAAGTCAGAAGTACTATCCGCTACGTATCATGGTGCTCGAACCATGTTATCTCTTCTCAATCTGCTACAAATCATGTTACTCGAACCATGTCATCTCTCCTCAACCTGCTACGAATCATGGTACTTGAACCATGTCATCTCTTCTCAATCTGCTACGAATCATGGTACTCGAACCATGTCATCTCTTCTCAATCTGCTACTTAGAACCTTTGGAATTCTCCCTGTTTCGAGTATGGGTCCTCTGCTTTCAGTAGTACGGGCCCATAGTACCTGCCACATCTACCAATACTTTCCACATGGATAGTCCCAGATTTCCTAAGTAGTTGCTCAACCTTCTCGATCACCAATCCCATTACACTTGTTCTCCCTCCAGCGAACACCCTCCTCTATCAGCGTACTCATCTGACTAAAGTCACTCCCCAGGATCTTCCTAGGTTCTCACACTTCTCCGCCATTAGCTACTGAAGAACTCCTCATGATGCCAACCATCTACCTCCTAAATATCGTCATATTCACTCGGTAGCTGACTCCCATCATCAATAGTTCCACAAAGCACAAAGCAAGTAGCATCCGGGCATCGAATAATCTCCACCAACACGTAAAACCACTCTAGGCTACAATTCCATTTGCTCTACTCACACTCAAAAGGTGTCACCAAACTCAAGCAACCCTACCTCTCACAGGTATCTCACTACTCCCTCAGTAAACTCATCAAGTGCACATCTAGGCATCTCTACTAGATTATCACTCAACTCAGAACTCTCTCTAGGTGATTCCTGCTAAATACTCTTACTCAGCTCATACTCAAAAGCATATCATAGATAGCAGCAACTCCTAGGCTAAGGCATCACAAACCAGTCCACTCTAGTCCTAAAATATGAATTACCTAGCCTTCCGTCTAAGATGCATAATATCTCATAAAATGTCTCATAAATATCTCATAACACAAAAGTAAGGGTATTTTGGAAAATCACCGCTCGGGCTCTGGCTGATTGTACACACTACTCCAACTCGTTTTCTCTTAAACTCTTTCTCATTTTGGAAAAATTTATCTCATTTGAAAATTCTTCTCAAATCCTCAGTTTGAGTCCAAACACACCCGGAGGTGCATCTGAATCCCTCAAACCAAGGCTTTGATACCAACTTGTTGAGAGAAAAACTTGAGTAACACACTTGAACAAACGTTAGAACAAGTAATAATGCGGAATGAAGTTTAACTCAGTGGATCATAAAGCTCAACAATAATAATAAGTTAGAGTTAGATAGTTAGATAATTAGATGCGGAAATATAAGGAAATATAAATGACAGCAAGTATTATATCAAGTATACACTTAAGTTGATTCTTAACGAGGAATGCAATCAGACCAGGTTAGTAAGTGAGATCAAACTTAGTGATTAAGTCAAGACTGACTTGCTCCGAAGAGATAACGATATTAGAATCTGAAGATCTTTAAGGTGAGATAGTAAGAAGGAGATATGAGATTCAAGATGCGTAGAGATGTATGATTCAAGAAATAGAGAACTCTATGTATAGAGTCTCGAAGATTACAAAAGTCCTATCTGTTAAAAGTTGCCACGCAGGGCACATTGGATAAAAGAAAGTACTTCTAGAAAAACAGATAAAAGACTAAGACTAAGTGCTGATGATGATGACAGTGGTTGCGGTACTTGACTGCGGTGTGGAGCTTGACTGCGGATCTTGATGACAGCTTGGGATCTCTTTTAAGTTTAAGAGGGTCACTTTTATGTTTCAACAATTTCCCCCTAAGTGACCTCCTCAACTTTTCTTTCATGTGTTGACCTTGAGGAACTTGATGAGAATCCACCAGAACTTCCTGACTTCCTTAAGCCACGCAATTCTCCTTGAGATTTCAAACTTCACTTCAGCAGTTGTGTGTTTTGATTTGTTGACTGCAATCTGAGTGATCTCCAATTGCTTCCGGGTCATGCGGTTCATGGCAATCATTGGGATGAAGTATTTTGTTTCATCATTTAAGCGTTTGAAAATGACTCCAAGATCTAGGAAGTTAGTTGCTCCAAGAGATCTTTCTTAAAAGCCTTCAGTCAGGACCGGAGCTGGTTCAAGAGGAGGAAGGTTGAACTTCTGAGCAAGTGTCGGGTGGATGTCTGCATCAATTTTTGTAAAGTCATACAAAGTCTCTTTCAGAAAGGTACAGGCCCTTCCATACGCAGTCTTCATCTTTGGGTGTTTTTCAGACTTGTTCTGAAATACCTTTGCAATCAGGAAAATTTCTTCCGGGTTCATGCAAGGGAAATCAGCTTGGGTTCGGATGTAGTCTGATTTTCTTCTGGTGAGTGTATATTGGATGAATTCTGCCTTCATGAATTTTCTGAGCTTGTAGTTTTTGACTGCGGTGGGTCTGTCGTTTGACCAAATTTTCTCGATTGCAGATCCATGCTTGGCATGGAATCTATTAAGTCTTTAAAACTCTAGAGGCAACCTTTGATCATCTGGGAGGTTTCGGTCAAACGATTCAAACACTGTAAAGAACTTTGCGTTGGGAGAGATGGGAATGGCCCAATAACCGGCGGTGGGAGGTTCCGCAAAGGTAAGATAAGGCTTGTAGTCATCATCTAGTAATCTTCGGATGGGATTCACCCAAGAATGGACAAGGGATTCATCCAGAGTAATGTCGAATCCATGATCTCTCCAGATTAACTCAACAAATTTAGCTGCTCTCCAGTCAGCTTTCTTCTGTTTGGTTTTGGGAGAGTCGTAGGAGTTCTCGGAAGACATTTTTGGGGCTAAGTTTTTGAGATGAGGGGGAGTCTCCGGATGTTGTGAAGAAAGATGTTGATCATCTTGAACTGGAGACTGATGAGGAGAATAAATTGGGCTTTTCTGAGGAGAGGGCGAAAGAATTGGACTTTTCTGAGGAGAGGGTACAGGAGTTTGTAAATGTTGATGCGGATGAGATTGTTGTGGTGAAATGTGGTCTGCTTCATGGTCTTCACTTCTCCCTCTTGAGGAAGGAACACCGGGTTCCTCCTCAAGCCATTGCCTAAGACCATCAATCTTTCCACAAACTTTGTCGAATTGAGCCTTAAATGCATCAGCAACTTGTTGGTTGTTTGGGATTGCGCTGTTGAAAAGCAATATGTGGATCTCCTTGGTGAGGCGCAAGATTTTCGGACCATGAAAATTTGATGTCAAGGAACAACGTAGGCTGTTGATAGTTGACTGCAGGACTGAAATGGTGGACTCATATGCATTATGAGTTTCATCCACAAGCTGCTTCGATTAAGTAGACTGATCCGCAATTATCGCTTGAAGTTGTGTCTTGATTGCGGATACCTTAGAGATTAGGCGCTCTGCAGTTGCCAAATATTGTTGATGATCAGCTTTGCGGTTGGTATCCAGGGCTCGAATACCCATTTCAACTTTAAGAGATATTCGTTCTGCAGCAAGGCGTTCTCTGGCTTCAAGTCGTTCAATGTGGTCAATGAGAGACTGTGGTCCAGGCATATCATCTGGTTGCGGTTGAGTAGATTTAACAGCAGCTAGGATCTGATCAACTTTATCTTGTAAGCTCAGGAATTCTTTTCTCGAGACGGCTAACTTCTTTTTCTTCTTCTTCTCCTTGGGCTTGGAAGTAGAATGCTAGGATCCACTCGACTCTTCTTCTTCATCGAAGATCATCATCACCTCATCTGATTGTTCCGTTTGATTGACCTCATTCATGTTAAAGTCATCGAAGCCAAAAGTAGGCCCGAAACTTACTTCGATTTCGGTTCCGTCATCTTGAGATTCATGCGCAGCAGTTGTTGGAGGGGGCCTGGATGAACCTGCACCATCTGGAATGGACTGAGCATTGCGGATGGTCTCAGCCATTGCGGTCATCTAGTTTTGAATTTTGAGGATGTTGGATACGGTGTGAGCGTTGCTGATTGCATCTGCCCAATACTTAGCCACTGATTGAATTTCTTGTTCCTTGAGCTGAAGTTGTTTAGTTTGTTGATATCTTCTTGCTTGAATTGCCCTGTGAAATGCTTCAAACTTTTTGATAGCAGACTCGGTCGTGGGACGATATCGAGCTATGGTATCGTCAGATTCATAATTGTTAAGTCCTTGATATCGTACTGAGGTGTCCCTCGGGTTCACGGATCCTTACACATTTGTGCTCACCGTGTCGAAACCACCTGTATTAGATGTAAGCAGAGTAGGATTTTCGAAGCTTCCTCGGTCTCCTTGACCTGTGGTCAAGTTTGGCCTCGGCTCCGTTCTGGCATGGGCTGAAGAATCGCCCTGCGGTTGGAAAGGTGTATCGAGTGTTTGGATTACAAGGTCTAGAATGGAGCCCAACTCCTGTTCCTCAAAGAAATGAAGTTTGGAAGCCCTGGCGACCTTAGGGCGAGAAGAACCAATTAAATCCTCTTGGGATTTAGCTGGGGGAGAGTCTCCACGTTTGGATGAAGCAGATACACTTGCTGTATCTGAGTAGTTCTGAAAGGTTGAAGAGAATGTGTCTACGGCAACCCCAAGGACTACCGGAGCCTTTTGAGAGACTGTGGTATCTGTCCGGTCACGCATTTAGCTAGAGGATTTAGTTTTCTTTTTCTTGAGAATAGCGATTGGTAAGGAGTCATCATCATACTCATCTCCAAGTTCAAAGGAAGGAGATCGATTGGAATTGGATTCGTCGTCTGAAGACACAACGTGTTTGTGCTTCCATTTCTTGGTTGGTTCAGCTTCCTTGGGGGGGTTACTTTTCATTGGAGTTGCATGTTTCTTGACAATGTTGCGGGTGACTTGCTTGGATGAGGCTAACTGCTTTTGCCACTTAGCTAAGGGTAAATGAGATAAAGTAGTAGAAGATTGAGCTGCAGTATGCTCTAGATTGGTGGGGTCAGTAGAGGCTAGTATATTCTGACTGGGAAGAGGTAGGGTAGAAAGGTATGGGTCAATACCTTCCGTAGCCTCAATATGGTCTATGACTTCTTTGGTCTCAAGGCCAACAGTAGTCAAAATATGAATGGGTAAATGTCCAATTGGTCCAAAGATAGATTGATCTTTACAAGGTGCGTACCTTTTGAGATCACGTGTGATAAAGAAGTTGATATCGTTGCCCATACTGATCTTTGCGTCGGTATGAAGATCTGAAATGCAGAGAGCCCAAAATCTTGCAAATATGAGCTCTGTGGGGTTTTCTCTTGGACTTTCCTTAGGGATGTATTGAAGGAAATCATCCCATAAGATTTGACCGTAGTTGACATCATGGCCAGTGAAGATGCTCCATACTAATTCCAGTAATTTGAGGCCCATGTTGTCTGTGCCTCCGGTTCTGCCTGACAGACTGCGGATCAAAAAGTGACACACAAACTGCCATACCGCAGGCAGCTGGTTCTTCTTGAACACACCAATGCCCTTGAGCTTCTTTTGGTATCCCATCTGGTATAGTGTGGAGAGAATGTCTGTGACACTTGGAGAGAAAAACTTGGTTGAGGGATGCACCAAGAGATTGATTGCAGTAAGAAACTTGTCTTTGGTCAAAGTGACCAAAGAATCATCCACCAAGTTTAGATGAACTTCTTGAAGATTATTGAGTGGTCTGTACGCCGAGAAAGCACTTTTAAACAGAGTTGAGATGGGAACCACATCAGTGAATGAGTCGAAAGGTCCAAACAATGGATGATTGGAGATGAACTTGATCATGAGACGGATTGACTCATTATAGAATGGTTGATCATCGAATACTGCCCTAAAATTGCTAGATCCAAGGCGATTGATTCCTTGTAGTAGAGTCGGAACCAGTTGGTTGAACAGAGGCTGAGGTCTTCGATTGTTTCTTGGAAATGCCGGATTTCACCATTTTGTTAAAAGATTTGAGAACTTGCAGAAAAATTGGGAGTGCAAGAAGGTGAAGAAGATGAAGTTCGCCTTTAGAGAAATCAGAAAGCGAAAAAACTTTATTGGGAAGAAAAGAGGGTTTTTATAGCGGCGAATTTCAAATGATCATTTTTTTTACCCTAAAGGAAAACAGTTAAGGGTAAAAAATCTTTGAGTTTTGTTTTAAATTAAAGAATCATTATCAGCCACAAAATCATTTAACGAAAAGTTTTTTTTGTTAATTTTCTAAAAAGTGGCATTTAATGAAGTGTCAGACCCAATACCCCATGTCTGAAGAACGTGTGGTGAGGGGCGATAGTCCGTTGAATAAAGGTGGAATTTGTAACGGATTTGACATCTTGGGGTAAAGAGGAAAAGACAGTTTAAGGAAAAAGATTTCCTAAAAAGATTTCTTTTATTGGAAACTGATTTATTTGGCATCACACCTAAAATAGGTCTGACAAAAGGTTTATTTGAAAAGAAGAACTGAAACGATCATATGCTACACAACGAATATTTTTGAGTATGTATTCTTATTTAATGAAGAATCATTAAATAGCACACAATGTTTCAAGAATTTATGAAGTAGTTGAAAGTTCAATCAATGTGATTGCGGTTTGAGACTTCATTGCAGATTAAGACTCCATTGCGGATGAATGGTTAGATAACTGCGGTAGAAGAAGCTGAGAAGAACACTTGAATACAATTAGTAGTGTAACACCGTAATTTTTCAAACAGATTTTTTCATTTTAAAATCGCATACTTTTCATAACATATTGTATGGAAATCTCGTTTATTAAAATTACAAAACACAACTCCATTAAAAATCCAGGATCCTCAAAACATAACTCTTTCTCTGGTGTGTACAATCAAACCGGTGCCTTCCCGCGATTCCTGAGAACAACCTGAAACACATAACACATAACACGGTAAGCACGAAGCTTAGTGAGTTCCCCAAATTACCACATATAACACATAGTAGCCACTCGAGGCTATAACTCTGTGGGCCCTCTGGCCCTAACTCTGTGGACCCTCTGGTCCTAACTCTGTGGACCTTCCGGTCCTAACTCTGTAAACTCTGGAATACACACAGCATAAATCACATAGAAATAATGCAGTGCAACACATCACATACATAGCATACAAGATACTCTGTCACATAACTCTAATTACCACTCAAGGTAAAGTATAGTGAGAAGACTCACCTGACAAGCAGCAAGTAAATACCCTCGCACCCGAAACTCGAACTAGCCTCCGCCTAGCACAAAAGATGAATATCTCTAATCAATACTCTTCACACGACCCCAATAAATGAGGGCTATTCTTCTTTATCTAACTCTTGAATTGGGTAAAAGACCATTTTATCCCTCCATGGTCTCCAATACTCATGTTGACCGAACCCCAGAGTCAACAGAAGTCAAACTCGAGTCAACAGTCCATGTCTGACCCGACTCGCCGAGTACACCCTTGCGACTCGTCGAGTCCACTTACTTTCCTCAGAAATCTCGTGACAGTCCAGCTCAGCTCGTCGAGCTGACCCCCAACTCGTCGAGCTATCGCATGCTCAAGCTCATCGGGACAACCCTCACTGACTCGTCGAGTCAACTCATGGACTTGACGAGTCCTCTCGGTCTGATTCCTCATTCAGACATTCAAAGTCAGATCTCTCATTCCAAACCCTAGATCTAGCCCTTTAATACACCAGAGACACATAAAGTCTCGACCTTTACGTTCATACATGGCATAAATGCCTCAAAATGCCAAAACAAGCCCTTCTTAAGGTGTTAAGCACAACAACCCTCATTTGGATGAATAAAGTTAAGACCTTTGGACTCTAGGGACCTCACAAGGTCCAGATCTGAGGACTAGGCTTCTAGCTAATCCATTTTACTCAAAGTCCCAAACCAAAGGTGGTAAAAGCCCTAGAACTCCAAACACATGAGATCTAACCAAAATAATGAGAAAGGTGCAGACTTTTACCTTCCTCAGAAGCTCTGGACGATCTATTACTGGATCCAACTTTCCCCCTCTTGATCCTTGCTTGATCGCCTTCTCTTCTTCTCAAATGATGCACTAAAAATCCTAAGATAGCTTCTCTCTCACTTTCTAGCTCAAATGACCTTTAGGGTTTGCTTCCAGGGAAAGGGTGGCCGCAAATGAGGCTATAAGTGCCTTTAAATAGGTCCCAAACCTCGGAAATTAGGATTTCTCTAATCAGCGCCTACTCGGCGAGTCCCTCTCCTCGGACTCGTCGAGTCCACTCATTAAATCCACGGGAGAAACCCGACTCGACTCGGTGAGTTGGACCCTCAACTCGTCGAGTCTCTCCTTTAATCACAAGATTAACCTACACCATAATACCTCTAAAATCTGGATGTTACAAGTAGTAACAATCAATAAGGACCCTTGAAATATAGGTATGATATATGGTTACGGTACAAGGTATACTGAAACCATGTATGATAGATATATTTGGTTAGGACCGTAATGCGTGACCAAGGATGGTCTGTGGTACCTATCAATTCAAGAAGAATTGCGGGTCCGGATTCATCATTCCTAACATTTGTAAGAAACTGTTGAGTTTTGTAGAGTCATGTGCTTTTGTGAATACATCAACAATCTCTTCATGAGTGTTAACAAAGTTCAGTTCAATGTTACCTTTCAGAATGTGGTCTTTGATGAAATGATACCGTAATTCAATATGCTTCGTCTTAGAGTGATGAATTGGATTGTGAGAAATTGCTATCGCACTCTTGGAGTCACAGTAAATTGGTATCCGCATCATCCTGTATCCATAGTCCATAAGTTGTGTTTTCAACCACAAGACTTGTGAACAACACTTTCCTGCGGCCACATATTCAGCTTCTGCGGTAGACAGTGAGACACAGTTTTGTTTCCTTGATGAACAGCTGATGAGTCTTCCACCAAGAAATTGACAGCCACCTGAAGTGCTTTTTCTGTCTAATCTACATCCAGCATGATCCGCATCAGTGAAGGCTTGTAGGCTGAAGTCATTCCCTGCGGGATACCAGAGGCCTAAAGACTTGCTGCCCTTTAAGTATCTGAGAATCTGCTTGGCTGCGGTCATGTGAGATACTTTCGGATCGGCTTGGTATCTTGCGCATACGCCTGTTGCAAAGACAATGTTTGGTCGACTTGTAGTGAGGTACATCAGAGAGCCAATTATTCCTCTATAAGTTTTATGGTCTACTGTTTCTCCAAAAGGACCAGCAGAAATCTTATATCCGAAGGCCATAGGGACCTTGGCAGAGGAACAGTTGTCCATTGAGTATTTCTTCAGTAGTTCAGAGGTGTATTTCTCTTGATGGATGAATATCCCTTGAGGGACTTGTTTCACTTGAAGTCCTAGAAGGAAATTAATCTCTCTATTCATGCTCATTTGGAACTTGCTGGTCATGAGCTTTGCAAATTCATCCACCATCCCCTAATCTATTGATCCGAAGATGATATCATCCACATATATTTATACAAGCATAAGGTGATTACCATTTGCCTTCCTAAATAAGGTGGGATCAATCACTCCTCTTTTGTATCCGGACGAGACAAGAAATTTGGAGAGAGTCTCGTACCATGCTCTTGGTGCTTGCTTTAGACCATAGACTGCTTTTTCAAGCTTGTAACAGTGATCTGGGAATTCAAGACTTTCGAAGCCCGGAGGTTGCTGAAGATAAACCTCCTCTTTCAATTCACCATTTAGGAAGGCACTCTTTACATCCATTTGATGTACATTGATATTCTTGTGAGCAGCATACGCTAAGAAGATGTGTATGGCCTCCATCCTGGCTGCGGGGGCGTATGTTTCATCATAATCAACACCTTCAAGTTGACTATACCCCTTTGCGACTAGTCTCGCTTTGTTTCGGACTACCGCACCGGATTCATCCAATTTGTTCTTGTACACCCATCTGGTACCAACAATAGTGTGACCTTTTAGCTTCGGAACGAGTTGCCACACTTTGTTTCGTTTAAACTCTTCCACTTCCTCTTGCATTGCAGTTATCCAGTCGGGCTCCATTAATGATTCTTTGATGGTTCTGGGCTCGACCGAAGACATAAATGTTGCATAGTGACAATGATCAGATAAATCTCTTGAGGATCGAGTTTGAATACATGCGGACGGGTTGCCGATGATTTGGCCTGGTGGGTGGTCCTTCGTCCATACATGTAGACGTGGTTGAAGATGATCAGCAGTTGTGGTGGATGGAATGTCTTCAATATCTAAAGATTTTGCGGCAGAAGATGGCAGTTCCCCCTGGACTTGTGAGCAGCCCGCTGAATTGTCTTGGTTTGGGAAAGTGGGATTAGTGTGTTCTTGAGCGAATGATAGAGTTTCCCCCTGGATTGCGGACAAGAGTTCCCCTTGAACCTGAGAAGGTTCCCCTTGGATTGTTGAGAGAGTGATAACCCTTGGATCGGTTTCTGTGTCAAATTTTTCTATCTATTCGTCGCCTGAATCTGAAGAGACATTTGATGGGAGAGTGATTCTGCGGATAGGGACCAGAGTCGTTTCCTTAGGTAGTGGAACCTCGATGGTTGTCACTTGCTCTGGAGTGGAGCTTTCCCCCTCAAGCAACGAGGTGGAAGTATTGAGTGACACATCATCAGATAAAGTAGGTCCAGAAACGTCGGCATGCTGCTGTTGAGCTTCCGGAGACACAAGAACTTCGGAGCGTTGAGCAGTCTCTACGGGAACGATGTTTAGAGGACCCGAGGAGGCTGGGATATCACTTTCCAGGATTGCTTTGGTTTCATCTGTAGGAGTAGTGTTGCGGACGTAATAGTCATCGAATTTGACGTCGAAGCTTTCCACTATTAGTCTCGTGCGTCTGATGAGAACCCTATAGGCTACTTTGTTTGTTGAGTAGCCAAGGAAAATGCCTTCATCCAACTTCGGTGCAAATTTGTTTAGATGATCCCTGTTGTTGATCACAAAACATCTATACCCAAAGATATGAAAGAATCTGACATTTGGTTTGCGGTTGTTAAGGCCCTCATACGGAGTTTTATTGAGACGCTTGCAAATAATGCTTCGGTTTTGAACAAAGCATGTTGTGGCCACTGCTTCGGCCCACAAGTAGATAGGAAGGTGTGCGAAGTTAAGCATAGATCTGGCTGCTTCTACCAGAGTTCGGTGTCTTCGCTCTACTACTCCATTCTGCTGTGGTGTGTATGGAGCTGAGAAGTTGTGACTGATACCCTTTGAAACCAAGAAACTGTTTAAGAGATGATTGGTAAACTCGGTTCCATTATCACTTCGGATGCGGCACACTGGTAATTTGATCTGAAGTTCAATTTCTTTGATAAAATTGATCATCATCTGCGGAGTTTCGGGTTTGAGTCTTAGGAAGAAGACCCAAGTGAAACGAGTGAAGTCATCAACTATAACCAGTATGTATTTTTTGTGATGAAGACTGGCTACGGTAGATGGACCGTAGAGATCAATATGCAAAAGTTCCAGTGGTTCAGAAATTAAAGAATCAATCACCATGGGATGGCTTGCCTTTGATTGTTTGCCACATTCACATGCTGAGCAGAGAGTGTCATTGTTGAACTTGAGAATGGGAAGACCTCGGACGAGTTCTCCGGTGACTAAATTGTTGATATACCTGAAGTTAATATGGGCTAGCTTTCGGTGCCATAGCCAGCTGACTTCAGACACTGCTTTGGATAGGAAGCATAACTGCGGTTTCCCAATGATCAGAGAAATGTCCAAAGGATACATGGTCCCTTCGGACTTGGATTTGATCAGACAGGTGCTTCTATCTCTTGTAATTACGTAGCAGTATTCATTGTCAGATTCAACTCTATGGCATGCTTTACATAGTTGGCCTACACTGATGAGATTGTGTTTGAGGCTTTCTATGTCAGCAACCTTTTGGATAGAGAAGTTTCTTGTAGTAAGTACACCATAACCTCCGATTATTCCATTCGCATTGTTGCCGAATGTGACATTTCCACCATTGCAAATAGGCCTGAAATCTTGAAGGTACTCTAACCTTCCTGTCATGTGCAAGGAGCAGGCACTATCTATTAACCACTCCTCTTCTTGATCCTCCTTGCACATTGCCTGAAAATTACACGGTTAGTTTGGACACCCAAATAAGTTTGGAACCCGAAGCGACTGGTGGGTTTTTCAATTAAAGATGCATGAACCGAGGTTGCAGTGATAGGTTTTATGTCAATCTCAAGGCCTAATCCTGGGTATTTGTGAACTTTTGAAGTGTTGTGAGAATTGAAAAAGTTACGAGGTTTTCGAAAAGTACGAGATTTAACTTGAGATGGTCCCTTTTGACAATGACAACTACATGAAGGATTTTTGTCATTTACCCTGACATTCTGTTTGGTCAGCGGTCTGAAGGGTGTGGGAATAGTTTTGTGACTGGTACGAGAAGTGTGAGATTTGACAGCGGTACTCTTGGAATTTGAAAAAGTACGATTTGAGGATTTGTGATCATGTGTAGATTTCCTAGGATGTGATTTCTTAAAGGTTTGAGGTGACTTTACAGGTGTTGGAGTTGGTAAAATCCCCTTCCATTTTGGATCATCTGAGGAATAAATCTGAAAACCATTGCTTCGAAAAGACTTTACTCTCTTTTGGGTTGTGTCAGATGTTTTTGAAATGGTTTTATAGACTGTACATTCCGTTTTGTTTGTTTTCTTGATTGAAGAGTTTTTTGAAAGATAATTTGAGAAAACAAGCTTTTCTGGACTCTTAGATTTTGGAATTCTGGCTTGTTTTTTGTTTTTTGAAAAGATTTCCCGATTTTTGCCACGAGATCGAATTTCCTCTTTGAAAGCCTTTTTAGCCTCGTTTTTTGGAGAACCGCAGTCATTGATGTTCAGCTGCGGTTTCCTGGAAACCTTTGATAATTTTTGAAAACGAGGACTTGATTCATCCGAACTAGAAGGTTCAGGATTTTGAGAGCATTGACCTACTTCAAAGTTTTCTATGGGTATTTCATGATGAATTGGCTGAATAGTCACAGTGCTTTTGACGATAGTCTGCGGTACAGAAGATTTGACTATCGCAGAGTAAGTCTGAGTTGAGACTCTTGTGGGACATTTGATGATAGGAAGATGAACAGACTGTGGTTCATGACTGCAGTGAGAGACACTACAGTCGGAGGGCAGAGCTGGAAAGTCCAATGACACTTCAGGACCTTCTATGACAATTTCCTCATCAACAACTGATGAAGTCTGAGAATTAGGATAGATTGTGCCACATATGGGAATTTGATCACTTGAGTGACCCGAAAATTCAGGCATAATTTCCTCTATGACACAATTGTTACTCTGATTATGAAGTCTACCAAAATGAGTTTTGATGTCCTCGGGAAAGGTTTTGTCATTTACTGGGAATTGGAACTCTCGGTCAGGAGGGACATAAAGTCGGTCTTTGTTAAACCGGGGTGAGGAATCCGTTGCGGTAGGATACCCATTGGACCAACCAAAATTATAGGTGTTATATGTTGTTCCATTGTTCACTAGATTCTCAATAGCTTCACTTTCATTGAACAGCTTTTCTATTAAAAGATTTAAACGTACAATTTCGATTTGAGCTAAATCTATTTGATTTAATGCTATGCTTAATTGAGTTTCACATAACATTCTTGCATCTTTTTCTAATTCTAATTCCTTTTCTATCATGGAAACTTTGAGTCTTTTGTCTTCTAATCGTCCTCTAACATGGAACATTTCCTGGGACGCAATGTTCTTCTCATTTAAGGCTTTGTTATAGTCTGAAAGGACGGCAGCACACGTGTCATTAAGGTTGTCAAGAAATGGTTGACAGACATGCATGTTATAATTAAGAGTTTGGATCATAAGTTTTACCTGCTCAACGATGCTTAGAGTTCCATCCCTTGCCATGTAGCAGTAATTCTTTTCCAGATTGGTTGATCCATCCTTGTCCGCAGTAGCCATCATGTAGATTTTGCCTTTACCCTTGATGTTGTTGATATCTTCATCCTCATCTCCAGATGACCATACTTGATGGTCTCTCTTGACTTGGGCTACGTACGCTCTTGCCTTCTCTTTTTCTTCCAATTCTTGAGCCATTCTGAGATAGAATGCTCTATCTTTTACTACGTTTGCTTTACAATCTCCAGCAAAATGGTTTTCCTTGTTGCACTTGTGACAAATTACAACATCATATTTTTCTTCTACTGAGGTACCGGAGTCAGTTTTCTTTATGGGTTGCGGTGCCTCTTTGGGTTGAGTGTTTTGAGATTGCGGTTCTAGGTGAGGATTTTTAGGATATCGAGAGTGATTATTCTAAGGGTTGAAGTTGCGGTTGAAAGGAGGTTTAGTAAACTGCTGATTTTTGCGGAATGATGAGGGTGGTAGCCTGTTGAATTGTTGGCTAACTAGAGCAATGGCATTTTGGAATTCCTCTTCATCATCGTATTCTGAGTCGGCTTCGTATGACTGCGGAGGATTGTCATACGAGGGTGAATAAGATTGAGTGTGAGGAGCTTGTGCTATAAGAGCGAGTGGTCCTCCGAAGTCAGCACAGTCTTTGAGTACGGTTGATTCTTGTGCTTGCAGTTCACCGTAGAGATTGTAGAGGGATAGAGAGTGAATTTTTCTATCACCTTGGACGATCATCTTAGCTGTGGTCCAATGTCTACCCAATCCATTGAGAAACTGAAGATTGGTCTCATGGTTACTTCGGATGGTGCCCGCATTGGATAACTTTGTGACAATTAAGTTTAACCTCTTGAAGGAGTCTTCCAGACTTTCACCAGCATGAGCTTTGAAGTTGTTGAATTCATTGAGTGCAGTTGTAAGATTCTTATCTTGGGCTTGTTCTATACCTTCATACAGGTTCTTGAAAATATCCCAAATTTCTTTATCTGAGTTGCAATTTATGATGATGTCGAAGTTGTCAGGAGAAACTCCACAAGATATCTTATAAAAAGCAACAGTATCGTTTTCCATCTTATCAAGATCATCTTTGGTAGGACGATTCAAGGCTGGTTGACCTCCTCCCAGTCGAGCTTGTGTGCCATCGTTCTGAACTGGAGTAAGAACAGGAACATGAGGTCCTTCTTCTGCAGATCTCCAAACATCTCTTCCAAGTCTTCGAAGATACCTTTCCATCCTTTGAGACCAGTGATGATATTCATTTTCTACCAGTATTGGAGCTCTATTCGAACCTCCAACACTGTTAGAAACATTTAGAGATAATGCTTGTGCCATATTTCCTTGTTTTTTTTTTTTGAAAAGATTTTTTTTGGTTTTTTTTAATAAATGAGCTTTAGTGCTATAGAAGGCCTTTTAACAACTTGTAACACCGTAAATTTTCAAACAAAATTTTCAATTTAAAATCACATGATTCTCATAACACATTTCACAAAAATCCCATTTGTTTAATTTACAAAATGCAACTCCATAATTGTTTGATTAATAATCCAGGATCCTCAAAACATAACTCTTTCTCTAGTGTGTACAATCGAACCGGTGCCCTCCCACGATCCTGATGAATTTGGCCTTTAAAAGCTTAGCCCCAATAGTGTGGAAGCCTCAAATGGACTCACAACACATCATGGACAAAGGTGGAACCTAAGAGAGAATTCCATGCACCCAAGAACACCCATGAACTCCAAGAACATGCATGTAGGCGTTTTTTAGGTTAAGAACATATATTTCTATGTTGGATTTCAAGGGTCATGGGTATAACCCAAAACGATACCCATGGGTTTATGATCCATGGTTCATGTGGCCCAACTCTTTATGTATCCATACATAAACTTGGTCCAACATGGATCATAAGCCCAGCACATATAAATATAACTAATTTCCATAATTAGTCCCCATAGATTTAATTAGTCTATTTTGATCACTAAATTAATTCCAAATTAATTCTTGATCAATACTAATTAAAACATATGATTTCATATTAATATATTATAACTTATAATATATTAATAAATCATAAATATAACCTTCTCTCAAGAATCCATCCTAACAAATTGTCCTAATGATATGCAACCCAAATGGACCATGCTACTCTCGGGTCAAGTACATACCAATAATAGTTATGGGCTTAGACATCTAATCCAGCAGTCTCCCACTTGGATAAGTCTAAAACTATTATTGCAAGTACGACTCCAAAACCCGACTAGCAATCGTAGCTCTTAAAAGCTGCTGTCGAACTCTAGCCTAGTCAATGACGTGTCCATTAGATAAGGGATCATATATTCCTCCATTCTAGATATCATATGGACTGAGACATGGATTATAATCATTCTCTCTATCCATCTGTTGTTTCTCAATTTCTGATTTATGACGACCGACTAATTGAACAAATCAAATCAGTCCAAACCCGGCCGAGCACTTACGTTTGTCATCATTAAATCATCGAGGGGCCCACAGACATCGCTTTTATCCACATGGGGTAAAAGGAACGGATAAACTTCGACCTGAATGCTCGCTTGTACTTCCTCATCAAATTACACACAACGATATGTTTTATAACATCCAAGTTACTGGTGCATTTACATATGTCAATGTGCAACCGACTCGCAACTACAACTCACACGTCTCCGTTTGAAGAATATAAGGTATTATCGTCTCATGATCACTCGTGATAAAATCCATGAAGTCATTCAAATGAGCGTGGGTTTAATCCAATACTCGAATCTTATTCCAGGAGCACTCATGAATATTGCAGCTATGTCTAGGCCACCTAGACAAACTACAGACCCATTCATGACAGTCTTGCCTCAATACCTACTTCCAAAGTATGATCGACAGTGGACGGTTTGAATAACCTAGTTATTCGGGAAGTCAAAACATGCAAAGTGAAACACAAGAATAATACTAATCCTATATGGCCCCAAAACTTTTGAGAGTAAATAAAACACATTTTATTTAATCACCATATTGATTACTCATTATTCATTGTATAATGTTTCGAATAATCAACTTAATACTAGAACTAAAACAATAGTCATGCCATGATCCAAGCACGCAAACTATGTTTATTTATGGTCTTTTCTTTGTGAAATAGATCAATTGATAACATTTCAATGATGCTCATTTCATAACTCCAAATCCTTATGATAAATGTAAAAATACCAAATTCTTACTATTTTCGGAAATCTGTTAGATTCTAAACTTATATGCATTGATCCTCTTGTAATGACTATTCACAAAAGCCACAAAGACTTGGAAACAGACATTACAAAGTATTCCAATGGAGATCAATTCCATGGAAACGAAGTCTCATATTCAAAGTACATTCCTTTGAACATCCTTCTTGCATTAAGTTTTTCTAATCTTACACAGATTTAATGAATAACTTCCACTTACGGAAACATTTCCATATTACCATTTTGACTATCACTTCTAACCAAGAGTTGCCTCTTTTCAGAATATGTCAATATTGTCCTTCCAGAATTTACATCATACTTGCAACTGTCCATGAGCAACCAATCTTTGGTAAACCTCAGATTGTCCTCGATAATTGCTTAATCATTTTAGTCATATACAGTTCTGGTCCTTTTTCCCTCTTAATGCCCTAGGCATTTGGAAAATTCAGAACACATGGAAATATTATAGCATATGTAATCGATCCTATACCCGAACCATATGGGATACGATTCATAATGTCTCACATAAAGACATGATACTAGACCAGTCTTTTGCTATAATTTTTTTCTATTTGCCATGTTCTCACAATTCGGACTATGAAGAGGGATGTCGTAATCATAATCGAATTTTAGAACGCAAATAATGTTCCCATATATAGAATTTCATTATGTTGAACCATTCCAACATAACATTCATATATATACTTGACTAAATTTGATTAAAATCTCAATCTAAGCTTTTAGAATTGGGATGAAGTATAATTTCCTCTCCCTTAATTATAGCAAAACAACTTTTCAAACCTTGCAACTTTGCAAATTGAAACTTTTGTTTTCTATAATTAACATTGCTAACTTGAAATACTTAACATAATAATCATGTTCCCACTAACAATAATTATATCCTTATTAGCATAACACTTATGCTCCCACTAGCTTTGACAAGTATCCAAAATCATATACCTTTCCTCAGACAGCTCATATGTGTGTCTAAAAAATTATGAAGAGGGATTCCGTAATCATAATGTTTAGACCTTTTGCCCCTTCTTACAATTCGAATTATGAAGAGAGATGTCGTAATCAGAATTGAATTTGAGAATGCAAATATCACAATAGTTATCTGATGGGTTTTGAGCATTCTAACACTCCTATGGTGTACATGCAACCCTAGAAACCTTGGATCTATGTTTTCTCTAATATTCATGCAAGAATTCCAAGGTTCTCAAGCTAACTAGCATGTTATGGGGTACTTGTATTATAAAATTTAGTAGAATAACATACCTTTCCTTGTGGTTAATTGCTTGGAGTCTTGAGAGCCTAGCACCAATAATGTGGATGGCTCAAGTGGAGTCACAAATCACCAAAACACCTTAGAAGACTTGAGAGAATAATATGCACCAAGTAGAAATCGGCCCACCCTTTGTACTCACACACTAGTGCCATTTCATGTGCCAAAGACCTCTTTATATAGTAAGGAGGATTAGGGTTACATCCGTGTAAACCCTAATACCTACGACCTTTCATTTCCATAGGATCCATGGGTCAAATACTCTATGGACTATCCATGAAAGCTTAGCCCAACCTAAATGAACTTGGCCCATTCTATATATATAAGAGTCCATATTTAATTAGTTCCTTTTGATCACCAAATTAATTCTAAATTAATTCTTGATCAATACTATTTAAATAATATGATTTCATATTAATATATTATAACTTATAATATATTAATAAATCATAACTTATATTATTCTCAAAAGATTATCCATATAAATTGTTTCAGTGAAGTGCAACCTAAATGGACCATGCCGGGTCGGGTCAAGTACATACCGAATATAGTTACGGACTTAGACACCTTATCCAACAGTCTCCCACTTGGATAAGTCTGATAACTGTAGTATGACTTCAGGAACCGACCAGCAATCGTAGCTTTTAAAACTATGTTGAACTATGAAGTGTCATTTAAGATATGTGATCATATAATCCTCTGTTCAAGATATCATCCGGACAAATACATGGAACAATGCCGTACTTATTGGCCAGCAGTTTGTTTCCCGATTTCCGATTTGTTTGACATAGAACTAAACTGAACACATCAATTTGGTTCTGACCGGGCCTGGTACCTAGGTCAAAACAAAATCATCGAGGGGCCCAGGTATCGCTTTTAATCCTCCAAGGACTAAAAGGAACAGATAAACTTCGACTCATATGCTTGTTCTACTACTTGCTAAATCATACACAAAGGCACATTTTATAACATCAAGTTACTGATGCATTTTCGTGCAATCAATGCACAACCAACTCATAGGCAACAACTCATATCTCTAGGTTTGAAGACTTATATGATATTACCGTCTCACGATCACTTGAGATAAATTCCATGAAGTGATACAAGTGAGCGTGGGTTTAATCCAATACTCAGAACTTATGAGCACTCATGAATGTTGTAGCAACTCTTTGCTATGTCTAACCACCTAAGACATCTACAAGCCCAATTCATGACAGTCTTGATTCATACCTACTTCCAACATATGACCGACTGTGGAGAGTTTGAATAAAGTAATTACTCTGGAAGTCAAAACATGCAAAATTGAAACAATAGTAAATAATTGACACATGATAGCAACACCTTACTTATAAATAAAAAACAACTTTTATTTAATCACCAAATGTCAGTTTACATTTTACAAGTTCCATAAATAGCTATCTAATTTGTAAAAACTAATATCGTCCTTCAGCCCGATGCGCCTCGCATGCTGCAAATGCCTAACCCTAGTCAGTCCCTTCGTGAGGGGGTCTGTTGGGTTCTCTTCTGACAATACCCTCTTTTCCACGAGGAGTCCTTCTTCTATCTTGTGTCTTATGAAGTGGTATTTTTTGTCAATGTGTTTGGATCTACCATGATCTCTCGGTTCCTTGGCTAAGGCAACCGCACTACTGCTGTTACAGAAAATCTCTATAGGCTCCTTTATAGCTGGTACAACTCCAAGGTCTCCGATGAAGTTACTTAGCCATATCTCCTCCTTCGCCGCTTCACTCGCTGCTATGTACTCTGATTCACAAGTCAAATCAACTACTGTCTCCTGCTTGGAACTTTTCCAGGTAATTGCTCCTCCATTCATGGTAAAGACCCAGCCCGACTGAGAGTGGAAATTATCCCTATCAGTCTCAAAGCTAGCATCACTATACCCCACTACTCTCAAGTCATCACTCCCATCGAGGGTAAGGACCCAGTCCTTAGTCCTCTGCAGGTACTTGAGAATGCTCTTTACCGCAGTCCAGTGAGCCTTGCTAGGATTCCCCTGATATCTGCTGACCATGCTCAAAGCAAAGGCCACATCAGGACGACTACAAGTCATAGAATACATAATCGAGCCAACAGCGGAAGCATATGGTAGTCGACTCATCTCAGCTATCTCAGCCTCCGTACTCGGGCTCTGAGCCTTGCTCAGTTTGGCATTATGCTGGATCGGTAAGTCACCTTTCTTGGAATTTTGCATGTTGAACCTTTTCAACACTTTGTCCACATAGGGGCTTTGACTAAGTCCAATTAATCTCTTATTCCTTTCTCTCAATATCCTTATCCCTAGGATATAGGTAGCTTCTCCAAGGTCCTTCATAGAAAACCACTTCCCAAGCCAGGACTTAACCTCCTGCAAGGTTGGGATGTCATTTCCCATGAGTAGTATGTCATCCACATACAGTACCAAAAAGCTAACTATACTCCCACTAGCTCTGACATATACACAGGACTCATCTTCGCTTCTCAAAAAATCAAACTCTTTGACTTTCTCATCAAAACAAAGATTCCAGCTGCGAGATGCTTGTTTCAATCCATAAATGGATTTCTCAAGCTTGCACACTCTATCAGGGTACTTTTCACTAACAAAACCCTTTGGCTGACTCATGTAAACATCCTCAGCCAACTTACCATTAAGGAAAGCGGTTTTGACATCCATTTTCCATATTTCATAATCATGAAATGCAGCAATGGCTAGCATAATCCTAATAGACTTAATCTTTGCTACTGGCGAGAATGTTTCATCATACTCAACTCCCTGAGTTTGAGTGAAACCCTTCGCAACCAATTGCACCTTATAGGTGTGCACTTTTCCATCCATGTCGGTCTTCTTCTTGAAGATCCACTTGCACCCGACTGTCTTACGGCCCGGTACATTGTCAACCAAGTTCCAAACTTGATTGTCATACATGGACTGTATCTCGTTGTCCATAACCTCTTTCCATTTAGCAGACTCGGGGCCTGCCATGGCTTCCCTATAGCTGTTAGGTTCATCTTAATTTACCAGTGTACTATCACTGATAAATGTATCACCTTCTGCAGTAATATGGAAACCATAATAATGCTCAGGTGCATTCCTAACTCTAGTGGAACGCCTCAGAGGTATGGGCTCGTCAGTTGACTTAACAAGAGTTTCCTCCTCAGGTTGATTGCTAGGGTTTGAGCTTCCTTCACCACTTGACTCTTGAAGTTCTTCAAGGTTAATTTTCCTCCCACTATTTCCTTGGCTTATAAATTCTCTCTCTCGAAAAACCCCTCTTCTTGCCATAAAGACCACATTCTCATTGGGTCTGTAGAACAGATAACCAAAGGATTTATGTGGGTAGCCGATAAAAATACACCGCTTACTACGAGGTTCGAGCTTTTCCTAAGTTTCACGTCTCACGAAAGCCCCGCAACCCCAAATCTTGATGTGGTCTAAGTTGGGAACTTTCCCAGTCCACATCTCGTGAGGTGTTTTGCAAACTTCTTGGTAGGGACTAGATTAAGGATATGGGCAGTAGTCTCTAAGGCATACCCCCAGAATGAGATTGGTAACGAAGCTCGACTCTTCATGGAACGAACCATGTCCAACAAGGTTCGATTACGCCTCTCAGCCACACCATTAAGTTGTGGTGTTCTGGGAGGTGTCAATTGTGAAACAATTCCACATTCCCTAAGATAGTTAAGGAACTCTGTACTAAGATACTCTCTTCCTCGATTAGATCGGAGCATCTTAATGTTCCTGCCCAGCTGATTCTCCACTTCCTGTTTAAACTCTTTGAACTTTTCAAAGATTTCTGACTTATGCTTGATTAATTAGGCATAACCATATCTACTGTAATCATCAGTGAAAGTCACATAGAAGCGGTTAGCATCCCTTGTGGCGGTTCTGAAGGGTTCACACACATCTGTGTGTATGAGGTCCAACAAATCTTCACCCCTAGCACAAGTACCAGTGAAGGGTGACTTTTTCATTTTTCCAAGCAAACAAGACTCGCAACTATCATCTGACTTCAAGTCAAATGACTCCAAGACTCCAGCTTTCTGGAGTTGGCCTATGCGCTTCTTGTTAACATGTCCAAGACGACAATGCCACAAGGATGCCTTTTCCAAACTAGTGGAAGAATCGATATACAACAAATTATTTTCTAAATTGTCTACAACCGACACAGTTTCATATACACCATCACAAGGTAATGCTTTAAAATAAAGAACATTATTATAAAAAGCATTAATACCACCACATTCATTATCAAATGAAAAAGTAAACCCTTGTTTGTACAAACCGTGAAAAGAAATAATATTTCTCGCCATTTCAGACGAGTAACAACACTTATTCAAATCTAACACTAACCCACTACTTAGCAACAAAGAATAAACTCCAATCTTGGTGACAGGTGTAACTTTCCTATTCCCCATGATTAAGTTTATCTTTTCATGCTCTACATCTTCACTTCTTCTTAGGCCCTGCAAATCAGAACATATATGAATACCGCAACCTGTATCAAGAACCCAAGAAGTATTATGTGGTGATTTATTAGACAATATA
This sequence comes from Lactuca virosa, assembly GCF_052849685.1. Lineage (NCBI taxonomy): Eukaryota > Viridiplantae > Streptophyta > Magnoliopsida > Asterales > Asteraceae > Lactuca > Lactuca virosa. The sequence goes on along the minus strand of NC_136429.1, from coordinate 474,583,754 downwards.
GTGTAAATACCTGCATGGGCAGGTTTGACCTTCCCATCCTTAACATCTTGCAGGTACTTGGGGCAGTTTCGTTTCTAGTGCACCTTATCATGACAATAGAAGCATTCAGCTTCCGTTGGGTTGGAACAAGGAGTGACAGAACCACCTTTGGTTCCACTTAAAGAGGAGCCATGAAGAGACTTTCCCTTGGTACCCTTGGAAGGGGTTTTCCTCTTCTTCTCTCTACTTTGCCCGATTGCCAGAACAGGGGCGGCGGTAGGAGTTGGAGTAGTAACAATCGTTTTGCCCTTAAGACCAGTTTCAGCGGTCTTCAAGAGCCCTTGAAGTTTTCTAAGTGTGACCTCCTCCTTGTTCATGTGATATGTCATTCACAATTGATCATAACAAGAAGGTAAGGAGTGCAGTATGATATCAATAGCCAACACCTCAGGGAAGTTCACATTAAATTTCAGCAAACGGTCCACATACCTTCGCATTTTCTGTATGTGGCATGTGATGGGTTCACCATCCTTCATTCGGGTTGTTATCATGGAAGAGATGATTTCATACCTCTCTTGACAAGCACTTTGATGGTAGCGGTCCATCAGATCCATGTGCATCTCAAAAGGGTAAAAGTCCTCATAGGACTTATGGAGTTCAGCTTTCATTGTGGCCAACATGATACATGCCACCTTGGTAGCATCTGTTTCATGTGTCCTAAAGTCAGCGATCTCCTCTGGAGTAGCAGTAGACTCATAAATTTCCTTCAGCTCCTTGTCAAGGACATATTCCTTGTCCTCGTAACGAGTGACCATCCTGATGTTCCTGATCCAATCATTAAAGTTTGAACCATCAAATATGACTCTCCCACAAAGATTCATGAGAGAGAAGGAGCCGGTAGGGTTTGAGCCAGAAGCAGCATTGTTGGAAGACATCTGAAAAAAAGAAAGACAAGTTTAGATTAGATATAGAATCCTTAATAAGACACCCAAATGTAATATTAAGGCTAGGACCCAACACAATACTTCATAACTTGGAAGAGGGATGCTGTAATCCAAGCTATGAAATATTTGAAGGTAGGTGAATGACAATTCACCAATTTCCACCATGAAAAACGAAATGAATTATTAGGTTTTAATTGGATTGAAACTCCTATATTCTTTTGAGATTCATTGAACTTTTCAATGGCATGTTTAAATCTCGATTGTGCCCTCTCAAGTTTGTGACTGGGATGTCGAGGATCACAAACAAGGTGTGAATAACCATGCAAATTAACTTGGTACCCTTAATCTTTATCACCTAAACGATGTGTCGGTTACCCACATGCACTCCACCGATCTATGATAAATAGTAAGTCACCCTTTGCCACTCTTACTAGTCCATGTTAGTGTGTCGGTTACCCACACACGCTCCACCAACGACTTGGTAAGGTACAAAGTGTAATTTCATGGGTTAGCACCAATTTCATATTTTCCTAAAGTAACTAAGATTGGGAATTTATAAAAGTTTAGTTACTTTATATTTATCATTATACTTTTAATGAGAATTATAGTCCTTGTCCTACCCGTTCGGCTAACGAACCTCCACCAGTCAAGGAAGCGGTGGATGAGAGTGGACACCCATTAAGCTGCCATTTTATAGGCAACAACCTTATACCCCCCTTATAGACCGGCTTCGTGAATGAGGCCTACTAACGGTAAGACTGACTTGATCTTATATATATATATATATATATATATATATATATATATATATATATATATATATATATATATATATATATATATATATATATATATATATTATTAACTTATAATACTATAAAGTATAAGGGTTGAATTTTAACTTTTAAAACTCTAGGGTTTGTAATTAAAGTGTGTGTGAGACTTTACAAATTCCAAGACTTGATGGCAAGTTTTGAAACTATTCAAGACTCTTCAACTTCATAACTTATGAGCTTAATGGTCTATTAAAATGAAGACTCTTCATTTTATGTAACCTATGGTTCTTTAATGACCCTTTAAAGAAGTGCCTTTTGGTAATCCATAACTTGAGGAAAATTATGGACTCCATCAATAGGCATTAAGATCAAGAATTACACTAACAAACAATTTGCAAATAATTCCTATGATCTACTAAAACTCATAAGTATGAACATTCATATCAACAATTTTTCAAGAATCATATAAACACATATAAAACTTGAAATTTCGATAATAACCATTGTAAATGGATTAGCATAATCATTACCACATCAAAAACAGGTTTTAGAAGTCCAAAACAGTTTAGGGTAATGATTCTAGTCCATTTCCAGCAGCAAAACTTGAAATTCTGCACACAGGGGCTCCTCCTCGCCGAGTGCAAGAACCTACTCGACGAGTAGGATGCATATTCACTTGGACACGTCGAGTCCCCCGATGGACTCGGTGAGTTCACTGAACAGTTTTCAGAAAAATTGATTTTTTTAAGCAGTTTGAATCAAATATTTAGAAAGCAAGCCTAGGCTCTGATACCACTGATGGGTTTTGAGCATTCTAACACTCCTATGGTGTACATGCAACCCTAGAAACCATGGATCTATGTTTTCTCTAATATTCATACAAATTTGAATTCCAAGGATCTTAACCTAACTAGCCTGTTATGGGGTACTTGTATTATAAAACTTTAGTAGAATAACATACCTTTCCTTGTGGTTGATTGCTTGGAGTCTTGAGAGCCTAGCACCTCTTAGCTCAATGGCCGATTAGGGTTTTCTCTCAGTGAAGTTGGGCAGCTGGTGAGCCGCAAATGAGGCTATAAGTGTCCTTAAATAGGCCCCAAACCCGGGGATTTAGGGTTTTATCACTCAGCGTCTACTCGGCGAGTCGACTCTCTGACTCTTCGAGTAGGTTACTAATCCCACGTGGCCAAACACGACTCTACTCGACGAGTTTTAGCACCAACTCGCCGAGTTACTCAATAAACCCCAAAAATAAATATATAAATAATATGCCTAGGAGTCCGGATGTTACAACACTAACATGGACTAGTAAGGGTGGCTTGATTTTTATCATAGATCAATGGAGCGTGTGTGGTTAACCGGCACATTGATTAGGTGATATATTACATTAAGAGTACCAAGCATATTTGCATGGTTATTCACACCTTATTTGTGATCCTCGGCATCCCAGTCACAAACTTGAAGGGCATAATCGAGATTTAAACATGCCATTGAAAAGTTCAATGAATCTCAAAATAATCTAGGAATTTCAATCCAATTAAAACTTAATAATCAATTTCGTTTTTCATGGTGGAAATTGGTAAATCGTCATTTACCTACCTTCAAATATTTTGCATTTAGATTACGGCATCCCTCTTCCAAATTGTAAAATATTTTGTTGGGTCCTAGCCTTATTATTTCATTTGGGTGTTATATTAAGGACTCTTATCTAATCTAAACTTTGTCTTTCTTTTTCAGATGTCTTCCAACAATGCTTCTGGCTCAAATCCTACTGGCTCTTTCTCCCTAATGAACTTGTGTGGGAGAGTTATCTTTGATGGTTCCAACTTCAATGATTGGATCAGGAACATTAGGATGGTTACTCGTTACGAGGACAAGGAATATGTACTCGACAAGGAGCTTAAGGAAATTGATGAGCCGTCTGCTACTCCTGAGGAGATTGCTGAGTTTAGGACTCATGAGAAGGATGCCACTAAGGTGTCTTGTATCATGCTGGCCACTATGACAGCTGAACTCCAAAAGTCCTATGAGGACTTCTACCCTTTTGAGATGCACCAAGACCTGATGGAAAGATGCCATCAAAGTGTTCGTCAAGAGAGGTATGAAATCATCGCCTCCATGATAACAAAAAAGATGAAGGATGGAGAACCCATCACGGCCCACTTGCAGAAAATGCAAAGGTTTGTGGACCGCTTGCTGAAGTTGAATGTGAACTTCGATGAAGAGTTGGCCATAGATATCATTCTACACTCTTTACCTCCATGTTATGATCAGTTCCGTGTGACCTATCATATGAACAAGGAGGTGGTCACTCTTAGCAAGCTTCAAGGCCTTTTGAGGACTGCTGAAAGTAGTCTCAAAGGTAAATCTGTTGTTTCTACTCCTACTGCTATTGCCCTTGTCTTGGAAATTGGACATGGGAAAGGGAAGAAGAGGAAGGCTCCCTCTAAGAGCCGCAAGGGAAAGTCTCTTGATGGATCCTCGTCCAGTGGGACCAAAGTTGGTTCTGCTAATCCCTCTACCAACCCGAAAGAAGCAGAGTGTTTCTATTGTCATGATAAAAGGCACTGGAAGTGAAGCTGTCCCAAATACTTGCAGGATGTCAAGGATGGGAAGGTTAAACCCACTCATGCATGTATTTATACTATTCTATCTAATAACTCATCACATTCTTGTTCTTGGGTCCTTGATATAGGTTGTGGAATTCACATTTGTTCTGATTTGTAGGGACTAAAAAGAAGTAAGGATATGGAGCACGGGAAGATGAACTTGATCATATGGAATAGGAAAATGCTGCCTGTCCCAAGATTGAAGTTTATTCTTTATTGCTTAGTAATGGGTTGGAATTAGATTTGAATAATTGTTGCTACTCGTCTGATATGGCGATAAATATTATTTCCTTTCATGGTTTGTACAAACAAGGTTTTAGTTTTTCATTTGATAATGAAATTGGTGCTATTAATGCTTTTTATAATGGTGTTTTTTATTTTAAAGCATTGCCTTGTAATGGTGTATATGAAACTGTGATGGTTGTAGACAACTTAGGAAATGATGTGTTGCACATTGATTCTTCCAATAGTTTGGATAAGGCATGCTTGTGGCATTATTGTCTTGGACATGTCAAAAAGAAGTGCATAGGCCAACTCCAAAAGGCTAGAGTCTTGGAGTCATTCGACTTAAGGTCGGATGACACTTGAGAATATTGTTTGCTTGGAAAGATGACCAAGTCACCCTTTACTGGTACTTGTGAAAGCGTGAAGGTTTGTTGGATCTCATACACACCGATGTGTGTGGACCTTTTAGAATCACCACAAGGGATGCTAACCGCTTCTATGTGACTTTTATTGATGATTACAGCAGATATGGCTATATCTACTTAATCAAACATAAATCAGAAACCTTTGAAAAATTCAAAGAGTTTAAACAAGAAGTGGAGAATCAGCTGGGCAGGAAGATAAAGATGCTCCGATCCGATCGGGGTGGTGAGTATCTTAGTATCGAGTTCCAAGACTATCTTAAGGAATGTGGGATTGTTTCACAGTTGACGGCACCTAGGACACCACAGCTTAATGGTGTGGCTGAGAGGCGCAATCGAACCTTGTTGGACATGGTTAGTTCCATGATGAGTCGAGCTTCGTTACCTATCTCATTCTGGGGGTATGCCTTATAGACTGCCGCCCATATCCTTAATCTAGTCGCAACTAAGAAGGTTGCCAAAACACCTCACGAGATGTGGACAGGGAAGGTTCCCTCGTTAGCACACATTAAGGTTTGGGGTTGCGAGGCTTTCGTGAGACGCGAGACTCACGACAAGCTCGACCCTCGTAGTGAGCGGTGTATTTTCATCGGCTACCCATAGAAATCCTTTGGATATCTCTTCTATAGACTGAGTGACAATGTTGTCTTCGTTGCAAGAAGAGGAGTCTTTCACGAGAGAGAACTCATAGGACAAGGGGACAGTGGGAGGCAAATTGACCTTGAAGAGCTTCAAGAGTCAAGCGGTGAAGGAACCTCAAACACTAGCGATCAACCTGAGGAGGAAACTCCTGTTGAACCAGTTGACGAGTCTGTATCGCTGAGAAGCTCCAGTAGAGTTAGTGTTCCACCTGTGTTATATGGTTTCCATATAACATCTGAGGATGATACATTTATCAGTGATAGCACACTGGTAAAATGTAGACGAACCTAACAATTACAAGGAAGCCATGGCAGGCCCCTAGTCTGCAAAGTGGAAAGAGGCTATGGACAGCGAGATTCAGTCCATGTATGACAATCAAGTTTGGAACTTGGTTGACAATGTACCGGGTCGTAAGACAGTCGGTTGCAAATGGATCTTCAAGAAGAAGACCGACATGGATGGGAAAGTACACACATATAAGGCGCGACTGGTTGCGAAGGGCTTTACTCAAACTCATGGAGCTGACTATGATGAGACCTTCTCACCAGTAGTGAAGATTAAATCCATTAGGGTTATGTTAGCCATAGCTGCATTTCATGACTATGAAATATGGCAAATGGGTGTCAAAACCGCTTTCCTTAATGGGAAGTTGGCTGAAGATGTTTACATGAGTCAGCCAGAGGGTTTTGTCAATACAAAGTACCCTAATAGAGTGTGTAAGCTTGAGAAATCCATTTATGGATTGAAACAAGCATCTCGCATATGGAATCTTTGTTTCGATGAGAAAGTCAAAGAGTTTGGATTTTCGAGAAGCGAGGATGAGTCCTGTGTGTATGTCAAGGCTAGTGGGAGTACAGTTAGCTTTTTGGTGTTGTATGTGGACGACATACTACCCATAGGAAATGACATTCCAACCTTGCAGGAGGTTAAGTCCTGACTTAGGAAGTGTTTTGCTATGAAGGACCTTGGAGAAGCTGCTTACATCATAGGGATAAGGATATTGACAAACAGGAGTAAAAGACTAATTGGACTTAGTCAAAGTACCTACTTGGACAAGGTGTTAAAACGGTTCAGCATGGAGAATTTCAAGAAAGGTGACTTACCCATCCAAGGCAATACCAAAATGAGTAAGACTTAGAGTCCGAGTACAGAGGCTGAAATAGCTGAGATGAGTCGAGTACCATATGCTTCCGCAGTTGGCTCGATCATGTATGCTATGACTTGTACTCGCCCTGATGTGGCCTTTGCTTTGAGCATGGTCAGCAGATATCAAGGGAATCATGGCAAATCTCACTGGACTGTGGTAAAGAATATTCTTAAGTACCTACGCAGGACTAAGGACTGGGTCCTTACCCTTGGTGGGAGTGATGACTTAAGAGTGATGGGGTATAGTGACACCAGCTTTCAGACCGACAGAGATAATGTCCGCTCTCAGTCAGGCTGGGTATTTACCCTGAATGGAGGAGCAATAACTTGGAAAAGTTCCAAATAGGAGACTGTAGCTAATTCAACATGCGAATCATAGTACAAAGCAGCAAGCGAAGCGTCGAAGGAGGCGATATGATTGAAGAACTTCATCGGAGACCTTGGAGTTGTACCAGCCATAAAGGAGCCTATGGAGATTTTCTGTGTCAATGAGGGTGCGGTTGCCTTAACCAAGGAACCAAGGGATCATGGCAGATCTAGGAACATCGACAGGAAATATCACTTCATAAGACATCGGGTGGAAGAAGGACTCCTGGTGGTAAAGAGGGTATCATCAGATGAGAACCCAACAGATCCCCTCACGAAGAGACTGAGTAGGGCTAAGCATTTGCAGCATGCGAGGAGCATTGGGCTGAAGGATGATATTAGTTTTAATGATTAGATAGCTATTTTGAAACCTGTAATAGATAAAATGTAATTGACATTTGATGATTAAATAAAAGGTGTTTTATTTATGAGTAAAGTTGCTATCTTGTGTCAATTGTTTACTATTGTTTCATTTTGCATGTTTTGACTTCCAGAATAATTATATTATTCAAACTGTCCACAGTCGATAAAACTTTAGAAGTAGGTATTGAGGCAAGACTATCATGAATTTGGCTTGTAGATTGTCTGAAGTATTTCAGACATATCAAGAGATTGCTACAACATTCATGAGTGCTCATAAGGTCTGAGTATTGGATTAAACCCATGCTCACTTGCATCACTTCATGGAATTTATCACGAGTGATTGTGAGACGATAATATCATATAAGTCTTCAAACCAAGATATATGAGTTGTTGACTATGAGTTAGTTGTACATTGATAGTGTGAAAACGCACCAGTAACTTGAAGTTATAAAACACATTGTTGTGTATGATTTAATGAATAGTTAGTACAAGCATATAATGTCGATGTTTATCTGTTCCTTTTAATTCTTGGAGGATTAAAAGCGATATCTTGGGCCCCTCGATGATTTTGTTCTGACTTATGTGTCGGGCCCGGTCGGGACTAAAATTGATGTGTTCAATTAAGTTCTCTGTCAAACAAATCGGAAATCGAGAAATAAACTGCTAGACAATAAGTATGACATTGTTCCATGTATTTGTCTGACTGATATATTGAAGAATAGATGATTATATGATACCTTATCTAAAGGATGCGTCACTAATTGGGTCATAGTTCGACAGCGGCTTTTAAGAGCTACGATTGCTAATCGGTTTTAAGTCATACTTGCAGTTATAGTTATTAGACTTATCCAAGTGGGAGACTGTTGGATTAGATGTCTAAGCCCATAACTATAATCGGTATGTACTTGACCCAAGAGTAGCATGGTCCTTTTGGGTTGCCTTCACCAATGCAATTTGATAGGATGGACTTTTGAGAATAAAGTTATTTGTGATTTGTTAATATATTACAAGTATAATGTATTAATATGAAATCATATTATTTATTTAGTATTGATCAAGAATTAATTTGGAATTAATTTAGTGATCAAAAGAGACTAATTAAATATAGGGGGACTGATTTGCTAAATCAATGATTCTTATAGTGTGGGCCAATGATCCATGCTTATTTAGGATGGGCTAAACCAACATGGATAGTCCATGGAGGTTTAACCCATGGAGCCTAAGTAATATGAAGAGTCATGGCACATTAGGGTTTGCATGGATGTAACCCTAGCACTTGTTACACTATAAAAGGAACTCCTTAAAGCTAAAATCGGTTGCCACATACATTCTTGGAGAGTGTAAACCGATTTTTGTGCTAAGCAACTTATTCTCTCAAACCTCCTTTTGCACTTGGTGTTTGTGACACATTAGAGGCATCACACTTGGGTGTTAAAGCTTTTGAAGGCCAAGAATTACAAGTCCTATTAAGAGGTAAGTTATCTAACTAGTTATATTGTTCAATTGTCAAATTGTATGCTAGTTAGGATGTGTGCTTTGGAAAAACAAATTGCATGTATAATTACAGAAAACATAGATCCAAAGCATATAGGGTTGCATGTGCACCATAAGGTTGTTAGAGTGCTCAAAACCCTTCATCTGGTACGCATTTATTTATAATATATTCATTTTAGTAGAGCTACTCGACAAGTTGGGAGCCCCAGAATCGCCGAGTAGAGAAGAGATCTGGACACGGGATTAAGCCATCTACTCGACGAGTCGAGAGCCCTCGACTCGGCGAGTAGGTCTGCCAGAGTGAAACCCTAATTTCGGGGTTTTGCACCCTATTAAGCATCTTAATCCCCACCTTATGGCCTCATTTCCAGCCTCCAAGCCCCCAACCCTAATCCACGAAACCCTAGAGCATTGTGTAAGTGTGTGAGCCATTTTTGAGTGATCTTGTGTGATTTGAAGCTTGTAGAAGAAGAAGAAGAAGCTAGAGGACTCCAAGAGAAGATTGTAGATCCAGAAGCAACATCTCATTCCCTTCACTTTCTGGTAATCAAGTCTATAACTTGATCATTTGTTCATTAGATCTCCTTATTTCCACTTTTTGAGGGTTTTGGTTCAAGAAACTTGACCCTTGGGATTTGGACATCCCAAGCAAGGATCCTTTCAGATCTGGGAGCATTAAGGGTTGTTAAGTCATAAAGGTGCAAACTTCATGCCATTGGAACCCCCATGCAAGCTCTAAGGTGCCATTTTAGCCTTCTAAGCCCCAAAAGGCCATGCATGGAAGGAAAGCTAGGAACTTTACGTGTCAAACCGATATCAAGGTCCTAGATCTATGTTAGTATGCTTTAGTTTGGAGTATTATGGCTTTTAGACAAAGATCTATGTTCTAGAGAGATAGGGTTTGAGCTAAACCCATTAAGAAGGACTAGTAGCGGGTAAAGTTGGAAACTTTACCCTTAAAAAGTGTATTCCCAGTATGTAGATGAAGTAGGGAGTTTGGATATGAAGGGTAAGAGCTTAATCCCTTGAGATGGCTCAACCAGACAGAGGAACTCGGCGAGTCCATGGAGGGACTCGACGAGTTGAGTTGGTTTGTCCCGATTCTGTACAAGGTGGAACTCGATGAGTCTGTGAAGGGAATCGACGAGTTAGTTTGTGTTTTCATGACTAAGAGTAGCAAAGGAACTCGGTGAGTCAAGGGATTGACTCAACGAGTTGAGTCAACTCAAATTGTTGACTTTGACTTGTACTGAGCGTTGACTTTAACTGAGACATTGACTTGACCAAGGTTGACCCGTGAAGGGATCTTGACATAAGAAATGGTCATTCTACCCTTAGAAGGATTATCAGTTTTGACTAAGTGATTATTGTGATAATGATAGTCGGGGACTCGTTGGAGCAACCATTAGAGATTCCTCACACGAGATTTCAGCAGCCAGTTTGAGAGGTGAGTTCTCCGCCAGTAGGAACGGGTCTAAGGCACCAAGGCCGACCCGTTTAGATAGTAGTAGTTCCGGACTACGGTCCGATGTCAGGCGGGGCCCGATGTAAGTTTATATGTTTTTCCGGATTTCGATCCGATGTCGGGTCGGTCCCGAGAAATGCTTGTATGCTTGATGTCTTTGTGATTCTTGTATGTGTTTGTAATTGTATGTTTCCAGATTTCGATCCGATGTCGGGGCGGTTCCCGAGGAATGTTAGTATGCTTCCAGATTACGGTTCGATGTCGGGCGGGGCTCGAGGAATGTTTATATGTTAATGTTATATGTTTAGGTTTATGTGTATTATTTGATTATGCTCACATGTATTCCGAGATGTGCTCGATGCTGGGCGGGGCTCGATGTCGGGAACACCGATGCCGAGCGATGACCCGATGTAGCAGGGGCGGGGCCCAAGATATGTTTATGTGATATGCGTGTGGTATGTGGTAGTTGGGGAGACTCACTAAGCTTCGTGCTTACTGTTTTCAGTTTTGGTTTCAGGTACTTCCGCTAGTAAGGGGAAGAGCTCGGGATGACTGCATGGCACACACCACAGTTTTTAGCCTGGGAGGATTTACTCTAATGTTTGACATATGATTTTGATACATTGACAGATATTATGTTATTTTTGAGAAACATGGTTTATGATTTTTATATGATGAATGATATTTATGGTTTTTACTAACGAAATTTTTGGGACTATATTTTTGGGGATGTTTCATAGACAATTAATGTCACTAAGTCAACCGTTGACTCAACAATTCACTCATTATTTGCAACAAATTCATCAACATTTTGATAAGGAGATGCTTGCCATAACTCTAACTACCACCCGCATCCTAGCCATAATTCCAATTTGATCATTCTCTTGAGCAACTGAAGTTGGCTATCGAAGCAAATAATGAAAGTGAAAGTGAAGGTGAAAAGTGAAAGTGGAAGTGAAAGAGATGGGTATTAGTTTGGTTTTTTTTAGTAAACGTTGATCGTTAAGGTTTATTTTAGACTTGAATGTGCTTGTTTTAGACTTGAATTAGTTTGTTTTGTGTGAAATTGCAATTTTTTATATTATTCAAGTATTTTATAATGTAATGTTGAAATTTACTAGAAACTAGAAATTGATACGAAAACCAAGAAAAACAGGATTTATAAGTGTTATCCCGGCGACGTGTCGTCGGTATACGTAAACGTAAATAATATTTGTGCAATGGCTATCCAGACCACAATAGATCTTTATCGGTGCCATGTCATTATGATATATGAAGCATGTACTGACGACGTGTTGGGATACATGAAGCGTGTACCGACGACATGTCATCGAGATATATTTCACTTGTACCTACGACATGTCGTTGCCAAAAGCAATACTTAATCTTAAAAAACGAAATATTTAGAACCAAGGGTAAAATCCCGATGACGCGTCCTCGATAAAAATGGATCTATATCCACAAAAGTTATGTCAACAACATTTAAGACCTATATCGACTAGGGTTGTAAACGAATCGAACGTTTATTGAACCATTCATTAGGAAGTTCATTGATGTTTGTTTAATTAATAAATGAATGAACATGAACAATATATACCATTTGTTTAGTTAAATGAACGAACTCAAACAATGCTCTCGTTCGTTTATATTTGTTTACATTCGGTCATATATATATATATATATATATATATATATATATATATATATATATATATATATATATATATATATATATATATATATATATATATATATATATATATATATATATAAACGAACAAACCTCCATTCGTTTTTCGTTTACAACCTTAATACCGAGAAAGCTATATCAATAACTTTATATCGACGACATCTCATTTATATAGCCTGTCGAGACGACATAGTGACTTGTGATCGAAAAAAATAGTTTCTTTTTGGTATAGTAATTGATCATTTTTAATAGGGAAATCTCTATTAAAGTCCTGTTATTTTACTTTAATTTACGAATAAGTCCCAAACTAAAATTTGTTTACGAAAAACCATGAATTACCGGTAAAAAAGACGATTTGACCATTTTTTCCGGTTTACTAGTTGCATTGCTGACATAGACGCATAGTAATTAAATGAGCTGGGGAAATCTCCATTAAAGTTCATTATTTTATTATAATTTACGAATAAGTCTAAAACTAAAATTTGTTTACGAACAAAGATGAATTATTAGTAAAAGTGACGATTTGGCCATTTTATCCTTGTAACAAACATTTTACCAGTTTTATTGTTGACTTGGACACCTACTAATTAAATGAGCTGATGAGATGGATATGATGAGTTATATAATGTTATGTTTACTATAAAACTTGATATTCATCTCATCAACTCATTTAATGACTAAACGTTCAGGTCATCAATGAAACCATTAAATGTGTGTTATCGGGGGAAAAATGCGGGGATAAACTGATGAGATGAATACGCTAAATTACATAAAAATAGATAGACAATTTGAAAATAGTTTATAAACTTTAAAAATGATGAAACTATTGTTAGTTTATGTAATTATTGTAGTCTTTGTTGGATGCATTTTATATTCCAAAAAATATATAATGCAACACGATATCAACTTTTACGGTAAACATAACATTATATAACTCATCATATCAATCTCATCAGTTCATTTAATGTTTAGACGTTCAGGTCCCGATAAAATATATGTTACAAGAAGAAAATAGTCAAATCATCACTTTTGCCGATAATTTATGATTTTTTATAAATAAATTTTAGTTTGTAACTTATTTATAAATTAAGGTAAAATAATATGATTTTAACGTAGATTTACTCAACTTATCTAATGATTAGCGTCCACATCAACAACTAAGCTGATAAGCGGTAAAAAATTGACAAAATCATCATTTTTACTAATAATTCATATTTTTTCGTAAATAAATTTGTTTTTAAAACTTATTTATAAATAAATATAAAATAATAAGTTTTCACTCTCAAAATATCCAAACATAATATATACATCTAAAGTTTTGATAATATTTAATATTATCATTTAAATTTAAGTTTATATATTACCCTTTCGTAAATTAAACAGACACAAGAATGGCTAAATGCCAAAGTATATTTAACTTGCATGCCACCCTCTTCTAGATCCTTCCAAACCTTTCTTTCATTTACCTTCGTCTCTTTCTGGATCCTTCCAAACCTTTCCTTCATTTATCTTCAACCTTTTCTAGATCTTTCTAAACCATTTATTCATTTTGCATTCATTTCATTTTCTTCTGTCTTCTCAATGCTAAGTAGAAAACCAAAATTATAATGTATTTCCTTCATCTTCTACACATTAATTCACCTAAATATTTTTATTCTAATTTGAAGTACTCTTTTTTATCATGCATCCATTTTCTTCGTGGTTTCAGTTATAAATTTTGTTTTATTATACAATATTTTAAATATTTTGTTATTAAATATATAAAATCAAAAACTTAAAATTTTATTTTTGCGACACGTGGCACAATTTCGCTTCCACTCGAAGTAAAGTAGCAGCAGGGATTGGTTGACGTCTGCGAATAAAAACAGTAACTTCCTTTTCTTCCATACTCTGTTTTCAGATTTCAATCGAATTGCATAGTTTTCATTCTTAATTTCAGAAACTCGTACATTCAAAACTGTAATTTAAAGCCAACTTTTTCTTCGATTATTTTTCAAACACATTTTCCTACAAGATCAAAACATTATGACTCTTAACTCTAAAGGATCATTGATCAGTTTTCTTGGGTGACATTGAGCTTGTATTGCACTTTTCATGATCTTGTTTAACTTTCACAGGTTGCTGTTGTTCCTTGTAATCACTCGCCGGAAAATTAGTCTTTGCTTTATCTCCACGGAAGTGTACGGCGGCTCTGTCGTAAGCTCTGGCGGCTTGCTCCGCCGATCCAAACGTGCCAAGCCACACTCTCACTTTCTTAAATGGATCCCGAATTTCCGCCGCCCATGTCCCCCATTGCCTCTGTCTTACTCCTCTATACTGTCTCTTCCTCTTCCTCTTCGTCTCTACTCTTCCACCACCACCATTATTCCTCTGTGCTCCGCCGTCGCAAGGTGCATTTTGTCTGAAGTAATTACACCCAAGACAACCGTTGATTCTACAAACCTGACATACTTCCATCGGATGTAAACAGAGTGACATCACTGGAATTTCATGGTGGCTGTTGTGATCAGTCTCGTTTGTGCTAGCTAACGACGATGATGATGAAGGGTGGTGATTGGTGGTAATGTGGCCGGAGATTACCATCTTGAGTGCAGAGAGAATGATGGAATGCTCTTCCTCGGCGGACAATGGACGCCAGACAGTCATTACTCCGTCGCGAAGTTGGTGATGATCGGCTAATTCAGTTTTCTGCATGTTTTTGTTTAATGTTTTATGAAATAAACAGTTGTAAGGGTGAAGTGAATGGAAGTGTTTATATAGCGGGAATTTTGTAAAGTTAGTTGTACACGGTGGCATGTGACCGGTGATGACGTTCCACGTGGAAGGACGACGTAGGGCATGTGGTGGGTGATTTGTAGTGCTTACGTCAGGAATGAGTCTACACGTGGCGTTTGTTTCAGTGAAACGTGGCAGAGGAAGAGCTTGCGCACGGAAGCCATGTTTATTCTAGAGCTTGGTTTTTTGTTTCAAGTTCAACCGAGGGGATTACATGAGAAAAATAATCGTAACCAAAATGATAGTAGTAAATAAGTTTGGATTAAAGAGTATTTAATGATATGAGAATCTGAATATTGAAATGGTTAAAAAACGATAACTCGCATCAAACCGAGTTAACATTATTAGTAGCGGTTTTTAGTATTAGCACGAATATTGATGATACTGAACTGTCATTTTTCGTGATTTTAAAGTATTATATTTCTTTTATAACCTTTTTAAATTCTTAACAAAATTCTAAGTTTTTTACAAACTAATAAGGTTTTAAAAAAATAATTTATTTTTAGAGGTTTTAAAAAAGGAAATCGAGTAATCTAATCTTTTTTTGTTTTTTAAAAATATAACTTTTTATTTACTTATTTATTTATTTATTTTCTTGTAAAATGACAACTTGGTCCGAAATGGAGCATTTAAGACCCAATTTAATATTCGGTAAACGGATTAATAATTCTGACCCGGTAATCTGGTTTTCCTATAAATACTTTTTAACCTGTTTCGGACTAGATTTCATCATTCTCTTCTTTCAGATTATCCTACATCGCATTCCGGACACCATTAAAACTGAAAATGTATTCTGGTAGTAGTGAAGAAATGTAGTTTTTATATGTAAGTTTGGAATTTGTTTCTAATTATATGCATTTGTTTGAGATTATACACTAAAACATGTTTAGTTTATGCAATTATATAGGTATTATAGGATTTTCTATGAATTTTATTCGTGTTAAGGTGATTATAAGATTACATGTATTTATACATTTATACTACATCATAAATTGTTACCAAAAATCCTAATTTTCGCTAGTCCGGAACGTGTCCAGAATCCGAAAATCATATCCGGAATACTTAGAACGATCCGAAATAAGGAACCGGTTCTGGAATTTTTGTCCGGAATTTATGGTGCGGACTAGCGTTCCGGATTTTTCGTCCGGAATTCCGTTCCGGATTTTTTGTCCAGAAAATACATACAATTAATTATTCTTCTGATTGTAGCACGATAGAACATACGAAAGCGGTTGTTACTACAATCGGCATGTGTGAACTTGGGCGCGAAATGCGTGTTTACAAAACCGACTAGTTTGTGGGGTCATGTTTAGGCAATCACGTTTTCGTGATTACGTGAACATGTCGATGGGTATCGAATGTCACCCTTTACTATGTCACTATTTTATGTGCAGAATTTACTACTTTTGATCCAGTTGACCTACAAGAAATTCTATTTATAGTTGGCGACTATCGGGTTTACTTTGACAGGAAAGCATTATGCTTAGTCATCGGCTTGCGGTTCGGGGATTATTTCCATCCCATTTCTGGTTTTGCTGAATTCTGAGAACGTGTGTTTCCATTTGTGTCACTTTCATGTTCGGTGAGTGTGGCCGACCTTATGGTTCAATAACGTAATTTATGAATTAAGTAATGAAGACGTGGTGAGAGTAATGATACATATACTTATTAAGTGTAATTTTTTGACATAGGTACCCATGGGGCAGATTGATATGAAATTTCACTTACAAACAGATGCATAGTGTGTTTGATAAGATTGAGGACCATTTGAACCATAATGCGCCAAGAGTCGACAGTAGACACACATATAGTCTGCAGGGATTTTGTCTATGCATTTAAGGTATGTACACTATGTTTAATAAGAGTTTTTAAACAACAAGTATTGTAACTTTGTTAAGTTGGTAAGTTGTTTGACATCTTAAGTTTGTAGATTTGGATCATGGAGACATTTCCCAACAGTAGTATAGTTGGTTCCCCTATACCGGGTGTTATCCATCGGGCAGTTGCATACCCTAGGATGAGGCGTTTGTAGGCACCTGATTGTCACCATATTCTCGATGTTACTAATGTATGTTGTTTAGTCCATCTTATAATTTATAAGTTGCTATGATATAAATAACTTAAGATTAACCTTTATATATTGTTTTTATGCAGCGTCCCCTTAACGAGTTGTTGCAGCCTACTGCACATGAGTGTGCTGCTTTGTGGTGGATTGGGAGTGTACAGTGGACAGATGCTATAGGTTACACTAATGCTTGAGTTATGGTTTTATTTGTAAATGTTTTAAAACAATTTCCTTTTGAAGATGTAACAAAAACAATTTTATCCTTCCGAACAAAATTTTGTAGAATATTATGATATCGTACAAGCATCGCTACGGGTTTATGTAACATCCCAAAGATACAAGCCAAAAATTTAATTTTTAAATCATTAATAAAACCATAAATATCATCATCATATAAAAGGCATAAATAGTGTATCTCAAAATATCATAACAATTGTCAAAATATATCAGAGTATAAACATCCCAGGCTAAACAAATGGTGTGTGCACTGCAATCATCCCGAGCTCCTCTTTTGAAAACCGAAGTACCTGAAACAAAAACTAAAAACTATAAGCACGAAGCTTAGTGAGTCTCCCTAAACTACCACATACCATACACATAACATGCAAATAGGAGATACGGGCCCCGCTGTCACACCCCGCTAAAGCAGAAACACGAGGCATGGCAGTATAAAGGGTTTCATAGCAAAAGTTAGAAGACAACACCAACCATAGTATTAAAAATCTTTACAAATTTACAATGGGTTTGAACAAATTTTAAAAGAAATAACAATGTAAATTGAAATACAACACATGCGAATGCTCCTAACAATGATGTGTCCCTAAGTGCCACTTACTCGATGATTCCTGAAAAAGCATGTAAAACGAGCGTCAACTATAAAAATAGTTTGTGAGTACTCACAAGTTTAAAAATAATATTGGTTTCATGAATCGAAATCAAAGTATTGATAAAAGTTTCCAATAATAAAAATATATTGTTAAAAGGAGTAAATAAGTTTGTAAAAAAAAAGTTCTTTGTCATCATGAGAGATAAAGTATGTTGCCCGAATAAGATGCAACATTTATATTCTCATGGAAGATAAAGTTCGTTACTCAAACGAGTAAACAAGTTTCATTTCTAAAATGAGCAATCAATTTTGTTGCTACAAGGAGCAAACAATTTCATTGCTAAAACATGTATATAAGTTTTCAGTAATAAAAGTTCGTTGTTGTAATGAGAAACAAAGTTCATTGCTATAATTAATAAACAAGTTTATTGCTATAATAAGTAACGAGTTTGTATGTGTATGAGCAAACAATGAGTTCTCAACCAAACCTATGACTGAAGCCCTATCAAGATCTATGCTTATCGTTTCATAGATTAATATGGTATCATGCACTCCAGCAATAGGGCGAGTGAGGAGTTGTCAATTCCTAATAGCGCTATCCATAATGACCATTGGCTCAAAGAGTTAATGGTTAGAGATAAGGGAAGGGCCTTAATACGATAAGTTCTCATGTTCCGTGTTGCATAGACATACATAGAGAGATATAGCAATAAAATAGCAATCATGTTTGATACAAATCAATTTAAATACAACATTCAAATAATAGTTTTTCGGGACATGCTTTTCCACCCCAAAACATAAAAACTGAAAATAGGGGAGTGCGTGAATACTCACAATATGCAAAATATAGCAACCAAGTTTATACGAGTCAAATAAAATACAACGAATACTAAATGGTTTTTGGACATGCTTTTCCACCCCAAAACATAAAAACTGAAAATAAGGGGAGTCGTGAATACTCACAATATGCAAAATATAGCAACCAAGTTTATACGAGTCAAATAAAATACAACGAATAATAAATGGTTTTTGGACATGCTTTTCCACCCCAAAACATAAAAACTGAAAATAAGGGGAGTCGTGAATACTCATTATGCATTGAGATGATGCAAATGATGCCTTGATCTACGCTCCACTCGTACCACTATCGATTCCTACACGATGTTACACACTAATGAGTCTCTAATAGAAAGCTAACACTAGTATACTTGCTACTACAATAGAATTATGCCAATATTGTGTCAAAATTTAATATTGATAAGTTACAAACATTTTTCTGTAAAAATTAAATTTCAATGAATCAATTGTTATATAACAATTTAATTGGAAAATTCACATTATTGAAATGCTAATATTGAACATTTTAAGAGGCGTTTCAATGATTTAATATTCAAAAACTAAATCAATTTAGTTCTAAAATTTCCCAAACTTTGCATTTCAGTTTTAATTGAAGTCAAAGACCTAAAGATAAATTTTCTTGAATTTTTGATTTGTCTAACTATTTTTCACGATTTTAGTTTCTTGAATAACCATAAAATCATGAAAAATACTAAACACTTAACAAAAATTACCAAACTTCATATTTTGGTTCTAACTACATTAAAAGACTTTCAGATAAATTTTCATGGATTATAGTTATGTATAACCATTTTTATTATATTTAATTCTCTAAATAGATAAAAATTCATGAAAAATATCAATAAGTTAAGAAAATTCCCCAAACTTTTTATATTACTGCCATTACACATACTTAAGCTGGAAAAAATATAAAAATTGATTTATAAACTGTTTAACCCAATTTTATGATTTTTGTGCATTTATTCTAATAAAAATGGAGATAAATAGAAAACAGTTTCCAAAATTGTCCAAAATTTTTGTAACACTGTTATTACATATATAGAAGCTGTGAAAAATATAAAAGATATTTTTCAATTAGTGTTGCTATTTTTCCTTGTTTAATCCTCTTAAATAATCATTAATTGAATAATAATTATTAAACAGTTAAATTAAATTACCAAAAATTTTGTACACTTCATTTACAGAGTAAATAATCTGGGAAGAATACCAAATGTGGTTTTTATATACTGAAATCCGATTTTGTGTATTTAAGTGTATTTAATCTTAGAAAATAGGAGAAAAATATTATACAGAAGAGAAAAATCATCAAAATGCTTATGTAGCCTCCTAATGTACTACATGGTGTTCTGGTAAATTTTCATGAATTTTGGATGAGCAGAACTATTTTTTCTATTTTTAGGCCATTATAAATACAAAAATCGGGGAAAAATAGGAATGCATTATGAAAAATTCTGAAAATATTTTTCTGAGTCTTATACCTCTGGTAGCAACTGCGAAAATTGTTATATATCATTTTAAGATTTTGTGAAGTGCTTTTATGATTTATTGGAGCCAAACAAAAAGAAAATTCAAAACCATATTAAACAGTAACAAAAATCGATGAAACTTAATGAGGGATCATTATTTATCATAGGGGTCATCCACGAATTTAACTAGGATTTATAGACCTCAGAAAGTATTTTATATGATTTATTGCTCTATTTTATTGCATTAATTTTAATAATTCGAGAAAAATGAATTATTCTCTGGAAATTTACAGATCATCTTATCTTGTTGATGGGAATCTGGGAAAATCGGATTTGGTTAGAAAAGGAGTTTTTGATATTTATTTGGAAATAAATCCTTCATGAACATATTTGAAAGCTTTTAACAACATACTTTGATGATCTAGCTTCTAAGGTTGAAGATCATCACATGCATGTTTGTTTGAAGTTCATTCATGAGTTTGAAATGTTTAAAATTCATTTTTGAAAGAAAACTTTGGATGCATGTGGTGATTTTCCACCAAAACGTGTAGAAAAGTGCATTTCCATGGTTTTGACTTAGGTTTAGGTCATGGATCTTCACCATTTTGTAACATGCAAGATGTTTTTGGTGAAAATCTACCACCATCATCATCAAAACTGAAGTGAATGAACATTCACACAAATTTTCTAAGAGAATGGTGTAGAAGAACAAGGAAATGCAAGAAAAACCTTTAAAACTAGAAAGAAAAGTGAAGGAGATTGAAGGATTTTCGTGATTACCATGAAGAACAACCCTAGAAGATGAAGATTTGAAGGTTAAGAGATGTTCTTGGCTGGATAATTTCGTGGTTTTAGAGAGGGAAAGAGAGAGTTTGAGTGTGGTAAATGGTGGAGTGTGAGAGAGAGTGTAGAGAGAGAGATAGAGAAGTGAAGGAGATGGAGTGTGAGAGAGGAGTGATTATGTGTTTTGGGAAGAGGGGAAGCATCTTGGGAAGAGGGTGGACGGTTTTGAGTGTAAAATGCCCTCCCTCTCTTTTAATTTTATAAAAAAATTCAATTCTTTTATAAAAATATCAAACTTTTTATAAAATATACACCCTAACCAAGTTTTTGCTCATGAAACCTTGATTTTTGACTTATAAATTTAGGGCAATTGTTAATGACTTAAATTTTATTTTCCTTAAATGCATTTTCATAATTTTAATTATTATAAGATCATATTATAAGTTTCATAATTATTTTTATAGAATTTTTAAGGTTAAAGTTTATAAATATGAGTTTTTATGGCTTTTAGGGTCTTGAGATTTTGTAAATCTTTGGATATCAAAATAAATAGAATATTTGAGACTTTAAATTATCTTATGGTATTATAACTCTTTTATAGTTATAAATAATGTTTGTAATTTATTTTTATCGGTTTATTGGCATTCTATGTAGTGATTCCGAGATTCAAGCGAAATTGAGGAATCAAGTATACTAGTCATAGTCTTCAACTTTGACTTAAGTTTCTATGAGACTTTGACCTAATTTCTACTACTAGGTCAAGTGCATGATGTGTGTATATGATTCATGAAATGGTGTTCGAGTCAAAGAGTGACCCAAATATGGATAGTCACTACAGTTAAGTAGTAGTAGAATTCACATATCAATGTGAAATCTAAGTATACTATCATTCGATCCTACTTGTTTCCAAGTTTCTAGTAGGTTATAACTTAGCTTCTAGTTACTAAGTCTATTATGTGTCGTGCCTATATGTGCAACTAAGTTTATTCAAATCTAGAACCGACTCGAATTTTGACGGTTGTCACACCCGCCCACTCTCATGGAGATTCGGGCCCCACCCACACCCCACTGTCTGGGAGGGCCCCGCCCACACTCCGCTGTCAAGGAGATTCGGGCCCCGCCCACACTCCGCTGTCTAGGAGATTCAGGCCCCGCCCACATTCCGCTGTCTAGGAGATTTGGGACCCGCCCACACTTTGCTGTCTAGGAGATTCGGGCCCCGCCCTCACTCCGCTGTCTAGGAGATTCGGGCCCCGCCCACACTCTGCTTTCTAGGAGATTCGGGCCCCGCCTACACTCTGCTGGTATCATGCATACAAGTTTCACACAGACAACAAATATATCTAATTCTATCAAGCAGTCACATATCTATACTCAAATAATACTACGAGATTCGGGCCCCGCCCACACTCGGCTACTATGAGATTCGGGCCCCGCCCACACTCGGCTACTATGAGATTCGGGCCCCGCCCACACTCGAATAATAATGAGATAGGGCCCCGCCCACACTTACATACATAAACAACAACGTACAAGTATCACACAGACAACAAGTATAGCAATCCAACAATCTGACTGATATCTATACTCTGGTGATAATGAGATATGGGCCCCAACCACACTCTGTGTTCCTATCAAGAACATATAAACTACACGGGTCGGCATTGGTGCCTTAGACTCGTTCCTACTGGAAGAGGACTCACCTCACACTGCTGACGTCCTGCGGACAAAACCCTAGCTGCTGGATGACAGGTTCCCGAATCTGTCAACATCAAAATAACACCCAATTAGTAATTGGGTCCCAACACATATCCATAAGTCCATGCTTGGGGTAAAAGACTAATTTACCCCTAACTTAGCTTGATTCAAGCCCAAGGCCCAATCCAAAGGCCTAAAAGTCCAATAATGAAGAAAAGCCCAACATATGGCCCAATTTTCCAAATTGGGCCCAAACCCCTACATGGTCTTACCCTAAGGCCCAACCATTTATTATGGTCCAAACACTTGGCAATCCAATGGTCCAATATCTTATAATCATCAAGACCCAGTTATGACCCATCTATGGCCCAATTTTTCCCAGTTAGGCCCAAGCCTGCCCAATAGGCCTTATCCTAAAGCTCAATCCAAATATTCTAGTCCATATACTTGTTCTTGGATGGCCCATCAATAGTCCAAACATCTAGGCCCAACAGGAAAGGCCCAACTCAAACCCAACACAATTAGGGTTTTCACATGAAATGACGATTAGGGTTAAGTGTTCTCACTTAACCCATTAAGGACTAACCCATTAAGTCCATTATTCCACTAAGCCATCATACAATGGAATCGGCATAAGTCATAACTTCAGTCCACTGGTCCACACGCGGGTCCCGATAGGTCGAAACCAACATTTTCTAAAATTAGGGTTTCCAACCCAAATCACAAACCAACTAAGTCCAAGATCAAGCTATTGGGCCAATTAAGGTTCCACTAGGCCGGGCACCACCCAATGCTACCTCGGGCAGTGGTGGTCGGCGGCGGCTCATGGCGGCAGGCGGCGACAGCCACCATTTCCAATGGTGGTGGTGGTTCCTGCCCAAAAATTGTATATACAACTTCACATATAATATACATACACACACAGCCACCTCCTACGGTGGCTGGTGGCGGCAAAGGGTGGCAGAAAGAAGTTATATGGCGGCAACCACCATGGTCGGCTGCCATGGTGGTTACCCACGTATTCCGCCCAGCAAAAACACACACACACACATCTTGAAATCACGGAAAAACGCTACATAACTTACCCATAGCCACCATGTTCACTGCAGCGGCGACCGGAGATGAACCACCAGGTATGCCCAATGTACGCAGCCCAGTCCCAAAACTCCATTAAGAGCTTATTTCATTAAGCTCTTACGTCCAAAACTCAGACCCAAGCCCAAAATGATGTCCTAAGTCATAAAGTTTTCAACTGTATGACTTTGCATGGCTATAAAGTTCTTATTGTCCAAAACTATAAGTTATTAACCCAATAAGACATCACAACTCTTGTTTGGAAGGGATAGAAGGGCCAAAATCACATTTTTATGGTTCATAATAGCTCCATAATCGATAAAGTTTCCAACTTTATCCATTAGAATGGTCCCAACGAACAAGATCTAGTCTTTAAGTCTCAAAGGGACCAAAAAGTGCATCTTTTTCAACTTAACCCATTAAGTACAAGTCTCTAACCTTCAGATCTGAATCAAAATGATGATTAGATGGATAAACATTCTAACTTTATCCATAACAAGGTCACAAACTTTCAAGATCTAAACTTTATGCACATAAAGTGACCAAAAGCTAGTAACACCCAAAACTAGCTAGATCTAACAATTTTATCATCAAGATTCAAACTTTATACCTCTAGAAGAAAGATCAAGGTGAACCAAGTCTGGATCTACAAGCTCCAATGCAACCAACACTTCTTCAATGAGTTCCTTCTTCTCCACGGAGCACCAAGAACACTCCAAAGCACTTAAAACACCTTTTTTTGCTCACAAGGCTCAATCTAGGGTTAGGGTTACAAGAGAGGGTGTTGGAGAGGTGGAGGCTGAGAATGGAATGGGTTGGGGGAGTTAAGTAGCTTAAATAAGGCTCAAACCAAGAAAATATGGTTTGGGCATTGATCGCGTATTCCCAACGTACTCAATTTACGCCCAATATACTAGGGATGCCCTAGTACGCCCAACGTACACGTTGAGTACGCCCAGTGTATGCGGCTCAACCCAAAAATTCCCTAACTTCAAACGGTCATAACTTCTTCGTTCTAACTCCATTTTCGACGATCTTTATATCCACGGAAAGGTATTGAAGAGCTCTACAATATTATCTAAATATATTGGACTAAAACTTCTCAATAAAGAATCCATATTTCATGCAAGAACCCGACCTATGACTTTTCCTGTTTTACCCTTTGACTCCAAAACAAAATCCAAATCCTTTACATAATCGACTTCCGGCCCACAACCCTGAATCATAGAATGACCCTGAACAGGGTGTTACATAAAAAGGGTGACGATTCCTATAATAGATATTTTCTTTTTTATTAAACGGAATTGATTTCTACTTCATCAATTGATTTTCAATATCCTTGTTGTGATTTAACCATACAATGTAACCAAATGAATCATAAAATGTATCCCCAATCTTATCTATGATGGGTTTGAGCCAAAAGAACATCCTATGTGCACATGCAAACCCTAATGCTTGGATCTAGGTTTCTCTATTGTACATGCAATTCATCCAAGACTTTCTAACCCTAGATCTAGTGTATATAATCGAAATTAACATAACAAAACAGATATAGATGTTTACCTTGTTGTTGATTGAAGATCTTGAAGCCTTGAGAAGTTTAGCACCTCAAGTGTTGTGCCTTTAATGAATCACAAACACCAATAGCAATTGGAGGAAGCAAGAGAGAGACGAGAGAAGAGAATTTCGGCTCTAGGACTTCTAGGGTTCAAGTGGCCGAAATTCCCATGCCAAGGGGTCCTTTATATAGGTGTAGGAATTAGGGTTTCAGTGATTATTCTTATCTGGTTACTTAGCCACCAAGCAGCCCATAAGATAATTCTAGAATCCCTATCATGGACGAATTCTTAAGGCTTTATCCCTAGAATTCGTCCACCCTATCTATTAGGGTTTTCTTGCCCAACTTTGTAACTATCACATAATTACAGTTCAGCCCCTTAAGTTCAATTAATTCTTTTTTATCACAAAACTAATTCTTAATTAATTATTGACCAATATTAATTAAACAAATATGATTTCTCTATTAATATATTAGTCTTATAATATATTAATAAACCATAATCACCTCTTTCTATATTATTCCTCCAGTCAAGTTACTTTGGTGAAGGCAACCCAAAAGGACCATGCACAACCGGGTCAAATACATACCAAATATAGTTATGGACTTAGACACTAGTCCAACAATCTAATGATGCAACAGCCTGTTCCAGATGGATAAATGATAATTCTAAGCACTTATAAGCCTTTGAATTATCTAAGGAGATTTAAGATAAAAATCAATTCAAATATACAAAACTAAAGCAACTATTTTTAATCTTTACAATCATGAGAAAAAATGAACCTATTAGCAACAAAAATAATCCAATCTATAATAAGTATCAAGTAAATGCCATAGAAAATTTGTCCACAAAACATACATCTAAACTTGGCAGTTTCATCATCCAAGCTTCCTGAAAAAGATGAGAAAGATGTGATTGATTGTGAAAATTCAGAATTTAAGTAGAAATACTTATCATGGATTTAAGAAGAGTAGGTTTGAACTCTTTGAAATGCAAATGAAAAAAAGACGGAAGATAGGGAGCGATGCCAAGGGTTGATAGATGTCAGTTGATTTGATAATTTGAATTTTGAGTATTGTCATTCACTATAACTGATGGCTACCACAACTTTTTTATCTGGAAATACATGATTAGGACCTGACATCAGAAGTAATAGAAGAATAAAATCTCATAAAGAAAAGCTTTCATTCTTAAATTAATCAATGAAATTAAGTGTGAAATCAATAAAATAACCCTACAAACTTATGAAACTAACTCTCAAAACATCAAAAAATTACCCATTGGAATCAAATCCATTCAGGAAAATCCGATTTTCTTTTCAAGGTTACACCAACAAAAGGAAATTAAAAGGGAAGAAAAATCACTAACCTTAGCGAGATTAGGGTAGAAGATGAACAGAGTCAATTTCGGCGATGTCAATTTTCTATGAACAGAGTTGGAGTTATTGATTAAAGTAATGGATTACACGAAACGCTAAGCATCCAAATCGAAAGGTTTTTCTCTAACTATGTATATATATTCAAGTTAGATGTTCGAAGGGTTAGAAAAACGTTTGAATGAAAATTTCAACAACCGATATTTTACATTACAAAAACACAAAATGCCAGTGGGGATTTTTAGGGCTAAAGGCTTACTTGAAGGTTAGACAGAAAGGCATCTTCGTTAACTCTTGAAACGCCATTTTAGGGTTTATCAAGAACTTTCTAGGTCTTGAACCGCCTTTTATTCAGTTCTACAAACCTAAATTGCGACTGACACAATTTTTTTTAGCAATTTAACTAAAATTTTACAATATGCATGAGACGGAGGAACATTTCGAAAAACTAAAAATTAAGGATTACCTTAAATCGATGGAGTTGGTGACCAACAATGGAATTTCTCGACCTCCTATTCAATTCCAAAATCAAAAACAAAAAAGAAATTAGGACAAATACTAAAAAAACAATTAACAAGAAACATATGAAAACCAACGGACGTTAAATACAGAATAAACATGGAGTCGGCGTGACGAGGAAGTCAAAAGAGTGACTCAACCGAAATAAAGGGGAGGTGGGGCGTTAAAAGGGTGTCTAAGAGTGGCAAGCAGCTGTGGGACGACCACCACCGCCAAGAAGAAAAATCCACCACCAAGTCTTATGTCTCATCGTGAGGTCCAACTGACTGAAAGCAAGCAGGCAGGAACCTTCAACAGCAGCGAAACGATGTCGTTTCTGGAATTCTAGTGTCACGTCAGCCGATGTAGGGCTAAAGGGATTTTAAGAAGGCAAGCATGCAACTTACCTAGCCAAGCAACCAGCTTACCACCAAATGACGTAGGCTTGAGGAGTGGTCGGTGGGGAAGCTTCTCAACGACGCCTTTCTTCAATCCCAATGTATCATCATGCTATTTTGGGTGGAAAGGAGTTTAAGCACACAAAGAGGCAATTTAGCTCTAGGTGACAGAGGCATGAGGGTGGTCAGTGGAGAATTCTCATAGACGTGGACTCCTAAATCTTGTAGAAAAGGGTTTCTCATACAGGTAAATGATATATTTGCTTTTTGTTTTTGTTTTTTTAGATCACAAATATTAAATCCTAAGAACTAAATTAATTGTATAAATAAACAGAATGGATGTTATGGAACTCAATGCTTTAAAAACTGGTTCGAACCGGTCGCAGTCGAACCGGTTGGACTAGGGGACGAGAACGGTTCAACAATAATTGATTTTATTTCAATTTTTAAACCAGGTCGAATATGATGGTTTTTTAAAAATCTGGGTTCAACTAATGTGATAGAACCGGTAAAAAACCGTTTGGACCGATTTTATTGGACTTGTATAGTTGGATTTTCCATAGCGCGTTAAAAAAATAGTTCATTTCCAAAGCAAATTTAACATTTTCAAAGTGTACACAACTCAAAGGTCGACGCACATCACCATCAGATGTAGGAAAATTCTTTATTAGGAACATATATATATATATATATATATATATATATATATATATATATATATATATATATATATATATATATATATATATATATATATATATATAAAAGCTATATTTTTCCTAAATGGAAGAAAAAACTAATCAAGTGAGACAAGGATAACATACAACATTAACACTAAACTCCTTACATGGACATCATAAATCTAAAAGTCAACCCAACAATTCCATCAAACGACTTGGGAAGAGTAAACATATAAAACTGTCACAATGATTCCATCGAACTCATAATAGGAAACAAAACCCCATATGATTTCATCAAAATCCATCAAAAATTACATCTAACTAAAACTAAAGGCTACCCTAATCAAATAATAAAAAACATGAACAAAATCAAAATTCAAATATAATCATACCTTGCTAATGTAGAAGAAGTAAAAACAAATATATGTACGAAATATAATCATACCTTGCTAATGTAGAAGAAGTAAAAACAAATATATGTACGTAGCAAAAGAAACATGGGTTTGATATCTTGTTAGAGGAACACTATTTTGGTTTCCCAATATCCTCATATTTTCCCGCATTTTCTCTTATTTTCCAGGAAACTAAAGATTTTTTTTTTATTATTTTATTTGGGGAATTGATTTCCCCCTCCTCATAGCCTAAATGTTTTCTATTCGTTGCATAAGATAACAAAATTTTAGGCCCGTAAATAATTTGGCCTTGTGCGGCCAGGCATGATGAACATTCTTATAGTCAGACTTGATGAAAATCACTATGAAACATACTCATTTCAGCGTGGTTAGATACATTTCTTCTATGCTTTGAGGTATGCTTTAGTGTTGTAGTTTATATTTTAGGTTAATGTTGTATCAACCCAATAAATAGTCGGTTTTTGACATGTTCGGCCCTAATTGTTTTTGCGTTCTAGGTTACCAAAATTTCAATCTTTGTTTTGTCAAATAGTCATTTTTTTTTTAAATTTATTTGGTGTTAGAGTTACCATTGAAGAAGTAGAGGATCTTGCGGCTATTCTTAGATATATGTACAGCAAGATAGTTACCTTGTGTTTATATGAGGTTGTTAGTTGGTACTAAAATGTCTCATGTGGAAGGGGATCATCAAAAAGTTTTACTTACAAACTTTCCAATTGGAAAGTTTAAACTCTTTCAGTGGGTTTTCATTTAACTCTTATCAAGCCGGTGTTAGTAAGTATGATAATTTATTATACGTCCTCGTTTAAATCCTCACAAGCGGTCCTAAAATTGTTGAAATCTCTTAGAAAATTTATCTTTTTTGGGGGAGGGGATGGGAGGGTTGATTTGGGTGAAAGAAAGTTGTTGGGTTATTTGGAAAAAAACGTATGACAAGTAAAGAGGAAGAATCGGTAGTTTATTTGATTTTAAAGTGGAGATGATGGTTTCTTGAAGATGAAGATGTTTTTTTTTATTCAAGTTATTAAAGTGATTTATGGAGATAATTATCGTTTTACCAATCCATTTCTAAAGGATTTTATATAACACCCACATTTTTTGGATTTAAAATATTATGGGTTTTGAAAACTTTTTCATGACATAAAGTCATATTTAGCAAATATGGTAACATTTTTACTTTAAAACATAAGCCAATATTGTGTATTACAACTCAGATATAAAAAAACCATAGTAAGCATAATATTTACATTAGGAACTATGTCCGTTATCTATCTTCAAAGAACCATTTCAAAAGGCTAGCACCCTTTAATACAAAAACACATAAGACAAAAAGTTCCTTGTGAGCTGTATGGGTTTAGACACAATTTATTATCAAAACATTTGATAAAAATATTTCATTGAAACATAATTCATGCAATGTGTTATGTATGTACGTAATGCATGATTACAAGTCAAAGTAAAACCTTACAAGCCTTCCAGTATCATGCCTTGGCATTAACAGATGGTCATTTGTTATATATCGATCTAAACTTAGGATTAATCATATACATGACATCCTATAAACCTTAAAAAAGTAGGAAGAACAAATCAACATATTAAGGTATTGCTAGACATCAACTTGGTTGTATTCTGGTATGTAAACTTCCAATTCTTTGATAAAAATATTCCCTTCACCATTTGTTATATGAATATATAATATCTACTTCCTCTCCAAATGATTGTACTACCACTAGAAATTTGTATGTATTTGTGTGTATGTGTATGTTTAACTTTGTGTGTGTCTTTAAGTGTGTTTGTGTGCATTTAATTAGGTTTGTGTCTTATCTGTTGTGTATATGTTATAGATCTATTGAAATTGATTTGGTTTTTGGCAATTCTAAATAGAATTGGTGTGAAACCTATGGTCAAAGATACTAGGGAGCATAGGAAGAAAGAAAATGGAAAGTGAAGGGAGACGAGGTAAATAATTTTTGTTTCACCCTCAATATGTCTCTTTATAGTTTCAATCTCCTATTATTCCTGTTATGAATTTTTTATAAAAAAGTGTAGTTAAGATTTAGGAAAGATGAAGATTTTACGGACTTTTGTCATAATTTATTAGATATTAATTTTACTTGTTTTTTAGGCTCCCTTTTTTATTCATTTTTTTAACTCTTTTATGCTTCTTTTTGTTTGCTCTGGTAGACATTTCTTTGCTCTGTTTCAGTTTGTACACTTCTTTTATAGTTATTAAGGACATCTATGTCTCATTTCCATCATATATATAGCTTACAAGCATTCTCTTATTTTTTTATCCAACCAAATAACCAATGTTTTATTTATTCCTTCTAGTATCCGATGAGCTTTTGGAGGATTTTTGGAGAATGATTATATGTATTAATGACATGTTGTTGGAAGAATCAACCTTATATGGAAACTTTGATTTTATGCTTACTGCATATGCTTCTTATTTGTTTTCTAAAAGGGAAGTGATTCGTACACAATAGTTTTTTGCCATACACAACAATTTATGCATATATAGTTGTACAATACAACATTTTAAAATACAAATTGTTATGTATGGAAAAAAATTGTTGTGTACGGATCAACTCCCTTTCTAAAATATTGGATCTATTTTTGTCAATTAAACCATCTGTCAGCTTTGAGTTTCTTCAATATAAAAAGAAAATGATTTTTTTTTTTGATTTGTTTTTTTGCAGTCATAGCTAAATTATCTTTGCTAACAATTCCGACATGGTTTTTATAAGAGGGATTGTGATAGTCATTTTACTTTTACATACAATGTTTTTAAGAATCTATAAGGAAAAGGGTATTTCTAGAAATTTAAGAAATTATAATGAAATAGATGTCATTTACAGCTAAGAGATGGGCATAAGTTGTATTAAAGTGGAGAGAAAGTGATCATTTTTGTCATATTTGGCGAGAATGATGACCGAATTTATCGTATATTTATTGTTAGTAAATCGTTTATGGTATCTAATTTTTTTTTTGAACGGCAAGCAAGCAATAACCATTAACTGAAAAGCTAGCCAGGGGCTAGGGGTACAAAAACAAAAAGAAAGAAAAAAAAACCCAAAACAGAGAATGCTGTGGAAAATACAAGACAGAAAACGAAAACTAAGAACATGACTACTTAATCCTGTTGTAGCATTCAAGGATTGGGTCACAGCACCACTCCCGCCAATTAAAAGTCCCCTTTCGATTCCGTGCATTTATCCATAAATGAGCCAGCGATTTTACTTCGAAGGCCAACGCCGAATTAGATTTTGAACCTGTACTTGGAGCATGAAGTGTTTGGTTTCGATAGTTCCAAGTCTTTAGGGATGTTAGCTATTGATCCCCAGCACCCACTCTTTCTCTTTGCAACCGAGGGCCTGTGGAAACCACCATCTGGTCCGAAAATGGATTTGATCACTTCAGCCCACATACTATTGCCTGAATTCTTGAATCTCCACCACCATTTACCCATTAAGGCTAAATTTTGTGCCTTTAGGCTCCCAATCCCCAAACCTCCTTTGTCTTTAGCTGCAAGTGCCTTTTCCCATGCAATCCATACCTTCTTCTTCGACTCCAAATCTCCTCCCTAGAAG
Source organism: Lactuca virosa (assembly GCF_052849685.1). Taxonomy (NCBI): domain Eukaryota; kingdom Viridiplantae; phylum Streptophyta; class Magnoliopsida; order Asterales; family Asteraceae; genus Lactuca; species Lactuca virosa. The sequence continues at coordinate 474,551,575 of NC_136429.1, read as the reverse complement.
AATCTCATTCTGATTTTCTCAAGTTGCTTGATGACTTTAACTGGAGCTTTAAATAAAGAGAAATAGAAAGACCCGATACTACTTAAAACAGATTTGCACAGCGTTAGGCGGCCACCAAACGACAAAGTTTTTGCCTTCCACTTTGATAGCTTCGCCTGAAATTTTTCTACAATTGGATTCCAATTTGTAGATCTTGCCATAGATGCCCCCACTGGGAGTCCAAGATAGATGAAAGGAAGTGAACCGATAGAGCAGTTGAAACTTCTCGCCACCAAATTCAATTCACAGTTTTGTACCCCAAACCCAAATATCTTACTTTTCAACATGTTCACCTTGAGCCCTGATGACAGTTCAAAACATCTTAGGATTCTTATCAAATTTTTTGCATTCTCAATCGACCAAGAGCCCATAAAAATAACATCATCTGCGTATTGTAGGTGTGATATAACTGGACCATCATGCGGTAGTTTAATACCCTGAAATAGACCCTTTTCCTTTGCCATTTCCATCGCCATGTGTAGTCCCTCTGCTGCAATAATAAACAGAAATGGAGATAGGGGATCTCCCTGTCTCACCCCTCGCTCCATGCCAAATTCTGCAGTTGCAGACCCATTTATGAGTATTGAAATTCTTGCAGAGGATAGGCACCCTAGAATCCACCTTCTGAATTTAGCCCCAAACTCCATTTGTTGCAACACAGAGTCTAAGTATTCCCAGCTAAGGCTATCAAATGCCTTCTCAAAATCGACCTTAAATTCACAGGGCTTGCTTTAATGTTTTGATGTAGTTATATGAACTTCAAATGACATGTGTCGAGACTCGAGATTAAGAAGGGACAAAACATACAGTTGTATAGGTTGGTCAAGCATATATATATATATATATATATATATATATATATATATATATATATATATATATATATATATATATATTGGAATTTAATACGTTTTGGCAACTATTTTATTCATTATTCGATATGGAAGTTTCATTGTGGTTTAAAGACAATGATTTTTACTGATGAGATTACATAACTAGACAAACATTAATTGGCTAAATGCAATAAACATTAATGTACTTCCATTTATTTGTCAATTATAGCATTTCTCACATTTCCTTCGATTATTGCTCTTATTCTAAAATCTTTTGTAAGACATTGTTTATGGATTGGTTGGTCTTGAGTTTATTTAGAAGTGGTTATTGGTAGCATCGTGTAGTTCTTCTATGTACAAGATATTTGAAACGTATACATAAAACTTTAATAAATTTTTGTTGTTAGTGTCATCACTACTAGAAAACAAGGTATTAGCGACATAATTTAGCGACGGAAAAGTCCGTCGGTAATAGCGACAAAACACCAACGGATTTCCGACGGATTAAGAAAACTTGATTATGACAATTCTAGTGACAGATTTCCGACTGTTTAACAACGTAACACTTTTGGTTGGTATTCCATTACAATACAGCGACGGTTTACCGACGGAAAATCAACAATTTCAATTTCCGTCGGTAATTGGTTGGTGATATTACGATTTTTTTTTCTATTTAAATATCGGTGGCAATTTGGTAAAATTTGCAAAAGACAAAGGGCAGCCTTCACTTAAAATTACTCGTTTCTATCTTTACTATATTATTAAGGATATTTCCCATTTCTTGAAAATTAAGAGGTATACCTATTATAACATCATGTACAATCCTGTTAAGCATAATAAAAACGTCTGCACATGCTCATTTGATTGTAACTGACGGTAGTACCTTCTCCCTATATCTAAACATGGAAAACCCTAATTTCATCTAAAACCATCAGTCATCGTTTCTCCCAAATCTATTATGTCTCTCTAATTACTCACTTTAATTTCTTCTGTCTCTCTAATTGATCTCTTTCGTCTCTCTATATATCATCTATTATCTCAGTCGATTAATAGGCATTGCTTGTGGAAGAATCCTTCGCCATCTCTTCTCTGGAACTCTCTGATAAGAGCCCTAATCCATATCCCTCCTATTCCATTTATGGTTCCCGTATCAACATTTGCCTCCTCCACCGTATCTCCTGCAAGCTAGGTAAGTTTTTTCAACACAAATTCATGATTTCATTGTTTTTCTTCACAATTTCAAGTTGATTATCGAGTTTTCTTTAACGATTTAAGGTTGTGTGACATTATTTAGGGCTTCATTCACCACTATCTCTCTCTAACTCTGTATGTGTTTGTGTGTGTTTATTTCATGGACCAGGATTGAAATTTAGACACCAATACCGCCATCTTCGATTTTCAGCACCACCCGAAGAAATGTTCGATTTTCAACATCACCCATTTAGCAGATTTTGAAATCATACCATCATTCACATAAGACACCACAACATTCACCGCCATTGAACAACCACCACCTGCCCCTTTCTCTCCAGTACTATCTCTTTCTGAACCTTAAAGTTTAACCCTCTAATTTTTCTTATTTTATCTCTTAATCGTTGATTTAGGGTTTGGCTTGTGGCTGCCTTCGCCCTTCTCTGCGTTTTTCTCTAAACAGAAACACCTGATGGATGTGTACTTGGATGTGTACTGAGAAATTGATCAAGAAGCAAGAGGAATCTTTTTCACGAAAAACAGATTCATAAGAATTCGAAGAAATCCTTCTCAAAGAAGGAGGTAAATATTCTAATAAGTGTGATCATATCTTTCTCTCTCTTTAATTGTTTGTTTGTTTGTTTGTTTGTTTATAAGTATCATTCCTTCTTCAATCTCAACACTTTGATTCAAAAGATGATTTTTTTTCTCAGCACCACCACAAAGGTATGTGAACAGACCACTCATAATATTTAGACATGGGTATCTTTTTTGATTTGCAGACATGGGACGTAAATCTTGCAATAGAAGCTTCAACAAACACACAAAGTTCATACAAAGCTGCTACTTTAATCACACAAGAATCTCCAAACAAAGAGATGATGATTTCCATAAAAAATGTGATTGAATTCAGCTTTGAAGATGTAAAAAATTCGTATTTTGCCATCAAGAACAAGTAGTAATTTGGTAGCCAAGCTGTAAATAATACCAACCTGTAAAGAACAAGGAGATGATTTTTTTTACCATTTCTTTCTTTTTTCTAATCTTGACCTTTTAGTCAACCTAGATTTATTTGCCCCTTTTTTTAATTCATGCATTGCATCCAACTATTCTCCATGGAAATGAAACCACATCCCTCAGGCCTTAATTTGTTGTGTATTTTTACGTTCTTGATAAGTTATGATGTTTAAGAACAGGGAAATCAATTTTTTAAATAATTGTATGATGCTTAAGTTCTTGATAAATTATAATTTTTTTATTGTAGTGATCAAGATGTTTTTGGAAGAAAAGATGAAGAGGGACATATCTGTCTTAAGTGGTTTATATTCTTAACACAGGGTTGAAACTGTAAATTTGCTTCAAGAGGTATTTTCTCGGTTTAAATCAATTATTGATACTTGTATTAAATTGGGATGCTTTTGAATATATTAATTTGTATTTTGTTAAATTTTGTTATGTTATATGATTGATAGGTGCACCTGGTGTTGGTTTTACACCTCATGTCATCACAGTTAAAGCAGGAGAGGTATTTCCATCAAATTTCACAAATAATTTATAGAATTAAGATCAATTTTTGAAGCTTGTATCTATTTTTTGTTTTTTGTTTTATGAAATATGAATCAGATTTAAATCAGGGGCAATATGGTCCTAAAATCGTAAAAATTGAGTTTTTTTTATTATAAAAACAGTGTGCAGGGGCAATATGGTCCTAAAACTGTAAAATTTGATTTTTTTATTATAAAAACAGTGTGTAGGGGCAATATGGTCCTAAAATTGTAGAAATTGAATTTTTTATTATTATATAAAACAATGTGCAGGGGCAATATGGTCCTAAAACTATAAAAATTGATTTTTATTAATATAAAAACAGTGTGCAGGGGCAATGAGAAAAAAAAACAATGTCCAGATGGTGTTTTCATAGCAAGACGACTTCAAATTTTGCTTCACCTTCACCCCCTTCATCAAAGATTATCTCATTTATATCATTGTAAGTTTGCTATTTCATTTTTCTCAAGCTTAGTTTGGTTTATTCATTCATATATTTGTTTCTATTTTAATACTTTCTTGATTCTTATTCTTGAATAAGCATGTTCATTTTTTGTTTTCTGTTGCAGGCTCTTCTCCCATTATTAGAAGGGTACGTATTTGATTTGTAGTTTCGTTCATCATTGTTGAAAGTTTTTGAAATTCCCGGTAGCATTTAGCAGGAAAACAAGTTTCCATATGTTGCTGCTAAAGACTTTCTCTCAGTGTTACTCTTTTTGGTTCTTAATTTGTTTTTTTGTCAAGCTCATGCATTTGCTGAAGCAATGATTATGTTATTTAAAATTTTCCTTTATTTATAATTATAACTTGATTAGCACATGGAAAGATTCTACAAAGCACCAAGTTATTGAGGTTAAACATCTTTTAGGAACTTTATTATTTATGTTATTAGAATTCCCCTCTAAAGTAACTATGATCACAATATTTATTGTAGAAATGAAAGTTGAAATGTGAAAGACATGTGGTTATAGGTAAGCTTTGCTTAAATGCCTAATTTATGTTGCAATCCCAGTATTGAATATTTCAAAGCGGTTATATGTTTGACGGTAACTTTTGTTGTCAGTGTGTAGAGGTTTTTGGGCTTTAGATGAATACGTTTCAACAAAGTCTTAATTCAGAAGTTTTATGAGATTTTGAAAAGGATTGAAGCTACTAATCATTCCGTTGGTACACAACCAACCACTCTAATCCAGGTTTGCATTTGTAACAAATAAATAATCATTTCTTTGGTACCATTTCTATTTATTTAGATAGATAAAAGGAGAAAGCGGATGATACCATGGATGATGAAGGTGCATGAAAAAAAATTACACATTTGAAATTATTTAAGTTGATGGTTTTTTTATGATATGATTACAAGAATCAACAAAACTTGAACCGTGTAAATTAGTGGATCAGTGCTTATCATCTATACAATATTAATGTCACTGATGGTCTCGAAAATTTCCTTAACATCTTAGTGGTAAACAATTTTCTTTTAATCTAAATACATGAAATTGCAACGTAGTTTGATTAATATGTTTTAAATACATTAAATAGAAACGTACTTTCATTAATATGTTTATCATCGCATCTTACTTTCATTTCTTTCTTTTACAACCAAGTTAAGAAATTGTACTTTCAAAAATCTATCCAATTCTAACACTGTACTCTCAATCTTTTTATGAGACATTGTATTTTACAAAAATTACAGGATTACGGAAGTGAAATTTGGTTTGTATTTATGGATAACATTGATATAATATGTGTTTATTTTCATGTACCGTAGGTTTTATGTCTATGTAATAAGTGCGAATGTTATTTTGCAGGCACTATAAACATTCTTTCTCTTCTATAATTTTCCCACACGCAAGTTTTGAGATGCCTTGAATGCTAACTCAACCAGAAAGTCCATATTTGGTTTCCTTTAAATTAGTAACGATGGAAGGTCTACTGTTTGGTATATGAATAATAGGGTTGTCATAGTCCATTTAATTGGATGCCCATGTTGTACCACTGGAACAGGGGTGTAAATTGTATGTATTATTAGTCTTGGGATAAACTCATTCAAGTTGTTTTTTAATATTTTAATGTCTTTGATTTACTATAACTTGATTTAGTTTTAGTTAAACAACAAAACCGATGTTTTGGAAAAAAAAATCAAACTTTAAATAAAAAAACTTTCTAGAAAATACAAATTTAGGAAAATTGGAACCAGATTTAAAACTAATAATAACTCAAAATATGGTTTTAACATTACAAAAAATGCATGATATGTGTTAGAAACTTTGAATTAATACAAATTTTTTTTTCAATTAATTGGTTTTAAAATTTTTTTTGAAAAGAATGAAACAACTATGCTTATCTGTCATCTAATGGGAAAAGATATCCAAGATTTCGAGAGGCATCTCTTTCTCATTTGTCCATACCCCATAACCGAGTCTCGAGGTTTCAAACACTAATCAAAATGTTAACTATAATTTTAATAGTTTTGTTTGTCCAGTACAACTTCCATTCTCAAGGTTTACCTATTAAAATTTCCGGGTATTTTATGTTACATAATTTCTATGCCCATTTATCCACTTAAATAAAAATACACTAGGTTTTATTTTTTGTGTTCTTACTTTAATTTACATATTTTTTATGTAACTTAATAACATCCTTTTTTATGTCAAGGTATGGTGTTAATCAAATCAGGTGGAATTGTAATTTGTTTGGTTATAGCAACCGATTGTTATTGAGTAGTTTTATGTATCTATTTTTTTCGAAATGTTGTTTGACTCTTGAAAAGTTAATTTCCAATATTGATGCATTCAAACAAATACCATAAGACGGAGAAGCCATTAGCTGATCAACGTACACTATAATGATGTCTTTGTGAAATGACATGTTTACCAAAAAATTTATCCTACAAAGTAAAAAGGCTCGCCAAAAGAAACATATCCACCATCATCGAAAGGAATACAATCATCGAAAAAGAAATTATGTGCTGAAAAGAAACTATCACCGCCCATCGCATTCACATGCATGAGAGGAGAACAACTCACTGTCAATTTAAAATTCCTCTCAGTTTGAAAATAACTCACTCGACAACATCCAAAAACAATGTGGTATATATTTGAGTACATAACCGCTCTCATTATATACTCAACCACTCTTTTCCTTCCATATTATAGATTCTCGAGAAACTAATTTCTTAAACAAATTATTTGCACCCGTCGCTTGGCGCGGGTAAACGGCTAGTTAACTTTTACGCACATCGGACTTGACCAAAGGGGAAAAGAGATATTTACTCCCTATCGCTCTGTGAAAGACGCCAGAAAGCATCGCCGCCCACAGCTGCTCCGGCTCTTTCTTCCCACCACGATTGAAGCTGCCGGCGATAATGGAGTCGCCGATACAGCTTATGGACCTCATCCGTGGAGCCGATTTGAGTTTTTTCTCCAGATTTTGGTAAAAAAAAGCCCTAACTTTGAGCAAGTTGTTGTTTGAGGAATCTAATACCATGGAAGATCCGCCGTCAATCAAGTCGTTGTTTGAGTAATACTCAGAAAACGACTTCATGAATGTGGATCACTTTCAGTAGTTCCTTGTTCAGGTTCAGAAACAAGAGAAAACTACCGTGGAGAATGCGCAAGCAATTATGGTGATATCTTCCATCGCACGAGTTTCAATCTCGAGACGTTCTTCAAGTACCTGTTTAGCGACTCTAATCTTACCCTTGATCTGCATCCTACGGTAATTCTAGTTTTCATTGTTGTGATTGATTCGAATTCGTGAAAGTTAACTATAGATTCCTAATTTAGTTGTCCTAAATTTAGTCTGCGTCAAATTATTGTCCTGTTTCTAGAATTGGAACTATTAGCTCTCCATTCTACCTTCTCGAACCTACAAAACTTTCAAATAGTTATAGAAAATGAACGATTACATATGTCGTAATGAAAAAAGTACGTCCTGAAAATATGACAGACATTTTTCGGATTATCATAATTTGATTGTCACCTAACACAATTTCTTCAATATGTATGATAATATATCTTTCTATCTTTCAGGTTCATCATGATATGAATGCTCTATTGTCTCACTATCATATATACTATATTCATTGGACATAATTCCTATCTAACAAGGACATATGGCCCAACTCTAACAAGGACAAGGTGAATGGTCTTCATGGAGGGTAAGGAATACATATCTTATTATATCGATCAAAATTTTAATTTGAAATTTGAACTATTGACATTGATTCTTGGTTATGTTCTGTAGGACATTGACCACTCTAGTTGCACTGATTAAGTGTTTCATATGTATTAAGAATCATGCCTTCACTGCATCCGTTGTAATTATCTCAGTGAGTGATTTATTGATTTTCAGACTTTTTGTTACCTTCTTGAAAGTCTTTTTTGTCTTATACGTTTTACCATCTACTTTGCAGGTCATCAATGGATATGTGAAAACATTGAAGACCATGGTTACAAGGAGTTGTAAAGAGTATTGATTTAATCTTGGTTTTAATGCCGATGAGGTGGCGAAATGTGTGATATGTATTTGTCATTTCATTCTTTACTTTAATGGTAAGCTTCTTTTTAAAAAACTTATTACATTCTGGTTCTCTTATACAAACAGACGATCTTAATTCAATCTGCATGTTCTTGGCATGATGGTTAATTGTCTGTGTGCTTTCAACTCTTGAAAATGGAATCCTACTCTCCTTTACATAAACTGTATCCTTGCAAATTGTATCCTTGCAAATCTCTAATGTTTACTTAATTTTAGTTGTAATTAAGCAATGAAATCAATTTTTGATGTGATTGTTTTTCCAATTTTCACAGGATGATGTATTTCATTTGGAAAAAAACTCTTCCTGATTAAAAGTGGAAAGATGAGTACCCTCAAATAAGAAGGTAAAATTTCATACCCTTAAAATTGTAATCTATCTCTTAACTAGTTTTTCAGATGTATTGACCCATCAAGCAGAGCTGTTGGTTTGACTTTAAATCCTCTATCTTATTCATAACAATGCTCCACAGTCAGTAAGTTTTTTGCACTTAATAAAATCTTAAATTAGTTTGTGTAAATATCGATTGCAAATTTGCAAGTATGCTTCTAGATTTTACGAGTTTCGCCATTAGCCAAAGGTACTCGATAGTCAATACCTTTATGTTAATAAGTTTCATATAACCTGTTATGCAGCTTGTTAAAATTGGAGATATTTTTATGATACAAAAGTGAAAAGAGTTGATAGAGGATCCGACCTACAGTTGGAAATCCCTTCTACTCCAATTCCAACTCCAACATATGTTAATGTAAGTTGATCTAGCTGAAAGAGTTACAACATATGATAATCTTGACCTGAAAGATTTTTTATTACATTATTTTGTCATATTTTAGGTGTTTGTATGAGTCTTTAAAATTCCAGCTTTTGGAAGGGCCTTGCTACTGGTGTTTTAAAGGTTGCTTTCACTTTTTTTAGCAACTTTCAATCATAGATTTAGTCATGCTAATTTTCATGTGTTAGAATGGTCATTTTTTTCATTTTTAGTCTGTGCATTTGCAGTGTCTAATGTCTATCTATCTTGAGTCAGCTCATTTTGCTTATTGGATTCCTTATGTATTTTCTTGAGAGATGAATAGTTAAATTAATATCTGGTGACAAGTATACAGAGCAAAGTGACTCAAGAGGATGATTATTTGAGGTAATTTAACAACTCTAATGTTTTATACATTTACAGTTATTCTTCACCTACCAATTAGTTAAATGAGAAGAGGGTCTCATATAAACCCAAAAACAATCAGGTATTATTCAATATCACTTCTGCATAAATGCCATGTGTTAAATCAGTTCCTGCTCTTGAGAATGATACTAGTCGCAACTAGAGTGCAAAATAAATGTCATGTGTCTAAACAATTTAACTTTGTGTATGTTTATGAAGTGCACATGATTTTTATGGTGTTGGCCATGATTCTTGTCAGACAAGGAACAAACTCGATATGAAGGTTTGTAATTACTTATTATTTATGTTTAAAAAAGTTTCTATTAGATTTTTCTGAGTTCAGTGTTTCTTATTACATTTTTTGCATAGGAGTTGTTTAGAATTACCTATTATTTATGTTTAAAAATGTTTCTATTAGATTTTCCTGAGCTTTGTGTTTTTCTATTACATTTGTGTGCATTTAATATAAAAGAATGTGGATTTTTATGTAATTATTTTCTAAAAAATAAATTTCAATTTAGCGACGGAAATCCGTCGCTAAATAGTTGTATATTCCGTCGGTAATATGTTGAAAACCTGTTCTGTTGGTAATCTGTTACTATTTACCGACGGAAAAAATCCGTTGCTAAAATTTTGTAGTAGCCGTCGGAAATCCGTTACAAAAAATTAGCGACAAGAATATACCGACGGATTTTGGTCTGTTACAATTCCGTCGACGGATTACCAACGGTTTTTGCCGTCGGTAATGCCCTTTTTTTGTAGTAGTGCATGTTGTTTTTGGATTTTCTAAAAAGTGGTTATTGATAGTATCATGTCCTGTTTATTTAAAATTAGTTCTCTGTACTTATATTTGGATTTGGAATTTTGAACTACGGAAAAAATGCACGCCAAAGACAAAGGGAAGAAGAATTTAGAGAAGGACTCGGCATCATAATTCCTTTAACAAAACCTTGTCAAATCATTGTTTTAGTTATCTATATATTCAATGTTTTTTTTCATTGAATATGAGTTTGTTTTGATGAAAACAGGAGCGGACGCAGGATCTCCTACTATGCGTAGTATGAATTTTTTTTAGCCCCCCAAAGCAACTCAAAAATATAAATAATAGTTTTTTTTTTTTTTTTTTTTTTGAAATATTGGGGATATTGCTAAATGTGTTATTCAAACACTATCAAGAACTCCATTTCAAGTAATAGCAATGTACTTAGACTGATAGTTTCATGCATTTCAAACCTAGCCGGTAATACTAAGTTGCTATTACACTACAAGGAAAATGATCATTAGCGGCGACAAAAGTCGCCGGTAATAAGCCAAGATGTCGCCGGTAATGGTAATAGCAGCGACGCGTCGCCGGTAATAAGTCGCCGCTACTACTTCGTCGCTATTGATGAACATGTCGCCGCTAATGAAGGAGTCGCCGCTAATGATATGTGTCGCCGGTAATAAGTCGCCGTTACTTGAAATGAATTATTTCCTGAAGTTTTTCCTGTTTAGATATTTGACTTTATTATCTCTATAACATTCCTTTATATTTCATTTTAAGGGTATTTAGACATTTGACCGACTTTATATTTATCTGTATAAAATACAAGGACTAAATAGGCAAAAATGACAAAAAAAAAAAAACCAAGTTCTTATCACCACCTATTTCTATAAAGTTGGTTTCTATTAAAGATTAACTTTACAAAGTTGGTGGCTATTTATTGTAACATTACATTTAAACAAAAGAAAAAATTGTCATTTTGTGTTATTTGTCTTTGTGTTTGATTAGTTATTACGATTTCGAATTAGTAATAGTGTTTTTTTTTTCACAACCGTGGTTTTCATGGTTTTAAACCTAGTAATTAGAATAAATTGATTTAAATAAGTTATAAGTTATTTTAGATAAGTTACAACTATCTAACTTACCAAAATTTAATTAAGTTAATAAACATCTTTAGTTTTAATATGTTTAAACACTGAAAACTACTTGTTAAAAATGCCAAATTATAATAAGCAAATACTCGCCCTAAATAAAATCTCAAAAACCCCAAAACTAAGTTACTTGAAATACCAATAACCCAACCACTTTTTTTTTAATTGGATTTCGGTTTCTCTCTCATTTTCTAATACCAATCATATTTAACCGATAGATTTTCTAATACCAATCATATATATTTAACCTATAGTAGTTTGTTTTTATTTAAGTATATAACCATTTTGGATCTTAATTATATTCTGGATTTTATGTATCAATTCCGTCTATGAGACAGTACGTCCGAATTCCAATAGCTTCCTGGCTAAATCGAATTGTGATTTTTAAGCTCTGAGGAATTGTTATCGCTGCAAATTGAGTCGGCGTACTCCTCCACCGGGAAATTTGTCTTCGCCTTGTTTCCTCTATAGTAAATATTGGCAACGTCATAAGCTCTGGCGGCCTCTTCTGCAGTCTCGAAAGTCCCCAACCACTTCCGTTCTTTCGTCCCCGGAACCATTATCTCCGCCGCCCATTTCCTTGACGGCCGGAGACGAACTCCTCTGTAAACCTTCATCGTTCTCTTTCCCATCTCTTCTACACCACCGCCGGTGAACATTTCACAACCCAAACATTGATCTGGGACTCGCATTTTACATTTGCTACAGACTTCCTGCCCCACCGACGACCGCTGACTTCGAGAATTACTCAAAACACCACTGCTTGTAACGGTGGCGTTGCCGACGGAAATGACATACCGCAGTGCTGAAACAATGGCGGAATTCTCGTCGTCGATAATGATGAAGTGATTATCCATTTTTTTATGGAGAACGGATAAAGTGGTTCCTCGGCGGCGAAATTTATAACTGGGATTTGTAGTGGTCGGCGTTGGAAGGTGGAAGCTCCCGTGGCAGTTTCAGCCACACGCCCGGAGTGACAGCTACGATCCTTGACAACATAGTACTACATCTCTGTCCTGTCGGTTTTACTATTTTACATTTAAACCCCTTTTTTTATAGCGTTTTTCACTTTCAGTCCCTCTAGTGTAAATTTTTTGATGCTATAGTTTTGTTTATTACTTTCTTTTCGCAAGAAGTTGTTCATCAATCGATGGGTAAATATAGGTGATTTTTGATTTTTCTCCAACATTATAGGTTGTTATCCACATCAAAAAGAATCTTCATACATCAATAAAACGTGCTATTATATAAACAAAAGTGTAACCTGTTGGAACAAAACTACACAGTAGGGCTACATCTTTCTAACATCTTGCCTTCTCATTCAATACAATAGCATACAATATATATATATATAGAGGATTCAAAACACGTATACCTAGTCAAAAGCAACAAAATAAGGAGCTAACTAACTAACCCCTATCTAAACTATTCTAAAAAATATGCTAAACAAACGTGGCCTACATGGCCTTTACTTATTCAAACTCTACTAGAAAGACTAAAATACCCTTAAAGATAATCACGCGATTGACTTAGTTTGGATTAACACAACATTCTCCCCCTTAATCCAAACTATTTCTGTCAAACCTCTTTCTTGCTATCTCATTCTTGCTTCTTTCATTTTGTTTCTTGTTTGCTACTTGCTACAAACCTGAAACTTTCTACTTGCAATGATTGTCTTGCCTGCTACCTCCGGGATCAAACCATCACAGCCGGACCTTCATCTGTCAACACCACTATGAGCCATTAACTTCATAGCAGAGCCGGAACACACCACAACCAAGAACCACCCTGTTTTGATCCTATTTCTTTCTTCTTATCGAGCCTAGTCATATGAGTTTGCAATCGGCCTTCTCCTTCTTGCTAGGAACCAGGTATGAGCCTGGTGCTCTGATACCAATTATTGGAACAAAACTACACAGTAGGGCTACATCTTTCTAACTTCTTGCCTTCTCATTCAATACAATAGCATACAATATATATAGAGGATTCAAAACACGTATACCTAGTCAAAAGCAACAAAATAAGGAGCTAACTAACTAACCCCTATCTAAACTATTCTAAAAAATATGCTAAACAAACGTGGCCTACATGGCCTTTACTTATTCAAACTCTACTAGAAAGACTAAAATACCCTTAAAGATAATCACGTGATTGACTTAGTTTGGATTAACACAACATAACCTTCATGTAAACACGATTATATGAACGTAGGCCCGACCTTGACATGTTGGAGGCCTTGTGCGGAAATCAGAGTGAGGCCCTGTAAAATTTTTCTTGTAAAATATTATTAAGTAATTTTTCTATTACTAAATTCAAAACTCAAAGTTGCTAACAAACATCTCATAAATTCATTACAATAACATCATGTATCCACTCATTAGATGTTCCAGTTTCTAAGATGATACATGTTAATTAGAATATCTTCTTTCTCATCATGATTACCATTCAAGGTCTATGTCTTCATCTACACAAGACATATCTTCTGGTACTTGCATTAACATTCTTCTTCCCTAGGTTCTTCCACAACATCATCAACTTCTTCTCTAGGTTTTTCCACAACTTTATGAAATTCATCCATATTTTCTAGCACATGTGATTCAACTTCTTCTTCTCTATGTTCTTCCATATCTGATTCTTCATTACGATGGTATTTTGACATTTTTTTGACGATAAATCGATTGATAGATCCTCTTTGACTATGAATAATTTGTTATTTTATTGTTTTCTTTTACGTTTAGAACAATCCGATTCAAATTTCCTGGTTAGAGGCATCTTTTTATAAAAAAATAATAATTAATGTTAGTAACATAACAATATATATTTGTAATATTGTTCAAAAGTTAATGTTTAAAACAGTTAGAATATCAAACAAAATTCTTGTTTTCTAACCTTTCTAGGTATTATACTATATTATATTAATATTAGAAACCAAAAATGGAAAGACCATTGTCACCCTCCCATACCCCCACCCAAACCCCTTTATACCAAGCATTAAAAAGCTAAAGGTATAAAGCATAGTGATAGAGTAACAATTTACAAGACACTATACTATATACATGGAACAACTAAGAAAATTGTTTTGTTTACTTTATCTACTTCATTGTTTATTAACTTCATTATGAATTCATAAATAAACCATTCAAATAAAAAGGAACATTTAGCCCGTCAGAGAAAGTAGTTAATCACGTGTGAGATTTGAGAAATTTAAAGAGAAAAGAGATACTAACTTGTAGTTTGACAGTCTGTTAGATATCAAGATTCAAGACAAAAACTGGCAGTTTTGACGAGAGAGACGAACACCACCGACGATCTACTGATAACTTTATTAGGTTTGTTAGGATTTGATCTTTTGGTTAGTTTTATAAAAACTATAACATTTGCTTGAACTTATAGTAGAAACATATATGTATTTTTTTATATAGACACTTTCCTTAAATTGGTGATAAATGTTACTTTTAAGATTGCAACCAAATGCTACATTGTGTATATAGTTAGTTGCTAATTTTATTTAATAAAAACACATAAAAATGTATTTTATGAAAAATACCAACACCAATACTATGTATTTTTCCTAAATTCGAAGGCCCCTTAAAATTTGAGGCCTCAAGCGACCGCACCACTTGCACACCCCCATGGCCACCACTGCATGAACACATATTCAAAAAACATAAATCGGATGTATTTAAATTTTATAAAAAGAGTTAGAGCTTTAGATTTTATGGGCAGATGACACAAAAGTCATTAACTTTTTATTTTTATTTTTTTCGATTTTGACCCCGCTATTTTTTTTATTACAATTAAGTCACTATGTTTTCAATTTGTTCGTGATTTTAACACTAAGTCTTTTTTTTTTTTCATCAAGTTTGACACTAAGTATTCAATTTTGTCCATTTTGCAACATAAATGACATAAATATATGCAAAGACATAATTGCTTCATTTACCCTATAATATAATAAATTATATGTATAATAGATTAATAAAAGAATATAAATGAAATAAACATATGTAAAGATATAATTGTTCCATTGTTTATACTTGCTTTTCTTTCTCTTTTCAAACTCATTATCACTCTCTTTAAATGGGTTTTTATCACTTTCTTCCGACCACCAAGAACCTCAAAAACTACGGTTCGTGGGCTATCATCATCGGAGAAACTGACGGCATCAACAAAGCCTTTGCCTTCCAACCAGCTCAAAAGGGTTTTCACCTAATCTTGGTTAGTAGAAACCTATCCAAACTTAAAGAAGCTTCTGATGAGATTGTATCGATGCACCCAACCAACAAGATCAAGATTTTCACTGTTGATTTTTCCGATGAGTATATCAAAGCGTAAGTTGGTCGTTAATTATCTCTTTCTTTCTTTTAATTTGATCCATGGTTCTCTCTTTCTTTTTTAAGATCAAATTAAAGGCATATATAGTTTGATTTTAAGTCAAGTAACATGTAATAGGAATGTTTTTACGAGCAAAAAGCAGACATGGTTTTGAGTTATGTAAACAAGTTATTTACATACACGAGGCAAAGTCAGAGAAACGAGGGAAGAAAGACAAAAGAAAGTTAGTAAAAGTACTCCATCAAGGAATAAGTGAAACCCAAAGAATATATAGTATGACAAATTTAGGTTCTATAGTTGAAATCTTAATTACAAATATAGGATAAACAAAAACTACATACAAACGAAGATCTTCATTGATGGGTGGGAAAATTGGATATGTTTATTTCATTTATGTTGCGAATTGGAGAACATCGAAAACTTAGTAAAATTTGAAAAGTTGAAAACGTAGTGTCAAAATCACAAAAAAAGTAAAAACATAATGACTTTTGCGCCACTTTTTTTCGCTTCTAACACGTCATCAGTAACAACCGGATGACCTGAAGCAAACCAGTCAACATGTCAGAATTGCAACAAATTAAAAACATAATGACTTAATTGTAACAGAAGAAAACGGTGTCAAATAAAAAAAAAAGTAAAAAGTTTGTGACTTTTATGTCATTTGCCTACATTTTATCTATAAAATAATATAATTTGTCTATAAAATAATTTGAAATTGACAAAAAAGTGTCCAAATTTCGTTATACAGTTATCAAAATTGACTTATTTTATTCATTCCTATATTTTTTTTTTCTTCTCTTTCCTTAGAGTTTTATTAGCAATGTAATGATTCATTAAGTAGTGGCTCTTCATAATGGTTTTTTTCTCTTTTAGGTTTCCATTTTATAACGTTGTGTTGGTATAATTGTTTGATTGTGTTTATTCTCTGTCGTTTATTTTATAACAAAGCTAACCAATCACATAGTTTACAAATCTCCTTGGGTTCACTTGATTTAGTAATTAAAATATAACGAAAACAAAACAAAAATGTAGTCGCATTGTGGGAATTCAAAATTTGGTGTTTGAATTTGATCTTTATGCCCTTTCTATCATTTTCTCAATGTATCTATAAAAAAAACTCAACTAATCTCTAATATCCTCCACATAAGTTATTGGTAATATATTTTTGAGATAAGTATTTTCAACATTTCAAATAGTTGGGAGCCAAATCCTAACAAAGAAAGAAATGTCAGGGGTTATACTGTAGTTTGAGTGACAAATGGGATACCCTAACAAATGCATACTACATCCCTTTCATACACGTATTACAGTTGTTATAATAAATAAAAAAACAAACAAACACACAAACAAACAAACAAAATTATACCATTATGTGTGCTTCTAATTAAAGATCCTCACAGTACCATCTTTTTCCAAAAAAAATAAAATCTTTCAAAAAGTTGCAAAAAACACACTCGATGATAATCATCCATAAAAAATATTTCAACCATTATATACAATCTTGAACTTTTGGGGAAGGACTACAAACTATAAACGACCTATTATTCGTTGTATTTCTTGCAAACAACTAAAAAAAATAGTCAAAGCAAATTGTAAATAGACATTTCAAGCCTCAACTTTCTAAATTTTGCACTCTTTATGCATTAACTATAACTAGATTCCCTAAAACGTTTTTCTAATTATATATATTTGTTGACCTAAATTAAGTGTATAAAAAAACAGTTAATGAATGGGTGTTATGGAACTTAGGAGTTGTTTGATATTGATTCTAACTAGGTCCAAAGAGGGATTGGGTCAAAAAAAAGACAATTGGCATGTTTGATAATGATCTGAAAGTCAAGGACTCGGTCCAAAACATGGACTCGGTCCAAGGTTTTCATCAGATTCGGTACCCCTTTTTCTATTGGTGGACCGAGAACAAAAGTAATCAATTCCCATATTGCCCCATTCTTTTGTCACGCCTCCATTGAAGTTGCTCGCTGTTATCGACCGCAGTTATTACCTTTCACGTCCAGTCGTCTTCTTCCTCCGACGAAGCAACCGAAGACAACCTTTTTTCCCTCTCCAACTTCTGTCTTCTCTGGAATTTGCTCCCCCTTCTACCATTGCGACGCAACCCTCCTCCTCCACGTACTCCAACGTAACGATTCTCCTCCATTTACCCAGCGACGCATCATGGACTCAACATACTCCATCGCAGGTCATCCATCACCGCCCTTATCCTCCATCTCCGCCGGTAAGGCCTACAATCGATTTCTGATCCCTGTATCTTTGTTAAAACTTTTCAATCGTTTTTTGCCTGGTGGCATACAAGCTACGATTACCACAGGAACTAAATCACGTTCATCCTACCTTTCATGTGTCAAACCTGAAGAAATGTTTTTCTGATGAGACCCTCATCATTCCTTTGGAAGAAATTGAGATCAACGAGAACCTCCACTTTGTAGAGGAACCTGTTGAAATCATGGACCGGGAGGTCAAATCGACGAAACAAAGCCGCATTCCCATCGTAAAGGTCCGATGGAACGCCAAGCGAGGACCCGAATTTACTTGGGAACGTGAGGACCAAATGAAGCAAAAGTACCCACATCTATTCCCCAACCCTTGAAGCCCCACTAAAAATGCAAATTTCGGGACGAAATTCCTTCTAACGGGGGGATAATGTGACAACCGTCAAAATCAGGTCAAAGTCAACAAGTCAAACCGGTCGAACTTAATTAGTACTTGTATGTTAAAAGTTATTCTATGTATAAAAATGTGCAATTTGTATGTCAAGAACTCAAATGTCTCGAAGAATCTATGTGTTAACAATGTAAAAACCCTAAAAAGGGAGTTAAACGCATCAAAACACGACTAAGGACCCTTTCGGGGACTTAAAACAAACATAAACAAAGCATAACGGGGTTCAAGAACCTTGCATTACGAGATTATACGATAATAATGGCTAAGATCAAATCTCTCCCAAATCTCTCCAAGTATGTGAAATCTCTCCCAAATCTCTCTCAAAATCTCTCTCAACTTTTATAGTCATCCCGACCCTTAACTTGGCCAAAAACCGCTTAAAACGGGGAGTTATATCGAAAAACAGCTAATTAGAACCGAAACCCCTCTTAGGAACCGAAACCCCTCTTAGGAACCGAACCTCTTAGGAGCCGAACCCTCCTATTAGAGCCGAAGATGTCAGAACCGAGATTGTCAGAAGCGAACCACCATCCCAACCGAAGCCTGCTGACCGAACCGAGCCCTGATGCAACCGAAATAGACTGAGGGCTCGGTCTATTTCGCTTCCTTCCCACTTCGGACCGAGCCTGCCACCTTCGGTTCCTCACCTCGCACCTTCGGTCCCTTCCTCCTTCTCTCGGTTCCTTCTCCCCTCCTATCGGTTCTCACTCTCCTAAGAGCCGAACCTCGCAGGTTCGGTCCTTAATGCCAGTTTTTGACTACTTTCGCTTCCAAAGCCCGTTTTTGACGTTTTGACGGAATTTTTTCACCAAATTCATATTTTTACCATTTTTAACCTCCAGAACTCATATTTTATTTATTTTTCAGGGATTATTAATTAAAAATCATTATTTTAAATTAAGAGGAGTGTTCTACCCCATAAGTGGGTCAAGTGTACCCACTTGCCTTCCATGTGTCATCTCCTCATTTGTCCAACCTTATCCACATCACACAAACCAATGTAAACATCTCTTCAACCTTGCCACTTGCTCCAGCAACATCTATATAAAGAAATCCCTGGAGGATTTCTTTGCTCACTTTGATCAAATCCTTCACTTACACACTTCTCAAACCTTCAAGAGAGCCTCATTTTCTCTCTATTTCCCACCACTTTGTGCAAGTGTTCTTGAGTTGCTACTGCACTTTTGGTAAGTATTCCATCTAAACTCAAGTGTTATACCATAATTTCATAACACTCTTGGATCATCGACTCATATCTGAACACCAAAAATCGTTCTTAGGATCATCCAAGTCTTCACGTGTTCATCAAGTGCTCTTGACTTGACACTCCTCGACTTCAACCTTCCACTCCTTTAGAAATCACTCAAAGTGAGTTCACACCCCTACATTTTCTCATTTTCTTTAGTTTTCAGGGGGGGGGGGGAGAATACAAGTTAAAACACCAAAACATATTTGAAACTTAACTTGACAGCTTACAACAGAAAAGTTGTGACCTGTTCACGAACTGTTTTACCCAACTTAAACTTAATATTTTTCAAAACTGTTTAATACGCAAATAGATCAGGTTTATACCTTTAAAATGACTACTTTCACATCTCCATACGATTTTTCTACAATTTATGGTGATTTTTGCAAAATTGCCTATCACTGCAACATCAAAGTCGGACCAGGTTGTTAAGATGAACATTTTCACCCTGGTTTGAGACCACCAAAAATTATAAAAAAAACTTATGGATATAGTAGACTCTTTTTCCAAATATTCAGAGTTTACAGATTCAGTTTTTGACTTACGATGATTTTTTCTATAAATATTCTAAAACAGTGACAGTTAAGGGTAAAATTGTCAAATACATGTTTAAGAGTTATTCACACCTTGTAACATGTCGAGCAAGGTGTGTACGATTTACACGTAATATTTTAAAGGTCATTTTATGGAAATACAAAGACATGAATAACAAGGTTTCATTCAAACACACATCACTTTTGATAAACTATAATAGGT
Organism: Lactuca virosa; assembly: GCF_052849685.1. Taxonomy (NCBI): domain Eukaryota; kingdom Viridiplantae; phylum Streptophyta; class Magnoliopsida; order Asterales; family Asteraceae; genus Lactuca; species Lactuca virosa. The sequence continues at coordinate 474,531,341 of NC_136429.1, read as the reverse complement.
ATAGTTTGAGCACTTCGTTTGACAAAGAAAACAATAACTCAATCGACTTACAAAACAAGTATTTCATTACACACTATGTGAACTTGTTAATAAATAAATTTGTGAGAAATTCTCCTTCGGGGTACTCTTAAGTACCACAGCAAAGTCCTGTAGTTATAATCAAAATCTCCTGGAGGGAGAGCGTGATAGTTGTGTATAGATCTGTATTGGGTCTGACAAACCCGCACCCTAAGTTGCATGCAACAGCTAGACCGCCAGGTCTGGGGTGACAAGTGTCATAACATTCCGATGTCTGAAGAACTTCGAGTACGAGGTCTTCGAGTTTAGTATGGTTATAACATCTCACATGAGAAATTAACAAAACACACAGTTCATGAGGATTTAAGGAGCTTTATTTTAAATATAAAACCACACACACACACACACAATCGTAACAATTTACTTACATACACTAAGTCTTGGTTTAGTTAAGACTATAACAAACTTTTAGAAAATATTGGACTTTCTGGAAACAAACTCGTAACAAACAAAAAGGAAAATCATTCATTTTTCATTCATAAATTGCTTATGAACTCACCAGCTTTATGCTGATACTCTTTCAAAACAACTTGTATTCTTAGGTAATCAGTAAAACAGGTAATCACAAGATTTCTGAAGTCAAGACGCTAAGGCGTAGATTCTTTTGCTATATTTTGACATCATATGTAATTTATTCGGAAACATATACTCTTTAAACGATGTAACCTTTTAAATTATATTTATGATGGTTGTGTTTACTTTCTTCACTATGGTTATGATACTGAGCATGACGTTTCCGCCTGATCAACTATATTTAGCCAAGGTAGGACCAATGTATGCCGAAGAAGGATCATGGTGAGCAACAAGTCTGCAACTTACCAAAGATTCAAAGAATCAAACTTAAAAATACTATAGGAGTATTTTAAGACAAAAAGTCATAATCACAACTTCGACAACTAACTTCTTGTTCCCAAAGTTTTTCTCGCGACATTCCGCCTTATCCCCATTCTCGTACAGGTACGATGGCAGGATTCCACTTACCAGGTGATCCCTACTTTCCCAACCAAGGGAATGCCGATAGGATTGTGGAAGACCCAGAGGAAGAACCCGAAGAAGAGCCCATGGAGGATGAGGAACCCATGGAAGAAGAAGAATCCGTAGACGGTGAAGAGGAAGAAGACTCAGATGGAACCGACTCCGAACCCGAAGTTTACAATCCACACCCTGCCCCCATCCCTCCACAACGCTTCCAGAGCCCGACGCCCCAATGGGCCGAAACTATACATCGATGGAGCCGAGAGCAAGGTCAACGACCTCGCTATGGCATGGAACGAAGTTTCTACGATCTCAGCAGAGGAGGGTCAGCCGACCGAGACCTCCTAGTTATAGTTCACCGTGTCATACGCCACGAGGAGCAAACAAGAGTTAACACCCGAAATCTCATGGAAGTTGGTGCCACCAGCCAAGTCAACTCCGTTCGCATTCGCCGGTTGGATGACGACCACGATCGGACTCGAGACCGTACCGAGCTTCTTCGACGGGAAATGGCCGTGACCCGAACTGAAGTGCAAGAACTTCGAGAACATCGAGCCACTCTAGAAGAACGTCTAGAAGAAGCAGAGCGCCAAGCGGCGGAATCCAGAGCCGAAATGAGGAACCTCGTGTCTACACTTCGTGATCCTCAGAGCTTCAACCGCCGTGAGTAGTGTTTGCACTGCTCGCTTCAGTCTAATCTAGTTTTGCGGATAAATATTACAATCGTTTTCTAGTATTTCATGTCCGATCTCGCAATTTAAGTGTTTACACTTCCGGGATCTATTAGGCGGTCAAAATTTTCCCATACATTGATGTAGCATAGACCCCTTGTAGGGTCAAATTTTCCCCAATATTGTATACTAAGTTATATCAATGAAATTGACACGCTACTTGCTTTATTACCTCAAGTTCATAACATGGATTGTTTTTTTCAGATTAAATTTACTGGTGTCCGATTATGATTGTTTGATGTATAAATCAAAGTTATATATGATTAAGACCATGTCGTCCTAGAAACGATGGTTCCGCCTTGGATCTTGTTCCTTGTTTGGTTGTGGGCCCAGGGCAGACCCATTAGATTCGAAAGTTTATTTAAATCTTCATTATATATAAATATTATACATCGAACAATTGACGAATGGGCCCGGTATGGATTCTATTACAAACATTTCATGAGAATCAAAACTATCAGCATTCATAAAGTCTATATTTCATTATCTATAGACCTCTAGTATGAATGGATCCTTACAATACCTTTACAAGTCAGAATCATGATGCATATAAAGAACCAATAATGTTAGTTTTAACTCTCGACTTGTGAGCGCTATCAAAGACTTATTGTCTTTTCATTCTTGATATGGCAGAAAATGCCACCTCGTAGAATTCCTAGACGTGTCGGCACCGCAGGAGCTGCACCGCCACCACCACCCCCTCAGTTCGACCCAGCAATGTTCCAGGCTGCCGTGACAGCCGCAGTGGCAGCCGCGATAGCCCAAATCAACCCCAGTAATTCAGGAGGTGCAGGTAGTGGTGCCTCAAATTCTAATAACGGGGACGGCTAGGGATGCTTGAGAGAGTGTACCTACAAAGACTTTACTAACGGCAAGCCCAAAACCTTCAACGTAAGCGGAGGTGTCATAGCATTTCTACAATGGTTCGAGAAAACCGAGACCATTTTTGAGATATGCGCATGCCTTGAAGCAAGCAAGGTCAAATTTGCTTCATGCACATTCTCCGAAAGAGCCCTCACCTGGTGGAAGGGCCACGTCAAGGCACTAACACTCCCGGTGGCTAATGCGATAACATGGGAAGATCTGAAAACCATGTTAATGAAGGAGTACTGCCTCAGGGGTGAGATACAGAAGCTGGAAGAAGAATTTTGGGGTCTCAAAATGACAGGCTCTGACATCTTGTCGTACACCTCAAGGTTCAGCGATCTAGCCATGCTGTGTCCCGGGATGGTTCCTACTGAAAGCAGGAAGGTGGAAAGGTACATATGGGGACTATCTTCCCAAGTCCTAGGAAACGTTTTGGCCTCAAAGCCAATTACCTTCAACAGTGCCAAGGAGCTGGCACAGCAACTCATTGACCATAAAGCCAGCCATGACACTGTAACAACCACCTCTGAGCAAGCAAAAGGGGGAAACAACAAAAGGAGGTTTTGGGACAAGAAGAAGGGCCAACCTGCTCAAGACCCTGCCAAGAAACAACAAGTGGTTGCTGTGCACGCTGTCACAACCACTACCAACCCGACTCCGATAAGGCAATACGCCGGGAACATACCCAAGTGCAACAAGTGCAGCTATCACCACAACGGTGCATGCCGTGAAATGCATTGCACCAACTGTAACAAAAAGGGGCACACCGCCCGGTTTTGTAGAACTTCGGCCCAACCGAATGCACAAGCTGCCAACGCCGGAGCCAGCCGAACCTGCTATGGATGTGGAGAAGCAGGACCAGGTTGTGAAGATGAACATTTTCACCCTGGTTTGAGACCACCAAAAATTATAGAAAAACGTATGGATATAGTAGACTCTTTTTCCAAATATTCAGAGTTTACGGATTCAGTTTTCGACTTACGATGATTTTTCTATAAATATTCTAAAACAGTGACAGTTAAGGGTAAAATTGTCAAATACATGTTTAAGAGTTATTCACACCTTGTAACATGTCGAGCAAGGTGTGTACGATTTACACGTAGTATTTTAAAGGTCATTTTATGGAAATACAAAGACATGAATAACAAGGTTTCATTCAAACACACAACAGTTTTGATAAACTATAATAGGTATAGTTTGAGCACTTCGTTTGACAAAGAAAACAATAACTCAATCGACTTACAAAACAAGTATTTCATTACACACTATGTGAACTTGTTAATAAATAAATTTGTGAGACATTCTCCTTCGGGGTACTCTTAAGTACCACAGTAAAGTCCTGTAGTTATAATCAAAATCTCCTGGAGGGAGAGCGTGATAGTTGTGAATAGATCTGTATTGGGTCTGACAAACCCGCACCCTAAGCTGCTTGCAACAGCTAGACCGCCAGGTCTGGGGTGACAAGTGTCATAACATTCCGACATCTGAAGAACGTCGAGTACGAGGTCTTCGAGTTTATTATGGTTATAACATCTCAAATGAGAAATTAACAAAACACATAGTTCATGAGGATTTAAGGAGCTTTATTTTAAATATAAAACCACACACACACACAATCGTAACAATTTACTTACATACACTAAGTCTTGGTTTAGTTAAGACTATAACAAACTTTTAGGAAATATTGGACTTTCTGGAAACAAACTCGTAACAAACAAAAAGGAACATCATTCATTTTTCATTCATAAATTGCTTATGAACTCACCAGCTTTATGCTGATACTCTTTCAAAACAACTTGTATTCTCAGGTAATCAGTAAAACAGGTAATCACAAGATTTCTGAAGTCAAGACGCTAAGGCATAGATTCCTTTGCTATATTTTGACATCATATGTAATTTATTCGGAAACATATACTCTTGAAACGATGTAACCTTTTAAATTATATTTATGATGGTTGTGTTTACTTTCTTCACTATGGTTATGATACTACGCATGACTTCCTCCGCCCCTGAACGTTTCCGCCGTTCTGGTTTGGGGGTGTGACAACAATTGTTTCAGGCTCTTTGATTAACCTCTTATTTTCATCCATCCTTATCTCCGAAAGTGGAATTATATCAGGAATTTCTCCTTTGAACTTCCTCAAATAACACACATGGAAAGTGTTATGAATACCATCTAGTTCTTCTGGTAATTCCAGCTTGTAAGCTTGGTTCCCAATCCTCTGAAGAAACTTGGATGGTCCAATAAACCTTGGACTCAACTTTCATCTCTTTCCAAATCTTATAAGTCGCTTCCACAGTGAGACTTTAAGCAATACCGAATCTCCAACTTCGAATGTCATTGGTCGTCGCTTCTTGCCATCATCGATCTTTTGACGATCCTGAGCTGCTAACATCCTTTCTCTAATAAATTTTAACTTTTCATCAGTGTGGTGGACTATTTCGGGACCCATAAACTGCTTTTCTCCGGCCTCAAGCCAACGAGACGGCGTATGGTGCCATCTTAATGCTCGAATGGTAACTATTGTTGTAGGAAAACTCTACCAGGGGTAAATGCTCATCTCAGTTACCTTGGAATTCTAGGGTACATGCTCTCAACATATCCTCTAATGTTTGAATTATTCTTTCGCTCTGACCATCAGTCTGTGGATGGTAGGTTGTACTTAAACACAACTTCATACCCATTTCCTCTTGTAGAATTTTCCAAAATAGCGATGTGAAACGACTGTCACGATCCGATACAATCGTTAATTGAACACCGTGAAGTCTTACTATCTCCTTCACGTAAGCATTTGCAAGCTTATCCATAGACCATCTCATTAGCTGCTATGAAGTGTGCACTTTTAGTGAACCGATCCACGACTACCAAAATCATGTCGTGACCGTTCTTCATCTTGGGCAGTTTAGTTACAAAATCCATGGTGATGTCTTCCCATTTACCCATGGGTACAGGTAAAGGTTCTAAACTCTTATATGGTTTATGATGTTGTGCTTTAACTCTCGCACATGTTACACAATCTGCCATATACTTTACAACATCGAGCTTCATCGTCGGCCACCAGTAGTAAGGTTTCAGATCCCTATACATCTTAGTGCTGCCAGGATGAATCGAGTACATGGTCTTGTGAGCTTCTGCCACCAGAAGATCCCTTATACCTCCCATCTTAGGTACCCAAATTCTATCTTGGAATACCTTCTATCCTTGATTATTTGTACCGAATACCAACTTTTTAACTAAACGTTCTTCCTTTCGGTCATTTTTCTCTAAAGCTTATTCTTGAGTTTTCTTGATGCTTTCCACAATTGTTGAGACAACTTCTATTCTTAACGCTATTGTCCTTTTTTTTCCAGTTTTACTTTTCGACTTAGAGCATCAGCTACGACATTTGCTTTACCAGGGTGGTAAAGTATCTCACAGTCGTAATCCTTGAGTAACTCTAAGCAGCTTCGTTGCCTCATATTCAATTCTTTTTTATCAAAGAGATACTGAATACTTTTATGCTCAGTGAAGAGTTTTCACTTTGTGCCATAAAGATAATTCGTCCATATTATTAATGCGAATACTACCGCTGCCAACTCCAAATCATGAGTGGGATAGTTCTTCTCGTGCAATTGTCGAGATGCATATGCTATCACCATATCTCTCTAGGTCAAAACACAACCTAACCCAGCTCCAGATGCATCACAATAGACTGCGAAGTCTTCAACTCCGTCAGGTAAAGAAATAATTGGTGCTTCACACAACTTCTTCTTTAATTTCTCGAATGCTTCTTCATGTTTCTCACTCCATGTATATGTAGCTACTTTTTGGGTCAAAGCTGTCAATGGAGCAGCTATCGAAGAAAAGCCTTGGGTAAACCTTTGGTAATATCCAGCTAATCCCAGAAAAGCTTCAAATCTCAGTGGGACTTTTTGGTCGTTCCCATTTCATCACAACTTTAATCTTTGCTGGGTCAACCATTATTCCCTCTTGGTTAACCACATGACCCAAGAATTGGACTTCTCGAATCCAAAAATCACATTTGGAGAACTTTGCGTACAACTTCTCATTCTCCAAAACTTCTAATACTTCTTGCGGATGCTTATAATGCTCCTGCTGGCACTTTGAGTAATCAAAATGTCGTCTATGAACACTATCACGGATTTATCGAGGAATGGTTTACAAACCATGTTCATCAAATCAATAAATGTTGATGGAGCATTGGGTAGTCTAAATGACATAACCATGAACTCATAGTGTCCGTATCTTGTTCTGAATGCGGTCTTTTCAATATCTTGCACTCTCACCTTCAGCTGATGATATCCTGACCTAAGATCGATCTTTGAGAAATAGCTCGAACCTTGCAGCTGATCGAACAAGTCATCAATCCTTGGCAATGGATACTTGTTCTTTACCGTTGCCTTGTTCAACTCTCTCGAGTCTATGTACATCCTCATGCTTCCATCCTTCTTCTTCACGAATAACACTGGAGCTCTCCAGGGTGATGAACTAGGTCTAATGAAACCTTTGTCCAACAACTCCTAAAGTTGCATCATAAGCTCCTTCATCTCTGTTGGTGCTAATCGGTATGGTGCTTTCACTATTGGTGTCGATCCTGGAAACAAGTCTATTCGAAACTCTAATTGTCTATCAGGGGGGCAATCCAAGAAGATCTTTGGGAGAGACATCCTGATAGTCACACACCACTTATATTCTTTGTAATTCTTTCTTCTCCTTCTTTGCATCGATCACAAATGCCATCCTTTGGACAAAAATATTATGGCTTTCATTAGGGAAATGATTACAGAATTCACTCTACGTTTGTCCCCGTACACCATAAACGACTCTTTTCTAGGTGGGTTTATTCTCACCATCTTCTTCCTGCATATTATTTCGGCATCGTTTTCACTAAGCCAATCCATTCCTAGTAAGATTTCGAAACTGTTCAACTCAATGGGTAATAGCTCCTCGTGGAATTTATTCCCATTCAAGTCGATGATGATGTTTTTAATGCAATCGCTACCAGGTATGAATTTACCACTGGAAACTTCTACAACTAGAGCATTATCAAGTTTATCTACAGGCAATGCTAGTCTTCCACCAAATTTATGCGATATAAAGGAGTAATTTTCTCCAGAGTCACATAATATATTGGCAGGCAATCCATTTACAAGAAAGGTACCTGAAGCGACATCTGCTTCATCCCTTGCTGCTTCCAGGGTCATCTGGAATGCTCTTGCCTTTGGCCTCGGCGGGACATCAAGCCTTGCTGCCTCCTTCTTCTTTGGGTAGTCCTTAGAAATATGCCCTTCTTCGTTACATCCGAAACACACCTTCTTGTTGAATGTGCACTCATTGGCATAATTCCCAGACTTTCCACACTTGAAACAAGTCACCTCCTCACCACACTTTCCAAAGTGCTTTTTTCACTTCTCACACTATCTTGCTTCACCTCCACCTACTCCAAATTTCGTGGAACCAGACTTCGAGAACTTGATTTTATTGTTGGACCTTGAAGATCCATCAAACATCATTTTGTCTCCTACCTCATCTCTCTCCAGACCCTTCTCCCTTATCTGGGTCTCAACATTCTTAGCTACCCAGATGGAGGATTTCAAGGTGGTCGCTTGTTTGACCATTGGACCAAAGTCTGCCGGTAATCCATTGGTAAACTTGTTGACCTTGGAGAGTTCAGTTGGAACTAGGTAAGGAACAAGTTTCATCTTCTCCGTAAAACTTGCAACATTCTCGGTGACGATCATTTTTCCCTTCTTTAGGTTCTGAAACTCGTTGTTGATCTCCAATAGATCCTGCTCAGAGCAGTACTGCATTTTTAGTTGCACCAAAAAGTCTTCCCAAGGCATCTTGCTAGCTTCTCCCTTTGGCATGGTATCAGCTAGTAGCTTCCACCAGCTCAGTACCCCTGGCTTTAACAGTGTAACTGCGAGAGCGGTATTCTGTTTGTTGCTACAGTCGCAACTTTCAAACACCATCTCCATCTCGGAGATCCAATCCATGACTTCCATCGGTGTTGGGCTTCCAGAAAGACTCGTTGGTTTGGATTGCATGAAATCTGTAACATCCGGGATTTATCAGGTATTATGTTTGTTTTTATTCAAGTCTTAATTATGAAATATGGAATTTTGGGGCGGAGCGTACGCTGGGCGTACAGGGTGTACGAACGACGTATGCATATGAGGCGCGGATCGGGGGAGCCCCATGCGTACGCTGGGCGTAGGGTGGCCAGATGCAAACCCTAAATTTTAGGGTTTGCACCCGATTTAAACAACTTATAACCTCCAAAACCCATATCCTCTCAGCCTCCCTTGTCCTCTCAGCGCCCAACTCGAACTCTAACCCTCCTGTTTGTATTTTGGAGCTTACCTTGAGTTTTTGGTGTAATTTTGGTGGTTTTGAAGAAGGAGTTTGAAGAAGGAGCAAGAGCTTGGAAATGGCTTGTAGAGGCAGAAGTTTGGCATCATTTCTGACTCATTTGAGGTATCAAGCTTCAAACATGACCATTGCATGCTTAGTTATAGTTTTGGGGTGTTTTATGTGATATTTTGACTCCATAGTTGAGGTTTCTTGTATTCTGGTAGTTTCAACCCATAAGAGTTGTCCTTTTGAGCTCTTGGAAGAATTTAGAGTCATAAAAATGGGATCTTGATGGTTAAGCCACAACCATGCAAGTGTAAGATGGTCACAAAGTGTGTTTATGGACTTAATTCATGTCTTAACCCCCATCCATGCATGCAAAGACATAAAGTTTCTGACTTTATAGCTTAGGACGTCTTAAAGGACCTGGATCTATGTTTTGGACGTAAGGACTTAGGGGATTAAGTCATAAAAGGAGTTCTAAGGAAACTGACCAGTACATTGGGCGTACTCCTGGTACGCTGCGCGTACTAGGTCAATTTATCGCTTCTGGTCAAGGCCAGCGTACGTGCCAGGTACATCGCACGTACACATACACAATGGTTAACATGGACTTTTGGGCCTTAGAAGATTGGGCCTGGATTTGTTGGGCCTCATGGCCCACTGTGGACTAAGGCCTCTACGCCTAGGACTAAGATTTATGGTATTGGGCCTTATTGGGCTTTAAGGCTTAAAGTAAGGGAATTGGGCCTTAATTTAATTAGGAGTTGGGCCTTGGGAGAAAGAGGCCCAATAGGCCAAGGATTAAGAAACCTTGCCTTTGGACATGGATTAGAAGTTTGGTCCATAAGGGAGTTCTATTTGGACCCAATGACTGATTAGGGAATTTATTATACTTTATGGAGAGCAGTTACGAGCCAACCAATGAGTACGATTTCGGCATACACAGTGAGCTGAGTCTCCCTTTGTAGAAACTATGGGTCGAAGGCACCAATGTCGGCCCACTAGTATTGATATGACTTAGTAATTGTTTTTGTGATAATTATTAAGGTGGTATGTATTGTTTGATGCTTATGTGTGATATACATGATTTATGTGGTAGTGGTAGGGGCGAAATAGACCATGTAATCGGTTGGAATAAAATCGATGGGTAGGTTGGGCACCCAGGTATGCCTGACAGGGGTAGGTCGGATACCCCGGTATGTCTGACATGGGTAGCTTGAGCACCTAGGTATGCTCAGCAGGGTAGGCCGGGCACCCAGATATGCCTGATAGTATGTTTATGATTTGTATGTGGTATGTAGGGGAAATTCACTAAGCTTCGTGCTTACGGTTTTTAGTTTTGGTTTTAGGTACTTCCAGCTCGAAGGAGAAAGGGTCGGCTTGATCGCATCGCATCATAACATGATTTTCCTCATTAGTGATTTTGGGATTATGACTTTGATGATGATTTTATATGTATCGTTGGATTGCACAACTAACTTTTTTATGTTCACATGGTTTTGGGAAAAATGACATGGTTCATCTTATGATTGTTAAACTTAAAAATGAAAATTTTGGTTTGTACTTTTAGGGGTGTTACAAGTTGGTATCAGAGCCTTGGTTTGGGGGATTCGGGCACACTCTCGGGTGTGTCTAAACTCAAATCTAGTGTTTGAAAGGTTTTTACAAGAAAAATAATTTTTCTAAAATTTAAAATTAAGGGTTTTTTAGAAAGAATAAGGAGTGTGATGTGTGCAATCGACCGAGCTCAAGTAACTTTTCCCCAAGATACCATACATGTTCGTTATGATATATGTTATGATTATGAGAATTGCTTGCTGGATCAGGGATAAGGATCTAGGGAGGATTCCTTGTATGCCTACTATATGTGTATGAGAATTGCATGTTAGATTAGGGCTAAGGATATAGGAATGATGCCTTGTATGCCTGCTGTATGTGTCCCTTGAGTTGTATGCTAGTACTGATTAGTCAGTGATACGATGGCCTGGTTAGTATATGCTTGGTTTGGTTACTCAATGCTCGAATGCTGCTTGCTTTGTGCCATTAGTAGTTCTAGTTACCCCTAACTAACTAGTAACCGAATACGCTAAGTTACATATTGTGAGGACTAAATAATTTCAGAAGGCTAGGTTTAGCCCTATTGCGCAGCTCTTCTTTGAGTCCAACCCTTGTAGGGAGAGACCTCTCATTCGAAGAATTATCTGGTCTCAGTAATATGTAATGGTATTCGTGAGTTAGTTAGGGAGATATCACATGGACTTCTTATGTAGCCGATGGTGAAGAGTGGGTCGGCGATTACCCTAGGGCAAGCCTAGGATGAGATTAGTGTGGAGAGCAGTAATAGTGAAAGGGACTTGGTGAAGTCAAGGCAATCCTTAAGTAAAGTACGGATAGATGTGGAAGGTAGTATGTGTTGGATTAGGTGTCTAAGCCCATAACTATAATTGGTATGTACTTGACCCGAGAGTAGCATGGTCCATTTGGGTTGCATATCACCACGACAATTTGATAGGATGGATTTTTGAGAAGAGGTTATTTATGAGTTATTAATATATTAAAAGTTCTAATTATGTAAATTAGTATATATATATATATATATATATATATATATATATATATATATATATATATATATATATATATATATATATATATATATGGTTTGCGCTTATGATACATGATGGACTAAGTTTATGGATGAATCCATAAAGCGTTAGCCCACTTGATTCATGGATCATGGATAATAAGCCCAAGAGTATGGATTAGGGTTTACCCATGACTCTTGGATTCCTAACATATATATACTTGACCCCATACCTAAAATAAACCACTCTAAAGTTCTATGAGTTCATATGAGCTGATTTGTATGCAAGAAACTCTCTCAAATGTTATCCTTTGTCTATGGTGTGTTGTGAACCATTTGAGGTGTCACACTTGGGGCAATAAGTTCTTAAAGGCCAAACACAACAAATTCTACAAGCTACATGAAGAGGTAAATTCTATAACTAGTATTTTATGTTGTTTATGTCAATTGCATGCTAGTTGTAGGCTTAATGCTTTGGAAACAATATTGCATGTAGAATTAGAGAAAACATAGATCTAAAGCATTTAGGGTTGTATGTGCACCATAGGATGTTGTAGTATTCTAAAACTCATCAGTGGTATCAGAGACTAGGGTTGTTTTCTATTATACTTGATGCTTATTCTTTTTTAAAGCTGGAAAAACTACAAATTTCGTTTCTGCATGCCCACCACGACGTGGCAATATTTACCATGACGTGGTGATGCATCTGTGTGCAAAATTTCGAGTTTTTTGGCCAAATTGGATTAGGATCATTACCCCAAACTGTTTTTTGAACCATGAAATTTGTTTTTTGATATGGTAATGATCATGATTATCCAATTAAAAGATAATTGTCATAATTTCAAGATTTGTATTAGTTTATATGATTAGGCCAATTTCTTGAAGATTGATGATATGAATTATCTTGCTCTTATGAGTTTAACTAGATCATGTATGTATTATTTGATTATTGTGTTAATTAAAATAATGATCTAAATGATTTTAATGAAATAAATAACTTGTCCTCAAGTTATGGAAAATGAAAAGTTTTTCTTATAAAAGGTCATTGAAACTCATAGGTTATAGAAAATGAAAGGTCTCATTTTTAAGAGTCATTTTAAATGGTTTTGAAGTCTTCCATAACTTGTCCTCAAGTTATGTAAATTGAAAAGTTTTTCATAAAACCATATTAAACTCATACGTTATGGAAACCAAAAGTTTTGACAAGTTTCAAAAGTTGCCCTCAAGTTTTGGAATTTGTAAAGTTTCACTTATGAATACTTTAATTCCAAATTAAACCCTAGAGTTTTAAAAGTTAAAATTCAACCCCTTATACTATTATATTATTATAAGTTTAATAATTATATATATATGTATAAGAATAAGTCAGTCTTACCGTTAGTAGGCCTCATTCACGAAGCCGATCTATAAGGGGGGTATAAGGTTACTGCCTATAAAATGGTAGTTTAATGGGTGTCCACTCTCACCCACCACTTCCTTGACTGGTGGAGGGTCGTTAGCCGAATGGGTAGGATAGGACACTAATTCTCATTATAAGTATAATGATAATTATTAAGTAACTAAACTTTTATTAAATTCCCAATCTTAGTTACTTAGGAAAAATGTGAATTTGGTGCTAATCCATGAAATTGCACTTTCCACCTTGCCAAGTCGTTAGGAGCATGTGTGGTTAACCGGTACACTAACTTGGACTAACAAGGGTGACAAAGGGTAGCTCGATGTTTGTCATAGATCAATGGAGCGTGTGTGGTTAACCGGCACATTGATTAGGTGATAAATGACATCGAGAGTACCAAGCTAATTTGCATGGTTATTCACACCTTGTTTGTGATCCTCGGTATCCCAGTCACAAACTTGAAGGGCACAATCGATATTTAAACATGCCATTGAAAAGTTCAATGATCTCAAAGGATCTAGGAATTTCAATTCATTTAAAACTTAATAATCAATTTCTTTTTTCATGGTGGAAATTGGTAAATCGTCGTTTAGCTACCTTCAAATATTTTGCAATTGGATTACGACATCCCTCTTCCAGATTTTAAAATATTGTGTTGGGTCCTAGCCTTAATATTTCATTTGGGTGTTATATTAAGGACTTAAATCAACATACTTGATTTTCTCCTTTGTAGATGTCTAGTTCAGACAACCATGGCCTTTCCAAATATTTTGGAATAAGATTTCCTCATGAAGATGATGTTCCATGGTTGGATCGTGGAAGTGGAAATCATTCTTCACTTCCTCCACCTCCTCCAATAATTCTCCCTAACCCACAAGTTCAAAGACTTGAAAAATTCAAGGTCACTTAAGCCCTACTTGCAATGAAACATCAAGATGGAAGGTTTGTGTGTACTCACGTCTTGGAGATGAAGTCACATATTGACAGGCTGAGAGTATTAGGTGTCGTTGTCTCGAGGAAGTTAGCTGTTGATTAGGCTCATCAATCACTTCCCGAGTCATATAGTGAGTTCATTAAAGATTACTATATGACAAACCACAACATGACCCTTATTGATATTACCAATTTGCTTGTTGCTGCTGAATCAGCAATGATTTGGCGCACTGGAAAAGCAAACTTAATTGGAAGATCTACTTCTCAAACTTCCATGGACATTGACAATGGAAACATCGGAAGTCCAGAAAAGATTTCTCTTTCAAAGGGAAAAGGAAAGGCTAAATCTGTGACTGTCCCATGTACTATTCCCAAAGAGTCCATATGTTTCTATTGCGAAAAGAAGGGGCATTGGTTGCGAAGCTGCCATATTTACCTGAAAGATCGCAAGGATGGTAAAGTCAAAAAGTTTGACTCTACTTCAGGTAAGTCCATTATCTAACTCTATTAAGTTCCTATTTGGAGATTCTTAATACATGATGTAATGTAATTACATTTTGATGTTTTGTAGAATCAAAGAAAATAAAGGAAGCTTAAAGGAAGAGTAAGATGATTCTGATCGTGAAGAGATGAATTTCGATCGCATGGTTCGATGATCAGAATTTTGAGCTGTTGCTTAAGAGTTATGATAGATTGCTTAGGAATAGATAACAACATAGTTTTCATATGTATTTGCATTGTAAGGATAAGTTTTCCGCAATTTTTATAAATAAAGAAATTTTTTGAAATTTATCTTATTTTAAGTTTCATTACAATGGCATTTGTGAAAATGGTTGTTTATATGTTTCCATTGATAGCAATATTGGAAAATGGATTTGATTCTTTCGTTTGTGGTAGTGTCATAATTTACCAAATAAGGAAAGATTCTCATCACCCAAGTTTCAGTTGGATAGAAACTTGGAATCATGCAAGTTGTATTGTGTGATGAATGAGAATTTTCATCTTTGGGAAACAAGACTAATTCCTTGTTCACATGTATATGTGAGTCAAGTGAAGGACTAGGGGATTGGGTACACTTGGTGGTGCACTTGTCAGGTCCACCACAAAGAGCGATAAGACTATTCGTTATAATTTACTAAAGTTTAGTAAATGTGGTTATGCTTACAAGTTTAAGTGTAATTCTGAAACATTAGAATAGTTTCAATGTTTGGTAGAACGAATGAGAAGAATCAAATTCGGCAGAAAGATAAAAGTTTCTCCAATCTGAAGAGATGGGAGAGTACTTGAATATCGTGTTTTATGATTATCTTAGTGATTATGAAATCATATCACAATTGATCCTCTAAGGACATCTTAGTGCATTTGTATGGCTAAGAAGAGGAATCGTGAATTGTTGAAATGGTTAAATCAAGAAGATAAATCATACTTCGTTCGAAAATCAAGTTTTAGAGTCATACACCAAGATCGAGCCTTGAGTGACATAATCTTAAGAAATGTTTATAACACTTGTCAAATGTAGAGTAAAATGTTTCTTACTCTTGTACATTTGAAATATGTAAGTTGTGATGTCTTGGTAAGGACAAAGACCAACTAAGACCAATTATGCGAAGTGTTTATCTTGATAAGAATCCGTACTAACTCTTGAATATTTGTTTGTCAAAGAATGGTTCATGACAAGAGAATTTTATATGTCAAGAGGTCAGTAGGAGTCTTAAGGATCTTGACAAGTTTCAAGAACTAATCAAGAATAAACCTATTGTTAATCACTAGCACACGACCTGAGGTTGGTAACCTATCGTGTTGACATATTCTTGTTTCTGTGCCCATTCCAGCTAAAGTTGACTATGCATGTGAATTCTATGAGTTCTCAATTGTCTACATAAGGCGTAGCACCTGGATCAATGAAAGTTTCATTGATCAGTATGGGTGAGTTGCTTAACAACTTGGAATACATGGTATGCCCTTGTGCTACCAAGTGGCAAGAAATTAAGATTAAACAAGTTCAGTCCATATGAGTTTGGATTTGTCACTAACCTTATCTTATGATTATGGTTTGAGAAATTCACATGGATAGGAACACATACACCATAAAATCTAAGTGTCATAAGGTTTCTCTCCAATTCATGAAAATGATTGTGAGGAAACGCATTCACTAAGTAGATTTTAATAGTTAGAAATTGTGATATTTGCATTCTCAAATTCGATTATGATTACGACATCCCTCTTCATAGTTCGAATTATGAGAAATGGCAAAGGTCTAAACATTTTAGACTTATTGTTGTAAGTTCTAAAATTGTTTAGACACACATGTGAGCTATCTAAGGAAAGGTGTATGAGTTTGAGAAGCCTAGATAAAGTCTTATCGAAGCATCTCGTATCCGAAATCTGAACTTTGGAAAGGAAGTCAATAAGTATTGATTTCTAGAAGTCCAGCTGATTTCTGAATACATGTCAAAGCTAGTGGGAGCATAAGTGTTATGCTAGTAAGATAATAATTATTATGCTAGTGGGAGCATAATTATTATGGAAAGTGTTGAAAGTTAGCAATGTTAATTATAGAAAAACAAAAGGTTTCAAATCGCAAAGTTGCAGGGTTTGAAAATTTGTTTTGCTATAATTAAGGAAGAGGAAATTATACTTCATTTCAAAATCTAAAAGCTTAGATTGAGTTTTTAATCAAATTTAGTCAAATATATATGAATGTTATGTTGGAATGGTTCAACATAAGGAAATTCTATATATACATGGAAATGTTAATTGCGTTCTCAAAATTCGATTATGATTACGGCATCCCTCTTTATAGTTCGAATTATGAGAACATGGAAAATAGAAATATTATAGCAAAAGACTGGTCAAGTATCATGTCTTTATGTTAGACATTATGAATCGCATCCCATATGCTTCGGGTATAGGATCGATTGTGTATGCTATAATATTATCGTGTTCTAATTTTTCCAAATGCCTAGGGCATTAAGAGGGAAAAAGGAATAGAACCGGATATGACTAAAGTGGTTAAGCAATTGTCGAGGACAATCTGAGGTTTACCAAAGATTGGTTGCTTCTGGACAGTTGGAAGTATGTTCTGAATTTTGAAGGGACCATATTGACATACTTTGAGAAGAGGTCACTCTTGTTCAGAAGTGATATTCAAAATGGGAATATGGAATGTTTCCATAATGGGAGTTGGAGATTAAGAGTATATGAGAAAGTTAGAAACTTTTATGCAAGAAGGATGTTCAAAGGAATGTACTTTGAATTTGAGACTTCGCTTCCTTGGAATTATTTTGTTATCAATCTCTAGTGGAAAGTTTTGTAATATCGTTGGTCAAGTCTCTGTGACTTTTGGTACCATGACGTTACAAAGGCTACATTGCATGATAGCTTAGCAGTGACAAGAATTTTTAATTCTTACACTTGCAGTAAAGATTTGGAATTGTGAAATGAGCATCATTGAAATGTTTTCAATTGATCTATTTCACAAAGTAAGACCATAGAAATCATAGTGTGCATGCTTGGAGCATGGGACAACTATTGTTTTAATTTAAGTGTTAAGTTGATAAATCGAAACATTATACAATGAATAATGTGTAATCAATATGGTGATTAAATAAAAGGTGTTTTATTTATATTCATAAGTTCTGAGACCATATTCGATTCAATTATTCTTGTGTTTCACTTTTCATGTTTTGACTTCCCGAATAACTAGGTTATTCAAATTATCCACAGTCGATCATACTTTGGAAGTAGGTATTGAATCAAGACTGTCATGAATCTGACTGTAGATTGTCTAGGTGTTTTAGACATAGCACAAGTTTGTTGCAGTGTTCATGAGTACTCCTGGAATAAGATTTGAGTATTGGATTAAACCCATGCTCATCTGAATCACTTCATGTATTTTATCACGAGTGATTGTGAGACGATAATATCTTATATTCTTGAAACCAAGACATGTGAGTTGTAATTTACAAGTCGGTTGCACATGGACATATGTAAATGCACCAGTAACTTGGTGTTATAAAACATATTGTTGTGTGTGATTTGATGGGTAAGTACAAGTGAGCATTTGATTCAAAGTTTATCCATTCCTTTTACTCTTAGGGGGTTAAAAGCGATATCTATGGGCCCCTCGATGATTTAGTGATGACACCCTAAGCGCTTGGGCAAGCCTGGACTGATTTGATTTGTTCAATTAGTCGGTCGTAATAAATCAGAAATCGGGAAACAACAGATGGACAGAAAGAATGATTATAATCCATGTCTCAGTACATACGATATCTAGAATGGAGGAATATATGATCCCTTATCTAATGGACGCGTCATTGACTAGGTCGGAGTTCGACAGCGGCTTTTAAGAGCTACGATTGCTAGTCGGGTTGTGGAGTCGTACTTGCAATAATAGTTATTAGACTTATCCAAGTGGGAGATTGTTCGATTAGGTGTCTAAGCCCATAACTATAATTGGTATGTACTTGACCCGAGAGTAGCATGGTCCATTTGGGTTGCATATCACCACAACAATTTGATAGGATGGATTTTTGAGAAGATGTTCTTTATGATTTATTAATATATTATAAGTTCTAATATATTAATATGAAATCATATGATTTAATTAGTATTGATCAATAATTAATTTGGAATTAATTTAGTGATCAAAAGAGACTAATTAAATCAATGGGGGCTAATTATGTAAATTAGTAATATATATATATATATATATATATATATATATATATATATATATATATATATATATATATATATATATATATATATGGTTTGGGCTTATGATACATGATGGACTATGTTTATGGATGAATCCATAAAGAGTTAGCCCACTTGATTCATGGATCATGGATAATAAGCCCAAGAGTATGGATTAGGGTTTACCCATGAGTCTTCGATTCCTTACATATATATACTTGACCCTATAGCTAAAATCAACCACTCTAATGTTCTATGAGTTCATATGAGCCGATTTGTATGCAAGAAACTCTCTCAAATGTCATCCTTTGTCTAAGGTGTGTTGTGAACCATTTGAGGTGTCACACTTGGGGCACTAAGTTCTTAATGGCCAAATACAACAAGTTCTACAAGCTACATGAAGAGGTAAATTCTATAACTAGTATTTTATGTTGTTTATGTCAATTGCATGCTAGTTGTACGCTTAATGATTTGGAAACAATATTGCATGTATAATTAGAGAAAACATAGTTCCAAAGCACTTAGGGTTGTATGTGCACCATAGGATGTTGTAGTATTCTAAAACCCATTAGTATGGGCCCGTACTACTGAAAGAAGAGGATCTGTGCTCGATTCAAGGAGAACTGAGATTAAACCAGGGAACTTGTAGTGTGTGTAAGGTCTCTCGATATTATGTATAACTATGACGATTGTGTGGTATGTTTCAGAATGGTGATGACACGTCATGGAACAGGGGGCTCAGGATGTGGGTCTGGTTCGGGTACGAGTTCCGAGCCGATTGATGAGGGATTGCGCGAGTTCATTGCATCCGAGCTTACAAGAGGCATCCTTGAGTCGACCCCGATGATTTCGGGTCGATCAAGGAGGGTATCATCGAGATGATTGAGGATCGTCGTAGGGTATTCAGAAGAGACATGGCACCTGGCCAGTCAAGGACTCGTACGCTCTCCTTCAAGGATTTCAGGGGATGCGGAGCACCAGACTTCTGCGGGGTGAAGGACCCCATTGCAGCCAGATGATGGATAGCGGATATCGAGTGTGCTCAGATGACGAGCTTCTACCATGAGGGGTTGAAGATCAGGTTTATCGCGGGGTGTTTGAGGGATCGAGCTAGGGATTGGTGGGAGGAGGTCGGTTACTATGACAACCCAAAATTTCTATTATGTACAACCATTCACTTCAATAGAAGTCAGAACAGTTTATGCTAACTTTCAAGCTTTCTGGAGTAAGTTTGAGTGTTTAGAAGTTAGTACTTTAAGAGATAACAGGAGAGAGGATGCCCTAGGGTTTATTATGCAACAATAATGTCCCAAAACTCCAAGAGTTTGGATTTTACGGCCTAAACAAAGGTGTTTACGGCCGTAAACCCTAAAAGGGGGAATAAATATGACACTTAGTCATTATTTACCACTTTTTCACATTTTCAAGATCCAAACTCAAATCCTCTCAAGTATCATCCAACTTTTCTTCTTGATCTTCAACTTTGTAAGTGTTTCTATCCCTAAAAAGTTGATATCTTACTTAATCTAGTGATCTTACATGATTCCATCCGTGAAATCATTCCAAAAGTGTAGATCTTCAAGTTTCACCAAGAACACCAAGAACACACACTAGTGTTCTTGGACTTTTAGCACCTTTTCAAGCTTCTACCTAGTAAGTACTATTACCCTAGTGTATTATAAAACTTGTTACACTTCTAATCATCAAGAAAACACCCAAGAAACACAAGATCAAAGGTGTTTACGGTCCAAGATGTTCTTGAACCGTAAACCCTAATAAAGGGGCCAAAATGTGCCCTAGTCCCTTACCAAGCCTTGGATACTAGTCTAGATCATATCCTTAAAGTGCTTAGAACTTGAAACATCAAAAAGACCATAAACCATTTGGGTTTACGGCCGTAAACCCAAGGAGAAGTGGTCCAAGGACCGTAAACTCCACAAAGGAGTGAAATGGTGCCCTAATCACTTCCAAAGGCTTAGATATGAAGTAGGAATGCTTCTTATGACCTTTTAAGCTTCAAAACTCAGCATGGTAAAAGTACCACGAGTTTACGGCCGTAAACTCATGGGTTTACGACCGTAAACTCAATAAGAGTTGGTCACAAAACCGTAAACTCCAAAGGAGTTTACCCTTGAACCCTAAACTCAATTACAAGGTCCTACCACCCTTAGATGCAATCCTTAGGACTTATAGCACTTAAATCAAGTGTTTTACATGTCTTAGGATGTCTTAAATTTGGTTAATTAGTTGTTTTATGACTAATTGGATACATATATGTGTTATTATATGTTAACTAGGATCATTGTGTGTGTACAAGTCTTCACTTGACACTTAGCATCCTACATCATCCGTTCATCCAAACCACTCACTACAGGTGAGTTCATAGCCCTTAATCAATCCTTTTAAATGATTTTAAATGCTTTCATGGGGGGAATACAAGTAGAAAACAGGAAGTTATAGAATCAATCATATGTGATTTATAACTGTGTTTTCAACCAACTGATTTCACATACTTCAAAATGTGTTAAATATAATGGTTTTCAGTTATTTTATTCTTTGTTATCAAATGAACTACTTTTGAATCATTTTATAAACTGACATCAAGTCATTATTACTTATTGTTCAAAACTCTTAAGTGTATTACAAAACCTCTTTCAACTTATTGTTAAAAACCATATCTATACACTTATGTTTCATACATATATGTATTGATATGAGAGCTTTCATTCTTTCTTCAGTTCAAACACTCTTGTGTAGCAAGGGTGTATAAACCTACTTGGACATTCAATCTACATTCCAATAAACTATTATAGGTATAGTTTAGGAGATACAAAATATTATTCCTAGTACAAGGAATTACACAAGAGTCAGTTCATTAATGAGTCTATACAAATATACTAAATACTATATGAAGAGATACTATTACTTGTCATACAGAGAGAAATACTATATAATATACAGAGAGAGATACTATATATACTATACGGGACTGACCATCCTACACCTGGCTGCTAGCTACATCGGGACCTGTTCATCGACGGATGTTCTCGGTTGTACTGTTCGGCGAGTTTCCACGCCGTGATTATCCTAAGGCAAAAGGATACGATTTCAATGATTATATAATTCCCCCTATTACTTTTATTTTGTGACACATTCACATAAACGACGAGGTATACTATATATTTATAATGATAGTTGCACATGGGAAAAACCTTCATTGATACAGAAATGCAAACCTTCAAAGCATTCGGGTCTTGGTAGAAGACTACTTTTTTTACTAGTAGGAAATATGGGATTTTCTAGGGTTTTCACACTTATACTAAATGTTTCATTAAACATTTACAAGTCTTTTATAACAGCTTTTCAAATCAATGACACTAAAATACTTATGAATTCACCAGCTTTATGTTGATCTACGCTTTCAAAATAACTTGTATTCTCAGGTCACCAGTAGACAGGTACGATGACCAGGTTTTGAGAAGACGGAGCACAGACAAGACTCGTCTTTTATTTTGATTACATATTTTGGTGTCTTATTACTATGAAAGAACACTCATGTATTAAAACTTTAATTTTAATGCAATGGATGATGTTGTTGCTTGTTTACTACTTTGCACTGTTATGATACTTTACATGACGTCCTCCACCCCTGAACGTTTCCGCCGTTCTTGGTTTTGGGGTGTGACAGATTTGTATCAGAGCATTGTTTTATAGTGAATTGAGTATATCAACCCATAAAAGATATACAGACTATAAATATAATGGGATTAAAATACTCTGACCAAGAGTTTATACTTTTAAATAATAAAATATTTAACTAAGTATACATGCCTGCATTCATACTAAAAATCAGTGTCACGATGACAAAAACAAAAGTATTACGATTGTTGAATATCACAGGTAAGCTCGGGGATGTATGGTCAGTCCTGGGAGTGGCATAGCCTGATCAACTATGCTGGTCCGAGGAGTGATTAGCATATGCCCAAGAATGGTTGTGATATGGCAACAAGTCTAAAAACTTACCAACACTACCACAATGAAATACTATGGGAGTATTTGGTGTTACTATAATTACTTATCTGCGAACTAAAAAGGTCTTTATCAGTAGGTCAATAGTTGCTAAGTGGATACACTAAGATTATATGTACCTAGGACGTCATAGACTTAGAATCTGTGATCTTTGCTTTACTTCTTGTTCCTTGTTTGGTTGTGGGCTTAGAGTTAGGGTCACTTATTCGAAGGTCTATCCTGTCCTGAGTACATATAACTGGTATGCACTAAACAAGTATTGGAGTAACTGATAAAGATCATCTTATAATTATCTAATTAGTACGTCTATTTAGTTATTTCTTATATCCCTTTTCTCGCGTAGATATTATGGCTGGATTCCATCCCCACGGCGACCAGTACTTCCCAAACCAAGGCGATGCTGGATGGCTAGAGGAAGAACCAGAAGATGATCACCCAATCCCTTTGGATGATTACCATGCTGAAGGCTTTTCTGATAGTTCTGACTCAGAGCCTGAACTCAACAACCTACCCCAAGTGGGTCAGGTCCCGAATCTCAACCCCCAACCCGCGTTTCAAGGTCCCACACCCTTGTGGGCAACAAACTTGAATCGCTGGAGCGACGAACAGGGTCAACCCTTACCCCACTATGGGGACCGAAGCTTCTATGACCTTAGCGGAGGTGGCTCTGCGGATCGAGCTCTGCCTGTTATGATCCATAGGATTGCTCGAAATGTCGAGCAAGGTCGAGCAGCCATCGACCGAGTCATGGAAATTGATGCCAACTCGGGCGTTAACACCGTCCGCATTCGACATCTGGAAGACGCTATCGAAGGGACGAGAAGAACCAATGAGACTCTGCGGCAACAGTTAGCTGCATCTCGGACCGAAGTCATAGAACTTCGAGTTCGTCAAAGGGCTCACGAGCGACATCTCCAAGAGGTGGTACGTCAACTGGCGGATATGAGGATTCTCCCCAGGAATTCCCATCGCCGGTAGAAGATGTCTAGTACATCTTTTCTTTTGATATAAGGAATAACCTTTCCTAACTGAGCTCTAAGTAGCACTTTTCTGTAAAATATTCCTGTCTCTCAAGTACTTTCTTAGATTTCTAAACTGTCGACATTTTCCTTATGGTATGATGTAAGACCTATAGTTAGGTCATTTTCCCGAACTCATTTACGTCTTATATACCAGTAATTTCGGCAGTTATCTAATCTATTTAGAAATTCATACTCTCATTTGATATCGAACTATGGCGACTTAGTTCACAAGACACTTTCATTCTTTATACTATTGGATTCTTATCATTGTTTCTATCTTTTCAACTTGAAGTTAAAAGATGCCTCCTCGCAGAAATCCAAGGCGTAACAATAATAACGAGACACCGATACCACCACCTCCACCACCTCCTCAGTTCGACGCTGCTATGTTCCAAGCAGCTGTCACGGCGGCCGTAGCGGCTGCCATGTCACACATCAATACTCCTGTCCCTAGTGGATCGGGAACAGGTGCACCTCCTTCCAACCATGGCGAGAGTCATGGGCACCCCCGGGAATGCACCTACAAGGATTTTACAAATGCCAAACCCAGAAATTTCAATGGAACTGGAGGGGTTATGATCTTAAGGCAGTGGATAGAAAAGACAGAAGCAGTCTTTGAAATCTGCGCCTGCCCAGAGAACAATAAGGTCAAGTTTGCTACTTGTACCTTTTCTGACAGGGCTTTAACTTGGTGGAATGGCCACGTTAAGTCACTGACTCTGATAGTGGCAAATTCGATAAGCTGGGAGAACTTGAAAGCCATGCTGATGAGAGAGTACTGTCCACGAGGGGAAATTCAAAAACTCGAGCAGGAACTCTGGGGTCTTGTAATGGTTGGTTCTGACATATCAGCCTATACTAATAGATTCTGTGATCTGGCAATTCTTTGCCCTGATATGGTTACTCTAGAGAGCAAGAAAATAGAGAGATATATTTGGGGACTGTCGCCCCAGATCCAGTCAAGTGTGTTAGCATCAAGGCCTGTTACTTTTGACAGCGCTAAAGAGCTGGCCAATCTCTTATAGATCACGGAAACTACCAGAACCCAACAATTTCTACACCCGAGCAACAAAAGGGAAACAACAACAACAACAAGAAAAAGGGGTGGAACAAGAGGAAAAGCGGGACTTCACAAGAATCCTCAAAGAGACAACAACTAGTTACAATCAATGCTGCCACGGTAACTCCTGTTGTCCCTGCTAATCCCTTACCAGCGAAGCCTTATGCCGATAATCTTCCGAAGTGCAACAAATGCACCTTCCATCACAACGGACCTTGCCGGGAAATGCAGTGCACTAACTGCAACAGAAGGGGGCATACTGCCCGTTTCTGCAAGACTCCAGCAAGGCCGAACTCTCAAGTTCCTAACACCGGTGTGGGCCAAGCTTGCTACGGTTGTGGCGAAGTGGGCCACTATAAAAGGAACTGCCCTAAGGCAGGGATAGCTGGCGGAGTAGGAAGAGTTCTGGCCATGGGCCACGAGGAAGCGGTTGCTGACCCCACCGTGGTCACTGGTACGTTTCTCCCCGATTACTCTTATGCATGCATACTTTTCGACAGTGGAGTGGAGAAAAGCTTCGTAAACTAGAAATTTGCACACTTGCTTAAACAAAAACCACGTGCACTAGATGAATCATTCACTGTAGAAATGGCAAACGGGAAAACGGAAAGTACTAACTGCATATACGTAGGTTGTACTCTAACTTTAGATGGTCATACTTTCAAAATAGACCTCATGCCGGTCCCAATTAAAAGTTTCGACGTCATAATCGGCATGGATTGGTTAAGTCATCGTCGCCCCGACATCATGTGCTTTGAGAAAGCAGTTCGTCTTAACCTCCCTAACAGCGAAACCCTAGTTATCTACGGCGACAAACCTAGTACGAACCTTCGCATCATTTCGTGTATCCAAGCTTAGAAGTGCTTGCGAGAGGAATATCATGCATTCCTCGCACACATCGTCGATACGAGTCAAGAAGTGAAAGACATTCAGAACATCTCAGAAGTACGTGACTTTCCCGACATCTTTCCAGAAGAACTACCGGGATTACCACCTCAACGCCAAGTCGAGTTCAGAATCGACTTAGTGCCAGGGGCTACTCCAGTAGCCAAATGTCCATATCGTCTGGCACCGGCGGAGATGCAGGAACTTTCCAGTCAGCTTAACGAACTTCTCAAGAAGGGATTCATTAGGCCAAGCTTCTCACCATGGGGAGCACCCGTCTTGTTCGTCAAGAAGAAAGACGGATCGTTTCATATGTGCATCGACTACAGGGAACTCAACAAGCTTACCATTAAGAATCGTTATCCATTACCCCGCATTGACGATTTATTTGATCAACTTCAAGGAGCCAACTACTTCTCGAAGATAGATCTATGATCCGGGTACCACCAACTACGAGTGTTAGGGGAGGATGTTCCCAAGACAGCCTTCCGAACTCGTTATGGACACTACGAGTTTGTAGTGATGCCGTTCGGATTAACAAACGCGCCCGCAGTATTCATGGATTTAGAGAATAGGGTCTGTTGTCCTTACTTGGATCAGTTAGTCATTGTCTTCATCGATGAGATACTCATCTACTCTCGAAGTAAGGAGGAACATAGTCAACACCTACGAAGAGTCTTAGAAACATTACGATCAGAGAAGCTCTATGCGAAGTTCTCTAAGTGCGAATTTTGGATTCGAAGAGTCGAATTCTTGGGCCACATAGTTAGTGAAGAGGGAATTCACGTGGACCCCTCCAAAATCAAGGCCATTGAGAGCTGGTAAGCGCCGAAGACACCTACATAAATTCGTCAATTTCTAGGTCTCGCTGGCTACTATCGCAGGTTCATTCAGAACTTCTCCCGAATTGCGAAACCTCTTACAACACTGACCCAGAAGGGCGTGGCCTTTGACTGGGAAGAGAAGCAGGAGAGAGTGTTCCAAACGCTCAAGCGAGCCTTGTGCACCGCACCAATACTATCCCTCCCCGAAAGGATAGAAGACTTCGTTGTCTATTGTGATGCTTCAAATCAAGGGCTCGGCTGTGTTCTGATGCAACGAGGTAAGGTCATCGCATATGCCTCGAGACAGCTGAAGACACACGAGGTTAACTACACCACCCACGATCTTGAACTAGGAGCAGTTGTGTTTGCTCTGAAGATCTGGAGACACTACCTGTATGGCACAAAAAGTACTATCTTTACAGACCATAAAAGCCTACAACACATATTCGACCAGAAGGAGCTCAACATGAGACAACGACGGTGGGTCGAGCTACTCAGTGATTACGAATGTGAAATTCGTTATCATCCGGGTAAAGCCAACGTAGTAGCCGACGCCTTAAGTCGGAAAGAATACTCTGGTCGTAGAGTCAAATCATTGACTATGACTATCATTCACACTTGTCCACGCAAATTAAGGAGGCTCAGCTCGACGCTTTGAAACCTGAAAATGTGGCGAGTGAAACCCTAAGAGGGATGGATAAGAATTTGGAAGTCAAGGGTGGCAGAGCCTTATACCTCATGGATCGGATCTGGACACCGAAACACGGTGGCTTTAGAGACTTGGTCATGACCAAGGCACACAACACTCGTTATTCCGTCCACCCAGGTTCACATAAGATGTATCTGGATCTTAAAAAGCTATACTGGTGGCCTAACATGAAAGCAGAGATTGCTACCTTCGTAAGTAAATGCCTTACTTGCGCCAAGGTCAAGGTCAAATACCAGAAACCCTCCGGTCTTCTACAACAACCAGAGATACCGGAATGGAATTGGGAGCGGATCACTATGGACTTCATAACCAAGTTTCCCAAGTCAACGGGTGGACTTGATACCATATGGGTCATCGTCGACAGATTGACCAAGTCCGCACACTTCCTGCCTATCAAAGAAACAGACAAGATGGAGAAGCTTACAAGAACCTACATTCGGGAGATTGTACGACTGTACAGTGTTCCCATATCCATTATCTCGGACAGAGATAGTAGATTCACTTTGAGGTTCTGACAGTCGCTACAAAGTTCCCTAGGAACTAGGCTGGACATGAGTACAACCTACCATCCACAGACCGACGGACAAAGTGAGAGAACTATCCAAACCTTGGAAGATATGTTGCGAGCCTGTGTGATCGACTTTGGGAAGGAATGGGATACTCATTTACCCCTTGTCGAATTTTCCTACAATAACAGTTATCACACGAGCATAAAGGCTGCTCCATTTGAGGCCCTCTATGGCCGAAAGTGTAGATCCCCTATGTGCTGGGCTGAGTGGGTGATACCCAGTTAGCTAAAGGATGAGTTCCTGAAAGCACTCTCACGAGTCCGGAGATCATTCGGGAAACGACAGAGAAGATCGTTCAGATTCGTGAACGATTGAAAGCCTCTAGAGACCGACAGAAAAGCTACGCTGATAAACGAAGGAAACCGTTGGAATTCCAGGTGGGAGACCGTGTTCTATTGAAGGCCTCACCCTGGAAGGGCTTGATACGCTTTGGAAAGCGTGGAAAGCTAAATCCAAGATACATAGGGCCTTTCGAGATTCTCGCTAGAATCGGTCCTGTAGCTTACAAACTTAACTTACCACGCGAACTCAGTAACGTACATTCTACTTTCCACGTCTCGAACTTGAAAAAGTGTCTGTCCGACGAGACTCTTGTAATCCCACTCGATGACATCGAGATCAATGAGAGCCTCAACTTCGTGGAAGAACCAGTAGAGATCATGGACCGGGAGGTCAAGCAAACGAAACAAAGCCGTATCCCGATAGTGAAGGTTCGCTGGAACGCCAAGCGAGGACCTGAATTCACTTGGGAGCGAGAGGATCAGATGAAACTGAAATATCTTCGTCTTTTTACTTAGTTATTTGTAACTACTTATTTGCTTAAACTCTAATTTCGGGACGAAATTCCTTCTAACGGGGGGATGATGTGACAACCCGAAATTTCTATTCTGTACAACCATTCACTTCAATAGAAGTCAGAACAGTTTCTGCTAACTTTCAAGCTTTCTGGAGTAAGTTTGAGTGCTTAGAAGTTAGTACTTCAGGAGATAACAGGAGAGAAGATGCCCTAGGGTTTATTGTGCAATAATAATGTCCCAAAACTCCAAGAGTTTGGAGTTTACGGCCGTAAACCCTAAAAGGCGGTATAAATATGACACTTAGTCATTATTTACCACTTTTTCACATTTTCAAGATCCAAACTCAAATCCTCTCAAGTATCATCCAACTTTTCTTCTTGATCTTCAACTTTGTAAGTGTCTCTATCCCTAAAAAGTTGATATCTTACTTAATCTAGTGATCTTACATGATTCCATCCGTGAAATCATTCCAAAAGTGTAGATCTTCAAGTTTCACCAAGAACACCAAGAACACACACTAGTGTTCTTGGACTTTTAGCACCTTTTCAAGCTTCTACCTAGTAAGTACTCTTACCCTAGTGTATTATAAGACTTGTTACACTTCTAATCATCAAGAAAACACCCAAGAAACACAAGATCAAAGGTGTTTACGGTCCAAGATGTTCTTGGACCGTAAACCCTAATAAAGGGGCCAAAATGTGCCCTAGTCCCTTACCAAGCCTTGGATACTAGTCTAGATCATATCCTTAAAGTGCTTAGAACTTGAAACATCAAAAAGACCATAAACCATTTGGGTTTACGGCCGTAAACCCAAGGAGAAGTGGTCCAAGGACCGTAAACTCCACAAAGGAGTGAAATGGTGCCCTAATCACTTCCAAAGGCTTAGATATGAAGTAGGAATGCTTCTTATGACCTTTTAAGCTTCAAAACTCAGCATGGTAAAAGTACCACGAGTTTACGGCCGTAAACTCATGGGTTTACGACCGTAAACTCAATAAGAGTTGGTCACAAAACCGTAAACTCCAAAGGAGTTTACCCTTGAACCCTAAACTCAATTACAAGGTCCTACCACCCTTAGATGCAATCCTTAGGACTTATAGCACTTAAATCAAGTGTTTTACATGTCTTAGGATGTCTTAAATTTGGTTAATTAGTTGTTTTATGACTAATTGGATACATATATGTGTTATTATATGTTAACTAGGATCATTGTGTGTGTACAAGTCTTCACTTGACACTTAGCATCCTACATCATCCGTTCATCCAAACCACTCACTACAGGTGAGTTCATAGCCCTTAATCAATCCTTTTAAATGATTTTAAATGCTTTCATGGGGGGGAATACAAGTAGAAAACAGGAAGTTATAGAATCAATCATATGTGATTTATAACTGTGTTTTCAACCAACTGATTTCACATACTTCAAAATGTGTTAAATACAATGGTTTTCAGTTATTTTATTCTTTGTTATCAAATGAACTACTTTTGAATCATTTTATAAACTGACATCAAGTCATTATTACTTATTGTTCAAAACTCTTAAGTGTATTACAAAACCTCTTTCAACTTATTGTTAAAAACCATATCTATACACTTATGTTTCATACATATATGTATTGATATGAGAGCTTTCATTCTTTCTTCAGTTCAAACACTCTTGTGTAGCAAGGGTGTATAAACCTACTTGGACATTCAATCTACATTCCAATAAACTATTATAGGTATAGTTTAGGAGATACAAAATATTATTCCTAGTACAAGGAATTACACAAGAGTCAGTTCATTAATGAGTCTATACAAATATACTAAATACTATATGAAGAGATACTATTACTTGTCATACAGAGAGAAATACTATATAATATACAGAGAGAGATACTATATATACTATACGGGACTGACCATCCTACACCTGGCTGCTAGCTACATCGGGACCTGTTCATCGACGGATGTTCTCGGTTGTACTGTTCGGCGAGTTTCCATGCCGTGATTATCCTAAGGCAAAGGGATACGATTTCAATGATTATATAATTCCCCCTATTACTTTTATTTTGTGACACATTCACATAAACGACGAGGTATACTATATATTTATAATGATAGTTGCACATGGGAAAAACCTTCATTGATACAGAAATGCAAACCTTCAAAGCATTCGGGTCTTGGTAGAAGACTACTTTTTTTACTAGTAGGAAATATGGGATTTTCTAGGGTTTTCACACTTATACTAAATGTTTCATTAAACATTTACAAGTCTTTTATAACAGCTTTTCAAATCAATGACACTAAAATACTTATGAATTCACCAGCTTTATGCTGATCTACGCTTTCAAAATAACTTGTATTCTCAGGTCACCAGTAGACAGGTACGATGACCAGGTTTTGAGAAGACGGAGCACAGACAAGACTCGTCTTTTATTTTGA
Source organism: Lactuca virosa (assembly GCF_052849685.1). Lineage (NCBI taxonomy): Eukaryota > Viridiplantae > Streptophyta > Magnoliopsida > Asterales > Asteraceae > Lactuca > Lactuca virosa. Next base: position 474,500,399 of record NC_136429.1, on the reverse strand, counting down.
TTACATATTTTGGTGTCTTATTACTATGAAAGAACACTCATTTATTAAAACTTTACTTTTAATGCAATGGATGATGTTGTTGCTTGTTTACTACTTTGCACTGTTATGATATTTTACATGACGTCCTCCACCCCTGAACGTTTCCGCCGTTCTTGGTTTTGGGGTGTGACAGTTACGCATTGAGAGGCCCAGCCATTGTGACCATTACCTGGCCGGATTTCGTGACCCGATTCCGATCTGAGTTTGCACCCACGGTGGAGATTCAACAGTTAGACAGAGAGTTCCTGGATATGAGACAGACGACTGAGACTGTGACGTAGATCACCACCAAATTCAGGGAGAGGGCTTTGTTTGTGCCCTAGTACGGAACTAATGAGGATATGAAGAAGACTCGATACCACGATATGCTGAGACCGAAGATCAGAGAGTTTGTTAGTTACTCGGCGTGCCCGACACTGGACGACATGATAGCCAGGGCATGCGAGAAGGAGATTGATATGGAGCGTACAGGGAAGGGGAATGCGTAGTGTGGGCAGATAGGATGGGTTTTTGCAAAGAAACCCAAGGGATTCGACTCGAGGTCGAAGGGACATCAGGTCCGGGGCCGATGTGGGAAATGCGGCAAGCCACATGAGGGAGCTTGTAGGTTGGGGAGCTCCGGCTGCTACAAGTGCGGCAAGACCGGGCACTTTCGTAAGGATTGTACCGCTCCCGCTCCCACCTTTCAAACATCAGATATTATTTGCTTCCATTGCAATCAGAAGGGCCACAGGAAGGCCCACTGTCCGAGCTTAGCATCAGGAGCACTAGTGGTGGCGCTGGATCCAGTGACCCTGCGGATCACAGACATCCGGCAGGGTAAGACGGACGCTTCAGTGATGAGGAGTCGAGCCTTCCAGTTGACCGCCGAGGAGGCGCGTGCCACACCAGATGTGGTGATGGGTATGTTTTCTTCTCTCTAACTTTTATTATATGTCAGTTTTGATATTTATATTCTATGTGTTTTGTTTAGGATCGTTCCATGTGAACGGCATCCTAGTACTGGTATTATTTGACTCACGGGCTACCCGATCATTCGTATCTCTTGCACTAAACAAGAGGTTTGCTGAGACTTCAGGCACGTTAGATTTTCCTTTAGAGGTCGAGATTGCGGAAGACCGATATGTCCGAGCATCAGAGATTTATAGAGATTGTGTGTTGAGGATGTATGACGTGCGTTACCTCGTGGATTTGGTTCCTATTCCTTTGCGTGGGAACAAGGTCATCATAGGCATGGATTGGTTGAGCCCTAATGGGGAGGTGATCGACTGTGAGTAGTAGTTGGTTCGAGTCAGGAACCCAAGTGGGGGAGAGCTGGTGATTTAGGGTGAGAGACCGCAGCGTTGACCGGTCATGTGTTCAGCAGCGAGAGCCAGATGCTACCTTCATTAGGGATGTGCAGGTTTCGTCGCCTACATTATGGATTCCCGAGAGGAGGGTAAGGTGTAACACAGTAAATTTTTAGACAAAATTTTCATTTTTAAAACACATAATTCACAATATTACATTCCATAAAGCACAAGTGTAAAATTGCCAAAACACAAATTTCATAAATTGTTTGATAAAATCCAGGATCCACAAAATAGAAACTCCATCTCATGTGTGTGTACAATCAAGTCGGCGCCTTCCCGCGATCCGGAGAAGTACCTGAAACACATATCACATAACGCGGTAAGCACGAAGCTTAGTGAGTTCCCCAAAATACCACACATAACTCAGTAGCCTCTCATGGCTATATCACAAATGCGACCCTCCGGTCAATGTGTCTCAGTGGAACCCTCCGTCCCCACAGCTCGGGTGGACCCTCTGGTCCTAACTCAGTATAGCTCAGAATAATACACAACATAAATCACAAACACATAATGCAGGATATCACAATACTCAATATAAGCATACAAGACCCTCCGGTCACACATAATTACCACTCAAGGTAAGTATAGTGAGAAGATTCACCTCGTAAGAAAGCAAATGAATCTCGTACATGAGACACTGATCTAGCCTCCGCCTAACACATACGATAATTTGTGACATCCCGAATTTCACGCCCAGAAAAGAACGATTTGTTTATGCTTTGTTTGAAAATGAGAGTAACCATTTAAAGAAAAGCAAGGTTCTAAATAACGTAAGGCGTGACTTGGCGGCAATGTTAAGCCTCAAGTTCTTCCAAGCCTTTGCGAGCCACGTCGTTTGTAAGGTGTGACTTAAGCGGGTAATTTTGTATATAATTAACATTTTTATGTGTATGTTTACACTGTTATTCATTTTATATACATATATGAGTTAAGGCGACATTTTGGTAAACCTTGGAAGCAGGTACAACCCGCCATGGCGAGCTTTTTAGAACCTTGAAGAAAAGTGTTGTGGAATTTGTTCCCAGAAGAAAATATGATAAAGATTTATCAAAGCATTTCCGAAGAAATGTATTTCATTATATTAAACCTCGGGATGTCATGTTCGATACAGATCAAAAGAATAAACAGAACAACATAGGCCTTACAACATTTATTTATATCTACTGGCCTATAATCCGTAATCCCTCATCAAGTCATCTAACTATGCTCTTGTTCCACTACCTGTAATATAAGAAACTGAGTGGTTCAGGCTTAGGAGCCTGGTGAGCACATATGGTTTTCAACCCACAATAAATAAATTTATTAATTTCATCAAACCAATTAACCCGATTACCCGTTCCCGTTATCCTCACTTTACGTCCCTAAAGCATCTATTATAAGGGACCTAGCCTAAGGATTTTCATCGGGGAGACAACACTGCTTTGGGGATTCCTCAGCAATTTATGTCAAATAAGGCAACCATGTGGGGGATGGAGTACTGCTGGAGAAAACTAAGTTCAAATAAACACCTACAGGTTGCGAGCCTGCTAGCGTTCCACTGGACTGTCTAGAAAAGTCTGTGGTCATCATGTATACTCCGCTAGATGACTGGATCAACGTCAACATCGAGGCCTCTCATCATTTTATTTCATCACACACCAACTATTACATCTACCCATGTTTTACCCAACACATTTTGTAGATATAAAATACATATACAGTTTAAATCATTTAGAACGTATATAAAATCGATCATCCAGCATAGACAACAAGTATTCAGATAATATGCAAACATAGCACATAATTTTATATAAAATACTTCATATCTATGTGTAAGATGAAAGTAAATATGCACTCACTTGTAGCGTGCTTTGATAGAATCTAACTAGAAACGGTCAGCGGTTTGTGATCGTCGGGCTCGAGACGGGAAACGGCTTCAGCAAACGAGATTGAGAAAACAATTGGGTGCAAGGAAGCTTAGGGTCAAAATGGCTATTTGTATGCTGATTTTTGGCCTCTCACGTCGTGAGAATTCATTGCTCACGTTGTGAGTTGTGCCTGCTCACCCCATAGACTTGCCATTTGCGTTTATAGCTCCGAAACGTGTCCGACGACTTCTCACGTCGTGAGAATGACAAGCTCACGTCGTGAGCTTTCAAGAGTCATCCCGTAGACTTCCCAGGTGTTTTCTAGGCTCTATTAGTGTTCGTTTGAGTTCTTACGTCGTGAGAATTAATGCTCACGTCGTGAGTCCAGTCAGATTAGGGTTTCTGACACGTGTCATGCTCTCAGACAACGACATCTTCGGAAGGCCATAACTTTTGCATACGAGCTCTGTTTTTGACGTTCTTTATATCCACGTGAAGGTGGAGACGTACTCTACAACTTTAGTTTAGAACCCTAAGCCTAAAAAGTACTCTATCATAAAATCACTTTTTACGATTCTCGGTGTCGTGCCGGTTTTGTCGCGAAACTTCGACAGGTCAAAACTTCTTCGTTATAACTCGGATTTTAGCTCTCTTTATATCTCTGGAATCCTTGTCACGACCACTACAACTTTCTTTAGAGATATCGGGTTTATCTAAATTTTATTTTTGGCATTTATTTTTATTCTTAATTTGTTATATCTTTATAAACAAGTAAATAAGCACATAACTCACATAATATTCACATAATTCCTCTGTATTACTTCAAAATGAGTGACAATCGTTGACCCTATCTATTACATCATCTCACTATTGCTTAGCCTGAAACACGGACGTTACAATTCTCTACCCTTTAGGATGATTCCGTCCCGGAATCATGCATCAGCAAACAAATGTGGATAGTGACTCATCATGTCACTCTCTGTTTCCCAGGTGAGATTCGGCCCATTCGTATGTTTTGTAGCGCACAAGCACTAAGTCGACCATCTTGCATCGCAACTTCTTATTCTTACGGTCAACATTCGCCTCTGGCTCTTCGATTAGCCTCTAATTTTCATCCATCCTTAACTCTGAAATTGGAATTATGTCGGGAACTTCTCCCGTGAACTTCCTCAAATAACACACATGGAAAGTGTTATGAATACCATCTAGTTCTTCTAGTAGTTCTAGCTTGTAAGCTTGGTTCCCAATCCTCTGAAGAACTTTGAACGGTCCAATGAACCTTGGACTCAACTTTCCTCTTTTTTCGAATCTTATAAGTCCCTTCCACGGTGAGACTTTAAGCAAAACTGAATCTCCAACTTCAAATGTCATCGGTCGTTGCTTTTTGTCAGCATAGCTCTTTTGACGATCCTGAGCTGCTAACATCCTTTCCCTAATTACCTTCAACTTTTCAACAGTCTGATGGACTATTTCGGGGCCCATAAACTGCTTTTCTCCATCTTCAAGCCAACATGACGGCGTACGACACTTCTGTCCATACAAAGCTTGATAAGGTGCCATCTTGATGATCGAGTGGTGTTGAGAGAAAAACTTAGAGACACACTTGAACAAATGTTAGAACAAGTAGATTGCAGAATAGTTAATCTCGAAGGATCTAAAAGCTCAACAATAATATAAATAAGTTATAGTTAGATAGTTAGAGAGTTAGTTGCGGAAAAGTAAAGAAATAGAAATGACAACAATTGTTATATCAAGTATACAGTTGATTCATAACGAGGAATGCATTGAAACCAAGTTAACAAGGAAGATCAAACTTAGTGATTAAGTCACAGAAGACTTGCTCTGAAGAGAGATTATATTCAGATGAATTCTGGTAAGATTGAAGTAGAAAGAGATGAGTAATAGAGAGATAGAAAAGATAACTTCAGAAGTGTGTATTCAGATAGAATGCATAAGTTATCGGTATTGAATACAAGAGAATGAGCTCTTATTTATAGAGACTCATGAAGAGCACTAGATTACATCTCTATGAGTAGCCATGCAAGGCATACTGGACAATAGAGTGTATTACAATAAATACAAGTAAAGTAATCTAGCTAAGTGACTGCGGTAGGTAGACTCCGGTTGCGGTTGCTGATGAACAAGATTTGACTGCGGGTGCTGAACTCTTGCGGTAGCTGAAGTGGCTACGGTAGCTAAGTTCAAGAGGGTCACTTTTATGATCCAACAATTTCCCCCTAAGTGACCTCTTTATCTTTGGTTCAGCTATCAAGTTTGAGGAACTTGATCAGGATCCACCAAAACTTCCTGATGTTTTCCAGCCAAGTGATTCTCCTTAGGATTTCGAATTTGACTTCTGCGGTAGTACGCTTTGATCTTTCAACTCCGACTCGGCAGATGTCAAGTTGCTTCTTGGTCAGGCGATGCATGGCAGTCATAGGAATGAAGTATTTGACATTATCAGTCTTCCTTTTGAAAATGACTCCAAGTTCAGGAAAGTTGGTTGCGCCTAAGGATCTTTCTTGAAAGCCTTCAGTAGGCATCGGTGTAGGTTCGAGTGGTGGCAGATCAAATTTCTTGGCTATGGTGGGGAAGATATCCGCATCAATCTTGGCAAAGTCACAGACGGTTTCCTTCAGAAAAGTGTTAGCCCTTTCAAGCACAATCTTCATTTTAGGGTGCTTCTCGGACTTGTTTTGGAACACTTTGGCAATGAGGAAGATTTCTTCCGGATTCATGCAAGGAAAGTCTGCCTGGGTGCGGAGATAATCATGCTCTCTTCTTGTGAGGGTATACTGGATGTAGTCATCCTTCATGAACTTCCGGATTTTATAGTTCTTGACTGCGTATGGTCTATCGTTAGACCATATGTTTTCAATGGAAGAGGCATTTTTAGCATGGAAGAGACTAAGTCTCTCAAATTCCATTGGCAGTCTTTTGTGATCAGGAAGGCTGCGGTCAAATTGCTGAAAAACTGTGAAGAATTTGGTATTTGGAGAAATTGGGACATCCCAGTATCCGTCCGAAGGGGGTTCAACATAAGTGAGGTGGGGTCTGTAATTTTCGTCCAGCAGTCGGCGGTGCGGATTGATCCATGAATTTATCAAAGATTCGTCCATCATTGTGTCAAAACCGCATTCTCTCCATATTAGCTCTGCAAGTTTGGCTGCCTTCCAGCCTTGTTTTCTTTGAGCGGTGGCAGGGGAGTCCGTTGAGCTTGGAGATGACATGTTCTCCGCGAGGTTTTTGAAGTGAGGGGGAGTCTCTGGCTTTTCAGGAGTGACTTCCTTTTGCGGTGAAGGGTTATGTGGTGGAGTGTGATGAGATGGTGTAGGTGTGGGAATTTTTTCTGTGATGATGGGGGGACTTTGATGTTGTGAGATGGATGGATCAGAGTGATGGACTTCTTCTTCTTCACTTCCCCCTCTTGAGGGATGCAACAGAGGAGCTTCCTCAAGCCATTGTTTAAGGCCATCAACCTTGGCAAAAACCTCTTGGAATTGAGCTTTGAGGGCTTCGGCCAACTGTTGATTGTTTGGAATGGAGGAGCTGAAAAGTAGCCTATGGATTTCTTTGGTAAGCTGGAGGATCTCAGGACCATGGAAGTTGGAGGACAGGGATCGTTGCAGTCTGTTGATTGTCGCTTGAAGAACGGAGATAGTGGACTCATAAGCAGTGTGAGTCTCATCTATCAGCTTCTGAGACTGTGTGGCTTGATCCGCGATGGCTGCTTGGAGATCCGTTTTGATTGCGGTCACCTCAGTGATGAGGCGTTCTGCAGCAGCCATAAAGTCCTTGTGATCTGCCTTGCGGTTGTTGTCAAGGGACCGGATCCCCATTTCTACTTTGAGAGAAATCCTCTCAGCAGCCAAGCGTTCCCTTGTCTCCAGACGCTCTATACGTTCGATCAGGGACTGCGGTCCCGGGGTGTCTTCTGGTTGCGGTTGAGTTGGCTTGACCGCAGCTAAGATCTGATCAACTTTAGCTTGTAAACTCATGAACTCTTTTCTGGTGACAACATTCTTCTTCTTTTTCTTCTTGTCTTTTGGTTTGGAAGTTGAATGGTGGGAGCCAATGGATTCCTCTTCCTCATCAAACATCATGAGGTCATCATCAGAAGGGCTGGGCTTGTTGACCTCCTAAATTGGATTGGGAGTTAGAGTTGGAGTGACTTTGGAGGTACCTGCAGCTGACTTCCTCATCAAACATCATGAGGTCGTCATCATCAAGACCGAAGGTGGGAGCAGAACTGACTTCGATTGCGGTTCCTTCGTCTTGTGATTCATGGACTGATGGAGTGGGAATTGGATTGGGAGTTGGAGTGACTTTGGAGGTACCTGCAGCTGCACCTGAAGCTTGAGCTTTAAGAATTGTTTCAGCCATCTCGGTCATCCAGTCTTGAACTTTCTGAATAGTGGCTACGGTATTGGCATTGCTGATAGCATTTGCCCAATACTTAGCCACTGACTGGATTTCTTGCTCTTTTAGCTGTTGCTGCTTTATTTGTTGTTCCTTGCGGGCTTGGAATGCTCTTCTGAATGCATCATGCTTTTTGATTTCTGACTCAGTTACAGGAGTGTACCGTACCCATGAGTCATTTGATTCGTCGCCGTCAAATCCTTGGAAACGCACCGAAGTGTCCTTCAGGTCCACGGATCCTTGCACGTTTGTGCTCACCGTACCTAAACCACCTGCTGCGGATGTAAGCACAGTAGGATTTCCTGAGCTTCCTTGGTCTCCTTGACCCGTAGTCAAGTGTGGCCTCGGCTCAGTTCTGGCATGGGCGGAAGAAGTTCCCTGCGGTTGGGAAGGTGTTTGTAGTGTTTGGGTGACGTTTAAAAGGATGGAGTGCAACTCCTCGGGAGAAAAGAAATGCAATCGGGAAGCCGTGGAGACCTTAGGGCGAGCACCAGTGTCATCCTCTTGGGAGTGAACTGGGGGGGGGGGGGGAGTCTCCACGATGTTGTGAATCAGACTCACTTTATGAGTCTGATTGGAAAATGATTGTGGTGTTGAATGGGTCTGCGGCCTCCCCAAGGACTACCAAAGCCTTTTGAGAGGCTTCAGTATAGGTCCGGTCACACATTTTGCCAGGGGAATCGGTTTTTCTTTTCTTAAGGATAGCAATTGGTTGCCTATCCTCATCAGAATCACTACTGGGTATAGGTGCGGTTGGTTTGGTTTTACGCTTCTTGGTGGGTGCGGTTGGTTTGGGAGCATCCTTCTTAGGGGTTCTTTGTTTCTTCTTGGTTGCCAATTGCTTTCTTCTTTGAGAAAGATTGGAGAGTGTAGTGGTAGAAGGGACTGCGGTACCTTCAGGGTTAACAATTGCGGATGGGTGTGGAAGAGGCGGGTAGGAGGGTATGGGGCAATACCTTCCGTAGCCTCAATGTGATCTGAGACATCAGCAGTCTCAAGACCAAGTGTTGTAAGAATGTGGGTAGGGAGTCTGCGGATAGGTCCAAAAACAGTTTGATTGGAAGAGGGATTGTACCTTTTGAGATCCTTAGTGACAAAGAAGTTGATGTCACTACCCATATCGATTCCAGCGTCCGCAGGAAGGACTGAGATGCAAAGTGACCAGAACCTTGCAAAAGTGAGCTCGGTTGGGTTCTCCTTTGGGCTCTCTTTGGGAATGTATTGAAGGAAGTCGTCCCATAGGATCTGCCCGTAGTTCACATCGTGTCCTGTGAATATGCTCCACACCAACTCCAATAGCTTGAGTCCCATGTTGTCAATGCCTCTGGTTCTGCCGGATAGACAGCGGATGATGAAATGGCACACAAACTGCCAAACCGCAGGCAACTGATTTTTCTTAAATTCACCAATTCCTCTAATTGGTTTCTGATACCCCATTCGGTAGAGGGATGAACCAGAAGGTTTATGGTAGTGAGAAACTTTTCTTTGGACATGATGACCAACGAATCGTTAATTAGATTGAGGTGAACTTCTTGAGGGTTTTCGATTGGGCGATAGGCTGAGAATGCACACTTGAAGAGGGTTGAGACTAGAACAACATCTGTAAAAGCGTCGAAAGGACCAAACAGTGGGTGATTCTTGAGAAACTTGATCATTAGTTTGGTTCGAGCATTATATGAAGAATGATCTTCAAACACTGCTCGAAAGTTGCTCGAGGCAATTGTTGGAGAGTCTGAACCGGTAGGATTCACTGAGCCTGAAGCCCTGGATTGTTTCTTTGATGCACCTGATTTCACCATTGTAGGAGCTTGAGAAAAAGAAAAGGAAAACACAGTTCTTGAAGGATTTCAAAGGAAAAGTTCGATGTTCAGAAAGCGTAAAGTGATTTTGGGGAAGAAGATAGGTTTATAAAGGGGTGAAAATTTTATTAACCCTAGGTAAAAGGTAAAGATAAGGTAAAAACGTCGTTTGGGATTTGGGGGGAATCTTTGAATTGGGGATTAAATCTCAGCCACAAATAATAAAACGGTTTAAAAAAAGATTTGGGAGATTTACTAAAAGGGGTTTGTATTTAATGAAAAGTCAGACATCTATCAATGTGTCAGGTGATCGTGGGGTGAGGGGAAAGGAAGTTGTAACGGATGGGACGTGTTGGGGAGAGGAAAAGACAGATTAAGGATGTGATTATGGAATACGTGCTTTTTGTCATCATGCCTAAAATAGGTCTGACACAAGGTCTATTCAGAAAAAGATTGAGACAGTTTCTCAAGGGAATGTTTTTTTATTTAATGTTTTATTTAATGAAGGATCATTAAATAGCACACAAAGATTCAAGAGTTGATGAAACAGTTGAGAAATTAGCAAAGTGATCGCGGATGGAAATTGCATTGCGGATGGAAAGATGAATGACTGCAGTATAAGAACTGAAAAGAGCACTTGTATAGAGATTAGTAATAACAAACAATAAGGACCCATGAGAGATAAGTATGATTTATGGTTGCGGTACCACGACTGCGGTACCTAAACCATCTATAATAAGTAACTCTCAGTTAGAACCGCAACGGAGACCAGGGATGGTCTGCGGCATCTATTAATTCAAAAAGAATTGTGGGTCTGGATTCATCATTCCTAACATTTGCAGGAAGGTGTTAATCTTTGTGGAGTCGAGTGCTTTTGTGAACACATCAGCAATCTCTTCATGAGAGTGGACAAAGATGAGTTCAATGTTACCTTTCAAGATGTGGTCTTTGATGAAGTGATACCGTAGTTCAATATGCTTAGTCTTGGAGTGCTGAATTGGATTGTGAGAAATAGCAATAGCACTTTCAGAGTCACAACTAGATCGGTATCCGCAGCATTCTATACCCGTAGTCCAATAGTTGAGTTTTCATCCAAAGGACTTGAGAGCAACAGCTGGCTGCAGCCACATACTCAGCTTCTGCCGTAGACAGAGAAACACAACTTTGTTTTCTTGAGGACCAGCTGACGAGTCTTCCACCCAAAAATTGACATCCACCTGAGGTACTTTTGCGGTCTAATCTGCATCCGGCGTTATCCGCATCTGTGAAAGCTTGCAGGCTGAAGTCATTGCCTGCGGGGTACCATAGACCAAGAGATTTGCTTCCTTTCAGGTACCGTAGAATTTGTTTGGCTGCAGTCATATGTGACACTTTTCGGTCAGCCTGATACCTTACACATACACCAGTTGCAAAGACAATGTCTGGTCTGCTTGCGGTGAGGTACATCAAAGAGCCAATGATACCTCTATAAGTCTTGTGATCCACAGATTCGCCTGAGGGATCATCAGAGATCTTATAACCGAAGGCCATGGGGACCATAGCAGAAGAACAGTTGTCCGTAGAATATTTCTTTAAAAGTTCAGTGGTGTATTTTTCTTGATGAATGAATATCCCTTGCGGAATTTGTTTCACTTGAAGTCCTAGAAAGAAGTTAATCTCTCTATTCATACTCATTTTGAACCTGTTGGTCATGAGCTTGGCAAATTCATCCACCATTCCTTGATCAGTCGATCCGAAGATGATATCATCCACATATATTTGTACAAGCATAAGGTGGTTATCATTTGCTTTTCTAAATAACGTGGGGTCAATCACTCCTCTCTTGTACCCGGATGAGACAAGGAATTCAGAAAGAGTCTCATACCATGCTCTTGGGGCTTGCTTCAGACCGTAGACTGCTTTTTCAAGCTTGTAGCAGTGGTCTGGGAATTCAACATTTTCAAAACCTGGAGGTTGTTGAAGTTAAACCTCTTCTTTTAATTCCCCATTGAGAAAGGCACTATTAATGTCCATTTGGTGTACCTTGACGTTCTTGTGGGCTGCGTATGCTAGGAAGATCCGGATAGCCTCCATGCGTGCTACCGGAGCATACGTTTTATCATAGTCAATGCCTTCAAGTTGACTATACCCCTTTGCAACTAGTCTCGCCTTGTTTCTGACTACCACACCAGATTCATCCAGCTTGTTTTTGAATACCCATCTAGTGCCAATAATAGAGTGACCACGTGGCTTCGGAACGAGCTGCCAAACTTTGTTTCTTTGAAATTCTTCTAGCTCTTCTTGCATTGCAGCTATCCAGTCAGGTTCAAGCAATGCTTCTTTGATCGTTCTAGGCTCTACCGAGGACATAAATGCTGCGTAGTGGCAGTGATCAGATAGGTCCTTGGAAGATCTAGTCTGGATACCTGCGTATGGGTTGCCAATGATTTGACCTGGTGGGTGGTCCTTTGTCCATACGTGTAGATGGGGTTGCAGATGATCAGCAGCTGTGGTAGAGGGAATATCTTGAATATCAGGAGAGTCTGCGGTTGGAGATGGCAGTTCCCCCTGGACTTGAGAACATCCTGATGAGTCATCTTGGTTTGTTGGAACAATAGTGGAATTTTCTTGAGCAGTTGGGAGTGGTTCCCCCTGGATTGCAGATGGGAGTTCCTCTGGAACCTAAGAGGGTTCCCCCTGGACTGCAGATGGGAGAGTGATAATCCTTGAATCGGTTCTTGTGTCAATGTTCTCTATGAGTTCATCATCCGAATCCGAAGATACGTTTGATGGTAATGTTTCTCTGCAGGTGGGAACTTGAACATCATCTGGTACTGGAACCTCGATGGTTGTTGCTTGATCCGGAGTAGAGCTTTCCCCCTCAACCGGAGAGGTGAAAGTATTGGGAGATGCTACTTCAGATAGAGATGGACCAGAAACATCAGCATGTTGTTGTTGAGCTGCGGATAACACAGGAACTTCGGATAGTTTTGCCGTTTCAACAGGGTCGAAAAGATTGTCATAATTGACTTCAACTAGATTTAAGGGTCCTGAAGAAGCAGGAATATCACTTTCCATGATTGCAGTGGTTTCATTGGATGGAGGGGCGTTGCGGATGTGAGAATCATCAAATTTCACATCGAAGCTTTCAATGATTAGCCTTGTACGTCTGATGAGCACCCGGTAAGCAACTTTGTTAGTGGAATAACCAAGGAAGATGCCTTCATCAGACTTCGGTGCAAACTTGTTAAGCTGATCTCGGTTGTTGATCACGAAACATCTACACCCAAAGATATGAAAGAAGTGAACATTGGGCTTGCGGTTGTTGAGGCCTTCATATGGTGTTTTGTTGAGACGTTTGCATACAATGCTTCGATTTTGTACAAAGCAGGCAGTTGCTACAGCTTCAGCCCAGAAGTAGAGAGGAAGGTGTGCGAAGTTGAGCATGGATCTGGCGGCTTCTACCAGTGTGCAGTTCCTTCTCTCTACCACTCCATTTTGTTGTGGTGTATAAGGAGCTGAGAAGTTGTGAGTGATGCCTTTGGAAACCAAGAAACTGTTGAGAAGATGATTAGTGAACTCGGTGCCATTATCACTGCGGATACGTCTTACTGGAAGCTTGATCTGAAGTTCGATCTCTTTGATGAAGTTGATGAAAATCTGCGGTGTTTCTGACTTGAGTCTGAGGAAGAAGACCCATGTGAAGTGTGTAAAGTCATCTACGATAACCAGTATGTACTTCTTGTGATGGAGACTGGCTACGGTTGATGGACCGCAGAGATCAATGTGCAATAGCTCCAGTGGTTCAGAAATTGAAGAATCCATTACCAGAGGGTGACTTGCTTTGGACTGTTTACCACATTCACAAGCCGGAAAGAGAGTATCGTTGCTGAATTTGAGAATAGGGAGACCTCTGACTAGTTCTCCAGTGACCAAGTTGTTGATGTACCTGAAGTTAAGATGAGCTAGCTTGTGGTGCCATAGCCAGCTGACTTCGGATATAGCTTTGGATAAGAAGCACAACTGCGGTCTACCAATGATCAGAGAGACATCCAAAGGGTACATGGTACCTTCGGATCGGGATTTGATCAGGCATGTGTTCCTATCACTTGTCATTACGTAGCAAAACTGATCATCAAATTCAACTCGATGTCCTGCTTTACATAGTTGGCCAACACTGATGAGATTGTGTTTAAGGCTTTCTACATAAGCAACCTTCTGAATGGAAAAGTTCCCCGTAGTGAGAACACCGTAACCACGGATGATTCCATTCGCATTGTTACCGAAAGTAACATTTCCACCATTGCATATTGGCCTGAAATCCCGAAGGTATTCTAACCTTCCGGTCATGTGCAAGGAGCAGGCACTGTCAATTAACCACTCATCTTCTTGTTCCTCCTTGCACAAAGCCTGAGAATTACACGGTTAGTTTAGGCATCCAAACTAGTTTGGAGCCTGGGGCAATTGGTGAATTTTTGAAAGATGCATGGACCGAGGTTGCAGGGACGGGTCTCTTGTCAACTTTTATTCCTAGTCTTGGGTGTTTGTGCAAATTTGGGGCGTTGTGAGTTTTTGAAAAAGCACTACGTTTCTGACTCTGACTAGATTTGATATAGGATGAATCTTTTTGACAACTACACTGACATTTACAAAAGGATTTTTTGTAATTGGATCTGACATTGTGCTTGGTCAGCGGTCCATAGGATGAATTGGACCTGTTACCGGTCCGAGGTGGGTAATTCCTGACATGAGTGTTGTAAGGTTTTGAAAAAGGTTGTTTTTGAAAAGATTTAGCACGTGTAGGTTTCTGAGTTCTTTTTGGTGGAGTTGGTAGAATACCCTTCCACCATTTGAAATTCTGATGTGACTTTAAAAGTGTTGGAGTGGGTAAGATACCCTTCCATTTTGGATCGTCCAAGGAATACACTTGAAAACCATTGATTTGAAAAGACTTTACACCTTTTTAATTTTTGTCAGATGAACTAGGAATGACTGATGAAACTTGACATTCCTTTTTGTTTATTTTCTTGATAGGAGAGTTTTTTGGAACGTAGTGTGAGAAGACAAATTATCTTCTTTAAAAGCCTTTTTAGCTAATGATTTTGGTGAACCGCAGTCTCTGTTATTCAACTGCGGTTTCCTTGAATCGTTTGAAATTTTGTGAAAACGAGGACTTTAATCATCAGAACTTGAGGATTCAGGGATTTGAGAACATTGACCTACTTCGAAATTTTCTATTGGTAACTCATGATGAATTGTTTGAAGAGTGACAAAACTTTTGTTCGAAGACCGCGGTAGGGATGACTTGACTACCGCAGAGTAAGTCATTGTTGGGACTTCAGTGGGATTTTTGTGGGACTTTTGACTACAGTTTGAGACACTGCGGTCTGAGGATAGAGATGGAAAGTCTTTTGAGACTGCGGGTCCTTCAATGACAATTTCTTCATCAACTACAGATGGGGTTTGAGAATTTGGATAAATGATGCCACAGATAGGAATTTGATCACTTGTGTGACCCGAAACCTCAGGCACAATTTCCTCAATGACACAGTTATTGCTTAGATTATGCAATCTACCGAAGTGAGTTTTGAAATCTTCGGGAAAAGTCTTGTCATTGACTGGCAAATGAAATTCTCGGTCCGGAGGGACATACAGTCTGTCTTTGTTGAATCGGGGTGAGGAATCCATTGCGGTAGGATATCCATTTGACCAACCCCAATTGTATGTATTGTCCACGGTTCCATTGTTTACCAAATTTTCAATAGCTTCACTTTCATTAAACAATTTTTCAATTAAGAGATTTAAGCGTACAATTTCACTCTGAGCTAAATCTCTCTGGTTCAAAGCTATCTCTAATTGGGTTTCACTTAACATTCTTGCATCTTTTTCTAACTCTAAGTCCTTCTCTAACATAGCCATTTTGAGTCTTTTGTTATCCAGTCGTCCTCTCACGTGGAACATCTCTTGGGACGCAATATTCTTCTCATCTAAGGCTTTATTATAGTCTGTAAGGACGGCAGCACAAGTGTCATTAAGATCATCTATGTAGGGTTGACAGTCATGCATGCTATAATTTCGAGTTTGGATCATGAGTTTTACCTGTTCGACGATGCTTAGAGTTCCATCCTTTGCCATGTAGCAGTAGTTCTTTTCCAACTTTGTGGACTCATCATCATCCGCAGTGGCCAGCATGCAGATTTTCCCTTTTCCTTTGATACTGCTGATGGCTTCATCTTCATCTCCGGATGACCAAACTTGATGGTCTCTTTTGACATGGGCGACGTATGCCCTTGCCTTTTCCTTATCTTCCAACTCTTGAGCCATTCTACGGTAGAATGCTCTATCTTTTACTATATTGGCCTTACAATCTCTTGCAAAGTGATTTTCTTTGTTGCATTTGTGACAAATTACAACAGCAGTCTTGTCTTCTGAGGGAGTACCAGAGTCAGTGGTTTGAGGAGACTGCGGTACTTCCTTTGGTTGATTATTTTGAGATTGCGATGGAGGATGTGAACTTTTGGGATATCGAGGATGATTATTCTGGGAACTGAAGTTACGGTTGAATGGAGGTTTGTTGAATTGTTGATTCTTGCGGAAGGAAGGAGGTGGGAGACGGTTGAACTGTTGGCTAACCAGAGAAATAGCCTTCTAAAAATCTTCTTCATCATCATACTCTGAGTCAGCTTCGTATGACTGCGGTGGAGTGTCATACGATGAAGAGTAGGGTGACTGTGGTGGAGCTTGTGCTATGAGTGCAAGTGGTCCTCCGAAGTCAGCACAGTCTTTGAGTACGGTGGATTCTTGTGCTTGCAGCTCTCCATAGAGCTTGTAGAGTGACAAAGAGTGAATCTTTCTATCGCCTTGGACTATCATCTTAGCCGTAGTCCAATGTCTTCCCAAACCATTAAGAAACTGAAGGTTTGTTTCATGGTTACTGCGGATGGTGCCCGCATTGGATAACTTGGTGACTATTAGATTGAACCTTTTGAATGAGTCTTCCAAACTTTCGCCGGTATGAGCTTTGAAGTTGTTGAACTCATTGAGTGCGGTAGTAAGCTTATTATCTTATGCTTGTTCTGAGCCTTTGTACAGATTCTTGAGAACTTCCCAGATCTCTTTTGCTGATTTGCAATTTATGATAATATCGAAGTTGTCAGGAGCAACTCCACAGGAGATTTCATAAAAAGCAACAGCATCAGTTTCCATTTTATCGAGATCATCCTTGGTGGGACGGCTCATAACTGGTTGACCTCCTCTTAGTCTGGTTGTAGCGCCGTCGGTTTGGACTGGAGTCAATATTGGGACATGTGGTCCTTCTTCTACGGATCGCCATACATTTCTACCAAGTCTTCTTAAATATCTTTCCATTCTTTGTGACCAGTGATGATATTCATTTGCTACCAGTATTGGGGCTCGATTTGAACCACCAACACTGTTGGAAACATTCAGAGATAACGATTGTGCCATTTGAAATTTTTGCGAGAAATGAGCTTCAGTGGTATAGAAGGCCCTTTGAAAAATCAGAGTTCCGTTTTCAAAAAGCAACCACTATGGCTCTGATACCAATTGTTTAGAGAAAAACTTAGAGACACACTTGAAGGATCTAAAAGCTCAACAAGTAGATTGCGGAATATTTAATCTCGAAGGATCTAAAAGCTCAACAATAATATAAATAAGTTATAGTTAGATAGTTAGAGAGTTAGTTGTGGAAAAGTAAAGAAATATAAATGACAACAATTGTTATATCAAGTATACACATAAGTTGATTCATAACGAGGAATGCATTCAAACCAAGTTAACAAGGAAGATCAAACTTAGTGATTAAGTCATAGAAGACTTGCTCCGAAGAGAGATTATATTCAGATGAATTCTGGTAAGATTGAAGTAGAAAGAGATGAGTAATAGAGAGATAGAAAAGATAACTTCAGAAGTGTGTATTCAGATAGAATGCATAAGTTATCGGTATTGAATACAAGAGAATGAGCTCTTATTTATAGAGACTCATGAAGAGCACTAGATTACATCTCTATGAGTAGCCATGCAAGGCATACTGGACAATAGAGTGTATTACAATAAATACAAGTAAAGTAATCTAGCTAAGTGACTGCGGTAGGTAGACTCCGGTTGCGGTTGCTGATGAACAAGATTTGACTGCGGGTGCTGAACTGTTGCGGTAGCTGAAGTGGCTGCAGTAGCTAAGTTCAAGAGGGTCACTTTTATGATTCAACAAGTGGAAACTATTATTGTAGAAAAACTCTACCAGAGGTAAGTGCTCATCCTAGTTACCTTGGAATTCCAGGGTACATGCTCTCAGCATATCTTCTATTGTTTGGATCGTTCTTTTGCTCTGACCATCAGTTTGTGGATGGTAAGCTGTACTTAAACACAACTTCGTACCCATTTCCTCTTGTAGACTTCTCCAAAACCTTGAGATGAAACGACTATCACGATCTGATACAATCGTTAGAGGAACACCGTGAAGTCTCACAACTTCCTTCAGGTAAGAATTTGCAAGCTTATCCATAAACCATCTCTTATTGGCTGCTATGAAGTGTGCACTCTTAGTGAACCGATCTATGACCACCCAAATCATGTCGTGACCGTTCTTCGTTCTGGGTAGTTTAGTCACAAAATCCATGGTGATGTCTTCCCATTTACCCATGGGTACATGTAAGGGTTCTAAACTCCCATACGGTTTCTGATGTTGTACTTTAACTCTTGCACAGGTTACACACTCAGCCACATACTTTGCAACATCGAGCTTCATCGTCGGCCACCAGTAGTAGGGTTTTAGATCCCTATACATTTTAGTGCTACTGGGATGAATCGAGTATATGGTCATGTGAGCTTCTTCCATCAGAAGATCTCTTAATCCTCCCGTCTTAGGTACCCAAATCCTATTTTGGAATACCTTCAGTCCTTTACTGTTTGTACCGACCACTAATGTTTTGCCCAAACGTTCTTCCTTTCGGTCATTTTTCTCCAAAGCTTCTTCCTGAGATTTCTTGATGTTTTCCACAATCATTGAGACAACTTCTATTCTGAACGCCCTTGGTCTTTTTCTCTCAAAGTTTACTTTTCGACTTAGAGCGTTAGCTACAACATTTGCTTTACCAGGGTGGTATAGTATCTCACCGTCGAAATCTTTGAGTAATTCTAGCCAGCGTCCTTGTCTCATATTCAATTCCTTCTGATTAAAGAGACACCGGAGACTCTTATGATCAGTGAAAAGTTTTCACTTTATGCCATAGAGATAATGCCTCCATATCTTTAGGGCGAATACTACCACTGCCAACTCCAGGCCTGAGTGGGGTAGTTCTTTTCATTCTCTTTCAATTTACGAGATGCATACACTATCATCTTTTCTCTTTGGGTCAGAACACAACCCAATGCAACTCCAGACGCATCGCTATAAACTGCGAAGTCTTCAACTCCGTCGGGTAGAGAAAGAATCGGTGCTTCACATAATTTCTTCTTTAGCTTCTTGAATGCTTCTTCGTGCTTATCACTCCAAGTATAAGTAGATCCTTTATGGGTCAAATCTGTCAATGGAGCAGCTATCAAAGAAAAGCCTTGGATAAACCTTCGGTAATATCCAGCTAATCCCAGAAAGCTTCGGATCTTCGTGGGACTTTTCGGTCATTCCCACTTCATCACAACTTCGATCTTTGTTGGGTCATCCATTATTCCCTCTTGGTTAACCACATGACCCAAGAATTGGATTTCTTGAATCCAAAAATCGCATTTGGAGAACTTTGCATACAACTTCTCCTTCTTTAAGACTTCTAACACTTCTCGTAGGTGCTTTCCATGATCCTACTAGATTTTTGAGTAAATCAGAATGTCATCTATGAACACTATCACGGATTTATCGAGGAATGGTTTACAAACCCTGTTCATTAAATCCATGAATGCTACTAGAGCATTGGTTAGTCCAAATGACATAACCAAGAACTCATAGTGTCCATATCTTGTTCTGAATGCAATCTTCTTAATATCTTGCTCTTTCACCTTCAGTTGATGATATCCTGACCTAAGATCGATCTTTGAGAAATAGCTCGAACCTTACAGCTGATCGAATAGGTCATCAATCCTCGGTAATGGGTACTTGTTCTTTACCGTTGCCTTGTTCAGATCTCTATAGTCTATGCACATTCTCATACTTCCGTCCTTCTTCTTTACGAATAACACCGGAGCTCGCTAGGGTGATGAACTCGGTCTAATGAAACCGTTGTCCAACAACTCCTGAAGTTGCGTCATAAGGTCCGTCATCTCCGTTGGTGCTAATCGGTATGGTGCTTTTGCTATTGGTGTCGTTCCTGGTAACAAGTCTATCCGAAACTCTACTTGTCTATGAGGCGGTAATCCGGGAAGATCTTCGGGAAAGACTTCTGGATAATCACATACGACGGGTATACTTTCCACCTCCTTCTTCTCCTTCTTAGTATCGATCACAAATGCCAAGTATGATGTGCACCCTGTGGACAAACATTTTCTGGCTTTTATCAGGGAAATGATTCCAGAATTTACTCTGTGTTTGTCCCCGTGTACCATAAATGACTCTCTTCCAAGTGGGTTTACTCTCACCATCTTCTTCTTGCATATTATCTCGGCAACGTACGTACTAAGCCAATCCATTCCCAGCACGATGTCGAAACCATTCAAATCAATGAGCAATAACTCCTCGTGGAATTCGTTCCCGTTCAAGTCGATGACTATGTTTTTAATGCAATTACTAATAGGTATGAACTTGCCACTGGCAACTTCTACAACTAGGGTATTGTTAAGTTTATCTACAGATAATGCTAGTCTTCCACCAAGCTTATGTGATATAAAGGAGTAGTTCGCTCCTGAATCAAACAATATATTGGTAGGCAATCGATTTACAAGAAAGGTAGCTGAAGCGACATCTGCTTCGTCCCTTGCTGCTTCCAGTGTCATCTGGAAAGCTGTCGCATTCGGCCTCGGTGGAATGTTGGGCCTTGCTGCCTCCTTCTTCTTCGGGCAGTCTTTCAAAATGTGCCCTTCCTCGTTACATCCATAGCACACCCTCTTGTTATACGTACACTCGTTGGCGTAATGCCCAGTCTTCCCACACTTGTAGCAGGTCACCTCCTCGCTACATTTCCCGAAGTGCTTCTTTTTTCACTTCTCACACCATTTTGCTTCGTTTACTCCGCCTCCAAAATTTCTTGATCCAGACTTTCTCTTCTTATTGGGCCTTGTAGACCCTTCGAATTTCCTCTTTTCACCAACCTTAATATTGTTGGCGGCTCTTCCCTTAATCATATCTTCAACAGACTTGGCAACCCAGATAGCTGCCTCTAGAGTAGGTGCCTGACGTACTGGTACCACATACTCTCATGGAAGTCCCTTTGCATACTTGTCAATTTTCATCAGCTCATTTGGGACAAGGCGCAAAGCAAACTCCATTTTGTCTGTGAATTTGTTGGTGTATTCATCGATCTACATGCTTCCTTTCTTCAAAGTTAGGAATTGGTTCTTTAGTTCGAGTAGGTTTTGGGCTGAGCAGTACTTGCGCTTGAATTGCACCAAAAACTTTGCCCACGTCAGTTGCAGGGACTCGTTGGGGCTTAGAGTCTTCCCCAGGGTGTTCCACCAATGAAGAGCGCCTCCTCTGAACTGACGCACTGCAAACGTGGTTTGTAGCTTGCCTTTGCAACCACATATCATGAAGGCTAATTCCATCTCCGGGAACCAATCCATAACTCTGATCGGATCTTCCTTCCCAGTGAAAGTCGATGGCTTGCATGTTAGAAAATATTTGTACGTGCATCCATTTCTTTCGACCCCATCATCTTGGTTGTTCCTCCTAATCACTGGGGGATCAGCTTGACCAACAGTCCTGCTATAGTTTCCCTCCTCTGACTGCCCATCATTCAATTCTGGCTGTTCAATAGGGATCGTAGGTTCGTCCCTATCTTGTAGTAGTAATCACCCTGTCTCCTCCATTTGACGATCCAACATCATCTGGATCATTGCTTGTACCCCGGCCATCGTCATTGGCTCAGGTGCAGCTGCTACAAAAGGTACTTGCTCAATCGCTTGGGGTTGAGGCTGTTGATTCTTGTTTCCGTTTGCGTTTCCAACTCCACTTCGGGTTCTTTCCATTTTGATCTATACACCGAATAAGGTGAATTTAGATCTTTATTTTCGATATAAATCATCCTTATCACTCCGAAACATTTAAGGCATCCTGAACACATAAGGTTTCCAGATCCAGTCGGCAACAGTCCATAGATCCGAATAAATAATAGCATATAAGGCATCCTTACAGCTATAACATAAAGCATTTATGACATAAAAGCATTTTAGGCACATTTCCTAAAATAAACTAGTGCTTGTGTCTAAAATATAGTAGCCACTCATCTCACAATCATTGCTTAGCATTCTAAGTTTAAGTCTAGAAATCCTACAATTTCCTAGTTCGCTTAAACTAATGCTCTGATACCAACTGTAACATCCCCAATTTTACAGCCAGAAAAGACCGATTTGTTTATGCTTTATTTGAAAATCAGAGTAACCATTTAAAGAAAAGTATTGCGGAATTTGTTCCCAAAAGAAAATATGATAAAGATTTATCAAAGCATTTCCGAAGAAATGTATTTCATTATATTAATCCTCGGGATGTCATGTTCGATACAGATCAAAAGCATAAATAGAACAACATAGGCCTTACAACATTTATTTATATCTACTGACCTATAATCCGTAATCACTCATCAAGTCATCCAACTATGCTCTTGTGCCACTACCTGTAATATAAGAAACTGAGTGGGTCAGGCTTGGGAGCCTGGTGAGCACATAGGGTTTTCAACCCATAATAAATAAATTTATTAATTTCATCAAACCAATTAACCCGATTACCCGTTCCCGTTATGCTCACATTACGTCCGTAAAGCATCTATTATAAGGTACCTAGCCAAAGGATTTTCATCGGGGTGACAACACTGCTTTGGGGATTCCGCAGCAGTTTATCTCAAATAAGGCAACCATGTGGGGGATGGAGTACTGTTGGCAAACACTAAGTTCAAATAAACACCTACAGGTTGTGAGCCTGCTAGCGTTCCACTTGACTGTCTAGAAAATTCAGTGGTCGTCTTCTATACTCTGCTAGATGACCGGATCAACGTCAACATCGAGGCCTCTCATCATTTTATTTCATTACACACCAACTATTACATCTACCCATGTTTTACCCAACACATTTTGTAGATATAAAATACATATACAGTTTAAATAATTTAAACCGTATATAAAATCGATCATCCAGCATAGACAACAAGTATTCAGATAATATGCACACATAGCACGTAATTTTATATAAAATACTTCATATCTATGTGTAAGATGAAAGTAACTATGCACTCACTTGTAGCGTGCTTTGATAGAATCTAACTAGAAACGGTCAGCGGTTCGTGATCGTCGGGCTCGGGACGGGAAATGGATTCAGCAAACGAGAGAGAAAAGAATTGGGTGCAAGGAGGCTTTGGTCGAAATGGATATTTATAGGCTGATTTTTAGCCTCTCACGTCGTGAGCCATGCCTGCTCACCCCGTAGACCTGTCATTTGCGTTTATAGCTCCGAAACGTGTCCGAAGGACTTCTCACGTCGTAAGAATGATATGCTCACGTTGTGAGCTTTCAAGAGTCATCCCGTAGACTTCCCAGATGTTTTATAGGATAGATTAGTGTCAGTTTGACTTCTCACGTCGTGAGAATTAATGCTCACGTCGTGAGTCCAGTCAGATTAGGGTTTCTGACACGTGTCATGCTCTCAGACAACGACATCTTCGGATGGCCATAAATTTTGCATACGAGCTCCGTTTTTGACGTTCGTTATATCCACGCGAAGGTGGAGACGTACTCTACAACTTTCATTTAGAACCCTAAGGCTAAAAAGCATTCTATCGTAAACTCACTTTTTATGATCCCTGGTGTCGTGCCGGTTTTGTCGCAAACTTCGACAGTTCATAACTTCTTAGTTATAACTCGGATTTCAGCTCTCTTTATATCTCCGGAATCCTTGTCACTACCACTACAACTTTCTTTAGAAATATCGGGTTTATCTAAAATTTTATTTTTGACGCTTATTTTTATTCTTAATTTATTATATCTTTATAAACAAGTAAATAAGCACATAATTTACATAGCATTCACATAATTCCTCTGTATTACTTCAAAATGAGTTACAATGGTTGACCCTATCTATTATTTCTAATTAACAATTAAATCACAACTCTAAATAAACCAAGCTATTTTCTCTCTTTAATCTCTTGGAATGGATAAACGACCATTTTACCCCTCCATGGTCTCCCTATTCTCTGTCTTGACCAACCCTAAGGTCAACAGAAGTCAACACTCGAGTCAACAGTCCAAGTTGACCCGACTCGTCGAGTGCGCCTATGTGACTCGCGAAGTCCCCTTGTTTCTAGAAGTGTCGCGAAAGTCCCCCTTAGCTCGTTGAGTTGTCTCATCAACTCGCCAAGTCACACGTGTCCAGACTCGTTGGGGAAAACCCAAACTGACTCGTCGAGTCAGTTCTTCGAATCGTTGAGTCCTTTGAGATTCTATTCTCATTCAGACGTTTTAAGGCAGATTTACAACCTCAAACTCTAAATATAGCCTCCCAAGGCTGAGATACCACGTAAAGCTACAAGCTTTACGTCCATGCATGGCACTTAGGGCTTGAAATGCCAAAACAAGTTCCATTTAGGGTCTTAAGCTCACAAGCTCCTCTATAACTGGGTAAAGCTGGGACCTTTGGACTCTAGGGAGCTCACAAGGTCCAGATCTGAATTCTAAATTTCTTGGTAAGCTCAACACACTCAAAACCTCAAGGAAAGATGGAATAAGCCCTAAAACTCCATAAAATGAGATCTAATCAAACTAATGAGCAAGGTGGGGACTTTTTACCTTCAACAGAAACTCTAGATGAAATAACACAAGATCCAACAGTCTCCACTCGTTTTCTTGCTTGGATTCTTCACTCTTCTCTTCAAAAGTGCACTAAAATGCCCAAAGATTAGCTCTCTCTCTCTCTCTCTCTCTCTCTCTCTCTCTCTCTCTCTCTCTTAGCTCAGTATAGGCGATTAGGGTTTCACACAGGGGAGTAGGGTGGCTGGTGAGGCGGAAATGAGGGCTTAAGGTCCTTTAAATAGGACCCAACCCCGAGGAATTAGGGTTTCCTCTCACAGCGCCAACTCGTCGAGTTGGCTCTCCAACTTGTCGAGTTGGTCATAAAACCCACGCGACCAAATCTCTTATCTACTCGACGAGTTGGGGCCTCCAACTCGTCGAGTTGCTCATGAAAATCATAAAAATGTTAAAAATATTATACCTAGGAACCGGGATGTTACAATTCTCCCTTACTAGAATCAGACTTCGCCCTCAAAGTCATTCTCCAGAAACAACCCTGGGTACTGCTCGCGCATCTCAGACTCCAGCTCCCAAGTCCATGCGGATCCCCTGCGGTGCTTCCACTGCACTTTAACCAGTCGCACCTCCTTGTTCCTTAGGGTCTTAACTTTTCTATCCAAAATTTCTATCAGCCTATCAATGTAATTCAGGCTAGCATCTACCTGAATGTCCTCTAAGGGTACCACTGACGTCTCATCGGCTACACACTTTCTCAACTGAGACACATGGAAGGTATCATGAATCTGGCTCAACTCTGCAGGTAGCTCCAACCGATAGGCTACCTTCCCCACTCTGGCAGACACTTTG
Organism: Lactuca virosa; assembly: GCF_052849685.1. NCBI lineage: Eukaryota > Viridiplantae > Streptophyta > Magnoliopsida > Asterales > Asteraceae > Lactuca > Lactuca virosa. Next base: position 474,475,217 of record NC_136429.1, on the reverse strand, counting down.
AAAGGACCGATATATCTAGGACCCAAATTTCCCCACTTCCTGAATCGGATCACCCCTTTCCACGGAGATACCTTCAGAAGGACAAAATCTCCAACCTGGAACTCTAGATCGGATCGTCGCCGGTCTGTGTAACTCTTTTGGCGCCTCTGTCTGACCTGTTGAATCTGCTCAGTCATCTTGAGCACTATCTCAGTGCTGCCCATCACTCTCTGCCCTACCTCTCCCCAACAGATGGGAGTCTGACACCTCCTCTCATACAAGAGCTCAAAGGGAGGCATACCAATACTAGAATGATGGCTGTTGTTACAAGAAAACTCAGCCAAGGGAAAATAGGTGTCCCAACTTCCTCCGAAGTCCATAACACATGCTCGCAGCATGTTCTCAAGCGTCTGAATCGTCCGCTCACTCTGCCCGTCTGACTGCGGGTGGTATGCGGTACTGAAGTGCAATCGGGTACCCAACTGCTCATGAAACTTCTTCTAGAACCTGGACGTAAAACGCACATCCCGATCTGACACTATCGGTGTCGGCACTCCATGTCGTGCCACCACCTCTCTCACATAAATCTCGGCCAATTTCTCTACAAAAGAGTTCTCACTGATAGCAAGAAAGCGAGCAATCTTCATCAACGGATCCACAATCACCCATATCGCCGACACCTCGCGTGATTCTCGGTAACTTGGTGATAAAATTCATGTAAATCTGTTCCCACTTCCACTGGGGAACCTCTAAAGGCTGCAACAAACCATGTGGACGCTGGTGCTCCACCTTAACCCGGCGACAGGTCAAGCACCTCTCAACTACCCATGCCACATCCCTATTCATGCAGGGCCACCAGTAATCTCTCTTCAGATCCAAATACATCTTAGTGGCTCCTGGATGGATCGAGAATCTTGATCTATGTGCCTCCTCCATCAGTATGCGCCGAGCTCCACCTGTATAGGGCACCCAAATCCGCCCACGGAAAGTCATAAGCCCCCGACTATCCGTCTCAAACTCGGAAACCTGGCCGATCACTCGCTCTCTCTTCAGGTTCTCTGGCCTCACAACCTCCACCTGAGCCTCTCGGATGGTATCTAGGACTGGACTCATAACCGTCATCCTCACACACACGTCTCGTATCAGAGCGCTCTCCACTCTACGACTAAAGGCATCGACTACCACATTAGCCTTGCATGGGTGATATAAGATCTCGCAGTTGTAGTCTTTCACTACATCCAACCACCTCCTCTGTCTCATATTCAGGTTGGGCTGATCCATGAGGTACTTCAGACTCTTATGGTCCGCGTATATGGTGCATTGGACTCCATACATATAGTGGTGCCAGATCTTGAGGGCGAACACCACTGCCCCCAGCTCCAAATCGTGGGTGGGATACCTCCTCTCATGAGGCTTCAACTGTCTTGATGCATATGCTATCACATGCCCCCTCTGCATCAACACCGCACCCAACCCTGATATATATGCACAACAGTAGACTACAAAGTCCTCCTCTCCCTCGGGAAGGGCTAACACTGGAGCTTCGCACAATCTCTGGCGGAGAGTCTCGAATGAGGCCTGCTGCTCGGCCCCCAGGCAAAAGTAACACCCTTCCGGGTTAATCTGGTAATAGGAACAACAATCTTGGAGAAATCTCTGATAAATCTCCGATAGTAGCCAACCAAACCCAGAAAACTCTTGATCTCGGACGGGGATCTCGGCACCTCCCATCTCATAACTGCATCAATCTTCGCTGGGTCAACCAATATCCCATTCTGATTAACGAGATGTCCCAGGAACAGGACCTCTCGTAACCAGAAATTACGCTTGGAGAATTTGGCATAAATCCTCTCAGCCCTCAATACTCCAAGAATCTCTCGAAGATGCTCTTCGTGCTGCTCTCTGGACCTCGAGTACACCAGAATATCGTCGATGAACACGATCACCGATTGATCCAACATGGGCCTGCACACCCTGTTCATGAGATCCATGAATGCTGCCGGTGCGTTGGTTAGCCCAAATGGCATCACCACGAACTCATAATGCCCATAACGAGTTCTGAAGGCCGTGTTATGGATATCCTCCTCGCAAAATCTCATCTGATGATATCCAGATCTCAAGTCAATCCTGGAAAACCAAGATGCTCCCTGCAACTGATCGAATATGTAACGCTGTAAATTTTCAAACAAAATTTTCATTTTAAATCACATCAATTTCATTAACACAACCATAAAATCCCAAATATCGAGTTATCAAAAACACAGGTTCATTAATTGTTTAAACACAATCCAGGATCAACAAAATATAAACTCCATCTCAAGTGTGTGTACAATCAAGCCGGCGCCTTCCCGCGATCCTGAGAAGTACCTGAAACACATATCACATAACACGGTAAGCACGAAGCTTAGTGAGTTCCCCAAAATACCACACATAACTCATTAGCCGCTCATGGCTATACTCAATTAAGACCCTCCGGTCAATGTGTCTCAGTGGGACCCTCCGGTCCCACAACTCGGGTGGACCCTCCAGTCCGGTATCTCAGTGAAGACCCTCCGGTCTCACAACTCGGCTTGGATCCTCCGGTCCTAACTTAGTAAGGCACATAAATAATACACAACATAAAATCACAAAGAAATAATGCAGGATATCACAATAATCAATATAAGCACATAAGACCCTCAGGTCAGACAAAGGTTACCACTCTAGGTAAGTATAGTGAGAAGACTCATCTCGTAAGAAATCGGATAACCTCGAACTCAAATCACCGGTCTAGCCTCCACCTAACACATACGATAATTATCTCTAATTAATAAAGACTCTCAAAGAAGCTAGACTAAACCCTTCTACAAACTCACAGAAGGATAAAAGACCATTTTACCCTTCCATGGCCTTAATAGTCCACAAATTGACCAAACCCTAAAAGTCAACTAAAAGTCAACGGCAGGGCGTACGCTGCGCGTACCAGCCCTGTACGTTGGGCGTACACCTTCGCCATGCACGCATCGGGGATTCTCAACCCTATGCTGCGCGTACTGGGATTACGCTCAGCGTACTTCCCAGTTTTGTTCTTTCTACTCATTTCGTCTTAATCCGTCAAGACCTTAGCTTAAATCTCAGATCTGGACTCCCTAAAGGCTCATACTTCATAAAGTATGTGACTTTAAGCCTTTGCATGGCTGAAAAAGTCACAAACACCAAAACTCTCACTCTCTATTCTCAAAAATGCTCCTATCTCATGCATGGGGTGGTTTTTGACGTCCAAGACTCCATTTTTATGGAACCACTCTATTAAAACACTCAAAGGGACAGATATTAGGCTCTGGAGTTCCAACAACTCATAAAGGTTCAAGCTTTGGGACCTAAAACCCTGAAATGGACCACATAAAGCGCAAATCAAAAAGGATAAGAAAGCTTTGAGCTTTATACCTCTAACTGAAGCTCCAACCACAGATAAGCTCAGATCCAAAGCTTGGACTCCTACTCCTTCCTCTTCAAAGCTCCTTCTTCACTCCAAAGAAACCACAAGAACACTTAATAGCTCTCAAATGGACACACAAGCTCAAGGGACAAGAAATTAAGGTTTGAGAGGGTTGAGGTCTGGGAATGGTGGCCAGAAATGAGGCCATGATATTCTTTATATAGGGACACACCCTTAATTAGGGTTTTCACTATGGGCCTAGTACGCCCAGCATACTAGGTGGCTTCCGCTTCAAAAACACGCATATGAGTATGCTGAGCGTACACACGCGTACGCCCCGTGTAGTCTATTACAACCTTTTCTCTAATAAAGGGCCAAACTTGACAATTACCAAAAAACAAGGGTTGATGAGGTATACATGATTTAGGGATGTTACAATTCTCTCCCACTAGAATCAGACTTCGCCCTCGAAGTCATCTCCTGGAATTAACTCAGGGTACAGCTCGCGCATCTCGAACTCCGGTTCCCATGTCCACTCGGACCCCTTCCGATGTTGCCACTGGACCTGAACCAAGTGCACCTCTTTATTCCTCAAGACCTTCACCATCCTATTTAAGATCGCTATCGGCCTCTCGATGTAATTCGGACTCGCATCAATCAGAATGTCCTCTAACGGTACCACTACCGTCTCGTCGGCTACACACTTCCTCAATTGGGATACGTGGAAGGTGCTATGTATTTGGCTCAACTCTATAGGTAGCTCCAACCGATAAGCTACCTTCCCCACTCTGGAAGTCACTCTGAAAGGACCAATATATCTGGGACCCAACTTTCCCCGCTTCCTAAATCGGATCACCCCTTTCCACGGGGAGACTTTCAGGAGGACATAATATCCGACCTAGAACTCTAACTCGGATCGTCTTCGGTCTGCGTAACTCTTCTGGTGACTCTGGGCCGTTAGTAACCTCTGTCTGATCTGCTGAATCTTCTCAGTCATCTTAAGCACTATCTTAGTGTTACGCATCACTCTCTGTCCTACCTCTCCCCAACAGATGGGAGTCCAACACATCCTCTCATATAAGAGCTCAAAAGGAGGCGTATCAATACTGGAATGGTGGTTGTTGTTATAAGAATACTCATTCAAGGGAAAATAGGTGTCCCAACTTCCTCCGAAGTCCATAACACATGCACGCAGCATGTCCTCAAGCATCTGAATCATCCGCTAACTCTTCCCGTCTGTCTGTGGGTGGTATGCGGTACTGAAGTGCAATCGGGTACCCAACTCCTCGTGGAACTTCTTCCAGAACCTGGAAGTAAAAAGCACATCCCGATCTGACACTATCGATGTCGGCACTCCATGCCGTGCCACCACCTCTCTCACATAAATCTCAACCAATTTCTCTACAGAATAGCTCTCACTGATAGCAAGGAAGTGAGCACTCTTCGTCAACCGGTCCACAATCACCCATATCGCGTCCCCACCTCGCGCGGTTCTCGGTAGCTTGGTGATAAAATCCATGGAAATATGTTCCCACTTCCATTGGAGAACCTCTAAAGGCTGCAACAAACCATGAGGACGCTGGTGCTCTGCCTTCACCCAGCGACAGGTCAAGCACCTCTCAAGAACGCATGCCACATCCCTCTTCATACAGGGCTACCAATAATCTCTCTTCGGATCCAGATACATCTTAGTGGCTCCTGGATGGATCGAGAATCTCGATCTATGTGTCTCCTCCATCAATATATGTCGAGCTCCTCCCGTATACGGCACCATATCCGTCTCAAACTCTGAAACTTGCCCAATCATCCGCTCCCTCTAGCGGTTCTCTGGTCTCAAGGCCTCCACCTGGGCATCTCGAATGGTATCTAAGACTGGAGTCATCATTGTCATCCTCATACACATATCTCGGATCGGAGCACTCTCTGCTCTGCAGCTCAAGGCATCGTCTACCACATTAGCCTTGCCCGGGTGATATAAGATCTCGCAGTCGTAGTCTTTCACAACACCCAACTATCTCCTCTGTCTTATATTCAGGTTGGGCTGATCCATGAGGTACTTCAGACTCTTGTGGTCCGTGTATATGGTACACCGGACTCCATACAGATAGTGACGCTAGATCTTGATGGCGAACAACCCCGCCCCCAACTCCAAATCGTGGGATGGATACCTCATTTCATGAGACTTCATCTGCCTTGATGCATACGCAATCACGTGTCCCCTCTACATCAACACCACTCCCATCCCTGATATAGAGGCATCACAGTAAACTACGAAATCCTCCACTCCCTCGGGAAGGGCTAACACCGGGGCTTCGCATAATCTCTGGCGAAGAGTGTCAAATGAGGCATGGTGCTCGGGCCCCCAAGTAAAAGTAACACCCTTCCGGGTCAATCTGGTGAGAGGAACAATAATCTTGGAGAAGTCTCTGATAAATCTCCGATAGTAATCGGCCAAACCTAGAAAACTCCTGATCTCGGACGGGGATCTCGGCACCTCCCATCTCATAACTACCTCAATCTAGGCCGGGTCGACCAATATCCCATTCTGATTAACGAGATGTCCCAGGAACTGGATCTCTCATAGCCAGAAATCGCACTTGGATAATTTGGCATAAAGCCTCTCCGACCTCAATACTCCAAGAATCTCTCTAAGATGTTCCTCGTGCTGCTCTTTGGACCTCGAGTACACCAGAATATCGTCGATGAACACGATCACTGATCGATCCAACATGGGTTTGCACACTCGGTTTATAAGGTCCATGAACGCTGCGGGTGCGTTGGTGAGCCCGAAAGGCATCACCACAAACTCGTAGTACCCATAACGAGTCCTAAAAGCCGTCTTATGGATATCCTCCTCGCAAACTCTCATCTGATGATATCCAGATCTCAAATCAATCTTGGAAAACCAAGACGCCCCCTACAAATGATCAAACAAATCGTCGATCCTCAGAAGTGGATAACGGTGCTTGACCGTCAGTTTGTTCAACTCCCGGTAACCAATACACATCCCGTGTGAACCATCATTTTTCTTGACAAAAAGGATCGGTGCTCCCTACGGTGAGCTATTCGGTCTGATGAAACCTTTCCCCAGCAGCTCCTGGAGCTGTGAGGATAACTCCTGCATCTCTGGTGGTGCAAGGCGATAAGGTGCCTTGCTAATAGCTGCCGCGCCCGGAACCAAATCAATCCGAAACTCTACTTGCCTATTGGGAGGCACACCCGTCAACTCCTCGGGAAAAACATCCGGAAGCTCGCACACTATCGGAACCTCTGAGATAGAACTCAGCCTCTCTGTAGCAACCCGTGTATCCATCACGTACGCCAAAAAGCCCATATATCCCTGTTGTAGACTCTGTCTCGCTCTGGCATAAGATTAGAAAGGTAATCCGGATCTGTTAACCTCGTCATTCACTGTAAGCACTCCCCCACTAGGGTCTCGTATAGTCACCAACTGATGCTTGCAGTCGATCATAGCTCCAAAACGGCTCAACCAATCCTTGCCCACGATGACACAGACATCACCCATCGCTATAGGCACCAGATCTATCGGGAACTCGACACCAAAAATCTCTAACACACATCCTCAGAATACATCAGTAGCGAAAACCGCATGCTCGTCCGCTATAGAAACCCTCAGAGGTCGACCCAACGGCTCACGTCGGATACTAATGTGACGACTAAAAGCTAAAGACACGAAGGATCGACTCGCACCCGAGTCAAATAACACCAAAGCAGGTACAAAACTCACAAGAAAAGTACCTATATGCAACACAGTATAAGCAAAACAATATCAAAATAACAGGAATAAGGAAATACGTACCAGCCACGACATCAGGTGTTGCGCGGACCTCCTCTGTTGTCAGCTGAAAACCTCTCCCACGAGCCTTCGACGCCTCGACCTGTGCTGGTCGACTGTTAGTAGCTCGCAAAGCAGTAGGAGCTGAACCATGGGATAATCCCTGAATGAGCTGAGGGAACTCGGCCTTCCGATGGCTGTTCTGGTTGTAGTGAAAGCAAACTGCAAACCCCTTGGGGAAATCCCTCGCCAGGTGCCCCTCCTTGCCACATTTGTAGCAAATCCTTGCCCAACACGATCCCTCATGACTCTTGCCGCACTTGCCACAAGTGCGGCCCTTCTGGCCCCCAACCCTCGCATCAGCGGGCTTTGCCCACTTTGTCGTCGGCTGCGACTGCACTAGTCTCCGGTCTCTCCCCTGAGACTCCCCCTCCTCCCTAGCTTGTAACTCTAGCTCAATCTCCCTGCACCTGGCATTGGTCTGAAGCTCAGCCAATGTCCGGTATGACGAGTTCGCCACGAACTCTCGTATATCCCTCCTCAGTATGCTCAGATATCAGCTCACACGTGCCTGCTCGGTGGACACGTGCTCAGGGAAAAACAACGTCCTCTCATGGAATATCCTCGAAATCTCGGTCACAGTCTCTGTCTTCTGCTTGAGAGACAGAAAATCTTAGGCTAACCGTTCCCTCTCCACCTGGGGAACATACTCATCTCCGAACAACTATGTAAACCTCTCCCATGTCACTGCAGCATGCTCTGCAGGAGTAAAGCTGCAGTCACAAACTTCCACCAGTCCTTCGTTCCCAAGCGAAGTTGGTTCAGTGCAAACCGAACGCTCAAGTGCTCAGGGCATGAACACGTGTAAAAACATCCCTCAATGTCAGAGATCCATCTCAAAGCAACAATCGGGTCCTGTGTCCCATCAAACTCTGGTGGCTTCATGTTGCTGAACTCTCGGAACAACAACAAGTCACCTCCATGTGGTCTCGAAGGAGCTAGAGTTGCGGTGGCTGCGGCAGCAGCAGCCTCAGTAACAACCGCATAGCGCTCATTGAAAGTCTCAATCTACGTGGTCTTAATAGACCCAATAATCTCCGGTATTGCCTCTCAGATAGTTGCGCCCACCTCAGCATGGATGATGATGCGGATCACCTCGTCACTGGTGCCACTGGTGCCCTCGGGGTTGTGGCGTGTACCCACCATAATGTCTCTGAAACACAACACGAAAATAATCAGAAACTCACTCGAGCATACTCACACTCGAATTCCTGACCCTACACGCTCCTTAGTATCCTAAGGATTCTTACTTGGGTTGCATACAGATCCGGTGCTTTCAGTAGTACAGGCCCAATACTACCTTCCACACCACTCTGTAGTCATCCCAAGTCCTCCTCCTAGGATCCTAATTCACAGTACTCTATCCCTAATGGATATCAAACTACTCTCTCGTAGATTCCTCTATGCTTATCTACGTATCTCTCCTAGATCACTCAACTCTCTCTAAAAGATTCCTGCTCTGTCTCTCCTACTCAATCCACATAGAGCAAATAACAGATAAGATCACTCATCAGCATACCCTAGGCTAAGGCATCATGAATCAGACAACTCTAGCCCTAAATATGAAATACCTAGCCTATTCTCTAGCATGCATCCCTAACATCTCATAAATATCTCATAACACAAATAAATAAGGGTATTTTGGGAAATCACCGTCCGGGATCTGGCTGATTGTACACACTACTCCAACTCGTTTTTCTCTTAAAAACTCTTTCTCATTTTAGAAAAATCATTCATTTCGAAAATTCTTCTCAAATCCTTAGTTTGAGTCCAGACACACCCGAAGGTATATCCGAATCCCTCAAACCAAGGCTCTGATACCAACTTGTAACGCCGTAAATTTTCAAACAAATTTTTTCATTTTAAATCACATCAATTTCATTAACACGATCATAAAATCCCAAATATCGGGTTATCAAAAACACAGGTTCATTAATTCTTTAAACACGATCCAGGATCCACAAAATATAAACTCCATCTCAAGTGTGTGTACAATCTAGTCGGCGCCTTCCCGCGATCCTGAGAAGTACCTGAAACACATATCACATAACACGATAAGCACGAAGCTTAGTGCGTTCCCCAAACTACCACACATAACTCATTAGCCTCTCATGGCTATACTCAATTAAGACCCTCCGGTCAATGTGTCTCAGTGGGACCCTCCGGTCCCACAACTCGGGTGGACCCTCCAGTCCGGTATCTCATTGAACACCCTTCGGTCTCACAACTCGGCTTGGATACTCCGGTCCTAACTCAGTAAGGAACATAAATAATACACAACATAAAATAACAAAGAAATAATGCAGGATATCACAATAATCAATATAAGCACATAAGACCCTCCGGTCACACAAAGGTTACCACTCTAGGTAAGTATAGTGAGAAGACTCATCTCGTAAGAAATCGGATAACCTCGAACTCAAATCACCGGTCTAGCCTCCACCTAACTCATATGATAATTATCTCTAATTAATAACGACTCTCAAAGAAGCTAGACTAAACCCTTCTACAAACTCACAACAGGATAAAATACCAATTTACCCTTCCATGGCCTTAATAGTCCACAAATTGACCAAACCCTAAAAGTCAACTAAAAGTCAACGGCAGCGCGTACGTTGCGCGTACCAGCCCTCTACGCTGGGCGTACTCCTTCGCCATGCACGCATCGGGGATTCACGACCCTACGCTGCGCGTACTGGGATTACGCTCAACGTACTTCCCAGTTTTGTTCTTTCTACTCATTTGGTCTTAATCGATTAAGACCTTAGCTCAAATCTCAGATCTGGACTCCCTAAAGGCTCATACTTCATAAAGTTTGTGACTTTAAGCCTTTGCATGGCTGAAAAAGTCACAAACACCAAAACTCTCACTCTCTATTCTCAAAAATGCTCCTATCTCATGCATATGGTGGTTTTTGACGTCCAAGACTCCATTTTATGGAACCACTCCATTAAAACACTCAAAGGGACAGATATTAGCCTCTGGAGTTCCAAAAACTCATAAAGCTTCAAGCTTTGGGACCTAAAACCCTAAAATGGACCACATAAAGCACAAATCAAAAAGGATATGAAAGCTTTGAGCTTTATACCTCTAACTGAAGCTCCAACCATAGATAAGCTCAGATCCAAATCCTGGACTCCTACTCCTTCCTCTTCAAAGCTCCTTCTTCACTCCAAAGAAACCAAAAGAACACTTAATAGCTCTCAAATGGACACACAAGCTCAAGGGACAATAAATTAGGGTTTGAGAGGGTTGAGGTCTGGGAATGGTGGCCAGAAATGAGGTCATCATATTTTTTATATAGGGACACACCCTAAATTAGGGTTTTCACTCTGGGCCTAGTACGCCCAGCGTACCCTCTGGTACGTCCAGCGTACTAGGTGGCTTCCGCGTCAAAAACACGAATATGAGTACGTCGAGCGTACACACGCGTACACCCCGCGTACTCACTTACCACCTTTTCTCTAATAAAGGGCCAAACTTGACAATTAGCAAAAGAACAAGGGTTGATGAGGTATACCTGATTTAGGGATGTTACAATTCTCCCCCACTAGAATCAGACTTCGCCCTCGAATTCATCTCCTTGAATTAACTTAGGGTACAGCTCGCGCATCTCGGACTCCAGCTCCCAAGTCCACTTGGACCCCTTCCGATGTTGCCACTGGACATGAACCAAGGGCACCTCTTTATTCCTCAAGACCTTCACCTTCCTATCTAAGATCACTATCGGCCTCTCGATGTAATTCAGACTCACATCAATCTGAATGTGCTCTAACGGTACCACTGCCGTCTCGTCGGCTACACACTTCCTCAATTGGGACACGTGGAAGGTGCTATGTATCTGGCTCAACTCTGCAGGTAGCTCCAACCGATAAGCTACCTTCCTGTAACGACCCAAAATTTACAAAGAATTTTTTTATTTTTTTTTAATTAGTCAACCATTTTTCATAAAACGTAAAGATTCCGATAATTGTTTTCAAAACCACAAGCATCACAACATTATTATTTTCAAAACATCAGAGTGTCCCCCAAACCAGATCGAAAAAGAGAGATAGAGTGCACGCCGAATCATCACGCCTTGCCTTTACCCTTGGACTCCGATGTACCTGAAACAAATCCATAAATGGTAAGCTAAAAGCTTAGTGAGTCCCCCAGAGCATACCCCACACAAACCATATATCACATTATCTATAAAGCTACCTCTACCACATATCACATGTCAATTAGCCATGAGCTATCTCTACCGTTAGCCACAAAGGCTATCTCTACCATCATCCATAAAGGTTGTCTCTACCATTAGCTATAAGGCCATCTCTACCACATATCATGCACACATACATATCACACCTCTACATAACAAGTAAACCAACTATCACAAAATGGGTTGGCCTTGGTGCCTTAGACCCATTGGTATGGTGAGAAAACTCACCTCACAAGGCTGAATCGGCAACTAAATTCAAGTATACCCTATTCTTCTCTTCCCAACTGCCTATAATCAATGCATAAATAACTCAGCACAATCCCATAAATACCCCCCCCCCCCAGGGTCAACCCTGGTCAAAGTCAAAGTCTATAGTCAAGGTCAACAGTCCATATTGACCTTGACTCGTCGAGTGCAATCAATCACTCGTCGGGTTTCCTGCTTGATTCGCCGAGTCGCCCATTCACCCGAGGGACTCGTCGAGTTCCTTGGTGTGTACGGCCGTACACCTTTGACCGTAAACCCTTGGCCAAACACCCTTGGTCGTACACTCTTGGCCGTACACTCTTAGCTGTACACGAGAAAACCCTCTCGACTCGCCGAGTCTCTTGCACGACTCGCCGAGTCCCTATTAGTCCATTATGTTTACGGCCTCTTCCAGTGGGACTCAAGGCCCCAAACTTCAGATCTATACTCTACCAGTGTGGATAACACGTAAAGTTGCAAACTTTACGTGCATTCAAAGCCTCACATGGCCATAATCACCAAAACTAACCTTCCAACAAGGTTTTCATGCATGGAGAGGAAAGGGCTTAATAAAGGGTGCAACTTTATGATGCTTGGGACCTAAGAAGGTCCAGATCTGGAACCATATCTTTGTGATGTGTCCAGATCCAAGGTTGCTTATATTTCCTCAAAGTTTGCCACAACTCTCAATTAGAATTTATGCTTAAGGTAGCAGATTCATACCTTAAATCAATGCCCTATGCGAACTAGATGCTAAATCTAGTGCGTTCCCCTTGATATTCCTTCTTCAAGCAAGAAATCCTCCCCTAAATCTCAAGGATAAGCTCCCAATTGATCTTACTTCACTCACAAGAGGGTGTGCGGCCGTAAACGTTCTTCTAAGGTGCTAAGGGAGGCTACTGGGGCGGATAATGACGTTTATATAGGGGACAAACCCAAAATTTAGGGTTTTTTTTAAACAACTCGGACTCACCGAGTCGGTCCCGTTCCGCGTTTCATGATCTCACGACCCTACTCGACGAGTTGACCTCCCAACTCGCCGAGTCCATGCATAAATCCTTTCCAACTTAAACCAGGTGTTACAAGTCTCCCCCACTTGAACTAGACTTCGTCCTCGAAGTCTGCTGACCCAAACAATTCTGGGTAATGCTCTCGCATCTCTCACCAAGTACATTCAGGACACAGTCCCGATACACCCTCGTAGCACTAACGGTGCGGTCATCCGCAATCTCCACCTCGAGCGGGGAATCCAAAGTTCCCGGAACTTCTTGCTAAGCACAAGAGATACGAACGATCGGGTTGCACCCGAATCAAACAAGACATGAGCAAACATACCATTGACCAAAAAGGTCCCTATACGAGCATATAATACACATAAGCAAAACAAATACATAGAGAGGGGAAGAATAATCACGTACCAGCCACAACGTCTGGCTCTGCGCGTGCCTCTTCGGTAGTCAGCTGAAATGCACGGCTCTTCACTGCTGGAGCTTCCGCCTTAGCAGGGCATCCATTGGTAATCCTCATCGTGGCGGGCGCAGGCGCCGCCACCGCTCCTCCTCCTCCCTGCAACTTCGGACAGTTGACCCGCTTATGGCTGGTCTGGTTGCAGTGAAAACAAAATAAGCCCTTCGCGGGGCAGTCCCTGCTCAAATGACCCTGCTGGCCACATGCATAACATCCCGAGCCTGCGAGACGGCAAGCTCCATTGTGTACCCGGCTACACTTGGCACATCGGCCCCAACCCTGCTGACCCTTGCTGGGAGTGTCTGACGTCTTAGGCTTCTTAGCCTGTCCTACTGCTGCCTGAGCCTGCTCAGGCTTCCGCTTCGTGCGGGATTCCAGCTCCATTTCCCATTCCCGGGCCTTCTCCACCATTTCATTCAGGGTCTTACACCCCATAAAACTCACAAACTCCCGAATATCGTTCCTCAACATGGAATGATATCGGGTCCGCCTCATTTCCTCATCAGTAGCATATTGCGGAATCAACAAAGCTCGTTCCCGAAACTTGGCGGTGATTTCCGCCACAGTCTCGGTGGTCTGCTGCAAATCATGAAATTCTCGCACTAAGCGTTGCACCTCAATGGGTGGCGCAAACTCCAGATCAAATCGCCGAACAAACTCGGCCCACATCATCTCAGCCACCCCGGCTGGTCCCACTTGTCTAGTAACCTTGCCCCACCAATCCCGGGCTCTGTCTCTCAGCATGCAAGAAGCAAACCCAGCCTTTGCCATATCCGGGCAAGAACTCGTGTGTTGGGCGTTTTCGATATCCGCTACCCAGCGTCGGCTGACAATGGGGTCCCTGACCCCGAAAAACTTCGGCGCCCCACACGCCTTGAACTCCCGGAACGAGGGAGTTCGGGCTCCCAACTGGCCCGCAACAATCTCAGTCCTGAAAGATCAGTGTCTCTCCTCCATGATTTCCATTATGCCTTCCTTAACCGTCCCAAAAATCACTGGGGTAGCGTCAAGGATGCCCTTTGTAACCTCGGTTGCAATGATATCGTGCAGCCTCTCATCTATGTCGTTTGTATTGTCACCCGATCCATTTACGGATCCAGATCATGATCCTGAGCCTGATCCTGATCCTGATCCTCCCGCCCCGAAACGTGTCACCACCATGCTGAACTGGAACGCCATAAATCATAACTATCAGGATTTCCATAAAACGGATCTCTCCACACCGGTCCTCCTTGAAGTTGTCAGATCTAACATTGGTTCGGGTACAGGTCCTGTGCTTTCAGTAGTACGGGCCCAATACTACCTTCCACACCTACCCGTACCTTTCCCCAAGGCTCGACCTAATAACTCCAATTTGTCCCAAATAACCGTATTCTACCAACCACCGCATAACTCAAATCCTAGACTATTCTAAGATTTTCTCTACCCACATCAAACAGACCAATCATAACAGGTTGCCTTTATGCATGCAAATTATACACAGAAGAGGATCAAATAGACTTTCGAATAAAAGATTCTACCCTAGGACCACAACCAAACAAGGAACAGGAAATAAGGCCAAATCAATCATGCTAAGGCTATAAGCTCTTAACTGTATATAATTTTAAAGCATACACATAGCAAATTCCATACGATCATCCAAGTTCAAATATCAAAATAGCATGACTAGCATATTGGGGATATACTTACTTGGCTCGGCTGATCATGCGCGTTGCACTCTCATCTTTTCCTTCTTTCAAAATCCTTTTATGTTATTTTTGAAAATCATTTATCCTTTCCTTAGTTTGAGTCCTGACACACCCGAGAGTATGCCCGAATCCCTCAAACCAAGGCTCTGATACCAACTTGTAACGACCCAAATTTTACAAAGATTTTTTTTTATTTTTTTTAAGTAGTCAACCATTTTTCATAAAACGTAAAAATTCCGATAAATGTTTTCAAAACCACAAGCATCACAACACTATTATTTTCAAAACATCAGAGTGTCCCCCAAACCAGATCGGAAAAGAGAGATAGAGTGCATGCCGCATCATCACACCTTGCCTTTACCCTTGGACTCCGATGTACCTGAAACAAATCCATAAACAGTAAGCTGAAAGCTTAGTGAGTCCCCCAGAGCATACCCCACACAAACCACATATCACATTAGCTATAAAGCTACCTCTACCACATATCACATGTCAATTAGCCATGAGCTATCTCTACCGTTAGCCACAAAGGCTATCTCTACCATCAACCATAAAGGATGTCTCTACCATTAGCCATAAGGCCATCTCTACCACATATCATGCACACATACATATCACACCTCTACATAACAAGTAAACCAACTATCACAAAATGGGTCGGCCTTGGTGCCTTAAACCCATTGGTATGGTGAGAAAACTCGCCTCACAAGACTGAATCGGCAACTGAATTCAAGTATACCCTATGCTTCTCTTCCTAACTGCCTATAATAAATGAATAAATAACTCATCACAATCCCATAAATACCCCCCCCCCCCAGGGTCAACCCTGGTCAAAGTCAAAGTCTATAGTCAAGATCAACAATCCATATTGACCTTGACTCGTCGAGTACAATCAATCACTCGTCGGGTTCCCTGCTTGACTCGCCGACTCGCCGAGTCACCCGAGGGACTTGTCGAGTTCCTTGGTGTGTAGGGTCGTACACCTCTTATCGTAAACCCTTGGCCGAACACCCTTGGCCGTACACTCTTGGCCGTACACTCTTGGTCGTACACGAGAAAAACCTCTCGACTCGCCGAGTCTCTTGCACGACTCGTCGAGTCCCTATTAGTCCATCATGTTTACGGCCTCTTCCAGTGGGACTCAAGGCCACAAACTTCAGATCTATACTCTACTAGTGTGGATAACATGTAAAGTTGCAAACTTTACGTGCATGCAAAGCCTCACATGGCCATAATCACCAAAACCAACCTTCCAACAAGGTTTTCATGCATGGAGAGGAAAGGGATTAATAAAAGGTGCAACTTTATGATTCTTGGGACCTAAGAAGGTCCAGATCTGGAACCATATCCTTGTGATGTGTCCAGATCCAAGGTTGCTTATATTTCCTCAAAGTTGGCCACAACTCTCAATTAGAATTTATGCTTAAGGTAACAGATGCATACCTCAAATCAATGCCCTAGGCGAACTAGATGCTAAATCTAGTGCGTTCCCCTTAATACTCCTTCTTCAAGCTTGAAATCCTCCCCAAAATCTCAAGGATAAGCTCCCAATTGATCTTACTTCACTCACAAGAGGGTGTGCGGCCGTAAACGTTCTTATAAGGTGCTAAGGGAGGGTACTGGGGCGGATAATGACGTTTATATAGGGGGCAAACCCAAAATTTAGGGTTTTCTTTAAACAGCTCGGACTCGCCGAGTCGGACGTTGACTCGCCGAGTCGGACGTTGACTCGCCGAGTCGGACGTTGACTCGCCGAGTCAGTTCCGTTCCGCATTTCATGATCTCACGACCCTACTCGACGAGTTGACCTCCCAACTCGCCGAGTCCATGCATAAATCCTTTCCAACTTAAACTAGGTGTTACACTTCCCCACTCTGGCAGTCACTCTGAAAGGACCAATATATCTGGGACCCAACTTTCCCCGCTTCCTGAATCGGATCACCCCTTTCCACGGAACAACAACGAGTCACCCCTGTGGCCTAGCAGCGGCAACAGCTGTGTTGGCTATAGCAGCAGTAGCCTCGGTAATAGCAGCATAACACTCATCGAACGTCTCAATCAGTGTGGTCTTAATAGACCCAAACATCTCCGGTATCGCCTCTCGGATAGCTGCCGCCACCTCCTCATGAATGATCCTGCGGATCTCCTCATCACTGGCACTACCGCCCTCAGGGTTGTGGCGTGTATCCACCATGATGTCTCTGAAACAAAACACAAAAATCATCAGAGACTCGCTCGAGCATACTCACAATCGATTTCTTGTCCCTACATACTCCTTAGTACCCTAAGGATTCTTACTTGGGTTGCATACAGATCCAGTGTTTTCAGTAGTACGGGCCCAATACTACCTTCCACACCAACCTGTAGTCACGCCAAGTCCTACTCCTAGGAACCCAATTCACATGTACTTTATCTCTCACGAATAACAGACTACTCTCTCGGTAGACTACTCATCTAGGTATCTCTCCTAGATTATCCCTCGACACAGAACTCTCTCTAAGTGATTCCTGCTAGATACTCCTACTCAGCACATACTCAAGGCAAACAACAAATAGCAGTAACTCCTAGGCTAAGGCATCACAAATCAGGCAACTATAGCCCTAAAAATGAAATACCTAGCCTATCCTCTAGCATGCATCCCTAACATCTCATAAATATCTCATAACACAGATAAGTAAGGGTATTTTGGGAAATCACCATTCAGGCTCTGGCTGATTGTACACACTGCTCCAACTCGTTTTTCGCTTAAGTATTTCTCATTTTTGGAAAATCTTTTCTTTTGAAAATCTTTTCTCAAATCCTCAGTTTGAGTCCAGACACACCCGAAGGTACATCTGAATACCTCAAACCAAGGCTGTGATACGAACTTGTAACACCGTAAATTTTTAGATAAATTTTTCATTTTTAAAACACATAACTCTCAATATTACATTCCAAAAACCACAAGTGTCAAATTGTCAAAACACAAATTTCATAAATTGTTTGACAAAATCCAGGATCCACAAATTAGAAACTCCATATCATGTATGTATACAATCAAGTCGGCGCCTTCCCGCGATCCTGAGAAGTACCTAAAACACATATCACATAACACGGTAAGCACGAAGCTTAGTGAGTTCCCCAAAATACCACACATAACTCAGTAGCCTCTCATGGCTATATCACAAATGCGACCCTCCGGTCGATGTGTCTCAATGGAACCCTCCGGCCCCACAGCTCGGGTGGACCCTCTGGACTTCACTCAGTATAGCTCAGAATAATACACAACATAAATCACAAAGACATAATGCAAGATATCACAATACTCAATATAAGCATACAAGACCCCCGGTCACACATAGTTACCACTCAAGGTAAGTATAGTGAGAAGACTCACCTCGTATGCAAGCAAATGAATCTCGTATACGAAGCACCGATCTAGCCTCCGCCTAAGACATACGATAATTATCTCTAATTAACACTTAAATCACAACTATAAATAAACCAAGCTATTTTCTCTTTTTAATCTCTTGGAATGGATAAAAGACCATTTTACCCCTCCATGGTCTCCTTATTCTCTGTCTTGACCAACCCTAAAGTCAACAGAAGTCACCATTCGAGTCAACAGTCCATGTTGACCCGACTCGTCGAGTGCACCTATGTGACTCGCCGAGTCCCCTTGTTTCTAGAAGTGTCGCGAAAGTCCCCCTTAGCTAGTCGATTTGTCTCATCAACTCGCTGAGTCACACGTGTCCAGACTCGTCGGGGAAAACCCTAACCGACTCGTCGAGTCAGTTCTCCGACTCGTCAAGTCCTTTCATACTCTATTCTTATTCAGACGTTTTAAGGCATATTTACAACCCCAAACTCTAGATCTAGCCTCCCACGGCTGAGATACCACGTAAAGCTACAAGCTTTACATCCATGCATGACACTTAAGGCTTGAAATGCCAAAAAAATTCTATTTATGGTCTTAAGCTCACAAGCTCCTCTATAACTGGGTAAAGTTGGGACCTTTGGACTCTAGGGACCTCACAAGGTCCAGATCTGAAGTCTAAATCTCTTGGTAAGCTCAACATACTCAAAACCTCAAGGAAAGATGAAATAAGCCCTAAAACTCCATAAAATGAGATCTAATCAAACTAATGAGCAAGGTGGGGACTTTTTGTTGGATAAGGTGTCTAAGTCCATAACTATTTTTGGTATGTACTTGACCCGACCCGGCATGGTCCATTTGGGTTGCATGGCATCATGCATTTGGATAGACTAAATGAGAGAAATAACACTTGTGGTTTATTAATATATTATAAGTTCTAATATATTAATAGTATTATTTAATTAGTATTGATCAAGAATTAATCTAGGATTAATTAAGTGATCAAAAGATGACTAATTAAATATATGGGTTGATCATGTAAATCATCCATAACTTGTATAGTAGGCTAAAAGGCTCCATGGATAATCAAGTTGGGTTAAACCCATTGAATGCTCCATGGAGGCTCCATGGGAGTTACAAACCCATGGGTCATGGAAATGAAGAGTCATGCCACATTAGGGTTTACATGGTGTAACCCTAGATGTGACACACTATATAAGCAACATGTTCTCCACCAAAATCGGTGACACTAAGAAACAAGAGGGCTAGAGCCGATTTTGCAAGTGTAAGATTCTCTCAAAGTTTACTCCTTTGCATTTGGTGTTGTGTGAAGCATTTGAGGCATCACACTTGGGGTGCTAGGCTCACAAGGTTTCAAGGATCATAATCAACAACAAGGTAAGTTATTCTATCTTTCATTCAAGTTAAAAATGTTCCCCATGTATGCTAGATAGGAATATAACCTTGGAATTCAACTTTGCATGATTATTAGACAAACATAGATCCAAGGTTATTAGGGTTTCATGTACACTTAGGAAGTGTTAGAATGCTCAAAACCCATCAGTGGTATCAGAGACTAGGTTTGTTTGTTGTTTTTTTTTTGTGTGCAAACAGCTTGAAAAAAAATCGTTTTTCTGTTTTCTGCTCGTATGAAAGTTTGCACATTTGTTGCTGGAAATGGACTAGAAACATTACCCTAAACTGTTTTGATGTTTTAAAGCTTGTTTTAGATGGTGTAATGTTTATGCTAATCCATTTACAATGGCAATTATTAAAATTACAAGTTTTTTTTTAAGTGTAATTTTTTATTCTTGAAAGTGTTCATATTCATGTTCTTGAACTTATGAAGATTAGATGATCATAGGAATTGTTTGTAACCTTCATGGTAGTTTAATTCATGATCATAATGTGTTTTAATGGAGTCCATAACTTGTCCTCAAGTTATGGAAAACCAGAAGTCTCACTTTTATTAAAGCCATTAAAAGAACACAAGAGTTATAAAAATGAAGAGTCTTCATTTTTATTACTCAATTAATTCATAAGTTATAAGAAATGAAAAGTTTTGGAAGTTTACAAAACTTGCCCTCAAGTTTTGGAACATGTAAAGTCTTGATTAAAACTTTAGTTCCACCCCTTAGAATTTTAAAAGTTACAATTCAACCCTTATACTTTATAATATTATAAGTTACTAATATATATATGTATAACGTCAAGTCGTCTTACCGCTAGTACGCCTCATTCACGAAGCCGGTCTATAAGGGGGGTATAAGGTTGTTGCCTATAAAATGGCAACTTAATGGGTGTCCACTCTCACCCACCGCTTCCTTGATCGGTGGAGGGTCGTTAGCCGAACGGGTAAGACAAGGACTTATAAATTCTCATTAAAAGTATGATGAATATTATAAAGTAACTAAATGCTTTTATTAAATTCCCAATCTTAGTTACTTTAGGAAAATGTGAATAAGGTGCTAATCCATGAAATTACACTTTACACTTTGTTTAAGTCGTTGGTGGAGCGTGTGTGGTTAACCGGCACACTAACTTGGACTTAACAAGGTAGGTAAAGGGTGACTTAAGGTTTACCATAGCATCGGTGGAGCGTGTGTGGTTTACCGGCACATCGATTGAGTGATAAACCTTGAGGGTACCAAGTGATTTGCATGGTTACTTCACACCTCGTTTTGTGATCCTCGGTATCCCAGTCACAAAACTTGGAGGGCACACTCGAGATTGAAACATGCCTTTGAAAAGTTCATTGAATCTCAAAAGAATCTAGGAATTTCTAAGAACCAATTAAAAACCTAATATTTATATTTCGTTTTTCATGGTGGAAATTGGTGAATCGTCATTCACCTACCTTTCAAATATGTTATAGCTTTGATTACGGCATACCTCTTCTAAGTTATAATATATTGTGATTGGATCCTAGCCTTAATATTACATTTGGGTGTTTTATTAAGGACTCTCTTAATATCTAAACTAATCTTGTCCTCTTCTTTCAGATGTCTTCAAACAATGCTGCTTCTGGCTCTAATCCTAATGGCTCCTTTACCCTTATGAACTTGTGTGGGAAAGTCACTTTTGATGGATCCAACTTCAATGAATGGATCAGAAACATCAGGATGATTACCCGCTACGAGGACAAAGAATATGTCCTTGACAAGGAGCTTAAGGAGATTGATGAGACCACTGCAACTCCCCAGGAGATCGCTGACTTTCGGGCACATGAAAGGGATGCTACAAAAGTGGCATGCATCATGTTGGCCACCATGACAGCGGAACTCCAAAAGTCCTATGATGACTTCTACCCTTTTGAAATGCACCAAGATCTGATGGAAAGATACCATCAAAGTGCACGACAAGAGAGGTATGAAATCATATGCTCTATCATAACAACCATGATGAAGGACGGGGAATCCGTCAAGAGCCACATGCAGAAAATGCAAAGGTATGTGGATCGGTTGATGAAGCTTAATGTGAACTTCCCTGAGGAGCTTGCAATAGATATCATTTTGCACTCCTTACCATCGTTCTATGATCAATTCCGCATGACATATCACATGAATAAGGAAGAGGTCACACTCAGCAAACTTCAGGGACTCCTCAAGACCGCAAAAACAGGTCTTAAGGGTAAGTCGGTTGTTAACACTCCTACTCCAAACTCCGCCCCGGTTTTGGCAATCGGGAAAGGTAGAGGGAAGAAGAGGAAGAGCTCTTCGAAGGGTACCAAGGCTAGGACCCTTGATGGCTCTTCTTCAAGTGGAACCAAGAAAGGTTTTGTCACTCCTTCTTCTGACCCTAAAGAGGCTGAATGCTTCTATTGCCATGAAAAGTCACATTGGAAGCGGAACTGCCCAAAGTACCAGCAAGATGTGAAGGATGGGAAAGTTAAACCCAACCATGCAGGTATTTACACTATCTTATCTAATAACTCACCCCATTCTAACTCTTGGGTCCTTGATACCGGTTGTGGTATTCATATCTGTTCTGATTTGCAGGGACTAAGAAGAAGTGAGAATGTGGAGCATGGAAGAATAAACTTAATCATGGGGAATAGGAAAGCTTTACCTGTCACCAAGATTGGAGTTTATACTTTATCGCTAAGTAGTGGGTTTAGTTTAGATTTGAATAAATGTTGTTATTCGCCAGAAATGGCAAGAAATATTATTTCCTTTCATGCATTGTATAAACAAGGTTTCACCTTTTCATTTGATAATGAAGTTGGTTCGATTAATGCTTTCTTTAATAATGTTCTTTATTTTAAAGCATTACCTTGTGACGGTGTGTATGAAACTGTATATGTGGTTGATAACTTAGGAAATAATGTATTGTGTATTGATTTTGTTAATGATAATAACTTGGATAAAGCATCATTATGGCATTGTCGTCTTGGACATATAAGCAAGAAACGCATAGGCCAACTCCAAAAGGATGGAGTATTGGAGTCATTTGACCTAAAGTCAGATGATAGTTGCGAATCATGCTTACTTGGAAAAACGACAAAGTCACCCTTCACAGGTTCTTGTGAGAGGGGTGAAGGTTTGTTGGATCTTATACACACGGATGTGTGTGGGCCCTTCAAACATGCCACAAGGGATGCTAATCGTTATTATTTAAATTTTACTGATGATTACAGTAGATATGGATATGTCTACTTAATCAAGCATAAGTCAGAGACTTTTGAGAGGTTTAAAGAGTTTAAACAGGAAGTCGGGAATCAATTGGGCAGGAACATTAAGATGCTTCGATCCGATCGAGGTGGTGAGTATCTTAGTTCAGAGTTCCTCGACTATCTTAGGGAATGTGGGATTGTCTCACAATTGACACCTCCCAGGACACCGCAGTTGAATGGTTCGTTCCATGATGAGTCGAGCTTCGCTACCAATCTCATTTTGGGGGTATGCCTTAGAGACTGCCGCCCATATCCTTAATCTAGTTCCCACAAAGAAAGTTGCCAAAACTCCTCATGAGATGTGGACTGGTAAAGTACCCAAACTAGACCACATTAAGATTTGGGGTTGCAAGGCTTTCGTGAGACGCGAGACTCATGATAAGCTCGAACCTCGAAGTGAGAGGTGTATTTTCATCGGCTACCCACAGAAATCCTTTGGTTACCTCTTCTACAGACCTAGTGAGAATGTGGTCTTTGTAGCTAGGAGGGCTTTCTTTCGAGAGAGAGAGTTCATAAGCCAAGGAGACAGTGGGAGGCAAGTTGACCTTGAAGAAATTCAAGAGTCAAGTGGTGAAGGAACTTCAAACCCTAGCACTCAACTTGAGGAGGAAACTCCTGTTGAGCCAATTGACAAGTCTGTACCTCTGAGGCGTTCCACAAGGGTTAGGAATGCACCTGAGCATTACTATGGATTCCATATTACTACGGAAGGTGATACACTTATCAGTGATGAGACACTGATAGGTCTGGATGAACCTAACAATTACGCGGAAGCCATGGCAGGCCCTGAGTCAGCCAAGTGGAAAGAGGCAATGGACAGCGAGATACAGTCCATGTATGACAATTAAGTTTGGAACTTGGTTGAGAATGTACCAGGTCGTAAGACTATAGGGTGCAAATGGATCTTCAAGAAGAAGACCGACATGGATGGTAATGTACACACTTATAAGGCACGACTGGTTGCAAAGGGTTTCTCACAAACTCCGGGAGTTGATTATGATGAGACCTTTTCTCTAGTGGCCAAGATTAAGTCTATTAGGGTTCTGTTAGCCATAGTTGCATTTCATGACTATGAAATATGGCAAATGGATGTCAAAACCGCTTTCCTTAATGGAAAGTTGGTTGAGGATGTTTACATGAGTCAGCCAGAGGGTTTTATCAATACAGAGTACCGTAATAAAGTGTGTAAGCTTGGGAAATCCATTTATGGGTTAAAGCAAGCACCTCGCAGATGGAATCTTTGCTTTGATGAGAAAGTCAAAGAATTTGGCTTTTCTAGGAGTGAAGATGAATCTTGTGTATATGTCAAGGCTAGTGGGAGTATAGTTAGCTTTTTGGTATTGTATGTGGATGACATACTACTCATAGGAAATGACATCCCAACTCTGCAGGAAGTTAAGTCCTGGCTTGGGAAGTGTTTCTCTATGAAGGACCTATGAGAAGCTGCCTATATTCTAGGGATAAGGATCTTGAGAGACCGGAGTAAAAGACTAATTGGACTTAGTCAGAGTACTTACTTGGATAAGGTGTTGAAGAGACTCGGCATGCAGGACTCCAAGAAAGGAGAGTTACCCATCCAGAGTAATGCCAGATTGAGTAAGACACAAAGCCCTAGTACTGAGGCTGAGATAGCAGAAATGAGTCGAATACCTTATGCTTCGGCTGTAGGATCGATCATGTATGCTATGACGTGTACTCGACCTGATGTAGCCTTTGCTTTGAGCATGGTTAGCAAGTATCAGGAGAACCCTGGCAAGGCACACTGGACTGCGGTAAAGAATATCCTCAAGTACCTACGGAGGACTAAGGACTGGGTCCTTACCCTCGGTGGGAGTGAAGACTTGAGAGTTGTAGGGTATAGTGATGCTAGCTTTCAGACTGATATGGATAATTTCCGCTCTCAGTCAGGCTGGGTCTTTACCTTAAATGGAGGAGCAATTTCTTGGAAGAGTTCCAAGCAAGAGACAGTGGTTGATTCAACTTGCGAATCAGAGTATATAGCAGCTAGCGAGGCAGCAAAGGAGGCGATATGGCTGAAGAACTTCATTGGAGACCTTGGAGTTGTACCAGCTATTAAAGAGCCAATGGAAATTTTCTGTGATAGTGAAAGTGCAGTTGCCTTAGCCAAGGAACCAAGGGATCACGGGAGATCCAGACATATCGACAGAAAATTCCATTTCATCAGACATCGAATAGAAGAAGGACTCCTCGTGGCAAAGAGGGTATCATCGGATGAGAATCCAGCATATCCCCTCATGAAATGACTGACTCGGGTTAAGCATCTCCAGCATGCTCGGAGCATAGGGCTGAAGGATGATATTAGATTTAGTAGTTAGATAACCTTGAAATTTGTAAAGTGTAATTGACATTAGATGATGAATAAAAGGTGTTTTATTTATGAGTAAAGTGTTGCTATCTCTTGTCGATCGTTTACTATATTTCTTTTGCATGTTTTGACTTCCAGAATAATTATGTTTGGTATATCATATTATTCAAACCTCCACAGTCGGTCATATGCCGGAAGTAGGTATGAATCAAGACTGTCATGATTGGTTGCAGAGGTCTAAGTTGTTGGACATGGCTACAACACTCATGAGTGCTCATAAGTTCTGAGCATTGGACTCAACCCACGCTCACTGGAATCACTTCATGGAATTTATCTCGAGTGATCGTGAGACGGTAATATCATATAAGTCTTCAAACCTAGAGATATGATTTGTTACTTATGAGTTGGTTATGCATTGATTGTACGTTAACGCATTGGTAACTCGATGTTATAAAACGTGCTTTTGTGTATAATTCAATGAATGGTAGAACAAACATATGAGTCGAAGTTTATCTGTTCCTTCTTGGATTAGAAGCTGATATCTGGGCCCCTCGATGATTTTGTTTTGACCTATGTACCGGGCCCGGTCAGAACTAAGTTGATGTGTTCAATTGAGTTCTATGTCAAACAAATCGGAAATCGGGAAACAAACCGCTGGACACAAAGTAAGACACTGTTCCATGTATTTGTCCGGCTGATATCTAGAACAGAGGATTATATGATCACTTATCTGAAATGGCGTATCATCATCTTCTCAGTTCCGAGAAACCTTGAAAAGAGCTACGATTGCTGATCGGTTCCTGAAATCATACTTGCAGTTATACTTATTAGACTTATCCAAGTGGGAGACTGTTGGATAAGGTGTCTAAGTCCATAACTATTTCTGGTATGTACTTGACCCGACCCGGCATGGTCCATTTGGGTTGCATGGCATCATACATTTGGATAGACTAAATGATAGAAATAACACTTGTGGTTTATTAATATATTATAAGTTCTAATATATTAATACTATTATTTAATTACTATTGATCAAGAATTAATCTAGGATTAATTAAGTGATCAAAAGATGACTAATTAAATATATGGGTTGATCATGTAAATCATCCATAACTTGTATAGTAGGCTAAAAGGCTCCATGGATAATCAAGTTGGGTTAAACCCATTGAATGCTCCATGGAGGCTCCATGGGAGTTACAAACCCATGGGTCATGGAAATGAAGAGTCATGCCACATTAGGGTTTACATGGTGTAACCCTAGATGTGACACACTATATAAGCAACATGTTCTCCACCAAAATTGGTGACACTAAGAAACAAGAGGGCTAGAGCCGATTTTGCAAGTGTAAGATTCTCTCAAAGTTTACTCCTTTGCATTTGGTGTTGTGTGAAGCATTTGAGGCATCACACTTGGGGTGCTAGGCTCACAAGGTTTCAAGGATCATAATCAACAACAAGGTAAGTTATTCTATCTTTCATTCAAGTTAAAAATGTTCCCCATGTATGCTAGATAGGAATATAACCTTGGAATTCAACTTTGCATGATTATTAGACAAACATAGATCCAAGGTTATTAGGGTTGCATGTACACTTAGGAAGTGTTAGAATGCTCAAAACCCATCACTTTTTACCTTCAACAAAAGCTCTAGATGAAATAACACAAGATCCAACAGTCTCCACTCGTTTCTTTGCTTGGATTCTCCACTCTTCTCTTCAAAAGTGCACTAAAATGCCCAAAGATTAGCTCTCTCTCTCTCTCTCTCTCTCTCTCTCTCTCTCTCTTAGCTCAATATAGGTGATTAGGGTTTCACACAGAGGAGTAGGGTGGCTGGTGAGGCGGAAATGAGGGCTTAAGGTCCTTTAAATAGGACCCAATCCCGAAGAATTAAGGTTTCCTCTCACAGCGCCAACTCGTCGAGTTGGATCTCTGACTCGTCGAGTTGGTCATAAAACCCACGCGGCCAAATCTCTTCTCTACTCGACGAGTTGGGGCCTCCAACTCGTCGAGTTGCTCATGAAAATCATAAAAATGTTAAAAATATTATACCTGGGAACCGGGATGTTACATAAGGCAACCGTGAGCGATGTGCCAGTTGTGCGGGAGTATCCGGATGTGTTCCCAGAGGATTTGCCTGGGATACCTCCTAAGAGACAGGTGGAGTTCAGGGTCGACCTAGTTCTGGGTGCGGCTCTGATAGGAAAGGCGCTATATCGGTTGGCCCCTCCCGAGATGCAAGAGTTGTCTACACAGCTGCAGGAGCTGTTAGACAAGGGATTTATCAGGCCGAGCAGTTCACCTTGGGGAGCCCCGATTCTGTTTGTGGAGAAGAAGGACGGGTCTCACCGGATGTGTATAGACTGCAGGGAACTGAATAAGGTAATGGTGAAGAATCGTTACCCACTCCCGAGGATTGACGATCTCTTCGACCAGCTTCAGGGGGAATCTTGGTTTTCCAAGATCGATTTGTGTTCAGGCTATCACCGGATGAGAGTCAGAGATGAGGATGTACAAAAGACTGCTTTCCGGACTTGCTATGGTCACTATGAGTTCATGGTGATGCCATTTGGGCTCACCAATTCTCCTGCCGCGTTCATGGATCTCATGAACCACGTATGCAAACCGATGTTGGATCGGTCTGTGATATTCTTTATTGATGATATCTTGGTTTATTCCAAGACGCCGGAGCAGCACGAGGAGAACTTGAGGGAGGTGCTAGAGACTCTGAGGAGGGAGATACTTTTCGAAAACTTCTCCAAGTGCGAGTTTTGGTTGCACGAGGTGCAGTTTCTGGGGCACCTCGTCAACTAGAACGGTATACTATCGATCCGGCCAAGGTGGAGTCCGTGATCAGATGGGAGGTTTCGAGGTCCCCATCCAAGATTCGGAGCTTCCTCGTTTTAGCAGGCTATTATCGGAGGTTCATTAAGGACCTCTACAAGATAGCGGTGCCCCTGACCAGGCTGACCAAGAAGTCGGTGACTTTCCGCTGGGGCCTGAGCAGCAGACGACCTTCGAGACTTTGAGGCAGAGGTTGTGCGAGGCGCCGATCTTAGCCCTGCCAAATGGTGTGGAGGACTTGTAGTGTACTGTGACGCGTCTATCATGGTTTTGGGCATAGTATTGATGCAGATAGGGCACATCATCGCTTACGTCTCCAGGAAGTTGAAGCCTCATGAGGCGAATTACCCGACACACGACCTGGAGTTGGGGGGCAGTTGTTTTTTCGCTCAAGATTTGGCGACAGTACCTCTGTGGGGTCCATTGTACCATTTACACGGATCACAATAGCTTGAGGTACTTGATGGACCAGCCAAATTTGAATATGAGACAAAGACGGTGGTTAGACGTGGTGAAGGATTACGATTGCGAGATCCTCTACCACCCAGGGAAGGCCAATGTTGTGGCCGATGCACTTAGCCGCAAGGCATTCGCGGCCCCGATCGGAGACATCTGCCTAAGGATGACAGTAGTGATTCCACTTTTGGAGCAGATTTGGGAGGCTCAGCAGGAGGCTATGAAGGAGGAACACCGGAAGAGTGAGCGTACCATGGGACAGGTTTCCTCCTTCGACTATGATAGCCGTGGGCTATTGACACTCCATCGGAGAGTATGGGTTCCGTATACGGGCAGTGTGCACCAAGTCCTGATGGAGGAGGCGTACAAATC
Organism: Lactuca virosa; assembly: GCF_052849685.1. NCBI lineage: Eukaryota > Viridiplantae > Streptophyta > Magnoliopsida > Asterales > Asteraceae > Lactuca > Lactuca virosa. The sequence goes on along the minus strand of NC_136429.1, from coordinate 474,446,342 downwards.
TAGATTTTCCATCCATCCCGAGGCGACGAAGATGTATAGAGATCTCTGTCCTGATTACTGGTGGCCCTGCATGAAGCGGGATGTAGCCTGGTACGTCGAGAGCTACTTGACCTACAGGAAGTTCAAGGCCGAACACGAGAGACCTCATGGAAAAACGCAGCCGTTGGATATCCCTGTGTGGAAATGGGAGGATATTACCATGTACTTCATTACGAAGTTGCCTCGGACGGCGCATGGAGTCAACGCGATATGGGTCATCGTGGATCGATTGACCAAGAGTGCCCATTTCATACCGATTCAGGAGAGTATCTCGGCCGAGAAGCTGGCAGACATCTACATCAGAGAGGTAGTAGCTCAACACACGGTGCCAGTTTCTGTGATTTTTGATAGGGATGTACGGTTCACTTCCAGATTCTGGAAGAAATTTCATGATGAGTTGGGTACTCGTCTGCACTTCAGCACAACTTTCCACCCGCAGACGGATGGTCAGAGCGAGCGGACCATCCAGACCTTGAAGGATATGTTGCGGACGTGCATCCTAGACTTTGGTGGTAGCTAGGATACCTACCTTCCCTTGGTAAAGTTTTCCTATAATAATAGCTACCTCACCAGTATCGACCGGCCTCCCTTCAAGATGCTTTACGGGAGGTAGTGCAGGACCCTAATATGTTGGGGTGAGGTCAGTCAGAGTGTCATGGGGAGTACTGAGGTGGTACTCAAGACGACAGAGAAGATCCAGCAGGTCCATAGTAGACTCTAAAAAGCTCAGAGTTGGCAGAAGAGCTACACCGACAGACGCCGATCGGACTTGGAGTTCTAGGTCGGGGACATGGCCCTTCTAAAGGTGTCACCTAGGAAACGTGTCATCCGCTTCAGAAAGCGGGGAAAGTTGGACTCCAGGTATATCGGATCTTTCATGGTGGTAACCCGGGTGGGCAAGGTAGCATATCGGCTTGACCTTCCGTAGGAGCTTAAACAGATCCACAATACTTTTCATGTTTCACAGCTGCGGAAGTGCATATCTGATGACTCCGCAGTTTCCTTTGGAGGACATACAGGTGGATGACTGCCTGAACTACATCGAGAGGCCTGTATCCATTCTCGATAGGAAGACGAAAGAAACAAGGAAGTAGAGTTGGTGAAGGTGCAGTGGCAGCACCGTAAGGGCTCAAAATAGATGTGGGAGCCAGAGGACAAGATGAAGGAGCATTACCCTGAGTTATTCCCAGCAGCAACAGTAGACTTCAAGGATGAATTTTAATTCAAGTGGGGGAGATTTGTAACTTCCGGGATTTATCAGGTATTATGTTTGTTTTTATTCAAGTCGTAATTATGAAATGTGGAATTTTGGGGCGGAGCGTACACTAGGCGTACAGGGTGTACGCACGACGTATGCATATGAGGCACGGATCAGGGGAGCCACATGCGTACGCTGGGCGTAGGGTGGCCAGATGAAAACCCTAAATTTTAGGGTTTTCACCATATTTAAACAACTTATAACCTCCAAAACCCATATCCTCTCAGCCTCCCTTGTCCTCTTAGTGCCCAACTCGAACACTAACCCTCTTGTTTGTATTTTGGAGCTTACCTTGAGTTTTGGGTGTAATTTTGGAAGTTTTGAAGAAGAAGGGGTTTGAAGAAGGAGCAAGAGCTTAGAAAGGGGTTGTAGATCCAAAAGTTTGGCATCATTTCTGACTCATTTGAGGTATCAAGCTTCAAACTTGACCATTGCATGCTTAGTTATAGTTTTGGGGTATTTTATGTGATATTTTTACTCCATAGTTGAGGTTTCTTGGATTCTGGTAGTTTCAGCCCATAAGAGTTGTCCTTTTGAGCTCTTGCAAGCATTTAGAGTCATAAAAATCGGGTCTTGATGGTTAAGCCACAACCATGCAAGTGTTAGATGGTCACAAAGTGTGTTTAAGGACTTAAATCATGTCTTAACCCCCATCCATGCATGTAAAGACATAAAGTTTGTAACTTTATAGCTTAGGACGTCTTAAAGGACCTAGATCTATGTTTTGGACGTAAGGACTTAATGGATTAAGTAACAAAAGGAGTTCTAAGGAAACTGACTAGTAGACCAGGCGTACTCCTGGTACGCTGCACATACTGGGTCAATTTACCGCTTCTGGTCAAGCCTAGTGTACGTGCCAGGTACGCCGTACGTACGCATACAGAGTGGTTAACATGGACTTTTTGGGCCTTAGAACATTGGGCCTGGATTTGTTGGGCCTCATGGCCCACTGTGGAGTAAGGCCTCTGGGCCTAGGACTGAAATTTATGGTATTGGGCCTTCTTGGGCCTTATTGGGCTTTAAGGCTTAAAGTAATGGACTTGGGCCTTAATTTAATTAGGAGTTGGGCATTGGGAGAAAGAGGCCCAATAGGCAAAGGATTAGGAAACCTTGCCTTTGGACATAGATTAGAAGTTTGGGCCATAAGGGAATTCTATTTGGACCCAATGACTAATTAGGGAATTTATTATGCTTTATGGAGAGCAGTTACGAGCCAACTGATGAGTACGATTTCGGTATACACAGTGAGGTGAGTCTCCCTTTGTAGAAACCGTGGGTCGAAGGCACCAATGTCGGCCCACTAGTATTGATATGATTTAGTAATTGTCTTTGTGATAATTATTAAGGTGGTATGTATTCTTTGATGCTTATTTGTGATATACATGATTTTGTTTGGTAGTGGTAGGAGGTGAAATAGACCCCATAATCGGTTGGAATAAAACCGATAGGTAGGTCAGGCACCCATGTATGCCTGACAGGGGTAGGTCGGACACCCCTGTAAGTCTGACATGGGTAGGTTGAGCACCCAGGTATGCTCAACAGGGTAGGTCGGGCATCCAGATATGCCTGCAAATATGTTTATGATTTGTATGTGGTATGGTGGGGGAAACTCACTTAGCTTCATGCTTACGGTTTTCAGTTTTGGTTTTAGGTACTTCCAGCTCGAAGGGGAAAGGGCCGGCTTGATCGCATAGTATCACACCATGATTTTCCGCATTAGTGATTTTGGGATTATGACTCTGATGATGATTTTATATGTATCGTTGGAAAAATGACATGGTTTATTTTATGATTGTTAAACATAAAAATGAAATTTTTGGGTTGTACTTTTAGGGGTGTTACAAGTTTGTATCAGAGCCTTGGTTGGAGGGATTCGTGCACACTCTCAGGTGTGTCTGAACTCAAAAGAGGGTTTGAAAGGTTTTTACAATAAAAATAATTTTTCTAAAATTTAAAATTAAGGGTTTTTTGAGAAAGAACAAGGAGTGTGATGCGTGCAATCGGCCGAGCTCAAGTAAGTTTTCCCCAAGATACCATACATGTTTTTTATGATATATGTTATGATTATGAGAATTGCATGCTAGATTAGGGCTAAGGATCTACGGAGGATGCCTTGTGTGCCTAATATATGGGTATGAGAATTGCATGCTAGATTAGGGATAAGGATCTAGGAAGGATGCCTTGTATGCCTGTTGTATGTGTCTCTTGAACTGCATGCTAGGACTAATTAGTCGGTTCTAATATCGTAGTCGAACATTTAGAAATCTGAACACATAAGGTTTCCAGATCCGGTCGGCAATAGACCATAGATCCGATCAGATCGTTATAGCTATAACATAAATCATTAAGCACATAAAAGCAATTTAGGCATCTTTCCTAAAATAAGTTAGTGCTCGTGTCTAAAATATAGTAGACACTCATCTCACAAACATCGCATAACATTCTAAGTTTAAGTCTAGAAATCCTACAAATTCCAAGTTCACTTAAACTAATGCTCTGATACCAACTGTGACATCCATATTTTCTCGGCCAAAAAAGACCGATTTGTTTATGCTTTATTTGAAAATCAGAGTATACTTTTGAAGAAATATGTTGCAGAATTTGTTACCAAAAATATGATAAGTAAATTATCAAACCATTCCCGAAGGAACGTGTTTTCATTATATTAAAAATGTTGGGATATCATTGTCAATACAATACATAAATATAAACAGAAACAGTACATGCCTTACATTATCTATTATTCTAATGGCCTATAATCTATAGATATCTCATCAGATCATCAATCATGTGCTCTCTTGCCACTACCTGTATACAAGAAACTGAGTGGGTCAGGCTTGAGAGCCTGGTGAGCACATTGGCTTTTTAACCCATAATAATTCAGTTCTTTAATTTTATCAAATCATTCAACCCGATTACCCGTTCCCGTTATCCTCACTTTTTGTCCCTAAAGCATCTAATTCAAGGGACCTAGCCTAAGGATCATCACTGGGATGATAATACTGCTTAAGGGATTCTTCAGCAATGTGTGTCAGTAAGGCAACCATGATAGGGATGGAGTACACCTGTGAACACATCGTTAACAAACACCTACAGGTTGTGTGTAACATCCGGATTCCCAGGTATCTTATTTTAAGTATTTACCCTGAGTTTTAGGGAGGGACTCGGCGAGTAGGCGCTCAGACTCGCCGAGTAGGATCGCGAATTCTTGTATGGATTAATGAGGGACTCGACAAGTCGATGTGTGGACTCGGCGAGTCCGCGCTGTAAAGTGAAACCCTAAATCTCAGGGCCTGAGCCCTATTTAAAGGCCTTTATGGCCTCCATTTGCGTCCACTTCACCCCTGAGAAACCCTAGAGAGCAGAGAGATCGTTTGTGGTGCAAGAGGAAGGCTAACTCACCATTTCTTGTGTGTTTTAGCAAGAAGGAAGGAGGTAGAACAAGCTAGGCTGATTGAGGAGCTTGGATCTGTCTTGTTCACACTGAGATTCACGTTTTGAGGTACAAGTTCCATCCCATTTCGTGTATTTGATAGATTCCTTGAATCTAGGGTTTCCTTTGCACAATTTTGAGTTAGATTGTGAAGCATATGAGGTCCCTTTAGGTATAGATGATAGATCTGGACCTTGAGAGGTCCAAAAGGTCCCAAGCTTCCAGCTTTATGAGCTTTCATGTGAGCCTTGAGAGTAAAACCCCATTTAAATGGTTATTTCTTCATTTTTGGACTTATAAGCATTGCATGAACGTAAAGTTTGAACCTTTACGTGACTTTCGAGTGTTAGAAGGTTGGATCTACTGGTTGGTGAAGCAGATCTGACCTCAAGGGATCTTTGGAGAAGTTTTCATGGGAGGAACTCGCCAAGCCTATAAGGGACTCGACGAGTCGAGTCGGGTTGCCCCGTGACTCGCGACCAGTGACGACCCGTGGAGTATAGGGTCGACTCAGCGAGTCAAGTGAGGATCAGGGGCGAAGAGGACAGGCATGTACTCGCCGAGTCACTCTAGTGCACTCGGCGAGTCCGGTCAATGTTGACCGTTGACTTTAGTTTACTTTTAGGGTTTAGTCAGTGTTTGGACTTATGAGCCATTAGAGGGGCAGAATGGTCTTTTACCCTTCTTAGAGAACTTATAGAGAGGGGTTGGCCTAGCCTTTAGAAGTTGTATTAATTAGAGTAATTATTTATGTGATTAGGCGAAGGCTAGTGCAGTATTTCAGAGTTCGAGGTTTACCGAGTTACCCGAGGTGAGTCTTCTCATTGTACTTTACCTAGAGTGGTAATTAGAGTTATGTGACAGAGTATCTTGTATGCTATTTATGTGATTGTGATACACTGCATTATTTCTATGTGATTTATGCCGTGTATGTTCCAGAGTTACAGAGTTAGAACCGGAAGGTTCACAGAGTTAGGACCAGAGGGTCCACAGAGTTAGGACCGGAGGGTCCACAGAGTTATAGCCTCGAGTGGCTAATATGTGTTATATGTGGTATTTTGGGGAACTCACTAAGCATTTATGCTTACAGTTTTTTGTGTTATGTGTTTCAGGTACCAGTGAGGATCGCGGGAAGGCGCCAACATGATCAGTACACACTATTGGAGTTTTACACATTTTGATCTTGGGATGTGTTTTTATGGATTTGATATGTGATACATTGAGATTTGAGAATATATATGAATGAAATTATATTTTTAAAAGTGAAAAATTATTTTGAAATTTAGGTTGTTACATTATGACCCTGCCAACGTTCCACTAGACTGTCTAGAATAGTACGTGGTCGTCATCTATACTCCACTGGATGACGGTGTCAGCTTTCAACATCGAGGCCTCTCATCATTTTATTACATCACTCATCATCTATTTCATCTATATACAGTTTAAATCAAGTAAAAACATGTATACATCGTTCATCCAGCATAGATATTAAGAACAAAGATAATGTGCACGTATAGCACGTAATTTATATTAAATACTTCATATCTATGTGTAAGATGAAAGTAACTATGCACTCACTTGTTAAAGTGATGACTCCAAACTCGGGCAGCGCTTCGCTTCTAAAAATTTTATTTCCCTTCGACGAAGCCTAGTATCATTATCTCTAGATCTTAGTCTAATATTTATTGCGAGTAATTATTAGTCTAGGTAATATTTTTTTTCTTGTATTATATAAGTGTTAAACAATACTTTTCAACTACTATGTACAGACAGGGGCCAGACATGAAACACCGGAGGGCAGGACCATTTTGGCATTAAAGCTATTCTAAAATCCAACAACCCTATACGGCCCTTCAAACCAGATTCCCCGTACCGCGAGTAGTTAAAAGGTATTATAATAATACTATGTATTTATAATACTTAGCTCATATATTGTTTATAGGTTTATAATAACGATAATGAACTTAAACATAAGCTATACTTAAAGTAGGGTAAGCATAACTCACTTACAATGGAGTTTAGTTAGGAGTCAGGCTCTGCAGGGGCATAAATTCTAAGCCGAAATCTCTTCTTCTCCGATCCTTCTGGCGCTCCGTGACTCGCCTCTAGCACTTGGAAAGTACTAGGGAATGGAAGAGAGGGTTTGGGGGTATTGGGAGAGAGTGGGATAAGATTGGTGTGAAAAATGAGGTGATCCTCGCACCTATTTATAGGCTGGATCCTCGGACTATACTGGGCGTAGCCTCGGAGTACGCTGCGCGTACGAGGGCCAGGTGTCGAAATCTTATGCGAATCCGTGCAGAGAAAACGAAGGCCAGGATTTGGCCACATGTCCCCTCGCATCCTAATCCCATAATTTAATAAACTTCGAATATCCGTAACTTTCGCATACGAGCTCCGTTTTCGACGTTCTTTATATCCACGCGTAGGTAGCGACGTGATCTACAACTTTCATTTCGACTCCATCGGCTAACTTTGACTTTATTTTTAAAGTTATATTTTAACAGACTTAGATAGATAAAGTCCGTTAAAAATTTATAACTTTGTCATCCGACGTCCATTTTCGTCTGTCTTTATATTGTTGAGATCCTATTAACGAGATCTTCGATTCTCGTTTAGATTGTGTCGGTTAAAAATCGATCGATCTAAAATTCGATTTCCGGGCTGCATACTGTTATGCCAAATCTTAGAAAAATCATAACTTTCTCTAACAAATTCAGATTTGGACGTTCTCTATATGCACGTTCTCGGTTAACGTATGCTACGACTTTTTTTTCGATCTCTAAGGCTAAAAAGTATTTTATCGCAAACTCGCTTTTTACGATACACAGCGTCGTGCTGGTTTTGTCGCAAAACTTCGACGGGTCATAACTTCTTCGTTATAAGTCGGATTTCAGCGTTCCTTATATCCCCGAAATCCTAGTTATGACTACTTCAACTTTCATTAAAGATATGGGTCAAATCTTCATTCTATTTTTGACGCATATTTTTATTATTATTTATTATATCGTTGTAAGCACGTATATTGCACATAAATCACATAAATCACATAATACTCAAATAACTCTTCTTCATTACTTCAAAATAGGTTACAACTATTGACCCTAACTATTTCATCATCTTTTTAATGCTTAGCCAGAAACGTGGGCGTTACATAATATGATGAAATTAAGTTGCTATTTCCTATATTACCAACATACTTTACTTTTGATGACAATCTGGGCAATGTACTTGACTTTCTACCCATATTAGCAATCCTCTTACACACTTTACGCATAATGTATCGACATACTTCCATTTTCTTTAGAAATATAAGTAGACTGCTATTATTGGTAAGAAATTGTAATCATCTTGATATTATTTTTTCTAGCAATGGATTTATTAATGAATGTTTGTCATCAGATGATGTTCTAAAATGAAGATATTTTGATAATATGTTCAAACTTAACATTTATCTTAACCTTTATATTAATATATTTGTGTTTTTAGTTTTATTTGTTGTAGGTGTTATTATAAGAGGGGTGCAATGTAACTTCTTGTTACGTGAGGTGTAAAGTGTAACGTCCGATATTCATGACATGATATATAAGTCAGAAGCTGGAGACAGAACCTTTACTTACCGTTCATATCTTTGTTCATCTCTTTGCTCCCGTTTAACAGATTAGGGTTTTCTATATGTTCTAGATCATAGTTTTAGAGTGATTCAATCTGAGAGTTCCATATAATCTTTCCCTGTAGTAAGGTTACATATTGTTGTTGAATGTATCAAACTGGTTCTTAATATAAAAGAGTTGTTTATGTTGTAATCTTTGTGTTTTTCTAGTATTCATTTTCTTAAGATGGTATCAAAGGTCGATGCCTTTGATTAAGTTGCTCTGATCATCGTTTTTCGTCTCGAACGACGGCGATTCTAAAGGTTAGGGTTCGTATCCCTTCTTTGTTTTTTTATTTTTCATTTGTTTTCCATTGATTCTTTGTCCATTGACACCTATTGTGTTAATCTAAGACTCTGAGTGTAAATACTTGGATATGACATCATCTGTGTCAATTTAGGGTTTTCTGACGCCTTTTTTTGTTTAAGATTTCAGTTACTACGAGTTCTTGTTTGCTTTGCAGGTTGATCGTCCTGGTTGTTCAGTTCTCCAACTATAGAAGTCTCATCTGATCCTGATAGATTCTATCTAATTCTAATAGAGAACGGAACCTAGAAGTTCTGAAATAACTCTAAAAAAGAGGAATCTATAAGTTGTTCTAAACCTCGATGAGAAAAGTCTGATCTCGAGTCGTTTCTCTATATAAGGATATTTTTTGAGATCCTTCTTGTTCCCTTCTACCTCTATTCTTAGTATAGTCGTGGAAGATCCTTGTGTCTTGAGTACACCAGTTATTATCTGCATCTCTTTGTTTTTTTTGGTTTTTGGAATGAGTGGTTGACTGATCCCTGTCAATTGTGGTGACCATTTGATCATTTAGTCTTGACTAATTCCTGTTTTTTTAAACAATGGTTGGTCCAAATGATGATAGTAGTAGTTCTAATAAAAACGAAGTAATTGATTTTGATGATCCACTTTATATACATCCATCCGATAATGTTGTTACTACATTAGTTACAATTAAATTAACTAGTACTGGAAATTATCAAATGTGGAAAAGTGTTATGCTTGGGTGTGTAAATGCTCGTAATAAAGTAGGGTTTGTAGATGGTACCGTTATAAAACAAACTAATGATGCAGTTAAGTCATTAAAATGAGAATGAGCTAATGCAATATTTTGTTCATGGATTTTGAGTCCTTTTATGCGGGTCATGCTTATTCTGAAATCGTTGAGGAAATCTAGAAAGAGTTATCATAAACATATAGTAAGTCTGATGGGTCTGTGGTGTTAATGTCCATCAAAAAATTAATTCTCTTACTCAGAGTGGGTCCTCCCTCTCTGATTATTTTAACAAATTGGACTCTCTTTGGAAAGAATTTGATGGCCTAGCTAGTCTCACCGGTTGCACTTATGATGCATCTGCTAGTCTTAATGATCATGCTAAGCTAATGAAGTTAATTCATTTTCTAAGTAGATTAGATTAGTCTTTTAATAAAGTTAAAAGTCATATGTTCTTAATGGAACCCCTTCCTAATGTTAAACCTGCATTTTCTCTCTTGTCTCATGAAGAATCACATCAAAAAGGTGGTTCTTTGTCTAGTTCTTCCTTTGTTAATAAAACTATTGCTTCCGCTTTTAATACATGTTTTAATAATAACAATAAAAGTAATAAAAAAAGGAAGAAATCAAAATATTTCATATAAACATTGTGGTATTAAAGGGCATTCTATTGATAAATGTTATAAACTTGTTGGCTATCCTAAAGACTTCAAACCACGAAATGATATTAATTCCAACAATTAAAGTAGAAATTTCTCTGTTAACTCCTCATCTCTTACTTCTTCTGAGTGTTCTCAGTCTAGTCAGAGTTCTGTTGGGTCTGAAGTTAGACACTTAACTGTTGAGCAATATAACAAGTTCTTGCGTCTCATTAATGAGAGTTATGTGAAGGATGAAGCACCTGCTAGTGCGAATATGACAGGTACTACACTCTTTACAACCTGTCACTCTACTTACTGTTAATCGGAATAATACATCAGACCTCATGTATCCATACTCCATAACAAAATGGTGTTGTGGAGAGGAAACATAAACATATACTTAATGTTGCTAGATCCTTGTTGTTTCAATCCGGAGTTCCTTTGAAAATCTATGGAGATGCAATTTTAACTTCTATTTTTTCTAATAAATAGAATTCCGACATATCTTTTAAATGGTTCTTCTCATTATATATATATATATATATATATATATATATATATATATATATATATATATATATATATATATATATATATATATACATACATATATATATATATATACATATATATATATATATATATATATATATATATATAAGGTCCTATTTTTGATAATCTTAGAATATTTGGATGTTTGTGTTTTTCTACTAAACTTAATATTTTTTATAAGTTTTCAAAGAGAGTTGAGAAGTGTATACTTCTTGGATTCTCTGCTTAGAAAAAGGGTTATAAGATTTTGAGTCTTGATTCTGATACTATTTTTATATCCAGGGATGTCAAGTTCTATGAATAAGTCTTTCCTTTCAAGATAAATTCTTCTTCTGTTGATGGTAGTTCTTTTCAAAATTTTAAACATAATGATCCTTTTTCCTATGATGAGTAGGTTTTTGATAAGTCCTATGATCACAATCAGACCTTAAATGACCTGAGAGTTGTTAGTCAGCCTAGTGATTTTGATGCATCCCATAATCTGGATGAGACCAATCTTAGTCTAGATCATTCACATACTGGCGAGGCACCTAGGGCAACTACTAACTTGGGAGGACCTGACTTAAGTCAGGTCAGTAACCATACTAGCAGGGCATCTGGTCCTTTGACCGACTCTACTGTTCCTGATTCATTTAGACAAACTGAGGAATACAGTCAACCTAATCCTGAAACATTAGATACCCCTCATTTAAGGTCCACTAGGTCTAGAAGTGAAATTTGTATGCCAACTAGGTTTAATGACTATATTATAGAGGGTAGACATAAATTTGGGATTGAAAAACTATTAATTACTCCTTGGTTGATAATACCAATCAGTGTTTTGTTTCTAATCTAAATAAGACTATTGAACCTCAAATATTTGATGAATCCTCTCTTGAGCCTAATTGGTTCAAAGCAATAAATGAAGAAATGGTGGCCCTTTATAGAAATCATATGTTGGATATTACTGAGTTACCTAAGGGTAGAAAACCAATCGGTTGTTGTTGGGTTTTTAAAATAAATATAAATCAAATGGAGAAATTGAAAGGTATAAGGCTAGATTGGTAGCCAAAGGTTATAATAAAAAAGAGGGGGTTGACTATGAAGAGACTTTCTCCATTGTAGCAAAAATTGTTACATTTAGGGTTATTATTACTCTTGCTGTTAATAAGTCTTGGCCTCTTTATCAATTAGATATCAACTATGCGTTTCTTTATGGGGATCTCTATGAGGATGTTTTTATGACATTACCACGGGGATATCATTCTAAGGGAGATACAAGGGCGTGTAAACTATTAAAGTCCTTATATGGACTTAAACAGGCTCCATGAAAGTGGAATGAAAAGCTTTGTTCATCCTTGTTTAGTTTTGGTTTTCAACAAAGTATAAGCGACTATTCTTTGATTGTTAGAAGTCAGAATGATTCTATTGTCATATTGCTTGTTTATGTTGATGATATAATACTTACTGGAAATAGTGAATTTGAAATTGATAAAGTTAAAACCTTTTTAAAATCTCAGTTTCTTATTAAAGATTTAGGTAAATTGAAATACTTTCTTGGAATAGAAGTAATTGACATTAATAATGGTGTTTGTTTAAATAAAAGGAAGTATTGTTTAGAGTTGTTACATGAATTTGGCATGCTTTCCTGTAACCTGTTAAAACTTTGGAGGCTAATTTTGTAATTAGTCATGAAGGAATTGATAAAAATGATCATTTTTTGAGCAACATAAGTGAATTTCAAAAATTGATTGGTAAGCTTATATATTTGACTGTTACTCGACCATACATGTCATATGTTGTCCAGATTCTTAGTCAATACATGCATAAACCCAAAAGATCACATTTAGACATTGCTTTTCGATTGCTTAGGTATTTGAAGGGTAGTCCTGGAAAAGGAGTTTCAATTGTGAAAAATGATTGTTTGAGTTTAGTTGGGTTTATGGATGCAGATTGGGCTATGTGCCTTGCAACTTATAGGTCTGTTACAGGGTATTTCGTATATTTTGGAAATACTCTTGTGTCTTGGAAAAGTAAAAAAAGCAAAGTACTGTGTCCAGATCCTCAACAGAATCTGAATATAAGGCTTTGGGTACTATAACTTGTGAAATTCTGTGGATATTAAAATCTTTAAAAGATGTCAAAATTGATAAGTTGACTCCTGTTAGTGTATTCTGTGATAACGACTCAACAAATAAGTTGGTCTTAAATCCAGTATTTCATGAAAAAACAAAACACTTTGAAGTGGATATACACTTTATAAGAGAAAAAGTTATAAGTGGTATTCTGGAAATTTTTAAAATTGATTCTGATTATCAAAATACGGATATATTAACAAAGTCGTTAATTTGTTCTCAACATAATTTTCTGTCTAACAGACTTTGTTTGTTAGATCCTTTTTCAAAAAATGAGGATAAATTATCAAGTTTGAGAGGGGGTGTTGGAAAATGAAGCTATGTTCAAAACTTAACATTTATCTTAACATTTTTATTGGTATATTTTTGTTTTTAGTTTTATTTGTTGTAGGTGTTATTATAGGAGGGGTGCAGTGTAACTTCTTGTTACGTGAGGTGTAAAGTGTAACTTCTGAAATTTATGACTTGATATATAAGTCAAAAGCTGGAGAGAGAACCTTTACTTACCGTTCATATCTTTGTTCATCTCTTTGCTCTCATGTTAAGTTTAACATATTAGGGTTTTATATCTGTTCTTGATCATAGTTTTAGTTGAGTGATTCATTCTCAAAGTTCTGTATAATCTTTCCCTGTAGTGAGTTTACATATTGTTGTTGATGTATCAAACTGGTTCTTAATATAAAAGAGTTGTTTAAGTTGTAATCTCTGTGTTTTTGTGGTATTCATTTTCTTAAGAGATGATCATTTAATCCCCTTCCTGGCGGTACAAATTTTTTTTTTAACTTTTCATTTACAAGTCCATGCATGAATATGGCCGCATCAGGTTGGATAAGCAAAGTCAGTTCAAGTTGTTTTTGCATTTGAAAGTTAGTTTTTCTTTTTAGAAAATTACATTATATTAGTTTCAATTCAATCAAATGGGAAATTTTTAATTGGTTTTGCATTTGTGGCTACAAATTTTAATTATTGGGATTTAAATTGATTTGTTTTCCTTCGTTACAGGTTGCCTCAATATTGATTGTGTGAATGGATATTATGAAAATATGTGGCATCTACCTTTATTATAAACTTCCAAATAGAATCTTACCAAATTATAACAATTCATAATAGTTGAATTATGATCACATAAATATGAATATAACTTGACGGTATTGGTACTACAATGGTAATTCACATTCACATACCTTATAGACCCACAACCAAAAGATATATTTGTTTCATATTATTTGACGGCTAGGTAGACCAAATGTTTCATGTTAATGTATCCATGAGTTTGGTCCAGAAAATATAATGAAGGTTAATTTACCTGCAAGTTGATTAGTTGAATAGCTTATTGGAAATAATAACTTGTGGCTATCATGCTATTTTTGGGATAGAAACTCATTGCTATTTCATAGTGTAAAATTCGAAGATTGTATGGACTCATGGTTGCAAGCCCAAAGTTCATTTGCTTATCCTGGCCTTATATTTTTTAGTTTTTTGGTGTTTTTTTCTTCATAATATATATTTTTATTTAATTTGTCCTAAATATTTTTATTAATTATTTATCTGGAATATTTTCTTTTCATATTAATTTCATCTTTTTTTTTTCAAGAACCCTTCAAAAGCATTATTAAGTAGACCATTTACAAATGTTTTAATTTGTTTCATGTCTTTTTCTTTTACGTAATACTTTTTATTAAATTTACTATTTTTTTTCTCAACTTTTTGCATACTACAAACATTATGTGTTAATCTTTTTTATAATAAATAACTTTAAGAACACTTATCACTTTTCTGTGCTCTTTAACCATCTAATTTCCATGTTGGTATTCACTCCTATCAGCCTATTTCTACAAAATTGGTTGGTTGCTATTTATCATAAAAATTTCATGTACAAAAAGACTAAATAGGCAAAAATAACAAAAAATAAAACAAGTTCCTATCACAACCTATATCTACAAAGTTGGTTCCTATTAAAGATTAACATCACAAAGTAGGTGACCATTTATTGTAATATTACATTTAAATAAAAAGAAAAACTGTCATTTTGTGTCATTAGTCTTTGTGTTTTGATTAGTCATTACGATTTCAAATTATTAATAGTGTTTTTCTATGTCAACGGTTGTTTCTATAGGTTTAAACCTAATAATTAGAATAAATTGATTTAAATAAGTTATAAGTTAATTATTTTAGATATGTTAGAACTAACTTATCAAAATTTATTTAACATTTTTACTTTTAATATGTATGTTTAAACTCTAAAAACTACTTGTTAAAAATGCCAAATTATAATAAGCAAATACTCGCCCTAAATAAAATCTCAAACATTTTCTGGCCGTTAAAAAAATACCCCAGAACTAAGTTATTTAAAACACCAATAACCCAACCACTTTTTTTCAGATGAGTTGTTGGATTTCGGTTTCTCTGTCACTTTCTAATACCAATCATATTTAACCTATAGCTTCCTGGCTAAATCGCGTTATGATTTTTAAGCTCTGAGGAATTGTTATCGCTGCAAATTGATTCACTATACTCCTCCACCGGAAAATTGATCTTCGCTGACTTTCCTCTATAGTGAATGTTGGCGACGTCGTAAGCTCTGGCGGCCTCTTCTGCAGTCTCGAAAGTCCCCAACCACTTCCGCTCTTTCGTCCCCGGAACCATTATCTCCGCCGCCCATTTCCTCGACGGCCGGAGACGAACTCCTCTGTAAGCCTTCTTCGTTCTCTTTCCCAACTCTTCTACACCACCGCCGGTGAACATTTGACAACCCAAACATTGATCCGGGACTCGCATTTCACATTCGCTACAGACTTCCTGCACCACCGGCGACGGCTGACTTCGAGAATTTCCCATCACACCATTGCTTGTAGCGGCGCCGTTGCCGCCGGAAATGACATACCGGAGTGCTGAAACAATGGCGGAATTCTCGTCGTCGATATTGATGAAGGGATTATCCATTTTTTTATGGAGAACGGATAAAGTGGTGCCTCGGTGCGATATTTATAACTGGGAAGTGGTCGGCGTTGGAAGGTGGAAGCTCCCGCGGCAGTTTCAGCCACACGCCGGGAGTGACAGCTAGTATCCTTGACAACATAGTACAACTCCTGTCTGTGTCTTGTTGGTTTTATTATTTTACATCAAAACCCCTTATTTTTTAGCGTTTTCCACTACCAGTCCCTGCAGCAGTGCATCATAAAATATTCGATGCTGTAATTTTGTTTATCACTTTCTTTTCGCAATAAGTTCTTATCATCCAATGGGTAAATAGGTGATTTTTCTCCAACATTGTAGGTTGTTATCCACATCAAAAAGCATCTTCATACGTCAATAAAACGTGCTATTATATAAACAAAAGTGTAATATTCACGTAAACACGATTACATGAACACATATTCAAAAAAACATAAATTACATGTATTTAAATTTTATAAAAAGAGTTAGATACTTACATTTTATCTATAAAATAATAAAATTTGTCTATAATTTGAAATCGACTAAAAAGGGTGTCCAAATTTCATTATTACATATCATCAGAAGGGAATGGAAGAAAAGATCATTGTATTTTGGTACACGAAAAAGAACTTTTATATTACAGCTTATTCTACACAAATCTAGTTATTATGCACCTAACAAACTAACAACAATAATTAAATTAACTAATAACCAAACTACTAAACTAACTATGGTCGAGTATAATAGCAGGAATATAACAGTAATATCCCCACTTAAGATGGACTTTGGAAAATGTTTTTCAAAGCCATCTTGGTCATTATAAGTAACATCTTATGTCGAGGTAATGGCTTTGTAAAAATGTCAGCCAATTTGTGAGTTGTGAGTTGTGAGTATAGGCATGAGCTTGATTGTATTATCCAAAATTTTATCGCGAATAAAATGACAATCAAGTTCGATCTGTTTCTTACGCTCATGAAAGGTTGGATTGGATGCGAGCTTGATTGCCGATTCATTATCACAAAAAACCAAAGTAGGTTCATGAATATGAATGTCAAAATTGCTTAACAAATGATGAATCCAAACAATCTCAGTTGTAGCAATAGCAATGGCCCGGTACTCAACTTCATTGGAAGATCTTGAAATAGTGGATTGTTTTTTTGATTTCCAAGAAATCATTGATTCTCCTAGAAAAACACAAAAACCATAAACGAATCTTCTAGTATCAGAGCATCCTGCCTAGTTTGAATTAGAAAAAGTTGTGCTCTTCAAGGAAGGTTCGGAGGAAAAAAAAACAATGGATTGAGCTAGAGAAACTTTAGAAGATGATTGACAGCTTGAAGATGAGGTAACCGTGGAGCTGTAACAAATTGACTTTACCTATTTACTGCATATGTAATATCTGGTCTTGTGATGGGTAAGTACATTAATCGTCTAATTAATCATCGGTATTGAGAAGGATCCGATAAAGGCGCTCCATTGAAATTTGATGCTTTACAAGCAAGATTAATGGGAAAATACCGGCAATAGTAAAAAAATTGGGGGTAATTTCAAAATTTAGACATGAAAATGGACATTTCCAGGTATAGACATGCATTCCGCGGAGATAGCTCCGCGGAGCTCCGTGGAATGTACTGTAGCTCCACGGAATGGATCTTTAGAATTTTTTTTTTTCACATCGTTTCTTCGGGGTTTATATTAATTCCACAACTAATTATTTTCAAGAAAATGATTATGATAGTATGATAATCTTTGCTTGAAAATAATTAGTTGAGGAATGAATATAAACCTCGAAGAATCGATGTGAAAAAAAAATAAATAAAAAAAAAAAAAAACTGAAGATCTATTCCTCGGAGCTACTTCCGCGGAATGAGTTCATTCCTCGGAGGTAGCTCCGCGTAATAGATCTTGAGGGTTTTTTTTTTAATACACTCATTTATTTACGATTTTGCCATTCCGCGGAGCTACAGTAGATTGCGCGGAGCTCCGCGGATCTACCTCCACGTCCGCGGAATATATGTCTATATCCGGAAATCCAATTTTTTGTGTCTATTTTTTGAAAATACCCCTATTTTTTTACTATTGCCGGTATTTTCCCAAGATTAATTGGATAATTGACTTGTTTTGCAGCTAACATATCAGTTTCTTCTAGAAGATTATTAGAGAAAAAGGAATGGAAGAAAAGTTCATTGTATTCATTCTGTTGAATTTCTTACATGAAAAGAACTTTTATATTACAGATTATACTACGCACATCTTGCTACATGCACCTAACAAACTAACAACAATAATTAAGTAGACTGTTATCTGATTAACCAAACTACTAAACTAACTATGGTTAAGTATAACAACAGAAATATAACAGTAATATTACAGTTATCAGGATGTCTTATTTTATTCATTCCTACATCCTTTTTTCTTCTTTCTTCTTAAACTTTTATCAACAATGTAATCGTTCATTAAGTAGTGGCCGTTCATAATGGTTTTTTCATCTTTCATGATTTCATTTTATAATGTGATGTTCGCATGATTGTTTGATTGTGCTTATTTTGCATCACTTATTTTATAACATTGCTAACCAATCACATAGTTTACAAAAATCATTGGGTTCACTTGATTTAATAATTAAAATATAACGAAAACAAAACAAAAATGTAGTCGCATTGTGGGAATACGAAATTTGGTGTTTAAATTTGATCTTTATTCCCCATTTATATATATATATATATATATATATATATATATATATATATATATATATATATATATATATATATATATATATATATATATATAGGGAAGGGTTATTTGGAAAACAAAAAAACCCTAAAAATCATAAAAATACATAAAAAAAATACCAAGACATCACAAAACTTTTTTTTGAATTTTTTTTATCAAAAAATCGCAGCATTTTTTACAATTTCGCTGAAAAAAAAAATCAATTTTTGTAAAAAAAAAAATTTCAAAAATTTTTTTCAACGATTTTGACCTAAAAGTTACGATTTTTTGATAAAAAAATTCAAAAAAAAGTTTTGTGATCTCTAAGTATTTTTTTTATGCATTTAATGATTTTTAGGGTTTTTTGTTTTCCATAGAACCTAAACCTATATATATATATATATATATATATATATATATATATATATATATATATATATATATATATATATATATATATATATATATATCATTTTCTCATTGTATCTATAAATAACTCAACTAATCTCTAATATCCTCCACATAAGTGTATATATATATATATATATATATATATATATATATATATATATATATATATATATATATATATATATATATATATATATATATATATATATATGATTCAGAGATAAGACCAGTGATTGGTTGGATTAGCGTAAAACGCGCAGATAAGGACGTAAGTCGCGGTGCCGGACCACAATCATCGTCGGGACGATTCGCCTCTGTTCATCGATATTAAAACAAGTAAGTTTTCTTATAGAATATTAAAGCAAAATTAATTAAATATGAGTAAATTTTCAAGCATACTATCCAAAAAATATATTCCTGGTAAAAATATCGACAATGAACATGATTATGATAATCAAATAAATTCTATTGAAGAAACCGTTAATAGCATAGAACAAAGTTTGAATAATTGGACAATACCTAAAACTAATGTTAATACAATATATAGAATATGAACTTTTGACTATTTTCAAGGTTATTTTATTAAAATGACAGAACAAACTTTGTCTATTGGTCAAAACCAACATAATTTACATTTGTTATCATCACGATCTATTCTAGAGCATAGAATAAAATATAAATTTTTACATGTTGGTTTAGTCCAAATTGCTATCAAGCCTCTATTTAGACTTGGAATAGATGCCCCTGTTCTCCTTATTTTAAGAGACAAGAGACATAAAGATTTTCAAAATTCTATTTTAGCTATGGCTGAAACAAATATTGCTAACGGACCTATTTATTTCAATTGTTATCCAAATTTTTCTGTAGGATTATTTGATAAAAATATTTTAGATACTTTAGTGTTAACTGTAGAAACAAAAAATTTAGAATTCAAAGATGATACAAAGTCTTTAGCAATAATTTATCGTGTTTGTCACAAAACTATGACAACTACACTTGAACCAAAAACACGTTTATCAAGTCCTAAAAATGAAACAATTATTTTTGAAGCAAATACTAACCATACCAAAGTTCACACACCAAAAAGATTAAAATGGTCTGACATAACTCAATCATGTAATTGGAACTTACAAAATGTTATCGATCCAAAACCACTAGACTCTTCAAAATAAATCTCAAATATTATAGAATATAATGATGGTTCAGTAGATATAAATTTTTCTTCCTTAAAGATTTCATCATCCAGATTATCAACTTCTTTTATCCCAGAAACAGGCTCTTCAAAATCTTCGTTATCAAAGTCAAGATCTTTAAAACTAAAAACTGTTGACTATACTAATTCTATTCCCAAACCATTATATCAAGATGATCAAAATAGTGAAAATAGTCTTCCTAGTCCTACTAAATCAGATTTTATTGATGAACTTCAAAATTTTAAACAACAAATATGAGTTCTAAAGTACAAATTAATTGTTCAAAAAATAATAAGCTTTGGGCTAATATGTTAAAAAGACATTGGAAGATAAATTCTAATATATGCAAAACCATTTAACATTTAGAGGAAACTAGAACTCATGAAGATTATAATTTATACAAATACTTCCATATACTAATAAATATAATAAACAAATAGAAAAAATTTCTAGGCTAACGATAGGAATAAAAAAAATACGAAAAATCACGAAGTCATAATTTAGAGTCAATAAAACATATTTCTTCAATCCTAACAAAAACAACCTGTTAAAATGAATTTCTCGAATTTAGAATATCAAGTTGACTTTGATTACTTAAAAAATATTGAGTATTATAAAGATTACAATAATAAAAAAAGAGCTTGGCACGAAGAAAATTTTTCATACTACTTAAGATTTCTCCATTTAGGCCTTTGGGAAGATTATGTTTTATCAAATAAAATTCATTCTCCTTTTTTTCAATGGTTTGAATTAATTTATGCCCCTAAACATAAAATAAATTACTCATTTAAAAATGATTCTATCACTCCCATTTTAGAGAAAAAATATAAAGATATTATTTCTAATAAAGAAATTATTGCTAATTTTCCACCAAAAGGAGAAATTATTATTAACGATATGTTTATTGCGACTCCTTTAGTTAAAGCCCCAAATCAATTAACTACTGAAAAGGGTCTTCAAAAAATTATTTACCAAAATAATTATGCAAACGAAACCTTATCTAATATTACCGAGCATTTAGTTAAAATTGAAGAAAAACATTTCAAAGATAAAAATGTTAATAAGCAAGATATGGCAAGCACTAGTAAAATAAGTTTTGTTCCTTGTCAAATCGATGGTAATTTTAATCTAGGAAATACGGATTTAATTAACGAATTAGAAAAAAGACTTTCAAAACTTCATATCTCAAACACTAACAATATTAATACTCTTACAAATGATGAATCTGAAAATAGTGATATTAATAGTGAAACAAATTTTGAAACTCTTGCTCAACAATTTATTAATTCAAATGATGATATTAGTCAACTCACTAATGACTTTTCAAATCTTAATAAAATTCATCAATCAAAGCGAAGCACTTTCGGAAAGAATCCAAAACCAACCATAAAAAATTATTGGAATAGACCCTCTCTTCCAGATGTTCAACTTGAAGAACGAACTTTTCAATTTGATCGTTCTCAATATGATGGTAATTCTGTTTATGAATGGAATATTGATGGTCATTCTGAACATCAAATTATGAATATTGTACAAGAAATGACTATGGCTGCTAATGCTTATAAAGATCATAATAATACTCAACTTCAAATTGTTAATATTATTACTTCTGGTTTTACTGGCAGTCTTAAAGGATGGTAAGATTTCTATATTTCACAAGAAGAAAAAGATTATATTTTATCTGCTAAGAAAACTATTATAAAACAAGAAAATAATCAACAAATACAAACGTTTGAAGATGATATGGTTAACACTTTAATTTTTGCTATTATCAAAAACTTTGTAGGAGATCCTACTACTTTTCAAGAAAAAACTTCAGAAATTTTAATGAATTTACATTGCAGAAAACTTACTGATTTTAGATGGTATAAAGATAATTATCTTGTTAAAGTTTTTTCAAGACCTGATTGTAAAGACTCTTATTATAAAGAACGTTTTATTGCTGGCCTTCCAAAACTCTTTGCAGAAAGAGTTAGACAAAAATTAAGAGAAAATTTTAATAATATCATCCCTTATCAAAATGTAACTTATGGAGATTTAATAAACTACATTAATAAAGAGGGATTAGCAGTTTGTGCTGATCTTAGGTTTAAGGAAAAGCTCAAAAAAGATAGAATTAACAGTAAAAATGAATTGGGAAATTTTTGCCAACAATATGGTTATCAGCCCTTGAATGGTCCGTCTACTTCAAAATCTAAAGTATATAAGAAAAGATCTTCAAAATATTTCAGGAAAAGGAAATATAATCTTCCAGAAAGTTATAAAAATGCCAAGATTATGCTTCAAAATCTAAAAAACTTTATAGACCAAA
This sequence comes from Lactuca virosa, assembly GCF_052849685.1. Lineage (NCBI taxonomy): Eukaryota > Viridiplantae > Streptophyta > Magnoliopsida > Asterales > Asteraceae > Lactuca > Lactuca virosa. The sequence goes on along the minus strand of NC_136429.1, from coordinate 474,424,085 downwards.
TTATAAAAAATCTAAAAGAAAATCAAAAGATATTATTATTTGTCATAAATGTGGGCGTAATGGTCATACAGCTAATAATTGTTATGCTAAGACAAAAATAAATGAGTTAAATATTTCTGATGATTTAAAAGAACAAATAAGAAAAATTATTTTAAATACTGATTCAGATTCCGATGAAAGTATTTCTGATTTTCAAACAAATGATTTAAATATTCTCGAAAATACTACTTCAAGTTCAGAAGATTCTGATATTTGCGAATGTATTGGTAAATGTCATTGTAATAATTTAATCAATGTAATTACTAGTAGTTTTATTAACGTTCTTTCACAAGATGATAAAGATCTTTTAAACTCTCTTGATTCTATAAAAGATAAAAATATCCAAGAATTATTAATAAAGCAGATGCTTAATAAAACTAATAACATAACTCCTGCTAATAATGAAAATTTTAATTTAAAAAATATATATGAAAGATTTACTGAAGCGAAGCCAATTTCTATGCAAGAACTTCAAGAAGAATTAAAAATAGTAAAACAAGAAATAAAAGAAATAAAAAAATAAAATTTTAATTTTAGAAAAAGAAAAACCTTCTACTTTTAAAAACAAAAATATAGAAATTAATAACGAAGAAGAAAATAAAATTGATAATGTAACTATTGGTAAAATTATAAATAATCAAGTTTCTCAAAAATGGAACACTCAAATTACTTTAGTCAAAGATAATTTTAAAATCAACTTAACTGCTTTAATTGATAGTGGTGCTGATATGAATTGTATTCAAGAACGAATTTTTCCTACACAATTCTATGAAAAAACTGCATCTAGACTTACTGGTGCCGGAGGTACAAAATTAATTGTAAATTATAAAGTTTCCGATGTTCATATTTGTAATAACCAAGATTACTGTTATAAAACTTAACTAATTTTAGTAAAAGATCTCTCTTCTCCTTTAATTCTAGGAACATCTTTCATTACAAAACTATATCCTTTTATGGTTCATGATGATGGTATAAGAACCAATGTTTTTGGAAAAGAAATTATATTTAAATTTTGTAAACCTCCTCTATATTCAACGATTAATGTCCTTAATTATAAAACACAACAAGCCAAATATCTTATTAACGAAATAAATAATGTTCGAATAACTAGTCAATTAAATGATAATAATATTCAAAATAAAATAATAGGTTTAAAATTAAAATTTGAAAAAAATGTATGTTCTAATATTCCTAATGCCTTTTGGAATAGAAAACAACATATTGTAAAATTACCGTATATAAATTTTTTTGATGAAAAGGATATTCCTTCAAAATCTAGAGCCATTCACATGAATAATGAACTAGAAAGTCATTGTAAAAATGAAATTCAAGATTTAATAAATAAAAAACTCATAAGACCTTCTAAATCACCATGGTCTTGTTCAGCATTTTATGTTATGAATGCCGCAGAATTAGAAAGAGGATCACCAAGATTAGTTATCAATTATAAACCTTTAAACAAAGTTTTAGAATGGATTCGTTATCCTATTCCTAATAAACGAAATTTGCTAAAAAAAACTTTATGATTCAAACATATTTTCAAAGTTTGATATGAAATCAGGATTTTAGCAAATACAACTTCATAAGGAAGATAAATACAAAACTGGTTTAAATGTTCCCTTCGGGCATTTTGAATGGAATGTAATGCCTTTTGGATTAAAAAATGCCCCTTCTGAATTCCAAAATATTATGAATGATATCATAACTCCTATAAGTAGTTTTGCTATTGCTTATATTGACGATGTCCTAATTTTTTCAAAATCAATTGATCAACATTTCAAACATTTAAATCAATTTCATGATTTAATTTATCAAAATGGTTTAGCTGTCTCTGCAGCAAAAATGCATTTATTTAAAAATGAAATTCGTTTTTTAGGACATGATATTGTCAAAAACACTATTAGACCTATTACAAGAAGCTTGCAATTTTCTACTAAATTTCCTGATGAAATTAAAGATAAAAGGCAACTTCAAAGATTTTTAGGATGCTTAAATTATATCCATGATTTTTTCAAAGATTTAGGGATTATATGTAAACCACTTTATAATAGATTAAAAGATAATCATGAACCATGGACTCAAAAACATACATATATAATTAAATATATAAAACAAAAGGTTCCTACTTTGCCATGTTTAAATTTACCTCATCCCAATGCCAATATCATAATTGAAACCGATGCTAGTGATATTGGATTCGGAGGAATTCTAAAACAAAAATTTGTTAACTCAAAAGAGGAACAATTGGTTCGATATTACTCTGGTGCATGGAATGATACACAAAAAAATTATTCAACTGTCAAAAAAGAAATTTTAAGCATTGTTTTATGTATTAAAAATTTTGAAGATGATTTATTTATGAAAAATTTTATTAAGAATAGATTGTCAATCAGCAAAAACTATTTTAGAAAAAGATGTGAAAAATATTATTTCCAAGCAAATTTTTGCTCGATGGAAAGCCCTCTTAGGTAACTTTGATTTCGAAATAGAATTTATAAAAAGAGAAAATAATTCGCTTCCTGACTTTCTTTCTCGAGAATTTTTGCAGGGAAAATGAGTTCGTCGTCCTCTTCCAAACATGATGACAAGAAGCCCGTCTCTCAAAAGCTTGTTCCATTTCAAAATCAAAATCGTTTTTCTCCTTTAACTCCTACTTCTAAGAATTCACAACTTTATTCTAATATCCTTCAGTCAAAACTTGTTACTCCAAAAGTTACTTCAATAAACACGATAAACCCTTTTGTAAAACCTATCACTCCTCAAATTCAAAAATCTGTTACTCCTAGCTCTTCTACAAAAACTCCTTATGTTCTTAATCCAAATTTCTTAAGAGTTCAAATTCTTGAAGATTTTCAAATCCATAAGTTACATCAAGGTTTTCATATTCTCACAAATCATCTCTTTGGTCAAGGGAAAACCTTTTATGTTGATTCATATAAAACTCGAGAATATTATCAAGATATTTTGCAAGAATCTGGTTCGGTCAATTTTGTTCATCGTTCTAATTCAAAAGAGGGAAACATTGATTTAGCAAAGCTCATATCATCAAAATCATTTCTCCAGAAAGTTGGGTTCCAAACCTTCACTCTAAAAAACCTCTTATAAGTTATCCTGCTTATCCCAGATTTTCTTACTATGATTATCAAGATGCCTGGACTAAGGCGTTCTTTATTCGGAATTATTCACACTCATGGTTTATCTTCTTTGATTTGAACTTCAATTGTGAATATCCAAGATGGTTTATCAATTGGTACAAATATATGGGAATTCTTCTAAATTGTTACCAAAAGAAATTTACGATGGTTATCTCAAATTTAATGAATTGTTTATTCAACAAATTCCAGAATTTGAATATATGCTACAATTCACTATGATATTCAAAGTTACATGGATAATGTCTTGGACTTTTCATTATCAAGAAGCAAAGGATTCCTCTCCTCCCTGGCTTAATCACCAATTTCGCTCAAAATAGTGGGATAAAATGAAGATTTCTCAAGCCAATGAACAAGCAGTAATTAAACATTATCAAGAAATATATATTCAAAAACCAGAGGTTGAAGCCACTTTTATCAACAGTCTTCCTCAAAGTGATGTGGATCTAATTGCAAGAATTAAAGATGCTGCTACTTCTTCTCCTGAAGAACTTCAAAGCTTACTTCAAGAAATTCGCCAAACTCCATCAGTTTCTGACGATTCTCCAAAATCTATAAAGAATGATTTATTTCAAAACGCTCAAGACCCTTTTGATGATCCTTATGAAGAATAAGAAATTCTTATCATTAAATTTGGTGTAATACCTTCAATGTAGGGTATTTCGTTTCTTCTATTTATCAAAATTATTATTTTCAAATACGAGTGTGTATAAACTGTGTGTATACACTATATATGTATTTATAGTGTATAAACAAATATTATCAAATTTATTATCAAAATTATTTATTCTTATCATCAATGATAATATGAAGACAAAAAACTTTAGAAGATGCTCTATGATGACATGCTTTATCAAAATGTGATATTTATTGATTACAAACGACAATTTCTTCAAAAGATGAGTGACAACCACTTACAAGTAATTAATTGGCCATTGAATCATACGGCAAAATTTCACTACAATATTTCAAGGCTTTGAAGACTTCAAGATCAATATAAATAGACATCATATTTCAGTAGGGAGGAGCAAGCAAAATATTCATTCTCTAAAAAATGTTCATCCCATGTCTAAAAAATCTCCAAGAGTCTCTCTTTCAACTAGTAGATGTTCAAAGTCTCTAGATTTTCAGATAATTCTTTCTCCAGATGTATGTATTGATTGTAATTCAAGCTTAATTCAAGAAGGTACTATCTAAAATATTTTATTCAATTGTTGTATTGTTGTTATTAAATTTATTTCTCCATGATAGTTTCATTTCGAGTTATTCTAACTATTAATTCTACAAGATTTGAAATTTTTGTTAAAATAGTACTCGTTTTTAATAATCAAATTAATCAAATTCATGCTTGAATTATTTAATTATGTCTAACAAAATCTTGATGAATTGTATTCCAAATAGAGATATTCTTTTAAGAATACAACAAATCCAAGAATCTATAAATAATTCTGAGCAAAATCTCAAGGATTCTTACAAACCTACTAATCTAGGTACGATTTTAAACAATAATCATATTCATGATGCTAGATGGCTCATAAGAGCTAGTATTAAAATTCGTTACAAACAAATACGTTATCTAAAAACAAAACTATTTGTTTTCTAAAAATGATAATTATGTTATGATGATATTTATGTTATGGCTTCATGTGTATATATATATATATATATATATATATATATATATATATATATATATATATATATATATATATATATATATATATATATATATCATTTTCTCATTGTATCTATAAATAACTCAACTAATCTCTAATATCCTCCACATAAGTTATTGATAATATATTTTTGAGATAAGTATTTTGTAAAACCCAAAAAGAAGAAACAATTTCAACATTTCACATAGTTGGGAGCGAAATTCTGACAAAGAAAGAAATGTGAGGGCTTATACTGAAGTTTGAGTAACAAATGTGTACATCCCTTTCATACACGTATTAGCCAAGATGCATGTTAGAGCGCACCAGGGTCGCTAAACACACCGCCCCTGGCTTGCGCCACGAGGCTCGCCAACCTACACTTGCGAGCTCCACAGCGATAAGAGAAAGAAAGAGATTTGGTGGATTGGACTTTGGAGGTGGTTGAGAGGTTTGACCATTAATTTAATTCTCTTTGACTAGAATTTTTTTTTTAATAAAATCAACCATTTTTTTTTGAAAAAAAAAAGAGCAGTTTTTTTTGACAAAACTGCAAATTTGGTCCTTGTGGTTTCTAAAAATCTTTGGATAGGGTCCAAAAAGGTTTCGACTTGCATGGAAGGTCCAAAATCAAAACTTTTCCGTGGTTTTGGTCCTTGGAACACCTGAAATGACGGTTTTGCCCTTTTAATTTCTTTTTTGTATTTTTTTGTATTTATTTTAATACTTTTTATTTTAAGAAATAAAAATTAACATCCCATCTCCTCTCTCTCTCTCTCTCACATACACACATATACGACTTTTTCTCCCAACACAATACCCAGATCTTCTTCTCAATCTCATCTTCTTCACAACCATCGTCATTTGTAAATCATCCTCCTCAACCACCCAATCGACATTTCAGAATCACCCAGAGATCAAGCTACCTTCGACTGCATCCTTCACAAGGTATGAGGCAATAAACAGAAACTCAATCTCCATGATTTCTCCATCAACAACCCCAACGAAACCATCATCGACCCTCTGTATGAGTTCCTACAACAGTGGAATAAACCCAGATCCTGGAATGACTTATCACCTGCACATTCATGCTTCAATCATGAGTTCCTAATTCCACTAACTTACATGTACCAGATTAAAGAGATGTGTTTTGAATTTGCGTTTCAGATTCATGTTCATTGCCTCCACTGATGACAACAGTCAGCAGTGTTGTGTACTGCTAAACCGTTGGCAGCTCCGCCTAGGGCCACCGTATCATCTCCGACTGGCTTCCTTTCCAATAATCTGCTCTGGTGCACAATTCCATCAACCTATCGTCGACATCCATTTGCTCGACCTCCTGATGATCGATCCAAACAAATATCAATTTTAGGGAATCGACCTGGTCAGCAATTGAGGAGTAGTGGTGCGAAAGTGGTGTTATCCCTTTCTTAATCCCATCGTTCGTCTTTTTGTTATCTTTATCACACGCACAGACACACACACAATCTGTGTGTGAGTTCCCTCCTGTTGTTCAATCACAGATTAACCCAAGATGGGTGCTTATGTTTTTTTATCAACTATTGCTCTTCCAATTTCTTGATGAAGATAGTGAATGGGTGGGACTCGTCGGAGGTGTCGAAGGTGGGTTAGAAGAATGAGGAGACGAAAGAGATAGAAGGGGGCAGAGAGAAAAGGGAGGGTACGGTGGATGTGGTGGGTGGGATATATAATCCTTTTTATTTTATTATTATTTTAAAGTTAAAATAGTGTTAAAGTAAATATAGAAAATATAAAATGGAAATTAAAAGGGCATAATAGTCTTATTAGGTTTTTTAGGACCAAATTCACAGAAAATTCCTGATTTTGGACCTTCCATGCAAGTTGGAAACTTTTTGGACCCTATCCAAAGTTTTTTACAAACCACAAGGACCAAATTTGCAGTTTTGTCTTTTTTTTTAATAAATTCAAATTTTGAATATTTCTTACAACCACTATAAATAAACACTTAAACATCAACATTTAACCACACATAATACCATTCTTTTCTCTCAAAAAAACTTCTCAATTCACCAAAAACAATGTCTTAACCTAGCCAAACCAAAACCCCAAGGAGAAACAAAACACAATCTTCAAACCCCAATAACACATCTTCACCAAACATTTCATCACCGGCTTGTTATCGGCCTTCACTTTATCAACCCATCCACTCACCTGCTAGTTACTATTATTCGAGTATGGCTTCGTAATTGTATCCACTCCATCCATACTCTTCTCAATTCCAATCTCAATCCATACCATTTTACCAACCCCAACCCCAAACAAATTTCCAATCCCAACACTTACCCGATCCAAATCTCAAACTTGATCCAGTTAAGTCGGTTCAAGAAACTTAGTTCTTTTCCAAATGCCAACCCCAAAAAAATTCCAATCCAACCCCCCCTATAATCGATTGTCTATCGATTCTTCCGATAAAGTAACTTTTCAACCCGTTCAAGAAATCGAAGTTGACCCCAAAGGAAAAAGTAAAGAAAAACCAATGAAAAAATGCCAAGGATGGACGAATAAAGAAGAGAATGCAGTGGTGCAAGCATGGATAGATTTATCGGATGATCCGGCGATAGGGGACGACTAAAGTGACCCAATGTTTAAATTTAGAGTTTGGAAAGCTTTTTATGCCTGAATGAATATGGAGTATTGCTCTACTAGCCAAGTATACTCGAAATAGAGGACCGCAAACAACAATTCAACGAAGTTCAATGGCATCTACATGAACGTGATCCGCAACCCGCTAACCGGTGCAAATGAGGTGAGTGTCATAACAAAAGCTCGTCACATTTATAAGGCAAAAGTTGGTAGAGTTTTTGCAAAGAGGCGTTTTGAGAAGTTATGAAGAACAAACCAAAATGGTTTGCTCTAAAAAGTGTTGATGATTTTGTAGGTATGTACAAATGAAGCAGAACTTCCGAATCAACCCATAATCAATCTTCTGATGCACATATCGGGATTGATCTTAACAATGAAGATCCATATAAAGTGCTAACTTGTCTTAGGAGATGAGATAAAGCACAAAGGAAGTTAAAAAGTGCTCAAAGTTCATCGGGTGTAGTGAAGGAGATGAGGAACGGGATCCATGGGTTGGACAGTAAGCTCGAAAAATATTTAAAAGTAGGAAAAGAAAGAAAAGGAACCGTGCGCTAAAGCTTTATTTAAATAATGGAGCAAAGTTGTCGGAAAATGATCGTGTGATTGTGGCAAATGCAAAGGCGGAGATTGCAAAACAAAATAATTGGATAAGTAGTAGGATGTATGTCTTCAATCTAGTTTTAAATTATTTTTTAGTATTAAGTCATGTTTTAACTTTTAGGTAATAAGTCACGTTTTTTTAGGTATTAAGTAATGTTTTAGGTATTAAGTTATGTTTTAATTTATGAAGTGGTATTTTAAGTTTTAATGTATTGTAAACATTTAATTTAATATTAAATGTTTGTGTTTTATAAAAATATAATTTATTCAAGTTTGAAAAAAAAATTTAAAAAAAATCTAATATGCATGGGGTGCTACCACTTGTTATGAAATGCCAATGAAAAGATGTTAGCAAAGTGGCAACAAAAAAACATGGCATCATAAAAAATTATGTGATAGTATGCTAAGGATGCTACCATTCTTTCAGCCTTACGGTGGTTAAAAAAAAAAAAAAAAAAAAACAAACAAACAAACTCAAACAAACAAAATTATACCTTTATGTGTGCTTCTAATTAAAGATCCTCAAAGTACCATCTTTTTCCCAAAACATAAAATATTTCAAAGAAATCTGCAAAAAAAATACAAATATTTCAACTATTATATACAATCATGAACTTTAGTTTCGCCAAGGACTACAAATTAGAAACTACCTATTATTCGTTATACTTCCTACAAACAACTATAATAATTGTCAAAGCAAATTGTAAATAAACATTTCAAGCCTCAACTTTCTAAATTTTGCACTCTTTATGCATGAACTATAACTAGATTCCTAAAACCTTTTCTAATTTCAAATCCTAAGACCTAAATTAATTGTATAAATAAATAGTTAATGAATGTGTGTTATGGAACTTACTATACTTTCTTTGGGATGGTATTAAATCACGAGCTTCATGATTAATTAGCTACTTATGAAGTCATGAGGGCATGCCATTCTTACGGGCCAAAAGGGTACAAAGGAAGAGTGTGCTTAGACCATTTGGAGTACCCTCTATGGAGGGCTCCGTTGTCCACCTAGAACCACCACCATAGTGTGCACATCATTCTCTCTACTCCGTAGTATAACGATCTTGGTCAATTGTTGTCCTGAACACACAACACAATGACCAATCAGGTCTCTCTTCTTCTCTCTTCCTCTCTCTTCTTCTCTTATACAAGTATCTCTCTCTTCACCGTGGAGAGTATACCATGTTTAGTGTGGAAGGGAGGTGGATGGTGATGGTCGTTACATGGAGGCGGAAGGAGATTGTGGTCGTTAAGACCATACCGGATGGCTTTATAGTTAGGTAGGTCATCAGTTGTGGTGCGTACATATGCCAAGCATCTCCGAACACATTTTGAATTTTTCGAGGCTCAATCGGATTATGTTCTATACTAGGAACATATATAAGCTGTATTTTTCCTAAATGGAAAAAAACTAATCAAGTGATACAAGGATAAAATACAACATTAACACTAAACTCCTTACATGGATGTTTGACTTGTTTGGTCCCTAATTGTTTTTGAGTTCTAAGTCACTAAAATTTCAATCTTTTTTCGTCAAATATTCATTTTTGTAAAATTTATTTGGTGTTGGAGTTTCCTTTGAAGAAGTATAGGATCTTGTGGCTATTCTTAGATGTACAACAATATAGTTACATTGCGTTTATATAGGGTTAACAGTTGGTACTAAAATGTAGTCATGTAGAAGGGGATCATTAAAAGGTTTACTTATAAACTTTCCCACTGAAAAGTTTAAACTCTTTCAATGGGTTGTCATTTAACTCTTATCTAGTCGTTGTTGGGAAGTATGGGAATTTATTATATGTCGTTGTTTAAATCCTCATAAGCAGTTCTAAAATTGTTGAAATCTCTTAAAAAATTTGATTTTATTTAATTAATTTATTATTATTATTATTATTATTATTATTTTTTTTTTGGGGGGGGGGGGGGGGAGGGGTTGAATTGGGTGAAAAAAAAAGTTGTTGGATTAGTTGGAAAAAAGGTATAGAAAGTAAAAAGGAAGGATCAGTGGTTTATTTTAAAGTAGAGATGATAGTATGAAGATAATGGCCATTGTTACCAATCAATTTCTAGAGGATTTTATGTAACACCCTGATATTTTGGATCTAAAATACTATGGTTTTTGAAATCTTTTCATGACATAAAGTTATATTTAGGAAATATGAACATTTTTATTTCAAAACTTAAACCAAAATTATGTGTTACACTCTGTATCAAAACCAAATCACAGTAAGCCTAATATTTACATTAGGAACTATGTATATCTTCTATCTTCAAAGATCCATTTCAAAAGGCTAGCACCTGTTAATACAAAAATACATAAGACAGAAAGTGTCTTGTGAGCTACATGGGTTTAGACACAACTTATTATCAAAACATTTGATAAAAATCTTTTATTGAAACATACTTCATGCAATGTAATATGTTTGTAATGCATGATCACAAATAAAAGTAAAACCTTACAAGCCTTCTTGTATCATGCCTTGGCATTAACATACGGTCATTCGGTCATATATCGGGCTAAACTTAGGATTGATCATATAAATCACATCCTATCAACCTTAAAAATAAGAAGAGCAAATCAGCATATTAAGGTATTGCTAGACATCTTCTTCATGAAGGGAGGCATGGTCCTAGTAAATTCTCATATTACCATCTTCTTGGGATAATAATATAGTAGTACATATACTTTACCCATAGTAGGGTTTGGTTTAAATTTTCTAATTTATCATTTAGTGAGTTATTTGCTTTAATCTTGATGTTTCATACTAGAAAACATGATTTAACTACTCAATTTATCATTAATATTATGATTACTAAACATATACAAGGATACACTAATTAAGGTTTGATTTAAACATCTTAATTCATCATAAATTGGTGTACATGATTTTATCTTGAGGTTTAACACTTAAAACATGTTCTTAATGCTTTATTTATCTGTGACATCCCCTAATTTCTCGACCAGAAAAGACCGATTTAATTTATGCTTTTTAAAATAAAATCAGAGAATCTTTTTAAAAGATGTTGCGGAATTGGTCCCCAAAACAACATATGATAAAAGTTTATCAAAACCTTTCTTTAAGAAATATATAATTTACTTTTTATATTAAAACCTCGGGATGTCATGTTCCGATACAGATCAAAAGCATAAACAAGACATTATAAGCCTTACAACAGTTATTTATAACTACTGGCCTATAATCCATAAATCACTCATCATCATCATCCGACTATGCTCGGGGTCCACTACCTGTAATCATAAAAAGCTGAGTGGGTCAGGCTTGGAAGCCTGGTGAGCATATAGGGTTTTCAACCCACAATACATGATTTAATATGCTTAAACATCAATCAATCAACCGAATTACCCCAACCCCATTATCTTATTTATTTCTTAAGGGTTTACCCTAAGAATCAACTATCACTCCTTCCTAAGGATTCATCCTAAGGAATAGACACAAAGTCACCTCATCACCGAGGTTTATACAACAGGCACTAAGTCCATAGCTGCCAAGGTTTATTCAACATGTGCTAAGTTCATAGCTCTCATTTATTGACAGTATTATTTACAGGTATTCCCCCCTGCAATACATGTCAATGGGTTTTTAGAGTACATCAAATGAACATATAGTTCATTACACCTACAGGTTGCGGGCCTGCTAGTGTTCCACAGACCATCTAGAATAGTCCATGGTTGTCATCCCTACTCTGCTGAATGACGGGGGCCAACATTTTGGGTAAGTGATTCTCTCAAATTTCAACACTCACCCTCAACTCATGATCAATATTACTGATCATCTCCTTTATCCAACTCACCTTTCATCACACCCACTATTTCTTCTACCCATGTTTTACCCAACATTTTTGTAGATAAAAATACATATACAGTTTAAATTATTTAAAAACATGTATAAATCACACCTTCAACATCCAACTCAAATAAAAAAACAATAAATATTCACACAGCACGTATTTTATGTAAAATACTTCATATCTATGTGTAAGGTGAAAGTAACTACACACTCACCTGATTTAATGAAAATCGGGCAGCAATTCGTTTCCTAAAACGATCGTTTCTAATAAAACCGGGAGTTTTATTGAGAAACCGGGCTCTGCGAAGGGTCGGGCTTCGAAACCGAAAAGATAAATTTTCCGGGCTTCTTGGGCACTTCGTGGCGTATTCCGGGTGTTAGAATCGATACCGGGGCTTCGGGGAATGTTAAGGTGAAGAAAATATGGAAAAAGGGGTTAAAAGTGGCAAAATCCCAAAAGTACCCGGGAGGGTTCGCATACCCTTCTATTTATAGGGTCCGAAGCTGCTGATCGGACGGATGAGAAGAGTCCACGCGGCAGCAGATCCGAAGAGTAGTCACGTGGGCTGCGCATGCGAGGGATCAGGTGGCAGTCCCTGATTGGACCGAAGTCCGGGTCCGAAGGTCGGCTAAGGAGGTGGGGTCCGCAGGCGAGGGTGCGCAGGTGGCTATACGTGCGAAGGGCTCGGTGGCAGCTGCTGATTGGACCGAGGTCTAGTGGTCCATCTGCGAGGCTCGGAGGCTAAGGCGGTGCGAGGCTCGGTCCAGCTGCGAGCTTCGGATTGGGCCTCCCTTCGGTCGAATCAGAATCCGACACGCAGCTACTGTTCATGCGAGGGAAGGCGACACGTGGCTTCGCATGACTCACCAATTTCGGACAAGTGGCACTCTTTCAGCGAAGGTGACGTGGCAAAAACGTGACTATGCGAATTTTCTCGGTTTTCGCGCCAAAACTTCTAAAATCCATAACTTTCGCATACGAGCTCCGTTTTTTACGTTATTTATATGCACCCGTAGGTAAAATTACGCTCTACAACTTTCATTTAGACTTCGTCGGCTAATTTTGACTTTAATTTTTATATTATTATTTTTAACAGACCGGGACAGGAAATCCGTTAAAAATTCATAACTTCTTCATCCGACGTCCGTTTTCGTCAGACTTTTTACCGTTGTGCTACTAATGACGAGACATTCGATTCTCGTTTAGGTCGTGTCAGCTAAAAATCACTCGATCTAAAATTCGAGTTTTTAGTTGTCTACTGCTAAGCTGAAACTTCGAAAAATCATAACTTCCTCATACGAAGTCAGATTTGGGCGTTCTTTTTATCGAACTTCTCAGTTTAACGAATACTACGAGTTTCGTTTAGATTACTAAGGCTAAAAAGTAGTTTATCAAAAACTCACTTTTTACGACATTCGGCACCGTGCCGGTTTATCGCGAAACTTCGACAGGTCATAACTTCTTCGTTATAACTCGGATTTCGGCATTCTTTATATATCTGTAATCCTTGTCACGCCCACTACAAGTTTCTTAATAGATATCGGCTTTATCTAAAATTTATTTTTGACGCTCATTTTTATTCTTAATTATTTAACTCCTAATAATTAAGCATAAAACACATAAAACACATAATATTCACATAATTCCTTTTCATTTCTTCTAAATGAGTCACAAAGGTTAACCTAGACCATTATGTCAATACTAATGTCTAGCCTAGAAACGCGGGCGTTACATTAACATAATCACTTGCAATACTTTCATTAGAGAAACTCAAGTTGTCAAGGAAAGAAACTTACTTTCATATTAAGTGAATGAAGCTCAAATATTTATCCTCCCCTTGAAATCTCTTAGATTGCATCCAAATCGAGCTCTAGAACCTCAAGAAATTTTCGTGCCATACTAGGCTACTATGGAAATGTATTAGAATGTTTGAGACACAAATAACCGAATTTACCTATTTGAATTCCATTATTTTTAGGATGTCCAAGTTACATGAGTCGTGTTTTTCAATCCTTAATTACATGGGTTGTGTAACTTGTACAGAAAAAATAATTTACAATTAATCATTATGTGGGTTGTATTTCTCAAGAACACATTTACATGATCCATGTATTGTAACAATCTTTCATGTATAGGCAATATACTTTGATCAATTCCATTTCCAATATTACACAAACTATGTTTACTAAGAGTAATATTCACAAGCCATGTAATACCTCCGAATGTCCACTTTAAGCAACGTACTTTAGTAACTTTTATATCTTACAAGTTTTGGTATTTACAACCATAATCAAAGACATAATTCGAGTCAAAACTCCTTATCCATTATACTAAAATTTCATTTCTTATTTACTTGACATTACAGAAATTACCAATTTGCTTGTTGCCATATACAACCATAAAAAAATATATATTGATATGATATATATATATATATATATATATATATATATATATATATATTGTAACATCCTGTTTCGAGAAGTTTCTTATTTCGGGATTTTGGAAAATAAATGGATCAAATAAAAGCCTTGGGCTTCAAAGGAATAAGGTTTAGACACTATTGGATGTTGATAATATTGGTTATGCGATCCAAGCCCTTGGTTTGTGTTTTGGAGTCAAAGGGTAAAATGGGAAAAGTGATGTTTCAGGCTTCTTTTATGAATTAAGGATTTTAATTCTATGTGTTTAAAGTCAAAAGTAATTAGATAGGGTTGTAGAATCTTTCAAGACCTTTTTGTGGATATAAAGATCGACAAAATCGGAGGTGGAACGAAGAAGTTATGGCCGTTTGAAGTTTAAATGAAAAGCATGACTTTATCCCGTACACTGGGCGTACACCATGTTGTAAGTTGGGCGTACTGACCACAGAAGTCGTGGGATCACTCTAGTATGTTGGGCGTACTTATAGGTACGCAGGGTGTACGCTGGCAGGAGAAAAACCATAATTTTTAGGATTTGGACCCTATTTAAGCATCATTAACTCTTGGAACCCTCCCCATATTCAGCCTCCATCCCTCCTCAACATGTAATGTCGAAAACAAAATGTGTGACTAAAAGTAGTTTATGGTTATGGTTTAATATAGTACGTGTCACTAAAAGTCAATAATAGTCATGACAAATGAAAAAACATGTGACTAATACTAGTTTATGGTCTTGTTTTAAAATATTGCATGTCACTAAAAGTCAGCAATAATCATGAAAATAAAACAATTTGTGAGGGAAAGTAGCTTATGGTGATGGTTATCAACAAATGATTGAAAAAACTACAAAAATTGATACCCTAGGATGACAATTTTTTACCTATAGTAACGGTTTTTATGGGTTATAGTCACAACAATTAAACATCACCATAACTCACCTTTAATTATGCGACCTTTCGTTACACATTTAATGAAAAATCATCTGTCATAAAATGTCTATAGTGACAGCCTGACTGGTTTTTTGCATGGCCAAATACCAGTCTTGTACTAGTGATTACCGGTTTTTTTCATGGCCAAATACCAGTTTTATACTAGTGATTATCATATTATGTTTATTGTAACTTGAATGTTGAACATTGGAACTAATGAACTTGTGGTGATGAAGTCTAAACAAGCATTCAGTAGTCAAAAACGTAAAAAGAGAAAGATAATGTTAAAGCTTGGAGTCTTAAGTCGTTGTGTCAAACTCGTTTGGAAAGTCGGGTTGAGAGTATAAAGGCTATTAAAATGCAACTTGTCGACGTACGAAAAGCTTTACTTCAAGTTGGAGAAAAGGATAAAAATGTTGCAATTGCAAGTGAAGCAAGTTCACTAGCAGAAAAAGAACTTTGTGACTTTGAATTTTTGGTATCAACTGTTATTTGATATCAAGTATTAAACCAGGTGAATATTGTGAGTAAAAAGTTACAATCAAAGGATATGCATCTTGATAACGCTATTAAGGAAATAAACATATTGAATAAATACTTCAAGGATTATAGAGAAACTGGTTATTCAAAAGCGATTGTTGAAGCTAAGGAGATAGCTATTTAAATGGGTATTGATCCAATATTAAAAAAAAATGTTTGATTCAAAAGAAAAAAAGGTTTGATGAGAGATCAAGTAGCAAAGAGGTTTCATTTACAGCCGAAGAGAATTTCAAAGTCAATTATTTCTTATACATTGTTGATCAAGCTAGTGCTTCTCTTGAGACAAGATTTGAACAATTCAAAGAGTATGACAAATTATTTGGTTTTTTATTACCACATAATTTGAGGGGAATCGAAGATAAAGATCTTAAGTCATCTTGTTATCTTTCTTGAAAAAGCACTCAAGTTTGAAGAAAGGTCAAATATTGATGTCTAGGAACTTTATTCGGAGTTGAAATTATTTAGGACATTGGAAACCAATGAATTTAGCGACCATATAGATGTTTTGAAGTATTTGAAATAACTGTATTATTTACCAAATGCAAGCATTTCATAGAGAATATTTTTGACTATTCCAGTAACGATGACATCAACAGAAAGAAGTTTCTCGAAATTTAAGATTTTGAAATCTTACTTACGCTCCACAATGACCCAATAAAGACTTAGCGATTTGGCGATGATACTCTCGACAACGAAATCTTAGAGAATATAAACTACAAAGAGTTGATCAACCAATTTGCTATCAAAAATGCTAAGAGAGCTTCACGGGTCTTTGATTAGCTACTACGATATGTAATTTCTCATTAAAATACTATGATTTTGTTATGTTTATTGTTATAAAGTTTATCGCCGTTTAAAAAAAATAGTTTAAATAATTCTTTCGTTACACGTTATGGCGTAAGGGCCTTTTTTTCGGGTCGTCCTATGCATTTGAATCCCCAGCACCGGCCATGCCTACATACATGTATGATCTTAAGGAGGACTTGCACCTTCTTTCATACGAACAACCGCATGAGAAAATAACGAGAGGAGATGGAGATTGGAATAATTATTTTCTTGGTGGGTTTTCAGGAAAGAACTTTGATTATAGAATCAACACAGGGGATGTTATATATCCTTATTCTTTAAGTTGCTAGTAATGGTCATGAATTCCATGAGGCTTCGTGAGATTATAATGAGTGATGCGTTGACCATAGCTTAGTGTGGATCGAGATAGAGTTTCCACTTCCTTAACGACAAGATCAAGGAAGAAGAAAGAAGATAACCATATTACATATGGATTGATTTGGCATTTTCCAGTTTTTACCCTAAAGTTTTCCATAATGGCATAAATTGTCCATCACCACAAAAGTCTTGACAAAGTAGGTTTTAAACTTGACACTTTTAGTCCATAAACCTAAAATATATCCCATTTTAGGTTTTAGATTATTTCCAATTTATTTTTTTATTATAATTTGTTATTAATTAAGTTGTTTTTATTAATATTAGTAATTATATATATATATATATATATATATATATATATATATATATATATATATATATATATATATATATATATATATATATATATATATCTAGGATCATATATAAATTAACAATTAGTGTATCATTATATAATTCATTCTCAGTCAATCATTTCAAAAAGCTGGATAAGGACATAATACCAATTAATTTTCATTTATAATTCTAAAGTTATAGTAACTGGTTATATTGCCAAAAGCTTTTACACCATTAAAGGCCACCCTCCCTGTACCCTACCATCATGATAGTCAAACACCATTGCCGACATCATCTTAATGATCTACTATATCATAAACCAGAGTAGCACTAAAAATACACGGAAAAAGTAGGGCTACGATGCTTGTACGACAGAAAATGCCTTCATCGAAAGTTTCAATTAGAAACAAAATCATAATTTCTTCTGAAATCAAAGCAGGGTTTGAAAACAGGAAATCGCTTCAGACCATCGGGAAAATTCATGATTGGATTAAACAAAAGGTTGATTAACATTGTTTCTTGTGGTTTGTTTTCTTTCCTCCAAATCAACTTACGTTTATTGTTTTTCGTCAACTTACACACAAAAAAATTATGATTTTACTATGATTGAATAGGCACCCCAAGTGTTTGATTTAATTTCCCAAAAAAGTTTTTATTTTAGTATAAAGTTTAATGGCACCTAAAGATTTGATTTTTAGTATACAATAGGTTTTTTTGGTTCTCAATGTTTTTTTTTTTTAGTTTTTGTTGAAAGTATTTTTTCTAATACTCTATGTCGACAAATCATTCTACAAGAATGTTGTGATCATCTCTCTCAGAAACGACCGGATGTTCATCCATCGGAAAAATGGTGGTTTCTTATCAGAAACAAGTATCATCATAGAGGTGTGCATAGCTTATACCAGTTGCTGCAAGCAATGGTTTAAAAGAACCCTGGATTTCATATAAGATACTTGGATAATTATTAGATATTGGTGCATTGCTTTATATTAGTATTATTTTTAGTTTTGATTCATCTATTTATATGGTTAAAACGCATGATTTAGTAATTTATATCTAATGATTATTTATTATTTTTTGTTTACTCTTGCATCATGTGCTTGTTCTCATGTGTATGGTGGAGTACATGGCTTGTGTTGGATTTTGGCTAATCGATAAGGTACATGTTCATACTATTGAGATAAGAGATACGAAAAAAGAATAAGAGGTTGCTGATATCGGCAATTTTGGAATCTATTCAGAAAACATATTATGTTGATATATATATATATATATATATATATATATATATATATATATATATATATATATATATATATATAGGCTTAGGTTATTGTATTCTAATTAATTATTGTATGGATGAATGTAGACCAATGGTTTTAGTTATTTTAAGTAATGATTTACATATCTTTAAATTAGGAGACACATGTTTAAATTAGGACACACATGTTTAATTAATGAAAATTTCGGATTTTTAGGGATATTGATTCTTTTAATTTTGAATTCTGATTTTTATTTAATTAATTCATTTTTAATTCTAACATAATTTTAATTTTACTCGATTTTATTCTTTTAGAATGCAATTCTATTAGAACGATATTCTATGAAAATGTCAGAATATATTCTGATAGAGTATATACTTTGATTGAAATAACTTCTTGTAGAAAAACAATATTCTTTAACCATCAGTTGAAATATAACATGATCCTTATATATATTCAAACATTGTAATGAAAATATAGATTCATACATATTGTTACAGAATAATAGTCTAAATAACATTATTAAATATACAATTATTGAACAGTTAGATTTGATTACTAAAATTAATTAATAGATAACAATAAAAAAACCTTATTTAATTAATTCTTAAACTATCTTGCCTAAATGAAAGGGATTAATTAAATATTTATTTAATTACTAAATTTAATTAATAGATATCATTAAAAATTTACCTTATTTAGGTTTTGAAATAAGTGGCTCACATTGATTCTTACATCCACACAATAATTAGTTAGAATACTAGAATATATATATATATATATATATATATATATATATATATATATATAGAGAGAGAGAGAGAGAGAGAGAGAGAGTGTGTGTGTGTGTGTGTATGTGTGAGTGTGAATGGTTAAACATTCTTTCAATAAGATGGAAGGCAAGATATCAGATGGTGTGATTACATATAAGCACACTTAGATAAAAAGGACATACTTTATAGAATGACTATATTTTTTTTTCAAGAATGAAGTATTTAGTAGATTCTTTGTTATTTTTTATGTAATTCTTTTTATTTTCGGAAATATTCAACGACCAAGGCGTATTTTGTCTAGAAAATGAAAAATAAGTGTTACATAAAGTGTTTATTAGATTCTTTATTATTTTATATGTAATTATATATATATATATATATATATATATATATATATATATATATATATATATATATATATATATATAATCTAATATTTGTTTATGAACATTATGAAATAGAAAATAAGTGTTACATAAAGTCTTAAAATGGTAAATTGCATCATCTGAACAGTCCACGTCAACGCGCTTCAGATCCATATGAGAGGTCAATCAAAAATTACTAGCAACATTTTGGTTGTGCCTAAGTTACACTGTTTGGAATTTATTCCTTAACCATTAGGTTCTCAACTCAAAGGGAAAGTCTTTGGTAACTCCCTACCCCTACCCTAACCTGACCGCTATCGCCCTGCAATTGAGCCTGAAAATAACTAAATTGAGCCTGATCATAACTATAACTTAAGGGTTGTAGGTTTGCCCTAATATTTTTTGAAAAAGCGACTTCTATGCATACAAGTATATTGTTGTATATCAAAATTATATGATTAGCAATCATATAAAATACAAATTGTATTACATAAAAATCAAATAAAATGATATTTAAGTAGTCAAATAAAATGACATGTAAAATACAAATATAAGGATGTTTGAGATTGCTTATTCAAGGTGTTTATTAAATTATATTGGTTTGACATTGGTAATAAACAAATTTTAGCATTTGGATAGCGAAAGATTATAAACATTTATTGGGTTACATAAGAAGTTATTAATAAGTTGGTGTGTTCTATTTATTTAAAACTTTTTATTATAATAGAAAGCCTAATTAAATATGAAGGTTTACACAAGTTTATTAAAAAAATATGAATGTCTAAATATTTAAGAGTTTGAATTTCTAAAGATAATGAAAAAAATATTGAATTATTGAAATTAAAGTGTTTATTATTTTTAAATTTAAACAAATAATTTAAATAAAAACAAACAAACGAAATAATTGCACTTTAATTTATAAATTTTCAAATTAAAAATAAAGTTCAATTTAAAATAACTATAAAATGACATCTAATAAAATAAATAAGAATATGAAATGTGATAAAAAAAAGATTTTTATTTATCACAATATACTCTTTATTATAATGGAAAGCCTAATTACTTATTTATCATTATCTAACATAATAATCCTTTTGATTATCAACGTCTTTGGGGTTTTTTTGGGATATCTCCAGAAAAGTCCCGATATTTTGGGCAAATTTTTAATAAAGTCCTAAATTTTATTTTTTGAATAAAAAAGTCCCGACTTTTTCACATTTTGAATAGAAAAGCCTAAGAAACCGGCTAATTTATTCACTTTAGCCCTTTTTGACATGTTTAGCAGGTCATGAGACCAAATTGTTAATTTTTCGAAAATAACGGGACTTTTTTGCAGATTTCGTCAAAATTTTTATATAATGTATAAACATATTTTTTACATATCTATATCTATTTTTACGTATTTTTGTATTTTTTATGTTTTTATATGTATACATTTACGTATTTTTATGTATTTTAAATGTATAGACGTATTTTTTTTTACTTATTTATATGTATTTTAAACCATTTTACATATTTTTTATGTATTTTATGTGTTATTTTTTATGTATTATGTATTTATATGTATTTTTATATATTTTTACGTATTTATGTATTTTTTTAAGCTTTTTATATAGATGTTTATGTATTTTAAGTGTATAAACGTATTTTTTTTACGTATTTATATCTATTTTTAAGTATTTTACATATTTTTTATGTATTACGTATTTATATATTTTTTAAAGTTTTTTATACAGATGTTTTTGTATATTTATGTATTTCAAATGTATAAACGTATTGTTTACGTATTTATATGTATTTTTTAAAGTATTTTAGATATTTTTTGTGTGTTTTTATGGGTTTTTTTATTTATTATGTATTTATATATATTTTTGCGTATTTATGTATTTTTTTAGTTTTCTTATATAGATGTTTATGTATTTTTATGAATATTAAATGTTAAATTGTATTATTTTTACGTAAAAAATATATAAACACGTAAAAATAATACAATTAAACATTTAATATATATAAAAATACTTAAAAATAGATATAAAAAGCTTTAAAAAATACTTAAAATAGATATAAATACGTAAAAAATTTATACATTTAAAATACATAAACATCTATATAAAAAGCTTAAAAAAATACATAAATAGGTAAAAATACATAATACATATAAATACATAATACATAAAAAAATAACACATTAAAATACATAAAAAAAATATGTAAAATGGTTAAAAATACATATAAATAAGTAAAAAATACGTTTATACATTTAAAAATACATAAAAATACGTAAATATATACATATAAAAACATAAAAAATACACAAATACGTAAAAATTGATATAGATATGTAAAAAAATATGTTTATACATTATATAAAATTTTTGACGAAATCTGCAAAAAAGTCCCGTTATTTTCGAAAAATTAACAATTTGATCTCATGACCCGCTGAACATGTTAAAAAATGACTAAAATGAATAAATTAGCCGGTTTTTTGGGCTTTTCTATTTAAAATGTGAAAAAGTCAGGACTTTTTTATTGAAAAAATAAAATTTAGGACTTTATTAAAAATTTGTCCAAAATATTAAGACTTTTCTGAAGATATCCCGGGTTTTTCCATAGTTTTTTCTTCGTTCACAAAAAACAAAGGCTTGCATTAAATATGATAAGCCTTATAATAAGCAAAAGCAAATACGTGTCTCAAATTCCCAATTCTCATGATGATGTGGTACTAAAAATTTTGGTAAAACTTTTAATCATAATCTAGTAGGATTATACTGATTATTGGTTATTAAGTTATTAATGTAATATTATTTTTCTATCATAAATGTTATTATAAATTCCAAAACACTCCTTAACTCTATAGTTTACTTTTACATAACCAATGTATATTACCCACCTTTATTTATGTCCAATTTAAAATTTGGATCTTTAAATAACCTTTTTTTTTCTCGTCTAGAGGAATTGTCATCGTTGCCAACTACGTGGTTTCCTGGTACTCCTCCGCCGGAAAATTTGTCTTCGCCTTGTTTCCTCTATACTGAATGTTGGCGACGTCGTAAGCTCTGGCAGCCTCTTCTGCAGTCTCGAAAGTCCCCAGCCACTTCCGCTCATGCGTTCCCGGAATCATTATCTACGCCGCCCATTTCCTCGACGGCCGCAGACGAACTCCTCTGTAGACCTTCTTCGTTCTCTTTCCCGTCTCTTCACCACTACTTCCGGTGAACATTTGACACCCCAAACAGTGATCCGGGATTCGCATTCCACATTCGCCGCAGATTTCATGCTCCCCCGGCGACGGCTGACTCTGAGAATTTCCGATTACATCACTGCTTGTGCTTGGAGTGGCGATGTTTCCTCCGCAAATGACATGCCGGAGTGCTGAAACAATGGCGGTATTCTCGTCGTCGAAATTGATGGTTGGATTGTCCATTTTTCATGAAGTACGGGAAAAGTGGTTTCCGTGGCGCCATTATATAAATGCAATTTGCGGCGCTGCTGATGAACGTCAAAGCTCACGTTGAAATTTCATTAAATGCCGAGGCTGACTGCGTGAAGCCGAGGGATTGATAGCAACATAAAGGTAGAAATAGAACTCTGTCGTTTCCTAACTGCTATTTTATAAATTATAACTCCTTCTTCTTTGAAATGTTTTTCACTACAGTCCCTAAGTCTTAATTTTTAGATATATCATGCAAGTAGTTGAACTTTCCTAAACATAGAGTACTTTATTTATCATTTGAATTTAAAATTCTTTTCTTTCTGTTTATTCTCATTTATTTAAAATAAAAATGACGTGAGTTCGGAACACCCACGACATTGTTGAGGTAAGCGCTACGTCAGATGCTCAACATATCAAATTTTATACGACACACCACACCTAATATCGATTTCTCTCTCATCCTCGCATCCAAATAAGGGATGATTTGATAGGGTAAGATACTTTTTAAAATGTACACATTTAGTCCTTATTTTTTTTTTTGTAAAATAAACCCTTATACTTTATTAATATGTACACATTAGGTCCTTTTCACCGGATTCTACAGGTTTTGCTGACGTGGAAGAGTTTTTTTTACAAAAAAAAAAGAATAAGGACTAAATGTGTACATTTCAAAAAGTATCTTACCCTATCAAGTCATTTTCCTTTTCTTTTATTTTGTTGAAATGAAATACCCAGGTGGCATCCACATATCCACAACGAGATTTTTCCAACTTTTATTCATCATGAAAAAGAGGGAGAACCCCGATCTCCGGCGACTCCTTTGTGTGTTCCTACACATCACTGATAGCAAGAAGGAATGATGGCAAAAACAACAAGGTCGAAGGGGGAGGCAGGAGGAAGTAGAGACGGTAGTTGGCGGCGAGGAGCTGCTCTGGTAGCCCCCTCGTCGATTCTTTCTTCTTTTTCTATCTCAAAGATGGAGGCAAAGAGAGACAGATCGGAGAAACACAACAGGTAAAGGGTGTTTCGCTGTTGCTGTTCGACCGGAAGGAAGAAAGACGAGAAAGAGAAGGGTCGCCGTCCTTTTCTTGTTGCTGGAGGATCACCCACCTCCGGTGACTAAGCTAATTAATTGCTATTTAGTGCCACTTGTGCTTCCACATCAGCAAAACCTGTAGAATCCGGTGAAAAGGACCTAATGTGTACATATTAATAAAGTATAAGGGTTTATTTTACAAAAAAAAGAATAAGGACTAAATGTGTACAATTCAAAAAGTATCTTACCCTATCAAGTCATTTTCCCTAAAAGAAAATTCGTATATGACCGGTATACCGGGTATAGCCGGTCACAAGGATTGCATTGTTACAAAAAATAAAGTATAAGGGTTTATTTTACAAAAAAAAAAGAATAAGGACTAAATGTGTACATTTCAAAAAGTATCTTACCCTATCAAGTCATTTTCCCTCCAAATAATTACTAGTTTTTTTTTTTTTTTTTTTTTTTTTTTTTTTTTTAAGTTTTATCCAATATAAATATCAATCAACCTTACCATTTTATACAACAAAAAAACTTATATTATATCACTCAGTGTCATTTAGAATGTCTTCATTGTCTTCTTTTTGGGCAATTTGAATTAGTGAAGCAAGTAATGACATGCATTGGAAATGTGCATGTTGTAAAAATCAAAAGTATAATCAAGGTTGATCTTAAGGTTATCAAGATCGGGATCCTATGTAGGATTGTTTTTGAGTTTGCAAATCGGGATCGTAAGATCGGGATCGGGATCGGGATCCTAAGATCCCACAAAATAAAATATAAATTTAATTTATAATTTTTAGTCATGAAAAATATTTCAAATAATTAATTTTTCGTTCAAAAGTTATAAAAACTTCAAAATATTAGTTATAAGTCACAACACAAAATGATAAACGGTAAATTGGTAAAGAGTAAAAGACATAAAGTAGTAAAAAAAATCAAGGAAAGGTAGCATCGGATCGGATCTCGATCATACGATCTTACGATCTTACATGTGATCCTACCTCAAATACGATCCGTTTACAACCCGAATCGTTTTTCATACCTAAGATCGTAGGATCGTACGATCCTACGATCATGATCACGATTTTGACAACCATGTATCCGGAGTAAATTACATGAATGGTCCATATGGTTTAGGGTAATTTGCACGTTTGGTCTCTAATTTATTTTTCTAACTCAGAAAGTCCTCAAAGTATGTTTTTGTTGCATCGTTGGTCCCTATTTGACGTAAAAAGACTATTTTGCCCTTAATAATTCTTTTTATTTAGTTTATTCATCATATAATTATTTAATTTATTAATTTATTCACAAAATTATTTAATAAAATACCCCACCCTATCATTCATGGACAACACCCCCTCCACCATCGATCACGTCACCTCCGACAATCATCACAACGACCACCACCGGCGCCCACCGATGTCCACTGGTAACCACCATTGGAGACCACCTCAGACCCAACTAATCTCCTATCTCTCCTAGAAATCAATCTAGTTACTGATGAAATCTAAAAGTTAACCATGTTTGCTGAAATCTATTACTCAAACCTAAAACCTAAAAATCAATCTAAATATTGACCATGTTTCTCTCACGTAAATCAATCTAAAACCCAATTCTGTTTGATTAAATCCAATTTTCTAAACCCTGATCAGGTGTCATTTTCCAAACACATTATTTACATAAAAAGAAAAAAAGAACCCAAATATTTCTGCCAATTACAAAATCAGACAAGAATATCTGAGACGAAAATCAGTCTCTTAGTTGATACGAGAGAAAAAAAAATCGGAGAAGAACATGTAATTTAAGGTTTGCTTTGTAGTTGGTGTTGCAGATCTGTCAGATATGAGACTGTAGAATGGAGACAAATCGTTGATACTTCTTGATCCCTTCATCCAAATCCACAAAAAAGACATGAAAAAAAGTAAGTTACAGTTCAGAATTTAGGGTTAGAAGAAGAGATAGAGAAAAAAGGTGGGGAGAGGAAATCAACAATGGTTGTACGTGCATCGTCAGATCAGCAGAGTAGATGAGGTTTCCGGAGAAATCTGTAATTTAGTGTCACGTTTCTCTTCCTCCGTCGACAGAAGAGGGAGGGACAATGAAGTTGAAGATGTTTGTTGAAGGTGTTTGTCGGCGATGAGGGTAAAAGATGGTTGTCGACCGTCTGGCTGCCATGGTGGAGGAGTCCGGCAGCGGTTCTAGACATTTAGGGTTTAGAGGGAGATGAAATATATATTACAGTGGAAAGGAATGGGAAGGGATTATATATTATTGAGTGTGAGAATTTTATGAATAAATTAATAATATAAATAATTATATGATAAATAAAATTAATAAAAAATAATTATTAAGGGTAAAATAGACTTTTTTACGTCAAATAAGGACCAACTATGTAACAAAAACATACTTTGAGGACTTTCCGAGTTAAAAAATAAGCTAGGGATCAAACGTACAAATTACCCTAAACCATAGGGACCATTCGTGTAATTTACTCAAGTACCCGATGTTCATACTAGTGGCTTCATATGATCAATGGATCACTATCAGCCCATCGACTTGGTGGAACAAATATACAAAGTTGAAACCATTTATCTTAATATGAAACCTGTACATGAACTGGATGATAATTTTTTGCTGAAATCTATTACTCAAACCTAAAACCTAAAAATCAATCTAAATATTGACCATGTTTCTCTCACGTAAATCAATCTAAAACCCAATTCTGTTTGATTAAATCCAATTTTCTAAACCCTGATCAGGTGTCATTTTCCAAACACATTATTTACATAAAAAGAAAAAAAGAACCCAAATATTTCTGCCAATTACAAAATCAGACAAGAATATCTGAGACGAAAATCGGTCTCTTAGTTGATACGAGAGAAAAAAAAATCGGTGAAGAACATGTAATTTAAGGTTTGCTTTGTAGTTGGTGTTGCAGATCTGTTAGATATGAGACTGTAGAATGGAGACAAATCGTTGATACTTCTTGATCCCTTCATCCAAATCCACAAAAAGACATGAAAAAAAGTAAGTTACAGTTCAGAATTTAGGGTTAGAAGAAGAGATAGAGAAAAAAGGTGGGGAGAGGAAATCAACAATGGTTGTACGTGCATCGTCAGATCAGCAGAGTAGATGAGGTTTCCGGAGAAATCTGTAATTTAGTGTCACGTTTCTCTTCCTCCGTCGACAGAAGAGGGAGGGACAATGAAGTTGAAGATGTTTGTTGAAGGTGTTTGTCGACGATGAGGGTAAAAGATGGTTGTCGACCGTCTGGCTGCCATGGTGGAGGAGTCCGGCAGCGGCTCTAGACATTTAGGGTTTAGAGGGAGATGAAATATATATTACAGTGGAAAGGAATGGGAAGGGATGATATATTATTGAGTGTGAGAATTTTATGAATAAATTAATAATATAAATAATTATATGATAAATAAAATTAATAAAAAATAATTATTAAGGGTAAAATAGTCTTTTTTTACGTCAAATAAGGACCAACTATGTAACAAAAACATACTTTAAGGACTTTCCGAGTTAAAAAATAAGCTAGGATCAAACGTACAAATTACCCTAAACCATAGGGACCATTCGTGTAATTTACTCAAGTACCCGATGTTCATACTAGTGGCTTCACATGATCAATGGATCACTATCAGCCCATCGACTTGGTGGAACAAATATACAAAGTTGAAACCATTTATCTTAATATGAAACCTGTACATGAACTGGATGATAATTTTTTGGTCGTGGAGTACACGTCACATGTTTTAATTGCTTTTTTTATGTTTAAATTGTTATGTTTTTAATGTTTTTGTAATTTATTTCATATTTCAATTAATAAAATTTTAATTTTCATCGAGATAAAATGTTTTAAATAAAAAACATGGAATGACAAACCATTTCTCTTGGTAAACAATTAGAAATGATGATGTATAACACTCACAAGACAGATAAAACGTAATGGTAAAATAACACCATTTTTTCTAACAAGTCGTTAAAAGTTGTGTTGATACATGAAAAGTGACTCTTTAGCAATACGAAGTGAAGCCCCAATTCCGAAATGAGTAATGTTCCGAGATGATGCTTATTCTGAAGAGAAGATATGTCTCAGACACATCCTTTTGTTACTTGCTATCTGAGTCTGTATAGTGCATTAAATGTTCCTAGTGTCACACCCCTGGTCGAGACGGCAGAACATGTCGGGTTGTGCGACTAAGTTCATGGATCACAGGTAAGCTGGATATATAGTACAAGTACAACAATAAACAAAACAATATTTGTATTCCATCTTGATGTTTGAATACATGGTTCTTACAGATAATAGTATAATATATAAATTGCCTTAAACAGGTAGGTGGACATAAAAAAAGTCATAAACTAAATTTCATGAGATCCATGACTATCCTTCGTCTGAACTAGCTTGATTACTGATTCCATGATAATACTTGTAGTTTTGAGGGTCAACACAAGGTTGGTGAGAGTTATAGGTTTTCTGCTAGCAACGGTAATGATACTTTGAAAAGCATTCAAAAAGTATCTTCTGTACAATTAAACCATATTTAAATAAGCTTTGAAAAATCCAAAAGGTGTCTTGGTATAAGTAAATTCATGCTTAAAACGGTTAAGAATCAAGTTTATGAGTTGTAGTATGGGAGAGAGATTCGAGTTAATGTTTATAGTGAGTTCTATAACCGAGCTATGTGACTGAATGTACCATGCTATAATGCTTCATTGGACGTCGTAGTAACGATTGTAGACACTTATCACCCGCTTCGATTGATCGGTCGAGGTTGTAGCTAGCAACCGCATGTGGGGATGTCAACCCCGTATTCACTCCGAAGATTAACGATTATAATAGTGTGGGTATTCTAAGTGTTTAAACTTTAGCTCATGAATAGTGTCTCACTATAAAGCCCTTAACTAAGGTATGAATAGCTCCCAACCCTAACTTAAAAGTGGATAAGTTCAAGGAATAATGAATCGTAAAGAGTTTATAAAAGTCGAGCATAATTGGTATGCATGTATAGTATAAGGCACTAGCTTTTATAAACTAAGTATGTTTCTTGTATAAACTTTGTACGTATGCATGTATAGTTCAAATCCTTAGGAATACTACAAAGTTTTATGACATGCAATTTATGACACACAATGTCACATAAAAATCATAGGGTTTTGTAGTAAAAAGGCATATGTTATTTTTAAAAGATGTATTATTTTAACAACACAACATATGAAAATATTAAAGTTTAAAACTAGTTTATGTGTCCATAACATATAATAGTTAAACCAATAATTTATAAACAAGTTATAGTTTATAAAATAATACTTTATGTGTATTTTTGTATTATCTAGCATAAGTAGTACATGTATTCTCCCCCGAAAATATATAAAAGAGGGATCGTAACACTCACCTTAACGTGCGGTTTTTGAGAGCTACGATTGAGAGCTACGATTGCTAATCGGATTTTGAAGTCGTACTTGCATCTATAGTTATTAGAGTTATCCAAGTGGGAGACTGTTGGATTAGGTTTCTAAGCCCATAACAATATTTGGTATGTACTTGACCCGGTTGTAGCATGGTCCTTTTGGGTTGCCTTCACCAAAGCAACTTGACTGGATGAATAATAGAAAAAGAGGTTATTATGGTTTATTGATATATTATATGAATAATATATTAAAGGAGAAATCATATTTGGTTAAATTAATATTGGTCAAGAATAAATTAGGAATTAATTTTGTGATCAAAAGATATTAATTAAACCTAGGGGACTGATATTGTAATTATTGGATAGTTGCAAAGTAGGCTGATGAAACCCTAATGATAGGGTGGACGAAATCTTGTGGATAAGACCTTAAGATTTCGTCCAAGGAAGGATTCCAGAAGGATCTTATGGGCTGCTCAGAGCCTAAGCAACCGTATAAGTGTTTGACTGAAACCCTAACTCCGTACCTATAAAAGGAACCCCTAGGCATGCAATTTTCGGCTACCACAACCCTAAGAAGAGTTCAAGAGCCGAAAATTACCTCTCCCCTCTCTATAATATTCTCCAATTTCTTTTGGTGTTTGTGATCTATTAGAGACACAACATTTGAGGTGCTAAGGTTCTCAAAAGCTCAAGATCTTCAAGCAACAATCAAAGGTAACATTCTTACCAGTTTATTTATGTTGATTTAGTTTTGTTGTATGCTAGATTAGGGTTTGCAAGTCCTGGACAAATATTGCAGGTACAATTAGAAAAACTAGATCCAAGCATTAGGGTTTGCATGAACACCATCGGAATGTTGTTTTGCTCATAACCCAACAGTGGTTGTCACACCCCAAAACCGGAACGGCGGAAACGTTTTAGGGTGGAGGACGTCATGTACAGTATCATAACAATGCATAATAGTAAAGACAATCAACAACATCCATTGCATTAATATAATAATTTTAATACAAGCGTGTTCTGTATAGTTTGTAAGACACCAAAAGAATGATCAAAATAAAAGATGAGTCTTGTATGTGCTCCATCTTCTCAAAAGTTTCATCGGTACCTGTCTACTGATGACCTGAGAATACAAGTTATTTTGAAAGAGTTTATCAGCATAACGCTGGTGATTTCATAAGTATTTAGTGTCCTTGCTTGTATGAAAATATATGTAACAACATAGTGCAAATGTTCGTAACTGATTTCAAATGTTTGTAAATAGTTATACTCCCTAGAAAATCCTATATTTTCTAGTGAAATGTAGTCTTCTACCAAGACCCGACTGTTTGTATGTTTGTTCTTTTGTAAATGAAAGAGTTTTCCCCAGTGAAACTATCCTTATGAAAATATAGTTTAAGACCTCACTTATGCGAGATGATTTCAAAATAACTGTAATAGGGGAAAATAATGTTTTACCTCAGCAGTGGCACTACTGGCTGAAAATGATAAAAATGCGGACTCCAGGTAGTATTAAATGTACAATACACCTCGGAGAGTCCGTTTGCCTTTAATTCTTAGATAGTTAATTAAAGGTTTGAATGTGAACTCGTATGTAACCATGCTGATCGACGGCTGAATAACTGATGACCCTCCGGTGTCATATGTAGTGAGGTAACATTCTGTCACCCCTTGGCCTTATCGGCTGGGACTGTGGCTAGCAGTCGGGATGTGGGAGTGTCTGTCCCGTATAGATCTATACACACAATGCCCGCTCTCCCTCCAGGAGACTCTGGTTACAAGGTGATACAACAATGCAGTGTCGTATCGAGAAATAGTATGTCACATTCTATTTATAGTATTCAAAAGTTTTATATAGTAGGTCATAGTATAGTAATGTTTTCTCTGTACTAGTGTATAATATATCCTCTTGTGTAGTGTATAGTATGTTTTCTTGTATAGTGTATAGTATGTTCTCTTGTATAGTGTATAGTATGTATTGTTTCTCAATGTAGTACTTATGTAGTGACTCGTAAATGTACTGACTCTTGTATGTATCGTTGAAGTAGTAATAGTGAGTAGTAATCCCTTAACTATACCTATTATAGTTAAATAGTAATGTTGTTTGTATGCCTTCGTTACACAAAGGTACCGAACTAAAGTGAAAGCTTTTATATCCAACATATATATATATTATATATAAGTAAGAGTTCAACGACATTCGGACAAATAACAGGATACCCTAAGTCCACAACCAAACAAGGAACAGGAAATAAGGTGAGCTATCAGTCCTAAGTCCTTCAAGTCTTACTTATATCAATATATTAGTGTAGATATGAGTTTGAAAATAATGTAAGTTTAAGAAGGTTTGAAAACAGTTTTAGCATCTAAAATAGTTTGATAAAGGGTTTTGATGTGCTTGAAATCCATAAGTTTGATAGTAATTTGAAAGTAATAGAAAATTCTTCTGTTTGTTCTAGACATTAATCACATGTGATTAAAGCAATATCTAGAATGTTTCAACTTGTATCCCCCCATAAAAGCATTTAAAATCATTTCAAAGGTTGATTTAGGGGTATGAACTCACCTGAAGTGAGTGATGCGAATGTAAGATCGGAAAAAGGATGCTAAGTGTCAAGTAAAGACTTGAGCACACACGGATCCTATTTAGCATATAAAGACACATATATGAATACAATTAGTGTTTACTCAACTAATCAGGTAAAGAATAACACTTTAAAGACTAAGAAATCCTTAAATGGAAGTGTTACAATCACTTAGGATTGCATAAAAGGGTTGTATAGCCACTTAAAGGAGTTTTCGGTCCAAGTAGTATGTTTCTTGAGGTTTTCGGCCCAAAGGGTTTTTGGTCCAAAGAGGTTTTCGGCCCAAAGGGTTTTCGGTCCAAATGGTTGGCCGAAAACTCATGATGTTTGGTGATTTTTAAGGGCTTTCCACAATCAATGAAGTGTTCTAGACTCAATACTAAGTATTAGGAAAGGCTTAAAGTCATTTTGCACCCTTCATTAGGGTTTTCGGTGTAAGGAGATGCACTAGACCGAAAACACCTTTTGTTCTTGGATAAATGATGATTTCAAGGCCCTAAATCAAGTATCCTTACTAGATAAGAAGTATAGGAGATAGATACTTACAATATGGAAGCAAAGAAGGGTGTTTTCGGCCCAAAACACTAGTGTGTGTTCTTGGTGTTCTTGGTGTTCTTGATGTTCTTGAAGATCTAACCCGAAAGAGATGATTTCATGGATGAAATCAAAGGGTTGTACTAGATAAAGCTTTGTAACAACAAATCAAATGGAAAGAATTCTTACAATTTTGAAGATCAAAGTGAAGAACTCGATGATACTTGAGAGAGAATGGATGTTTCTAGCTTTGAAAAGGAAAGAATGATCCAAATGATCATGAAATATATATGTAGGATGGGGTTTTCGGTCACCTTGACCGAAAACTCTAAGGTCTTGACCGAAAACTCCTTTTTGAGGAGGTTTTCAGTTTGCTTCATGACTAGAACTTCAACCAATTCATCCTAACACTGATTCCTTTGATGTACTAAGTTTAGAATACTCGAATAGACTCCAAATAGTGCTAAAAGATTGCAAAAATGAGTCTAGCCTTGATTGAATTGATTACTATATAAGATTAAAAATTTCGGGTTGTCACAGTGGTATCAGAGCCTAGATCGTTTCTCTTTTGTATTTGATGCATAACTAATTTGTTCAAGCTCAAAAGTCGAAAAATCCAGCCTCTGACTGATGGACTCGTCGAGTCACCAGATGAACTCGACGAGTCAGGGCTACTCGACGAGTCCAGTTCTGTGACTCGGCGAGTCGGCTCTTCTGGTGGCGGATTTTTCGGGATTTTGACTAAAATTGAATTGGGATGATTACCAAAAACGATTTTGACTGATAAAACTCGATTTTTTCAATATGGTACTGATTATCCTAATTCAATTGAAGGAAAAATTGTCATAAATAAGACAATTACTTGTTTTATAAGATAAAATTAATTATTTGTATTTTTGATTTGAATTATCTTGTGAGGAAAATCAAAGATTAGGTCAAATTATGTGATAAATATTAATAATATGATTAATTAATTACTTTTCAAATTTGATCTAAAAGATGTTTTGAAAAGTTTCAAAACTTTCCCTCAAGTTTTGGAATTTGAAATTTTGATTAATAGTTTTAATTATGGAATATTTAAATTCTAAACCCTAGAGTTTTAAAAGTTAAAATTCAACCATTATACTATTATAATATTAAAATATTAATAATATATATATATATATATGTATAAGATAAAGTTAGTGTTACCGTTAGTAGGCCTCATTCACGAAGCCGATCTATAAGGGGGGTATAAGGTTGCTGCCTATAAAATAGCAGTTTAATGGGTGTCCACTCTCATCCACCGCTTCCTTGATTGGTGGAGGGTTGTTAGCCGAACGGGTAGGATAGGGCAACCAATTCCTCATTAATAAGTATAATGATTATAATAAAGTAACTAAATATTTTTATAAAATTCCCAATCTTAGTTACTTTAGGAAAAATGTGAAAATGTATGCTATTCCATGAAATTACACTTTGTACCTTGCCAAGTCGTTAGTGGAACGTGCGTGGTTAACCGACACACTAATTTGGAACTAGCAAAGGTAGCAAAGGGTGGCTCGATCTTTATCATAGATTGATGGAGCGTGTGTGGCTAACCGCCACATCAATTAGGTGGTAATGACATCGAGAGTGCCAAGTATATTTGCATGGTTATTCACACCTTGTTTTTGATCCTTGGTATCCCAGTCACAAACTTGAAGGGCATAATCGAGATTTAAACATGCCATTGAAAAGTTCAATGAATCTCAAAAGAATCTAGGAATTTCAATTCATTTAAAACTTAAAGTCCTTTTTTCGTTTTTCATGGTGAAAATTGGTACATCGTCATTTACCTACCTTCATATTATTTGCAATTAGATTACGGCATACCTCTTCTGAATTGTAAATAATTATGTTGCGTCCTAGCCCTAATTTATCATTTGGGTGTTTAATTGGGGATTATTATCTAATCTAAACTTTGCTCCTTTTCTATTTCATATGTCTACTCAAAACAACGCTTCTGGATTGACCCCTTCTGGCTCATTCTCACTCATGAACTTGTGTGGGAGGGTGATCTTCGATGGTACCAACTTCAATGATTGGATCCGCAACATATGCATGGTCACCCGCTACGAGGACAAAGAGTATGTTCCCGACAAGGAGCTGAAAGAGGTTAACCCAAACACTGCTACTCCTGAAGAAATTGTTGCGTTCGAGACTCATGAAAGGGATGCAACGAAGGTACATTGCATCATGCTCACAACAATGAATGTTGAACTCCAAAATTCCTACGAGGACTACTATCCCTACGAGATGCATTAAGCTTTGATGGAAAGGTACCATCAAAGTGCTAGGCAGGAAAGGTATGAGATCATCTCCTCGATGATCACTACCCAAATGAAGGACGGAGAGTCCTTCACGGGCCACTTGCATAAAATGCAAAGGTTTGTGGACCGTCTGTAACGCCCTCAGATTCGGGCTAGTCAATTTAGAGATGATAAGCGTCGAAAATGACTTTTTTATAGAAGATTATTTAGAAGTAGTAACCTTAACTAATTTGTAGTATATGTTACAAGGATTCCGTACATATAAAGAACGCTGAAATCCGAGTTATAACGAAGAAGTTATGACCCGTCGAAGTTTCGCGACAGAGCCGACACGACACAGCGCGACGTAAATACTGAATTTACGATAGACAATATTTGGCCTTAGCAATCTAAACGAAATTCGTAGAATACGTTAAACCGAGAGCGTTCATAAAAAGAACGCCCAAATCTGACTTCGTATGAGGAAATTATGATTTTTCGAAGCTTCGGCTTAGTAGTATGCAGCCCGGAATTTGAATATTAGATCGAGCGATTTTTAGCCGACACAACCTAAACGATAATCGAAGATATTTTTGATAGTAGTTCAACGGTAAAAAGACAGATAAAAACGGACGTCGGATGAAGAAGTTATGAATTTTTAACGGACTTTTCCTGTCCCGGCCCGTTAAAAATATAATATTAAAAATAAATTCAAAATTAGCTGACGGAGTCTAAACGAAAGTTGTAGAGTATAATTTCACCTATGCGTGGATATAAAGAACGTCAAAAACGGAGTTCGTATGCGAAAGATATGAATTTCTAAAATTTGGAGCACAAACTTCGAGACCTGACTGCGTTCACGACGTGAACACAGTGTTCACGACGTGAACACAGTGTTCACGACGTGAACTCAGTGAACGACACATTTCGAGCCTAGAAGCCACACGACAAGCCTAGGAGGTGACCAGGATCAAAGTCACGACGTGAACACTTATGGTTTACGACGTGAATGTCGAATTTTCACCCTATAAATAGAAATCGAGGGTATCCGGGAATGGTTGCTAATTCACACTCTCTTTCACTCTCTATACCCTCTCTAGCCATCTTAAAACACCATGAAGCCTCGAGAACGCCCCTAGCACCCAAAGAAAGCCCGAAGTTCCCGAGAAAAAGAGTTTTTCGAGCCGAAACTCTGCCCGCGTGAAGCCCGGTTTTTCAGAAAACATCCTGGTTTCATCGAAGAATATTGTTTTAAGGGACGAAGTGCTGTCCAGTCGTTGTCTTATCATGTGAGTGTATAGTCCCTTTCATCTTACACATAGATATGAAGTATTTTATAAAATACGTGCTATGTATATATATATATATATATATATATATATATATATATATATATATATTGTTTGTTTATTAAGATAGATCAGACATACCCGATCCGGGAATATGGATTAGGTAAGGAGGTAAATTTTAGATCCGGGAGTACGGATTATGTATTTTTGAACTATGTGCTCATCCGATAAGGTATCAAGTGCATAGTCCCTTTCATGAACATGATTTTAATACAAGTATTGATTAAAGTATTAAATATATATGTGTGTGAAATATTTGTTATTGCCCGAGATATGTGTTAGATATATATTTGATGATATACAACGTGCGAACCAGTTATGGTTCAATATGTGTTAAGATGTGTATATATGATATTATTACTTAAAACTTTGTGTTAAGTATACACCAGTTAGCGTTGCCTAAATGGAGATAGTATCGAAAATTGATTATAAGCATGGTAGGTTTGCCTAGTGACGGGTTAAGACTTAAAAAGGGATGTTTAGTTCAATTAAGTTTGGACATTGGGTAGCCTCTTATTAAGAGTACGTGTGTGGTGAGATCGATGATCGGTGGAGTACGTCCTACGTACAGAAGTACATTTTATGTACGAAGTCCTTTTCAAAGCCCTTTGTCTTAGGTGCTGCTTGTGCCGGGGTATTATTATGTTCTCGGGTACGAGTCCTACACATACCAGAGTACTATAATGTGCCAGAAGTACTATCATGTACAAAGTCTTTTTAACACTATTGTTTGTCGGTTACGGGAGCGTACGAGAGTACTCTATTAGTATTTCCCCATACTTTTTATTTTGAAAGAGCTTTGGAGTCAACGTTTCTTTTATGAAGTGATCGGACGAGCTTCATATGTCAGCGTTTCCTTTCACGATGTAATTAAGGGAACTTCGTAGGCTGCCTAATAAAGTGTATCGGTAATAGACCACTACTAGGTATGTCTGGTGTTATATTGCCGGATAAGGTGAGTATGGGGGTAAAATACCTCACGATATTCAGATTACTGCTAGGCAAAGTTTGATGCTGGATAGGGTGAGTCTGGGGGTAAAATACCTCACGATATTCAGATCACTGCTAAGCAAAGTTCGATGCTGGATAGGGTGAGTTTGGGGGTAAAATACCCCACGATATTCGGACCACGGCTAGGCATTGTTATCTAGATAACTACCCCTGACTTAATTGTCTTGTGGTTCTTTCTTTTACAAACGAAGGTTCGTGGTGAAACTTATTCCATTCCCCTCATTTGATGTCTTTATTGATCCTCATTTGCTGCCAGGGAATTTCCGAAGCAACTTCGTCAGTTTGTTCTTCATATCGATTCCTTAGGCTAGATCTCGTAAGATCATTATACAGGGTCAGTATGTGGGGATCGACGGGATGGGATAGATTGTTTTAGAGATATGATATATATGTGTTAATAATAATAGTGGTCTTGCAGGATTTAGATATACATTATTATCACATTGTTTGAACTAGGTGTTCATTAAGTATTTTAAAACAGAGTGTTTACCAAGTATTTTGATTTAAGTGTTCACTAGTTGTAATCTAAATATCCTGACATCTGCACCTAAAGGATTATATTGGCAGCTATAGATTTAGTGTCTTATATATGTACGTTGGTAGCTATGGATTTAGTGCTTGTTGTATAAACCTTAGGCAGCGATGGACTTCGTGCCTATTCCTTAGGTCAATCCTTAGGAATGAAGGATAGATGATTCTTAGGGTAGATCCTTAAGATTAAAGAAGATAATGGGGATGGGTAATTGGGTTGATTGTTTGATGATTAAATATAATAATTATATTATTGTGGATTGAAAACCCTATATGCTCACCAGGCTCCCAAGCCTGACCCACTCAGTTTCTTGTATTACAGGTAGTGGCAAGAGCATAGTTGGAAGACTTAACGAGAGATTTTGGATTATAGGCCAGTAGATATGAATAAATGTTGTAAGGCCTATATGGTACTGTTTATGCTTTTGGTCTGTATCAGAACATGACATCCCGAGGTTTTGTTATGAAATGGATAATATATTTCTTTAAGAAATGATTTGATAAAATTATTATTATATTTTGTTTTGGGAACAAATTCCGCAACACTTTTAATCAAAGGATTACTTTGATTTTATTTTAAAAAGCATAAACAAAATCGGTCTTTTCTGACCGTGAAAATGGGGATGTCACACCGTCTGCTAAAGTTAAATGTGAACTTTGACGAGAAGCTGGCCATATATATCATTCTTCACTCATTTCCTCCTTGTTACGAACAGTTTTGTATGACCTATCATATGAACAAGGAGGAGGTCACTCTGAGGAAGCTTCAAGGCATGCTAAGGACTGTTGAGAGTAGTCTTAAAGGCAAATCTATTGCATCAAATCCTACTGCTGCTGCCCCTGTCTTGGCTATTGGGCAAGGAAAAGGAAAGAAGAGGAATGCTCCTTCTAAGAGCCACAAGGGTACACCCCATGATGGATCCTCCTCTAGTGGGACCAAAGTTGGTTCTGCTACCCCTTCTTCCAACCCAAAAGAAGCAGAGTGCTTCTACTGTCACGACAAAGGGCATTGGAAACGAAGCTACCCGAAGTATCTGCAGGACATCAAGGATGGGAAGATAAAACCATCCTTCGCAAGTATTTATACTATTCAATCTAACAACTCATCACATGCCATTTCTTGGGTCCTTGATACAGGACGTGGTTTTCACATTTGTTTTGATTTGCAGGGTCTAAGAAGAAGTAGGGATGTGGAGCATGGGAAGATGAACCTGATCATGGGGAATAGGAAAGCGTCGCGTGTCACCAAGATTGGAGTTTACTATTTAGTGCTTAGTACTGGGTTAGGATTAGATTTAAATGTTTGTTGCTACTCGTCAGAAATGGCGAGAAACATTATTTATTTTCATGGTTTGTACAGACAAGGTTTTAGATTTTTGTTTAATAATGAAATTGGTTCTATTAATGCTTTCTTGAATGGTACTTTCTATTTTGAAGCATTGCCTTGTAATCGAGTATATGAAACTGTGAATATTGTTGATAACTTAGGAAATAATGTGTTGCATATTGATTCGTATAATGGTTTGGACAAAGCATGCTTGTGGAATTGTCGTCTTGGACATGTCAACAAGAAACGCATAGCCCAACTCCAAAAGGATGGAGTGTTGGAGTCATTCGACCTTAGGGACGATGACACGTGCGAGTCTTGTTTGCTTGGAAATATGACTAAGTCACCATTCACTGGTACTTGCGAAAGGGGTGAGGGTTTATTGGATCTCATACATACAAATGTATGTGGACCTTTTAGATCCACTACAAGGGATGCGACTCGCTTCTATGTGACTTTTACTGATGATTATAGCAGATATGGGTATATCTACTTAATCAAGTATAAGTCAGAAACTTTTGAAAAGTTCAAAGAGTTTAAGTAAGAAGTGGAGAATCAACTGGGCAGGAAGATTAAGATGCTCCGATCCGATCGAGGTGATGAGTACCTTAGTGTTGAATTCCATGACTACCTCAAGGAATGCAAAATCGTTTCGCAATTGATGCCGCCTAGGACACCACAGTTGAATGGTGTGGCTGAGAGGCGTAATCGAACCTTGTTGGACATGGTTCGTTCCATGATGAGTCGAGCTTCGTTACCTATCTCATTCTGGGGGTATGCCTTAGAGACTTCCACCCATATCCTTAATCTGGTCCCAACTAAGAAGGTTGCCAAAACACCTCATGAGATGTGGACATGGAAAGCTCCCTCGTTGACACATATCAAGGTTTGGGGTTTGCGAGGCTTTCGTAAGACGAGAGACTCATGAAAAACTCGAGCCTCATAGTGAGCGGTGTATTTTCATCGGCTATCCGCAGAAGTCCTTTCGATATCTCTTTTATAGACCGAGTGACAATGTTGTCTTCGTTGCGAGGAGAGGGGTTTTCCGAGAGCGAGAACTCATATTCCAAGAGGACAGTGGGAGGCAAATTGATCTTGAAGAGCTTCAAGAATCAAGCGATGAAGAAATCTCTAACACTGGCTCTCAACCCGAGGAGGAAACTCCTGTTGAACCGATTGATGAGTCCCTACCTCTTAGACATTCCAGTAGAGTTAGTTTTCCACCTGTGTTGTATGGTTTCCATATCACTGCTAAGGGTGATACGTTTATTAGTGATAGTACACTAGTAAATTTGGATGAACCTAACACCTACAAGGAAGCCATGGCATGCCCAGATTTTGAAAAATGGAAAGAGGCTATGGACATCGAGATTCAGTCCATGTATGACAATCAAGTTTGGAACTTGGTTGACAATGTGCCAGGTCGTAAGACGGTCGGGTGCAAATGGATCTTCAAGAAGAAGACCGACATGGATGGGAAAGTGCACAAATATAAGGCGCGATTGGTTGCGAAGGGCTTTACTCAAACTCCTGGAGTTGACTATGATGAGACCTTCTCACCAGTGGCAAAGATTAAGTCTATAAGGGTTATGCTAGCCATAGCTGTGTTTCATGATTATGAAATATGGCAGATGGATGTCAAAACTGCTTTCCTTAATGGGAAGTTGGCTGAAGATGTTTACATGAGTCAGCCAGAGGGTTTTGTCAATACAAAGCACCCTAATAGAGTGTGTAAGCTTGAGAAATCCATCTATGGATTGAAACAAGCATCTCGCAGATGGTCTTTGTTGTTGGGTTTTAGTATACTACAACATCCTATGGTGCACATACAACCCTAAATACCTTGGATCTATGTTTTCTCTATTATACATGCAAATATGAAGTTTCCAAGATATTACCCTATACTAGCATACAAATATCATATACTTGGGTAATAAAATAGATAGAATGCATACCTTTTTTTTGATGTAACTTGTCTTCATAAAGCTTAAGTGCCTAGTGCCCCAAGTGTGACACCTCAAATGGTTCACACAACACCATGAACACTTGGAATAACCTTGAGAATAAGGATACTTTGGTTCTCTATAGTGAAATCGGCCTTGCCCTTTTGTGTACACACACTAGTGCCCATTTCACCAACCAAGGACATCTTTATATAGTGTGGAGATTAGGGTTAAACCCTAATACCCATGACCTTTCATTTCATATGATCCATGGGTTAAACACTCCATGGACTATCCATGAAAGCTTAGCCGAACCTAAATGAACTTGGCCCATCACACACATATATCTTAGAGTCCATATTTAATTAGTTCCTTTTGATCACTTAATTAATTATAAATTAATTCTTGATCAATACTAATTAAATAATATGATTATATATTAATATATTAGAACTTATAATATATTAATATAAATCACTAGTATCCTTTTTCCTCATCTTGTCTATCCAATTGTCCCGATGCCATGCAGCCTAAATGGACCATGCCGGGTCGGGTCAAGTCTTACCAATTATAGTTATGGACTTAGACATTAATCCAACAGTCTCCCACTTGGATAAGTCTAAAACTATTATTGAGTATGACTTCAAACCCTGACTAGCAATCGTAGCTCTCAAAAGCTTCTGTCGAACTCTGACCTTGCCGATGAACTCTGACCTTTGTTAATGACTTGTCCATTAGATAAGGGATCATATATTCCTCCATTCTAGATATCATATGGACTGAGACATGGATTATCAATCATTCTTTCTGTCCATTTGTTGTTTCCTGATTTCCGATTTATGATGACTGACTGATTGAACAAATCAAATCAGTCCTGGCTTGGCCAAGCACTCACATGTGTCATCGCTAAATCATCGAGGGGCCCACATATATCGCTTTTATCCCGAAGGTAAAAGGAATGGATAAACTTCGACTCATATGGCTTGTTCTACTACTTGTTGAATCATACACAAAGGCACATTTTATAACATCGAGTTACCAATGCGTTTTCGTGCAATCAATGTATAACCAACTCATAGTAACAACTCATATCTCTAGGTTTTAAGAATATAAGATATTATCGTCTCATGATCACTCGTGATAAAATCCATGAAGTGATTCAAATGAGCGTGGGTTGAATCCAATACTCAGAACTTATGAGCACTCATGAGTGTTGTAGCACCGCTTTGTCCAACATCTTAGACCTCTACAAGCCAACCCATGACAGTCTTGATTAATATCTACTTCCAACATATGACTGACTGTGGATAGTTTGAATAACTTAGTCATTCAGGAAGAATGACCTAGTTTATTCTGGAAGTCAAAACATGCAAAATGAAACACAAGAATAAATGAATCAAATATGGTTTCAAACCCTATGAATATAAATAGACCACTTTTATTTATCACCATACTGATTACTCATTATTTCATTGTTTCGGTTTTATCAACTTTATACATGAATTAAAAACACTAGTTGTCCCATGCTCCAAGCATGTACACTATGTTTTTCTAAACAATAGCTTTGCCATACACCAAGTATGCACTCTATGTTTGTCTATGACCCTTACTTTGTGAAATAAACCAATTGAACATAATTTCAATGATTCTAATTTCACACTCCCAAATCCTTATC
The DNA here is from genome assembly GCF_052849685.1 of Lactuca virosa. NCBI lineage: Eukaryota > Viridiplantae > Streptophyta > Magnoliopsida > Asterales > Asteraceae > Lactuca > Lactuca virosa. Next base: position 474,381,289 of record NC_136429.1, on the reverse strand, counting down.
GAAAAATGTGAGAATTTCAAATTCCTATCATTTATCGAAATCTGTTTAGATTTTAAACTTATATGCACTAACCCTCCTGTAATGAATATGTACAAAGTCACAAAGACTTGTCAACAGTCATTATAAGGTATTCCAATGGAGATCAACTCCATGGAAACTAAGTCTCATATTCAAAGTACATTGATTTGGACATGCTTCTTGCATTAAGTTTTCTAATCTTACACAGATAACTTCCACCTATGGAGACAACTCCATATTATCATTTTGACTATCACTTCTGAACAAGAGATGCCTCTTTTCAGAATATGTCAATATGGTCCTTCCAAAATTAGCACTATACTTCCAACTGTCCCTGAGTAACCAATCTTTGGTAAACCTCAGATTGTCCTCGACAACTGCTTAATCATTTTAGTCATATCCAATTCTAGACCTTTTCCCTTCTTAATGCCTCTAGGCATTTGGAAAAATTTAGAAATGACAAATATTATAGCACATGCAATCGATCCTGTACCCAAAGCAAATGGTACACGATTCATGATGTCTCACATATAGACACGATTGTAGACCAGTCTTTTGCTACGATATTTTTATTTGCCATGTTTTCAAAATTTGACTATGAAGAGGGATGCCGTAATCATAATCGAATTTTGAGAACGCAATATATAGAATTTCCTTAAGTTGAACCAATCCAACATGAAATTCATATATATATTCTTGACTAAAGATGATTAAGGTCTCAATCTAAGCCTTTAGAACTGAAATGAAGTATATCCTCTCCCTTAATTATAGCAAAACAACTTTTTCAATCCCTGCAGCCTCACGAATTGACACTTTTGTTTTCTATAATTAACATTGCTAACTTGCAACACTAACAATAATTATCATGCTCCCACTAACATGATGATTATTAGCATAACACTTATGCTCCCACTAGCTTTGACATGTACTCAGAAATCAGCTGGACTTCTAGAAATCAATACTTTATTGACTTTCTTACCAAAGTTCAGATTTCTGATACGAGATGCTTTGATAAAACTTTATCAAAATCATACACCTTTTATTAGGTAGCATGCATGTGTGTCTAAACAATTTCAGAACTATGAAAAGGGATGTCGTAATCATAGTCTCAAAGTGTTTAGACCGTTTGCCATCTGCTTCAAATCTACTTGGTGGAAGTGTATCCTCACCATCATTTTCATGAATCAGAGAGAAACCTTATGACCCTTAGATTTTATGGTGTATGTGTTCTTATCCATGTGAATCGTCAAAATCATAGTCACAAGACAAGGATAATGACAAATCCAAACTCATATGGACTGAACTTATGCAATCTTAACTTCTTGCCACCTGGCAGTACAGGGCCTGCCATTGCTTCCAAGTTGTTATGCAACCAATTGAGAACTTTCAGAACTCCTATCCAAAGCCAACTTTAACTGGAATGAGCACAGAATATGTCAACACGATAGGTTATAAACCTCAAGTCGTGTGCTAGTGAAGAACCTCAGGTTTTATTCTTGATTAGTTCTTGGAATTCTTTTTAGGATCTTTAAGACTCCCAATGTCCTCTTGACATATAAGACTATCTTGCCAAATATTCAAGAGATAGTGCGGATTCTTTATCAAGACAAACACTTCACACAATTGGCCTTAGTTGGTATTTGTTTTATCCAAAACATCACAACTTACCAATTTCAAATGTACAAGAGTAGGACACTTTTACTCTTACATTTGACAAGTGTTTTAAACCTTTCTTTAAGATATGTCACTCAAGTTACAATCTTGGAGTATGACTCTAAGAATTGTTTTGGAACGAAGTATGACTCATCTTCTTGATTTAACCATTTCAACAATTCATGACTCCTCTTCTTAGTCATAAGAATGCACTAAGATGTCCATAGAAGACCAATTGTGATGTGGTTTTTTAATCATTAAGATGATCACAAAACATGATACTGAAGTACTCTCCCATCTTTTCAGATTTGAGAAACTTTAATCTTTCTGCCTAATTTGATTCTTCTCATTCGTTCTGCCATACATCGAGACTTTTCCAATGCTTCAGAATTATACTTAAACTTATAAGTATAACCATATTTACTAAACTTTAGTAAATCATGACGAATAGTCTTATCGATCTTTGTGGTGGACTTGACCAGTGCACAAGAATGTGTACTCGATCCCTTTAGTCCTTTACTTGACTCACATATACATGTGAACAAGGAATTAGTCTTAATTTTCCAAAGTTGAAAGTTCTCATTCATCATACTATACAACTTGCATGATTCTAAGTTTCTATCCAATTGAAACTTGGGTGATGAGAATCTTTCCTTATTTGGTAAATTTAGACACTACCACAAACGAAAGAATCAAATTCATATTTCCACTCTTGCTATTAATGGAATCATATAAACAACAATTTTTCCACAAATGCCATTGTAAGGATATTTTAAAATAAATAAAATAAAAAATTTCCTTTTATTTTAAACTTTGCGGAAAAACTTATCCTTACAGTGCAAAAGCATATGAAAAACTTGTTGTTATCTATTCCTAATCAATATATCATAACTCCTAAGCAACAGCTCAAAATTCTGATCACCGAACCATGCGATCGAAATCCATCTTCGCGATCAGAATCAACATGTACTTCCTTTAAGTTTCTTCACTTTTCTTCGATTCTTAAAGCATCAACATGTGACCCAATCACATAATGTAATGAGGATCTCAGAATAGAACTTAACTGAGTTAGATAATGGGCTCTACCTGATGTAGAGTCAAACTTATTGACTTTAACATCCTTAGGTACATTTGGCAGCTTTGCAATCAACGCCCCTTCCTTTGGCAAAATAAACATATGGACCCTTTGGTAATGGGACTATCTCAGACTTAGCCTTTCTCTTTACCATTTGGTCAACCGGGTTGACTATGGCGAATCCCTTTCCATTGGGAAGAGAATGCTTTTTCTGGATTTCCAGTGTCACCATTGTCACTGTCCATAAAGTTTTTGGGAAGTTGATCTTCTAATCAAATTTTCTTTACTATCGTTCCAAATCATTGCTGATTCAGCAGCACCAAGCAAATAGATATGATCATTAAGGTTCATGTCATAGTCTGTTTCATAGTAGTCCCAAAGGAACTCACTATGTGACTTAGAAAGTGATTGAACATCCAACTTTCTCAAGACTTTGACACCCAACTCTCTCGGCTTGTCAATATGTGACTTCATCTCTAAGATGTGATCACACATAGACCTTGCTTGCCATTAGGGCTTGAGTGACCTTGAACTTGTGGGTTAGGGAGAATAATTGGAGGAGGTGGAGGAAGTAAAGTTCCAAGAGATTTGGGAAGATCATAGATGTCTGAACTAGACATCTTTTGGGAGATATTCAAGATAGTTGATCTAAAGTCCTTAATATAACACCCAATATGAAATATTAAGGCTAGGATCCAACAACCTATTTATAACTGGAAGAGGGATGCCGTAATCCGAGTTATAAAATAGTTGAAGGTAGGTAAATGACGATTTACCAATTTCCACCATGAAAAACGAAATAATTTAATTAGGTTTTTACTTGGATTTGAAACTCCTAGATCTTTTGAGATTCATTGAACTTTTCAATGGCATGTTTCAATCTCGAGTGTGCCCTTCAGGTTTTGTGACTGGGATGCCGAGGATCACAAAACAAGGTGTGAAGTAACCATGCAAATATACTTGGTACCCTTAATATTTACCCCTCAATCGATGTGCCGGTTAACCACACGAGCTCCACCGATACTATGATAAATATTAAGTTACCCTTTGCCTACTTTGTTAAATCCAGGTTAGTGTGCCGGTTAACCACACACGCTCCACTAACGGTTTAAACAAAGTGCAAAGTGTAATTTCATGGATTAGCACCAAATTCACATTTTCCTAAATAACTAAGATTGGGAATTAATAAAAGGTTTAGTTACTTAGTATTTATCATTAATACTTTTAATGAAGGGAGAATTATAGTCCTTGTCCTACCTGTTCAGCTAACGACCCTCTACCAGTCAAGGAAGCGGTGGGTGAGAGTGGACACCCATTAAGCTGCCATTTTATAGGCAACAACCTTATGCCCCCTTATAGACCGGCTTCGTGAATGAGGCCTACTAATGGTAAGACTGACTTGCTCTTATACACATACATATATATATATATATATATATATATATATTATTAACTTATAATATTATAAAGTATAAGGGTTGAATTTTAACTTTTAAAATTCTAAGGGCTTAACTTGGAATTAAAGTATTCATTAGAGAAAACTTTTCAAATTCCAAAACTTGAGGGCAAGTTTTGAAACTATTCAAAACTCTTGGATTTTTCACAACTTATGAGTTTTAAGTAAAGCTTTAAAACCTTTAATGAAGAGACTCTTGGACATCCATAACTTGAGGACAAGTTATGGAGCCATAAAAACTATTTATAAGAAAAGACTCTTCATTTTTTTTGTAACCTAAGGCATATTTATGAGTTTTTTAAGATTCATAAATGTGACTTTTTATATAACTTGAGGACAAGTTACAAAAAAACACATTTTATGAACAACTTTTAGATTAATTAGGATTGAAAACAACTAAAACACAAATTTTTTTCCATTAAGCTAAACTAACTCATAAATCAAGGAAACATAGAACTTTTGGTAATCCATAACTTATGGAGTTAAATGCTTGTTTTATGATGAAACTTTTCATGTTCCATAACTTAAGAATAAGTTATGGAATTCTTTAAAACATTAACACCAAATTTTGTAACTCCATAAAAACAAAACTTTTTTTTTAAAACCTTTTCATATCCATAACTTATGGAGGTTTCAAAACACATAAGATCACAACTTTAAAAAAACTTTTTGAGCTCCAAAATTTTATGACAAAATTTGTAACTCCTTAAAACATTTAGATCAAACTTTTAAAACTAATAAAATAATCATATCATTTTATCTTTTACTAAATTTGACCTAATTCAACTCATATAGCAAATGATTCAAATTTTACAAATAATTAGTTTTTCACAAAACAAGTAATTATCTTAAAATTTGACAAACTTCATGTTTTTTTTTTTCTTTTTTTTTTTTCAACTTTGAAAATCAAACATTTGCATGAATATAACAGAAAACAACCCATGGCTCTGATACCACTGTTGGGTTTTAGTATACTACAACATCTTATGGTGCACATACAACCCTAAATACCTTGGATCTATGTTTTCTCTATTATACATGCATATATGAAGTTTCCAAGATATTACCCTATACTAGCATACAAATATCATATACTTGGGTAATAAAATAGATAGAATACATACCTTTTTTTTGATGTAACTTGTCTTCATAAAGCTTGATTGCCTAGTGCCCCAAGTGTGACACCTCAAATGGTTCACACAACACCATGAACACTTGGAATAACCTTGAGAATAAGGATACTTTGGTTCTCTATAGTGAAATCGGCCTTGCCCTTTTGTGTACACACACTAGTGCCCATTTCACCAACCAAGGACATCTTTATATAGTGTGGAAATTAGGGTTAAACCCTAATACCCATGACCTTTCATTTCATATGATCCATGGGTTAAACACTCCATGGACTATCCATGAAAGCTTAGCCGAACCTAAATGAACTTGGCCCATCACACACATATATCTTAGAGTCCATATTTAATTAGTTCCTTTTGATCACTTAATTAATTATAAATTAATTCTTGATCAATACTAATTAAATAATATGATTATATATTAATATATTAGAACTTATAATATATTAATATAAATCACTAGTATCCTTTTTCCTCATCTTGTCTATCCAGTTGTCCCGATGCCATGCAGCCTAAATGGACCATGCCGGGTCGGGTCAAGTCTTACCAATTATAGTTATGGACTTAGACATTAATCCAACATTTGTTTCGATGAGAAAGTCAAAGACTTTGGTTTTTCGAAAAGCGAGGATGAGTCCTGTGTATATGTCAAAGCCAGTGAGAGTATAGTTAGCTTTCTCGTATTGTATGTGGATGGCATACTACTCATAGGAAACGACATCCCAACCTTGCAGGAGGTTAAGTCCTGGCTTGGGAAGTGCTTCGCTATGAAGGACCTTGGAGAAGCTGCCTATATTCTAAGGATAAGGATATTGAGAAATAGGAGTAAGAGGCTAATAGAACTTAGTCAAAGTACTTACTTGGACAAAGTGTTGAAACGTTTAAGTATGGAGAATTCCAAGAAAGGGGAGTTACCAGTCCAAAGCAATACCAAGTTGAGTAAGACTCAGAGCCCGAGTACTGATGTCGAGATTTCAGATATGAGCCAAGTACATTATGCTTCCGCATTTGGCTCAATCATGTATGCTATGACATGTACTCACCCTGATGTGGCCTTCGCTTTGATCATGGTCAGCAGATATCAAGGGAACCTGGTAGAGCACATTGGATCACAGTAAATAATATTCTTAACTACCTTCGGAGAACTAAGGAATGGTTTCTTATCCTCGGCAGGAGCGATGAATTAAGAGTGCGAGGGTATAGTGACGCTAGTTTTGCAGACTGACAGGGATAATTTCCGCTCGCAGTCTGGCTGGGTCTTTACCCTAAATGGGGGAGCAGTGACATGGAAAAGTTCCAAGCAGGAGACCGTAGCTGATTCAACATGCGAATCAGAGTACATAGCAGCAAGCGAAGCATCGAAGGAGGCAATATGGATAAAGAACTTCATCAGAGACCTTTGAGTTGTATCGACCATAAAGGAGCCTATGGAGTTTTTCTACGGTAACGAAGGCGCGGTTGCCTTGACCAAGGAACCGAGGGATCATGGCAGATCCAAGCATATCGACAGGAAATATCATTTCATTAGACATCGGGTAGAAGAGGGACTCCTCGTAGTAAAGAGGGTATCGTCAGAGAATAACCAAGCGGATCCCCTTACGAAGGGACTGAGTAGGGTTAAGCACTTGCAGCACGCTAGGAGCATTGGGGTGAAGGACGATATTAGTTTTAGTGATTAGATAGCTTTTAGAAACTTGTAATAGATAAATTGTAATTGACATTTTGATGATTAAATAAAGGTGTTTTATTTATAAGTAATGTTACTGTCTTGTGTCAATTATTTGCTATTGTTTCGCTTTGCATGTTTTGACTTCCTAAATAATAAGATTATTTAAACTATCCACAATCGATCATACGTTGGAAGTAAGTATGAATCAAGACTATCATGAATTGGCTTGTAGATTGTCTAAGCGTTTAGACATAGCAAAAGTTTGCTGCAACATTCATGAGTGCTTATGAAATATGATTTGAGTATTGGATTAGACCCGCACTCACGTGAATCACTTCATGGAATTTAATCACGAGTGATTGTGAGATGATAATATCATATAGTCTTTAAACCTAGATATATGAGTTGTTGTTTACAAATCGGTTGTGCATTGATAATGCGTAAGCGCATCAGTAACTTGATGTTATAAAACGAATTGTTGTGTACGATTTGATGAGTAAATAGTACAAGCATATAAGTCGAAGTTTATATGTTCCTTTTTTCCTACGAGGTTAAAAGCGATATTTGGGCCCCTCGAATATTTTTGTTTTGACTTATGTCCCAGGCCCGGTCAGGACTAAAATGATGTGTTCAATTAAGTTCTATGTCATACAAATCAGAGATCGAGAAACAAACTGCTGGACAATAAGTATGACTATGTTCCATGTTATTGTCCACACGATATCTTGAAAATGGAGGAGTATACGATCCCTTATCTAAAGGACGTGTCAGAGTTCGACATCGGCTTTTGAGAGCTACGATTGCTAATCGGATTTTGAAGTCGTACTTACATCTATACTTATTAGACTTATCCAAGTGGGAGACTGTTGGATTAGGTGTCTAAGCCCATAACTATATTTGGTATGTACTTGACCCGGTTGTAGCATGGTCCTTTTGAGTTGCCTTCACCAAAGCAACTTGACTGGATGAATAATAGAGAAAGAGGTTATTATGGTTTATTAATATATTATATGAATAACATATTAAAGGAGAAATCATATTTGGTTAAATTAATATTGGTCAAGAATAAACTAGGAATTAATTTTGTGATCAAAAGATATTAATTAAACCTAGGGGACTGATATTGTAATTATTGGATAGTTGCAAAGTAGGCTGAGGAAACCCTAAAGATAGGGTGGACGAAATCTTGTGGATAAGGCCTAAAGATTTCGTCCAAGGAAGGATTCCAGAAGGATCTTACGGGCTGCTTACAGCCTAAGCAACCGCATAAGTGTTTGACTGAAACCCTAACTCCTCACATATAAAAGGAACCCCTAGGCATGCAATTTTCAGCTACCATAACCCTAAGAAGAGTTTTCAAGAGCTGAAAATTACCTCTCCCCTCTCTCTAATATTCTCCAATTGCTGTTGGTGTTTGTGATCTATTAGAGACACAACAGTTGAGGTGCTAAGGTTCTCAAAAGCTCAAGATCTTCAAGCAACAATCAAAGGTCACATTATTACTAGTTTATTTATGTTGATTTAGTTTTTTTGTTTGCTAGATTAGGGTTTGCAAGTCTTGGACAAATATTGCATGTACAATTAGAAAAACTAGATCGAAGCATTAGGGTTTGCATGAACACCATAGGAATGTTGTTTTGCTCATAACCCAACAGATTTTTAGTATACAAAAGTTTTTTTTGGTTCTCAATGTTTTTTTTAGTTGTTGCTAAAAGTATTTTTTTCTAATACTCTATGTCAACAAATAATTCTACAAGAATGTTGTGATCATCTCTCTCAGGAACGACTGGATGTTCATCCATTGGAAAAATGGCGGTTTCTTATCAGAAACAAGTATCATCAGAGAGGTGTGCATAGCTTATACACAGGTGTACATAGCTTATACTGTTTGCTGCAAGCAATGGTTTAAAAGAACCTTGGAATTCATATAAGATACTTCGATAATTATAAGATATTGGCACATTGGTTTATATCAGTATTATTTTTAGCTTTGATTCATCTATTTATATGGTAAAAACGCATGATTTAGTAATTTATATCTAATGATTATTTATTATTTATTGTTTACTCATGCATCATGTGCTTGTTCTCATGTGTATGGTGTAGTACATGGCTTGTGTTGAATTTTGGCTAATCGATAAGCTACATGTTCATAATACTGAGATAAGAAATACGAAAAGAGAATAAGAGGTGGCTGATACGGGCAATTCTGGAATCGATTCAGAAAACATATTATGTTGATATATATATATATATATATATATATATATATATATATATATATATATATATATATATATATATATATATATATATATATAGAAAAAATGAGAGAGAGAGAGAGAGGGTGTGTGTGTGAATGGTTAATAAAGATGGAAGACAAGATATCAGATCACGTGATTACATATAAGCACACTTAGATAAAAAGGACATACTTTATAGAATTGACTATGTTTTTTTTTCATGAATGAAGTATTTAGTAGATTCTTTATTATTTTTATGTAATTCTTTTTATTTTCAGAAATATTCAATGACCAAGGCGTATTTTGTCTAGAAAATGCAAAATAAGTGTTACATAAAGTCTTTATTAGATTCTTTATTATTTTATATGTAATTCTTTATATATATATATATATATATATATATATATATATATATATTATCCTAAATTTGTTTATGAACATTATGAAACAAAAAATAAGTGTTACATAAAGTCATAAAATGGTAAACTGCATCATTTGAACAGTCCACGTCGACGCGCTTCAAATCCATATGAGAGGTCAATCAAAAAATACTAGCAACATTTTGGTTGTTGTTGGGTTTTGAGCATATCTACATTCCTATGTGATCATGCAACCCTAATTGCTTTGGATCTAAGTTTTCTCTATTGAACATACAAATTGAATACCAAAGCAATAACCCTATATACTAGCATACAATTTTCGGTTTCATGTATAAACTAGGGTTATATGATTACCTCACTTGTTATATTGTAATAACAAAACAATCATTAAAGTCCTTGACTCTTGAAATCTTAGTGCCCCAAGTGTTGCACCTTTAACGGAGTCACAAACACTCAATAAAAAGAATGAGTAGGAGAGATGAGGAAATCGGCCAGGGTTTGATCATACAAGGTTAGATCCGAAAATCCTATGTTAAGGGGGTTTATATAGCTGTGGCTGCTAGGGTTTTCTGGTGGAAACCCTAATACCTTGCTTTGGCACCAAGCAGCCCATGGACAATCCTTTTAGAAGCCCTTGGACGAAATCTATTGGGCCTCCCAATAGGATTTTGTCCACTCCATACCAAAGGAGTCCAGCAGCCCAGTTTTGCAACTATCAATGACTTGCAAAACAGCCCATCCATTATTAATCAGTTCCTTTAATCCCAAATTAATATCAAATTAACTTCTAATTAATTACTAATTAAGAATATGATTTCCAAATAATATATTAATCTTGTGATATATTAAAAAAAAATCATTTTGAGTACCAATTTATTATTTCAAATAATAAATCCTACTCTCTCTCCATTTGTCATCCTGTCAAATTGCATGAGTAAAGGCAACCTAAAAGGACCATGCTACATATCAAATCAAGTACATACCAATTATAATTATGGGCTTAGACACCTAATCCAACAGTTCCCCACTTGGATAAGTCTAATAACTATTATTGCAAGTATGACTTCAGAATCTGACTAGCAATCGTAGCTTTCAAAAGCCGTTGTCGAACACTGATCTTATCAGTGATGCGTCCTTTAGATAAGTGATCAAATATCCCACCATTCTACAAGATATCGTATGGACATGAGACATGGATTATAATCAATTTCTGTCCATGTGTTGTTTCCCGATTTTCGATTTATGACGACTAACTTATGCTACACTTGAACACATCAACTTAGTCCAGGATTGGCCAAGCGCTTTAGATGTCATCACTAAATCATTGAGGGGCCCACATATATCGCTTTTATCCCATTTAAGGTAAAAGGAACGGATAAACTTCGACTCATATGCTTGCACAATTTACTCATCAAATCACACACAACAATATGTTTTATAACATCAATTTACTAATGCGTCTACGTATTATCAATGCACAATCGACTCATAAACAACAAGTCATATGTCCCCGTTTCAAGAATATAATATATTATCGTCTCACAATCACTCGTGATAAATTCCATGAAGTGACTCAAATGAGTGTGGGTTTAATCCAATACTCAAATCCTATTTCAGGAGTACTCATGAACAGTGCATCAAACATTTGCTATGTCTAAGCACTTATACAATCTCCAATCGAATTCATGACAGTCTTAATTCACTACTTACTTCCAAAAGTATGATCGACTGTGGATGTTTGAATAACATAGTTATCCGGGAAGTAAAACATGCGAAGTGAAACAGAAGAACAACCTAATACAATATGGTCTCAAAACTTTTGAATATAAATGAAAAACTTATTAGTTAATCACCATATTAATTAGACCTTATTCATTGTATAATGTTTCAAACAATCAACTTAATACTTGAATTAAAACAATAGTCATCCCATGCTCCAAGCATGCACACTATGTTTATCTATGGTCATTTCCTTGTAAAATAGATCAATTGAACACATTTCCAATGATGTTCATTTCATAATTCCAAATCCTTATCACAAGTGTAAGAATACCAAATTCTTCCCACTACTATAATCGTAATGTCTAGGCACCAAAGTCACAGAGACTTGGCCAATGATGTTACAAAACCTTCCATTGGAGATTGGTTACAAAAACAATTCCATGGAAATGAAGTCTCACATTCAAAGAGCATTCCTTGAACATCCTTCTTTCATTAAAGTTACTAAGTCACACATAAATCTTAATATCCAACTCCCATAATGGAAACATTTCCATATTTTCATATGACTATCAATTCTGAACAAGAGTTACCTCTACTCAGAACATGTCAATATGGTCCTTCCAAAACTATACTATACTTCCTACTATCCACTAACAACTAATCTTTAGCGAACTTCAGAATGTCCTCGACAGTTGTTTAATAACTCTAGTAAGTTCCAGTCCTTTGCCTTCTTAATGCTCTAGGCATTTGGAAAAATCAGAATAGACGAATATTATAGCATATGCAATCGATCCTATACCCGAAGCATATGGGATTCGATTCATAATGTCTTACATAAAGACATGATACTTGACCAATCTCTTGCTATAATATTTCCATATATAGAATTTCCTATGTTGAATTACTTTAACACGATATTCATATATGTTCATGACTAAGTTCCATTAAAATTTCAATCTAAGGTTTTAGATTCGAAATGAAGTATATATGCCCTCTCCCTTAATCCTTACTATAGCGAAACAATTTCCAAACTTTGCAACTTAGCAAATTTAAAAATGTGTTTCCTATAAATAGAGTTGCTAACTTGCAACACTTGACATAATAATTATGCTCCTACTAGCATAATAATTATGTTCTTACCAGCATAAGAATTATGCTCCCACTAGCTTTGACATGTACTCAGAAATTAGTTGGACTTCTAGAAATCAATACATATTGACTCTCTTACCAAAGCTCAGATTTCTGATACATGGTGCTTTGATAAGTCTTTATCTAGACTTCTCAAGCTCATACACCTTTCATTAGATAGCTTATGTGCGTGTCTAAACCCTTTCAGAACTTATAGCAACAAGTCTCGAATGTTCAAACTATTTTCCATTTCTCACAATTCGAACTATGAAAAGGGATGTCGTAATCATACTCGAATTTGAGAACGCAATTATCACAACTGCTAACTCCTTAACATCTACCAGTGAAACCGTTTCCTCATAATAATTTTCATGAAGTAGAGAGAAACCTCTTACCACTTAGATTTTATGGTGTATGTGTTCCTATCCATGTGAATTTTTCATCTCCAACCACTATCATAAGACAAGGTTTATGACAAATCCAAACTCATATGGACTGAACTTGCTTAATCTTAATTTCTTGCCATCTGGTAGCACAAGGGCCTACCAGTGCTTCCAAGTTATTAAGCAGCTCACCCATACTGATCAATGTACTTTCACTGATCAAGGTGCTTTGCCTTATGCAATTAAATGAGAACTCATAGAACTCACACACATAGTCAACCTAACTGGAATAGGCACAGAAACAAGAATATATCAACACGATAGGTGGTGGGTGTCGAAACCACCATATAAAAAAAACCTTAAATACGACGACATACAAAAATGAATTGTAGTAGCGGTAATAGGGATCAAATCCACAGAGATTTGTTTGAATCAAATCTATGAATTCAGTTTCTACTAAATAAAAAATATAAAATGATATGGGGGTTTTCAAAATGTTAAATGCGATAAAAACTATTTTACAAAAATAACAAAAATGGAAAAATATAAAATCTATAAGATAACACGTTCCAATATCGGGATAAATTGCAAATTCAACTATTTGACTAGTCATCATAATTTTGTGGTGCAATGAGTTTAATGGATACTAATTTGGCTATAGCAACCTAAGAAGCTTGAGATCACCTAGACTTTTCTTAGTTAATACAATGGCTAGAGAAGCTCATAACATATTTGTTAGTTAAAGTCATAATTTCCATGAAGCATGTAATTAATGAAAATTAACTAGCATTAAGATTTAAAAGCCACCAAATCCAAGAGGAGTCAAAATGATTTCACTACCATGTTGGAGGAAATATTTTCATGATTGTGTGAAAGATAAACAATCACAAGAACCATTTTTCACTTGGTAATTTGATGATCTATTACGTAATCAAGAAATTAACCAACTAATTAAACATTCACATATCTAAACTCATGATTAAAGACATATGCACATAAATAGATGTTTTAGTAGAAAATATTTTCATAGAATACCATCAAAATCACACAAAACTATTCCTAATCAATTAATTATTCTATAGATTCACCCAATATTAGAAATAAAAATTAACTACACAAAATAATAATAACAATAAAAAGGATAGAAATTATACCAATACCGATTAGGAAATGAATATGACAAAGCTTCTTGAAATCGTTACTTCTTGTTGCTCCAAAAACTTCATCCATAATCCAAGTATTAATACAAAAACTAACCTAACCTTATTAAAAAGATAAATGAGTCATTAACAAATTATGACTGTGAAATCATAATTGCAATGTTCCAAAAATAAGCAATAAAAGAAAGAAAGAAAGGAAGGAGGAGACACCAAGCTAGGCGTCGTCACTCCCCTTTTCATCTCTGCCGGCGTAAAACTGATGATGCCCTGCATCCTTTTGATTGCTGCGTTTTGTTTCTAACTCCATAAAGACAAATGGGCTAATACTCAAATTAGATTGGGTTGTTGAAGTATTAAGAAATGCAATGACACTTTATATCTTATAACACTAATAGCCTACTTTTAGTGGCATTAATCATTTGATGACACTGTTTTTATAGTTAGTAGTGACATAAATGTGCCACTTAAAATTTTATATGTCATATATTATGTTCAATTTTAATATTAATAATATGAAATAAAAATTAAATTAAATCATTTTAGAAATAGAAAAACATGAACTAAAAAACAAATGAGTATGTTTTGAGAATCATAACCAAAAATTAAAATATCCCTCCTTCGTTGCTAGCGGGAAAATATTTTCCCAAAAAATTTACAAAACCCCGCTTCTACTCTCATTCCCTCCCATCGAGAATTTTTCCCCTTTTGATTTCTACATAGATAAAGATGAAGACTAAAAGTGTAACATACACGTTTTGAAATCGTGTTTTAAGTAAATAATATTATGAAATATTATGTGATATTGAGTATTAAGTTCTAACATATAGTTTTTACTAGAAATAAGGTAAAACTATGTTTAGAATCACTCATAAATTATTGGAAGTCTTATGAGATTCCAATTAAAAGCTAAATAGTGAAATTTAGCGAAAATATAAAATATACAATAAGTAAAATTTTATTATTGAAAGTTGTAGATAATCTCGTTAGAAACATATAGGCGAAAACCTCGTCGAAATCTGAGTTATAACGAAGAAGTTATGACCAATCGAAGATCCGCGATAAAACCGGCACGGTGCCGAATGACGTAAAAAGTGAGTTTTTGATAAACTACTTTTTAGACTTAGTGATCTAAATGAAAGTCATAGTATTCGTTAAACCGAGAATTTTGATAAAAAGAACGCCAAAATCTGACTTCGTATGAGGAAGTTATGATTTTTCTAAGTTTCAGCTTAGTAGTAGACAGCTAAAAACTCGAATTTTAGATCGAGTGATTTTTGGCCGACACAAACTAAACGAGAATTGAAGGTCTCATCATTAGCACTACAACGGTAAAAAGTCTGACGAAAACGGACGTCGGATGAAGAAGTTATGAATTTTTAACGAATTTACCAGTCCCGGTCTGTTAAAAATAATAATATAAAAATAAATTCAAAATTTTCAGACGAAGTCTAAACAAAAGTTGTAGAGCATAATTTTCTCTACTCGTGCATATAAAGAACGTCAAAAACGGAGCACGTATGAGAAAGTTATGAATTTTACAAGATTGGGCACATTTTTCGAGAAATTTCGCATGAATAGTGCTGCCACGTCACCCTCGCTCTAGGCTGGCCACATGTCCGAAGTTGCTGCGTGGCACGTCCGAGAAGCGACGCGTGTCGCACAGGTGTCCGAAGTCGTCACGTGATCTCGCATGCACCCCTCGTGCCCGACCCACGTGTAGTCTCCTGATTCGACCGAGGCAGCTGACCCGATCCGAAGCAAGAAGCCGCGTCATCCGACCAATCCGAAGTGCGCACCTGTCCGTCCGAGCCTCGCCCTGCTGCCACCTGGTCCGAGCCTCGCAGCCACCTGCCCTCTTCCCTTCGCTTCGGATCCGAACCTTCGCACTATAAATAGTGCCTGCGAGACCTCCCGGGGAAAATGTTAGAAATTGCCCTTTTTCACCCTTTTTCCATATTTTCTTACATTCCGACTTCCCCCGAAGCCGCGGTACTAATTCCAAAGCCCGAAACAAGCCCCGAAATTCCCGAGAAGCCCGAAAAATTTATCTTTTCGGTTTCGAAGCCCAACCCTCGCAGGACCCGGTTTTCAAGAAAACTCCCGGTTTTCAACGAAGAAAGTCATATTTAGAGCCGAAGTGCTGCCCGAATTACTATTTTAACCCCCGATTATTTCACTGTGAGTTTAATATATAGGAACAATTGTATGTTATGTGTTATATGTGCTATGTGCTTTTCCATGTTATCATCTCGAGTTATTATTTCTGCTATTTTTATAGCAAGGCTGTACCTTTAACCACGAAGTGTATGACATAAGCATCACTTGGGTATTGGTATGAACAGTTGACCATGAAGTGTATGACATAGGCATCACTTTGGCTTCGGAAGTATGCTAAGATAAGGCTGAAAGCCTAAATATTCTAGCAAAATGATATTCCTGAGTATTTTCTGTGCCATTTGTGCTGAAACTTTATTGTTTTTATATCAAGTATGGAAATTGTTATGTCTCATTGATTGATATGGAAATCTTTGAGCATTATGCCTTTGTTGTTCCTTGTTCCTCTTTGCTTCTGGCATATTGAAGTATATATATATATATATATATATATATATATATATATATATATATATATATATATATATATATATATATATGGCATAACGTTAGATTGTATCTATTATTGAACTCACTAAGCGTCACCGCTTACCCCTCTCAATGTTTAACTAATTTGCAGGAGATAAGCATCCAGTATAGTTAGATACTGGTAGAAGATTTTTGAATAGTTTGAAACTATTGTATTGATAGAAGATTTTCGAATAGTTTGAAACTATTGTATTTTGCACTCCCATATGTATAAAACTATAGAATCCTGGGGAGTTATGTAATATATAACATTTTGAAATAGTTGGTTTGTATCCAGTATTTTGTAACCACTTTATCAATATAAAATATTGTTTTATGAATATGCATGTAGCATGTTTCGGAGTAACAATTGTTATATATGAAAGTGTGGATCTTTCAATCATGGTATCAGAGCAGTGGTTTAAGTGAACTAAATTCCACGGATTGGTATTTAGACTTAAACTATTGGAAGTTCAATATATGAACTTAATCATTGTAAGTATTGGGATACAAACCATAAGAAATATATAAGTAAAAGTATTAGGTAATAATAAATCCTAATATTCTAAAATACAAAATTACTCCCTATTGCAGAGCAATGGCTGAACAGGTTAGTAGCCATACCCCCGAGGTTGGTGGAGGTCCTCAACCTGAGGAAGTGAATACTCCAGTATCTCCTCGTGAGGAGTGACTCTTGGGTAAAGTTACCGGTGTTATTTGACAGACTCTCGAAGAACACAAAAAGAGCGGTGATAAAGGAAAAGAGAAAGCCACTGGAGAATCCTCGAGAGGAGAGGTGAAGCGTCCTTCGTTCAAAGATTTCAAGAGTAGCGGTGCTACAGAGTTTTCTGGTGTTCTTAATCCAATTGTTGTTCTTACTTGGATCCAGAACACAGAGAATGTGTTTTGTATTTCTCATGTGGATGATGAAGACAAGGCTAACTATACTTCTGCAATGCTCATCGGAGAAGCCTTGGTCTGGTGGGAAGCAACCTATGAAGCTCTCAGCGGGTTTGACCAGGAGAATTTATCCTGGGAAATGTTTAAAACTCGTGTGCTAGAGAAATATTGTCCTCTAGACATGAGGAGGAGGTTGGAGAAAGAATTCCTCGAGCTTAAACAGGGAGGAATGACTGTGAATGAGTATGAAACTCAATTTAATCAAAGAGCAAGGTTTGCTACAAAGTATATCCCAACTGAAGACGAGAAAATTTAGATATTCATGGAGGGACTACGCCACGAAATTCACGATTTCGTTGCCAATCGGGAGGTTCTTTCATTCGATAAAGCCGTTGAGTATGCTCGAAGACGTGAGCACGACTTAGAACTACGTGGTGCCACTCTTACTGTTCCGAAGCATCCGCGTACTGAAAGGACTGCTCCTGCTTCCCCTAATCCACCAACTCAATCCGTTCGATCTGAACCTAGCAAGCAAGTACAATCTCAGAGTGTTTTTCGTGGCCGCGGCAGGTCACAATCTTTTTCTCTTCAGTCGCCAGCTTGTCGAAATTGTGGAACGAATCATCCGGGCGAATGCAGACTAGAGGAAGGATCTGTGGTCTGTTTTGGATGTGGGGAAATAGGCCACAAAAGGCCCGTATGTCCAATGAAAAATGTTACATGCTTTGCATGTGGTATTACTGGCCACAGGAAGCGTTTCTGCCCTACTCTTACTAGTCAAAGGGCGGGGAGTCAAGCTTCTATTCAACAACCGGCGAAAAGTCAAGCTCCTGTTCAATAATCAAGGGGTACTCCAACTAAAAACGAGGAGGTTCCAAAAGCTAAGGGTCGTGCATTCCAGATCACCACAGAAGAGGCACGCGAGGACCCGAATGTTGTGACAGGTACATTTCTTGTTAACTCTAGACCTGCTCACATCTTATTTGATTCTGGTGCCTCAGATTCTTTTGTGTCTTATGAATTTGAGCATTCTTTTCAAATTGCTTGCTATGCACTCGTGCAACCATTTCACATAGAGACTGCTGGAAGTATATCATTACTTGCCGATAAAGTCTATAGGAATTGTGTTATAGAAATTGAAGGCTACAATTTTCTTGCTAATCTAATTCCTATCTTCTTGCCTAACTTTGACATTATTCTCGGCATGGATTGGTTGTCAAATAACCACGCAGACCTCTTGTGCTATGAAAAGATAGTACGTATTCCTATTGAAGGGGAGAATCCTATCTATGTCTATGGTGAACAAGGAACCTTAAAAATAATATCTTTCCTCAAAGCCCGTAAATTCATATCGAAAGGGTGTTCTATCTATCTGGCCTACACGGTCGATGTCTCAAAAGAAGATAAGAAAACGGTGAATGATGTTCCCATTGCTAAGGAATATCCAGATGTTTTTCCCGAAGAATTGCCTGGACTTCCTCCGGACAGGCAAGTAGAATTCCGAATTGACCTTGTGCCTGGTGCTGCTCCGACTGCTAAGACTCCTTATCGTCTTGCGCCAGCAGAGATGAAAGAAATGATGATCCAACTGCAGGAATTACTTGACAAAAGCTTTATCCGACCAAGTACCTCTCCCTGGGGTGCTCTGGTACTGTTTGTCAAGAAGAAGGACGGATCGATGCGGATGTACATTGATTATCGTGAGCTGAATAAGGTGACTATCAAGAACAAGTACCCACTACCTCGCATTGATGATTTATTTGATCAACTTCAGGGTGTTAGCTAATTCTCAAAGATTGATCTAAGATCTAGCTATCATCAGTTGAAAGTTCACGAGCGGGATGTACCGAAGACTGCTTTTCGTACTCGATATGGGCATTATGAATTCCTTGTTATGCCGTTTGGTTTAACAAATGCTCCTGCTGTATTCATGGATATGATGAATCGGGTATGCCGCCCAATGCTCGATAAATCTGTCATTGTATTCATTGACGATATTCTAATCTATTCCAAGTCTGAAGCTGATCATGTCATTCATATTCGTGTGGTGTTGGAACTTCTTTGAAAAGGAGAAATTATATCCTAAATTCTCGAAATGTGAATTTTGGCTTCGCCAAGTTCAATTTCTCGGTCATGTTATTTCTGGTGACGGTGTATCCGTAGATCCTACAAAATTGAAGCTATTCAAAATTGGGAAGTGCCCCGTAATGCTTCCGAAATTCGTAGTTTCTTGGGTCTCGTGGGATATTACCGGAGATTTATTAAAGACTTTTCTCGTATAGCCGTACCTCTCACGAGTCTTACACGAAAGGACGTGAAGTTCGAATGGGGTTAAGCCCAAGAAAAAGCTTTCTCGACTTTAAAAGATCTTTTGACTCATGCTCCAATCTTATCACTTCCAGAAGGTGATGATGATTTCTCTGTATATAGCGATGCTTCAAGATTAGGACTCGGTTGTGTGTTGATGCAACGTGGTAAAGTGATAGCCTATGCCTCAAGACAACTGAAATATTATGAAAAGAATTATCCCACTCATGATCTCGAACTCGCTGCAGTGGTATTTGCCCTAAAACTTTGGAGACATTACCTCTTTGGTACAAAATGTCAATTGTATACCGACCACAAGAGTCTCAAGTATATATTCAGTCAGCAAACTCTGAATATGAGACAACAACGAGCCATGGAGCTGATCAAAGATTATGACTGTGAAATACTATATCATCCTGGAAAGGCTAATGTAGTTGCCGATGCACTTAGTAGAAAGGTTTATCGTAATAGTATGTGTTATGCTATTACTCACACCACAATAAAGTTCACTATTCTAGATGAATTAGAGAAATGGCAAGTAGAGGCCCTAAAGCCAGAAAATGTGAAGAAAGAAGGGATGGTACATTACACCGATGTTTTACTTGATGACCCACGAGGATTAAAGGTATTCAAGAATCGACTATGGATTCTGAAGATTGGTGGATTAAGAAAGAAGATTTTAGATGAAGCCCATAAGTCTAAACTGTCAATACATCCTGGTACAAGTAAAATGTACTATGATGTAAGAGCTGATTATTGGTGGCCTGGATTAAAGAGAGACATTGGAAGATATGTACAGGAATGCTTAGTATGTTTACAAGTCAAAACAGAGCACCAAAAGCCTTACGGAACCCCAGAAAGTCTTAGTGTACTTGTATGGAAATGGGAAGAACTGTCCATGGATGTTATTACCAAATTGCCAAAGACTGCTAGACAACATGATAGCATTTGGGTAATCGTTGACCGCCTAACTAAAAGCGCTCATTTTCTTGCCATGCGTGAAACGGCTCCAATGGAGAAATACGCACAAGTATACTTGGATGAAATTGTTGCAAGACATGGTGTGCCACTACAGATCATTTCCGATCGTGATACTCGCTTCACTTCTCACTTTTGGGCGAGTATGCAACGTGAATTGGGATCTCGAGTTGCTCTCAGCACAGCCTATCATCCCCGAACAGATGGTCAGACGGAGAGAACAATCCAAACAGTAGAAGATATGCTTCGTGCATGTGTCTTGGAGTTCGCCGGTAACTGGGATAAATACTTACCTCGTGTCGAATTCTCGTATAATAACAGTTACCACGCTTCAATTAAAATGCCACCATATGAGGCATTATATGGTCGCAAGTGTCGTACTCCATTATGTTGGCGTGAAATAGGACAGAAAATCCTTGGAGGCCCTGAAATGATTCAAGACACCACCGGCAAGATTCAAATTGTACGAGAAAGAATGAAAGCCGCCTAGGATCGACAAAAGTCCTATACGGAAAAGAGGAGGCGACCAATAGAATTCCAAGTGGGTGATTTCGTAATGTTGAAGGTATCCCCATGGAAAGGTCTTATGCGATTTGGAAAGAAAGGAAAACTAAGTCCTAGATTTGTTGGTCCTTTCAAAATCCTCCAGAGGATTGGTAAACAAGCATACCGCTTGGAATTGACTGAAGATTTGGCAGGTATTCATGATGTCTTTCATGTGAGTTATATGCGTAAATGCCTAAGCATCTATGATGAGGCAGTTCCATTATCTGAGGTGAAACTGGATAATAAGTTAACTTATGTAGAAGAGCCTGAAGAAATCGTAAACGAAAGAACGACTAAGCTACGTAATAAAGAAGTAGAGTTGGTGCTTGTCAAGTGGAAACACCATCGAGGCCCGAACTATACTTGGGAGAATAATAATGAGATAAGAGCGAAATATCCCCATTTATTTTAATCGATGTAATTTCGGGGACGAAATTCTCAAAAGGAGGAGGTATTTGTAACATACACGTTTTGAAATCGTGTTTTAAGTAAATAATATTATGAAATATTATGTGATATTGGGTATTTAGTTCTAACAGATAGTTTTTACTAGAAATAAGGTAAAACTATGTTTAGAATCACTCATAAATTATTGGAAGTCTTATGAGATTCCAATTAAAAGCTAAATAGTGAAATTTAGCGAAAATATAAAATATAAAATAAGTAAAATTTTACTATTGAAAGTTTTAGATAATCTCGTTAGAAACATATAGGCGAAAACCTCGTCGAAATCCGAGTTATAACGAAGAAGTTATGACCAATCGAAGATCCGCGATAAAACCGGCACGGTGCCGAATGACGTAAAAAGTGAGTTTTTGATAAAATACTTTTTAGCCTTAGTGATCTAAATGAAAATTGTAGTATTCGTTAAACCGAGAATTTTGATAAAAAGAACGCCAAAATCTGACTTCGTATGAGGAAGTTATGATTTTTCTAAGTTTCAGCTTAGCAGTAGACAGCTAAAAACTCGAATTTTAGATCGAGTAACTTTTAGCCGACACAACCTAAACAAGAATCGAAGGTCTCGTCATTAGCAGTACAACGGTAAAAAGTCTGACGAAAACGGACGTCGGATGAAGAAGTTATGAATTTTTAACGGATTTACCAGTCCCGGTCTGTTAAAAATAATAATATAAAAATAAAGTCAAAATTTTCCGACGAAGTCTAAACGAAAGTTGTAGAGCATAATTTTCTCTACTCGTGCATATAAAGAACGTCAAAAACGGAGCACGTATGAGAAAGTTATGGATTTTACAAGACTGGGCACAATTTTCGAGAAATTTCGCATGAATAGTGTTGCCACGTCACCCTCGCTCTGGGCTGGCCACATGTCCGAAGCTGCTGCGTGGCACGTTCGAGAAGCGACACGTGTCGCACAGGTGTCCGAAGTCGTCACGTGATCTCGCATGCGCCCCTCGTGCCCGACCCACGTGTAGTCTCCTGATTCGACCGAGGCAGCTGACCCGATCCGAAGCAAGAAGCCGCGTCATCCGACCAATCCGAAGTGCGCACCTGTCCTTCCGAGCCTCGCCCTGCTGCCACCTGGTCCGAGCCTCGCAGCCACCTGCCCTCTTCCCTTCGCTTCGGATCCGAACCCTCGCACTATAAATAGTGCCTGCGAGACCTCCCGGGGAAAAGGTTAGAAATTGCCCTTTTTCACCCTTTTTCCATATTTTCTTACATTCTGACTTCCCCCGAAGCCCCAGTACTAATTCCAAAGCCCGAAACACGCCCCGAAATTCCCGAGAAGCCCGAAAAATTTATCTTTTCGGTTTCGAAGCCCAACCCTCACAGGACCCGGTTTTCAAGAAAACTCCCGGTTTTCAACGAAGAAAGTCATATTTAGAGCCGAAGTGCTGCCCGAATTACTATTTTAACCCCCTGTTATTTCACGGTGAGTTTAATATATAGGAACAATTGTATGTTATATGTTATATGTGCTATGTGCTTTTCCATGTTATCATCTCGAGTTATTATTTCTGCTATTTTTATAGCAAGACTGTACCTTTAACCACGAAGTGTATGACATAAGCATCACTTGGGTATTGCTATGAACCGTTGACCATGAAGTGTATGACATAGGCATCACTTTGGCTTCGGCAGTATGCTAAGATAAGGCTGAAAGCCTAAATATTCTAGCAAAATGATATTCCTGAGTATTTTCTGTGCCATTTGTGCTGAAACTTTATTGTTTTTATATCAAGTATGGAAATTGTTATGTCTCATTGATTGATATGGAAAGCTTTGAGCATTATGCCTTTGTTGTTCCTTGTTCCTCTTTGCTTATGGCATATTGAAGTATATATATATATATATATATATATATATATATATATATATATATATGGCATAACGTTATATTGTATCTATTATTGAACTCACTAAGCGTCACCGCTTACCCCTCTCAATGTTTAACTAATTTGCAGGAGATAAGCATCCAATATAGTTAGATACTCGTAGAAGATTTTTGAATAGTTTGAAACTATTGTATTGATAGAAGATTTTCGAATAGTTTGAAACTATTGTATTTTGCACTCCCATATGTATAAAACTATAGAATCCTGGGGAGTTATGTAATATATAACATTTTGAAATAGTTGGTTTGTATCCAGTAGTTTGTAACCGCTTTATCAATATAAAATATTGTTTTATGAATATGCATGTAGCATGTTTCGGAGTAACAATTATTATATATGAAAGTGTGGGTCTTTCAAAAAGTTTCAATTTCTCCCTTCTAATTATCTCTTACGCTTCCACCGTTTTCCCACTCATGCCCTATACACCCAATCGTCATCTCTATAACCATCGACATGAATCCAAGCTCCAAAACGTTGTCTCTCAGTCTTCGGGCACTTGCAGTCGTTGCCCTGACACTGCTTGTCACTGCGATCTGCCCATACATCTCTGAATCAGGTAAAAAATTCGTCTTTCCTTTTTGAAAGAGGGCACAAAAATGTATCTCTAATATCAATCACTTAACCCGATAGATATGAGGGAATGGAGCCACCAGCAAGCTATCGCTTCAAGGCTTTCCAGTTCCATGTGGCACGACCAGCTATTATCGACCTCTTCAAAAAAAGAAAAATGTAACACCTTCTTTCTCCATTTACTAATATATTGTATTTTCCTTTCTTTCATCTAAAATTACATGATTCAGCTTCTTTTTTGGCACTTATTAAGTAAATCACCATTTTCCAACTGGGAATGGATCAATATCTTTGCTGCTATGTGTAGGGATGTCGAATTTCTCTCCATATATATGTTTTGGAATCGATCTCCCTCCTTCCATATATATGTATTTCTGTTTATAAAGCAACACAAGCTTATTCAATTTTATTATTATTTCTATTCATGTGGGTTTGTATTAGGCACACCAGGTGTTCGACATATTGTCCATTAGAAAACATCCACTACACTATTTATATGTCATCTTTCAGAAAGGTGTATCAAAAATCACCTTTACCTGTTAATTGACTAATGAGTAATGATGAGTTTATTGGATCCTTTGAAATAATGATGCACCTTTACTTTTTAGTTTGTTTTGCATGTATTTTATTTTAGGGTACTTTATCTTAGAAAATTCATTACCATCAGAGTATTATGGTTTTATGGTTTGTTGGATACTTAATGGCATTGGATTTAAAAAAACGTTTTTCTTGGAGTTTCAGGGGGGGTGATTGTTTTATGTTTGGAGTGGTTAAATTGATATATCTTCTTATGGATGCATAGCGGATTAAGGCTAAATTGGAGTGCAATCATCGAAATTTTAGAGTTCTTACATCATAAAAAGCACATATTGAAATATGGGAAATTTTGGAAACTTCACTTCAAATACTGTTTGCAAGACAAAATGGAGTTGGAATGAGCCGGGGTAGCATATGGTTGGTTCGTTTTTGTTGGTCCTTATGTTTTTCCTCTTATGTGACCATAAAATGTAAGTTTTCACTAAACATGGGTAAATATGGTCTTTTAACTTGAAGATAGAGTTTTAGATAGTCTTGATGTCGACACAAGTATATATGTTGTAATATACAATCATTTTAAATTCTAGTCTTAAAATGTATATATTACAAATGCATGCATGCGTATGATTTCTAGAAATCAATAAGAGAAGAAGAATTAAATGAAAAAGAGAAAAACACATGAAGGTGAGGAAACATAAACATGAATGTTAAAAAACAATGTAACAAAAAGACAAAATTTTTAGTTAATGAAATCAATTTTTAGTTGATTATATTATAAATGTATTAAATAATATGTATGTTGTTTTGTGTTGTTACATACAGGTGAAATGTTACAATATATGGTGAAGTTTAAAGAAGAATGGACAAGATTCAAGAGGAGCATAATATTTCGACTTATTGAACTTTGTTGAAGAATTTATATGTTAAATATTTTGAATTTTGTTGTTAGATAAGTTTTAATTAAGATATTGATATTGTGTGTTCCATTTATTATCTTAATGGTCTTATCATTATTTTATATTTCGTTTAAAATTAAAAAAAACCACACATGCTTTATTAATACTCTTTTTGTTAAAAAATAGTCATTAAAATCATGAAAATAATATTTATTTTTTCAGTTTAATAGTGGCATAAAAATAGTGCCACTAAAACCTACAAGTGTTTTAGTGGCATAATCAAAAAGTGCCACTAAAACCTAATTAGGCTGCAACGACACAACCCAAAAGTGTCACTAAAGGTCTTTAGTGGCAACTCTTTAAGTGACACTTTTTTTAGTGCTGCTGATTCCCTGAGGGCCTTTAGTGGCACTTTTTTGGTTTTTAGTGAGACTTTTTCTATGCCACTAAATATAATTTTATTTGTAGTGTTAGGTCGTGTGGTAGTGATTACTAAAAGGTTTATTCTTGATTGTATCCTGAAACTATTCAAGACCATTAAGACTCCCACTCACCTCTTAACAAATAAGATTATCTATTAAGGAACATTCATTCGACAAACAAATATTCAAGAGTTAGTGTGAGTTCTTATCAAGAAACACTTCATCTAATTGGTCTTAGTTGGTCTTTGTTTTAACCAAAACATCACAACTACCAATTTCAAGTGTGCAAGAGTAAAAAAAACATTTCTACTCCATATTTCATGAGGTGTTATAAACCTACTTAGAACATGTTACTCAAGGTACAACTTGGTGTAACTAGAGTATGACTCTAAAACTTGATTTTGGAACGAAGTATGACTCATCTTATTGATTTAACCATTTCAACAATACCCGATTTCTCTTCTTAGTCATATAAATGCACTAAGGTGTCCTTAGAGGATCAATTGTGACATGGTTCCATAATCATTAGGATGATCATAAAACACGATACTAAAGTACTCTCCTTTCCTTTCAGATTGGAGAAACTTTCATCTTTCTGTCCAATGGATTCTTCTTATTCGTTCTGCTATACTTTGAAACTTTTTCAAGGTATCAGAATTACACTTAATATTTTAAGAATAACAATATTTACCGAATCAACAATAAATCATGACGAACATACCTTATCGTCCTTTGTGGTGCATCTGACCAGTTCACATCAATGTGTACTAGATCCTTTAATCCTTCACTTGACTCACATATACATGTGAACAAGGAATTAGTCTTAATTTCCCAAAGACCAAGATTCTCATACATCACACAATACAACTTGTATGATTCCAAGTTTCTGTCCAATTGAAACTTGGGGGATGAGAATCCTTCATCACCTGGTAAATTATGACACTACCACAAACGATATAACTAAGAATCAAATCCATTTTCAACATTGCTATCAATAGAAATATAAACACCAATTTTCATAAATGCCATTGCAAGGAAACGTAAAATAAGATAAAATCAAAATTTATTTTATTGATAAAATGCGGAAAACTTGTCCTTACAATGCAAATATATATGAAAACTATGTTTCTAAAGATTTCTAAGCAATCTATCATAACTCCTGAGTATGTAACATCCGTCTCTCGAGGTATCATTTAGATTATGTGAATTAATATTAGCTTTGGGCTAACACTTGGACAATGGACCTTTGGGGTGAACCCTAGCAAAAATGGGCCAAGAAGTTGGGTTGCCCATAAGTCGTACGCTGGGCGTAACCTGGCATATGCGGGGCGTAGTGGCACATTGGATTCGAGGGACTCCGGGGAGTACGCGCAACGTACCAAGAGGTACGCCCAGCATATGCGGGCAGATGACAAACCCTAATTTTTAGGGTTTAAGACATATAAATACCCCATTATAGCCTCCCCTCTAGCCTCCTTGCCAGTCCCTCACCCTCAGAAAACCCTAGTTCGCCTCATACTCCATTGTTGTGTGTGCTTGACCTTTTTGAGTTCATTTTGTGAAGAAAGGCTTGGAAGAAGTGAAGAGAAGTTGGAGGAGAAGCACTTGAGTATCTTGAGCTCAAGGGTCTGGAACAAGTTCATATTTTGGAACCCAAAGGAGGTATAAAGCTCCTACCTTTCCTCTTAGAAGCTTAGATCTAGGGCTTTGATGCTTTGGACCTTTTTAGGTCCAAAGAATGGATCTTGTTCATGCAACTTCGTTTTTGAGCTTAGGGTTGCCACCCTTGAAGCTTAAAGTGTCCCTTAAGCAGTAAAGTTGCAAGCTTTGAAGCTTTTATGTAGCCATGCATTAGATCTAGCCATTTTCATGGAAGTTTATTGCTATTTTTAGAGTTGGGTCCATTTGGTGGGTTGCAAGCCATCAAGTGATCGACTTTATGGGTTAGGATGAAGTATTGGACTCAGATCTGTAGTTTGGACGTAGTGTCTTAAGGGATTAAGTAGTTTTGGAGAAAATGGCTTAACATGAGAGTATGTTGGGTGTACACGCCAGTACGCGCAGCGTACAAACCATTCAAGCAGTACACGTAGCGTATAGAAGGGTACGCTCAGCGTACACTCAGACAGTGGGCTTTATGTTATTGGACCTCGGTTTAGGCCACACCTTGGATATAGCAGTAGTTAGGCCGAGATGGGCCTTCAAAAGTCAGTCAAGGGCCCAAGGACTTGCTGGGGCTTGTGAGGAAAAGCCCATTTGAGTGGTTGGGCCCAATTTAGAAAATTGGGCCATTAGTGGGCCTTAGTGGGCCATGAGTGGACTTATAAGGATTAGTTGGAATTAGGTCTTGGATATGGCCCAAAGTTAGAGTAGGGGTAAAATGGTCATTTTACCCTTAGTGGGATTCTCAGTTTTTAACTAAGTGTTTATTTGGTCATAATAACTGGAGTATAGTTGGAGCAGCAGACAGAGTTACCTTGCATGAGTTTTCAGCAGCCACATTGAGAGGTGAGTTTCTCTCCAGTAGGAAGGGTTCTAAGGCCACAATGCCGACCCGTTTAGATGTTAGTATTTCTGGACTTAGGTCCGATGCCGGGGCGGTCGGGAGAAGAGTATATGTATGCTTGATGTCTTTGTGATTCATGTATGTTATGTGTTATGTGTTCCGGGGCAAGCCCGATGTATGCTAGCTTATCTGTTCTATGTTATGCGTTCCGGGGTAAGCCCGATGCCAGGGCAAGCCCGATGCGTGTTAATTTATATGTTAGCAGTTATGTGTTCCCGATGTCGGGGTAAGCCCAATGCAGTTTAAATGTTTTGTTATATGTTTATGATATATGTTATGCTGTGTATGTGCCGGGGTGAGTCGATGCCAGACGTAGTTTGATGCTGGGGTGAGCCCGATGCCGGGCAGGAGTCTGATGTCGGGTAAGCCGATGTCGGGTTCGTCCCGATGCAGTTGGGAGTAGTCCCAGAGTTATGCTATTTGTTATATGTTATGTGGTAGTTTGGGGGAGCTCCGTGCTTACAGTTTCAGTTTTGATTTCAGGTACTTCAGCTAGCAAAGGGAAGGGCTCGGGTTGATAACATGGCGCACACCACAGTCTTTCTGGCCTGGGAGATTATTCTGATATTTTTATCACATGCTTTTGTCACAGTATTTGATATGATGTTTTGAGATACATGATACATGGTTTTTTCTCTATGATTATGGATGGTTTATGGTTTTATAATAATTTTCAAAACAAATTTTTTGGACTGTATTTTTGGGTTGTTTCAAGCTGGTATCAGAGCCTTGGTTTGAGGGATTTGGGCACACTCTCGGTAGTGTCTGAACTCAAACTAAGGAATTGGTATGAAAACTTTCAAAAGAAAATTGTTTTTTTTATAAAAAGAACTTCTGGAAAAAGAAAAGAATTTTGAAAAGAGAAAAAGGTGTGGTGCATGCGATCAGCCGAGCTCAATTAAGTACTCCCAAATTACCCATACAATTTTATGTTATGTTGTGATTATCAGCTTTATGAGAACAACATGCTAGATTAGGACTAAGGATCTAGGAAGGATGCCTTATGTGCCTATTATATTGTATCAACTTTAAGAGAATTGCATGCTAGTTTAGGACTAAGGATATAGGAAGGATGCCTTATGTGCCTGTTATATGTATCTCAGCTTTATGAACTGCATGCTGGTACAGATCAGTCAGGGATAGTCTGAAAGAGGTATGCTTGATTATGTTTACTCGATGCTCGAATGTTGCTTGCTTTGTGCTTTTAGGAGTCTTAGTTATCTTTCACTAACTAGTAAATGAATATGTTACGTTACATATTGCGAGGATTAAATAATTTCAGAAGGTTAGGTCTAGCTCTATTGCGCAACTCTTGTTTGAGTCCAACCGTTGTAGGGCAGGATCTCTCATTCGAAGAATTATCTAGTCTTAGTGATATGTAATAGTATTCACGAGCTAGTTAGGGGGAGGTAGCAGAGACTTCTTATGCAGCTGACGGCGGAGAGTGGGTTGGTGATTACCCTAGGGAAAGCCTAGGAAGAGTTTAGTATGAGATCAGCAGTAGAAGTAGTAGAAGGAGTTGGTGGAGTCGAGGCAGTTCTTGAGGAAAGTACGGATAGATGTGGAAGGTAGTATGGGACCGTACTACTAAAAGCAGAGGATTCGTACTCTAATCAAGAAAAGCTGAGATGAATCCAGGAAACTTGTAGCATGTTAGATCCCTCGAGATTTGATGAGTATTCTGACATTTATTATGGTGTATTTTCAGTATGGTGGTTCTACGGCCTAGGCCGACGGGCACTTCAGGAGAGGGATCAGGTTCAGGCTCTGGAGCTGAGCAGTTAGATGAGCAGACCAGGGAGTTCATCTGTTCGGAGATTATGTAAAAGATACTAGACCAGACTCCTGTGATTTTTCGATCGGTCAAGGAGGGTATCTTAGAGCTTCTGGATGAGAAGCTGAGCGCTTTCCGCACTGAGATAGCGGCCATGATGGGATCGTGCACATTGACTTTCAGGGAGTTCAGAGCTTGCGGAGCTCCCGAATACCATGGGGCTCGGGACCCCATTGTGAGGACCAGATGGTTGGCGGATGTCGTCAACGCATTCCGCACCAGCAGATGTCTCGAGGGGGACAAGTTTAGGCTTGCGTCCTATCTTCTGAAGGACAGGGCACACGACTGGTGGGAGGAGGTTGGGAGAGCCATTGGTTATGACTCAGTGTTGGATGCAATGACCTGGGGTGACTTCACGACCAGGTTCAGGGCCAAGTTCGCACCTATTATTGAGGTGCAAAAGCTTGCTAGGGAGTTCCAGGATCTCCAGCAGACGACGGACACAGTGGCGGAGATTACCGCCAAGTTTAGAGAGAGAGCCCAACTTGTTCTGTACTATGTGGCGGATGAGGAGATGAAGAAAGCCAGATACCATGAGATGTTGAGGAGTGACATTAGATAGTTTGTGAGTCGCTCCAGCTGCAAGACGCTGGAGGACATGATTGATAGGGCTCGAGAGAGGGAGTTGGATTTAGAGACGGAGAGGAAGAGGAAACCAGAGGGGGTTCAGTCAGGGAGTTGGGGCAAGAAGCCCAAGGTATCATATCACCGATCTTGGAGCCAGCAGAGCCACGACCGTTGTGGCAAATGCGACAGGATGCACGAGGTGACGTGCAAGGCGGGGAGTTCGGGCTGCTACAAGTGCGGCCGAACTGGTAATATGAGTCGGGATTGCACAGCCTCTACCACCACAACGACAACATCAGATCTGATTTGCTTTCAGTGCAATCAGAGGGGACACAAGCTGTCCTAGTGCCCGAGTTTAGCAGCAGCAGGAAAGGTGGCAACGCCTTCTCCTGCCACGTTGAGGATTACAGATGGCCGTCAGGGCCGGGCTGAGGCGCCTACGGCGCGGAGCAGGGTTTTTCAGCTTACTACAGAGGAGGCACAAGCAGCTCCTCACGTGGTGAGGGTTATGTATCTTTCTCTCATCTCTTTATTGATATTGTTTGTTGCTTATGTTTGCATGTTTTATTATAGGATTGTTCCTCGTGAACGGTATATCAACTTTAGTACTGTTTGATTCGGGTGCCACCCAATCTTTTGTGTCTCTCACGCTCAGGAGACGGTTTATAGGAGCTACGGGGGAGCTGGGTTGTCCACTGGATGTAGAGATAGCAGATGACAGGACCGTCGGGGTCAAGAGGGTTCACCGAGGATGTACACTTCAGTTATTTGATCAACAGTTTTCAGTAGATATGATTCCTATTCCCCTGTGAGGGAATAAGGTTATAGTGGGTATGGATTGGTTGAGCCCCAATGGGTCAGTGATAGACTGCGAGCAGCAGTTGGTTAGGGTTCGCACTCCTAGTGGGGGAGAGTTAGTGATCCAGGACGAGAGGCCACATCGCGGACCGACTTTCTGTTCAACAGCAAGAGTGAGGCGCCACATTCAGCAAGGTTGTGCAGGATACGTCGCTTATGTCATGGATACTCAGTATAAGGGTAAGGCAACGGTGAATGATGTACCAGTAGTGCGAGAGTACCCGGACGTATTCCCGGAGGATTTACCTGGGATACCTCCGGAGAGACAGGTTGAGTTTCGGATTGACCTGGTCCCTGGTGCGGCTCCGAGGGCCAACGCACCATATCGGTTGGCTCCTCCTGAGATGCATGAGTTGTCTACGCAGCTGCAGGAACTGCTAGACAAGGGTTTCATTTGGCCGAGCAGTTCACCATGGGGATCCCCGATCCTATTTGTGAAGAAGAAGGACGGGTCACATCGCATGTGTATCGATTACTGGGAGCTGAACAAGGTAACGTTGAAGAATCGTTACCCACTTCCTAGGATAGATGATTTGTTTGATCAGCTGTAGGGAGCATCTTAGTTCTCCAAGATTGAGCTACGGTCAGGATATCACCAGATACGAGTCAGTGATGATGACGGGCAGAAGACAGCTTTTAGGACTCGCTATGGATATTATGAGTTTGTGGTGATGCCGTTTGGTCTCACCAATGCCCCAGCTGCGTTCATGGACCTCATAAACCGCGTGTGCAGGCCGATGCTGGATCGATCTGTAATAGTATTCATCGATGACATCTTGGTTTACTCCAAGACTCAGGAGCAGCATGAGGGGAACCTGAGGGAGTTGCTGGAGACACTTAGGAGGGAGAGACTATATGCGAAGTTCTCCAAGTGTGAGTTCTGGTTGCGCGAGGTGCAGTTCCTCGGGCATCTTGTCAACCAGAAGGGTATTCTGGTCGATCCGGCCAAGATAGAGGCTGTGATGCAATGGGAGATTCCGAGGTCTCCATCTGCGATTCGGAGTTTCCTGGGTCTGGCAGGGTATTACATGAGATTTATCCAAGACTTCTCCAAGATTGCAGTTCCGTTGACCCGACTGACCAAGAAGTCGGTGGTTTTTCGTTGGGGACCTGAGCAGCAGGCAGCCTTTGAGACGCTTAGACAACGATTGTGTGAGGCACCAATTCTCACTCTGCCAGAAGGTGTAGATAACTTCGTAGTCTACTGTGATGTATCGATCACAGGCATGGGAGCAGTGCTGATGCAGCAAGGTCATGTGATAGCTTATGCCTCGAGACAGTTGAAGCCTCACGAGGTTAACTATCCGACGCACGATTTAGAGCTGGGGGCAGTGGTGTTTGCCCTCTAGATTTGGCGACATTACCTCTATGGGGTCCGATGTACCATTTACACGGACCACAAGAGTTTGAGGTACCTTATGGATCAGCCGAATCTGAACATGAGTCAGCGTCGGTGGTTAGATGTGGTGAAGGACTACGATTGTGAGATCCTTTACTGTTGGGTTTTGAGCATTCTAACACTCCTATGGTGTACATGCAACCCTATAAACCTTGGATCTATGTTTTCTCTATTATACATGCAAATATTAACTATTCCAAGGTTTCATCCTAACTAGCATATTATGAAGCACCTATACTACAAAGTTCTAGTTAGATGACATACCTTTTGATGTAGCTTGATGTCTTCAAGCTTTAAGAGCTTAGCCCCAATAGTGTGGAAGCCTCAAATGGAATCACAAATCACCAAAACACCTTGGAAGAACTTGAGAGAATATGTATGCACACTAAAATCGGCCCACTCTTATTTTCACACATTTGTTCTCATTTTGTGAACCAAGGACCCCTTTATATATTATGGAGGATTAGGGTTACATCCATGTAAACCCTAACACCCATGACCTTTCATTTACATAGGATCCATGGGTTAAAAGCTCCATGGACCATCCATAAAAGCTTAGCCCAACCTAAATGAACTTGGCCCATTCCATATATATAAGAGTCCATATTTAATTAGTTCTTTTTGATCACTTAATTAATTCTAAATTAATTCTTGATCAATACTAATTAAATAATATGATTCCATATTAATATATTAGAACTTATAGTATATTAATATAAATCATAAATATACTATTCTCAAAAGACTATCCATATAAATTGTGCCGGTGAAGTGCAACCCAAATGGACCATGCCGGGTCGGGTCAAGTACATACAAAATATAGTTATGGACTTAGACATTAATCCAACAGTCTCCCACTTAGATAAGTCTAAAACTATTATTGAGTATGACTTCAAAACCTAACTGGCAATCGTAGCTCTTAAAGCTGTTGTCGAACTCTGACCTTGTCAATGACTTGTCCATTAGATAAGGGATCATATATTCCTCCATTCTAGATATCATATGGACTGATACATGGATTATAATCATTCTCTCTGTCCATTTGTTGTTTCCCGATTTTCGATTTATGATGACTGACTGATTGAACAAATCAAATCAGTCTTGGCTTGGCCAAGCACTCACATGTGTCATCGCTAAATCATCGAGGGGCCCACATATATCGCTTTTATCCCGAAGGTAAAAGGAATGGATAAACTTCGACTCATATGGCTTGTTCTACTACTTGTTGAATCATACACAAAGGCACGTTTTATAACATCGAGTTATCAAATGCGTTTTCGTGCAATCAATGTATAACCAACTCATAGTAACAACTCATATCTCTAGGTTTGAAGAATATAAGATATTATCGTCTCATGATCACTCGTGATAAAATCCATGAAGTGATTCAAATGAGCGCGGGTTGAATCCAATACTCAGAACTTATGAGCACTCATGAGTGTTGTAGCACCACTTTGTCCACCAACTTGGACCTCTACAAACCAACCCATGACAGTCTTGATTCATATCTACTTCCAACATATGACCGACTGTGGATGGTTTGAATAACTTAATCATTCAGGAAGAGCGACTTAGTTATTCTGGAAGTCAAAACATGCAAAGTGAAACACAAGAATAAATGAATCAAATATGGTATCAAACCCTATGAATATAAATAAACACTTTTATTTATCACCATACTGATTACTCATTATTCATTGTTTCGGTTTTATCAACTTTATACTTGAATTAAAAACACTAGTTGTCCCATGCTCCAAGCATGTACACTATGTTTTTCTTAAACAATAGCTTTGCCATACACCAAGTATGCACTCTATGTTTGTCTATGATCCTTACTTTGTGAAATAAACCAATTGAACATAATTTCAATGATTCTAATTTCACACTCCCAAATCCTTATCGAAAAATGTGAGAATTTCAAATTCCTATCATTTATCGAAATCTGTTTAGATTTTAAACTTATATGCACTGACCCTCCTGTAATGAATATGTACAAAGTCACAAAGACTTGTCAACAGTCATTATAAGTTATTCCAACGGAGATCAACTCCATGGAAACTAAGTCTCATATTCAAAGTACATTGCTTTGGACATGCTTCTTGCATTAAGTTTTCTAATCTTACACAGATAACTTCCACCTATGGAGACAACTCCATATTCTCATTTTGACTATCACTTCTGAATAAGAGATGCCTCTTTTCAGAATATGTCAATATGGTCCTTCCAAAATTAGCACTATACTTCCAACTGTCCCTGAGCAACCAATCTTTGGTAAACCTCAGAGTGTCCTCGACAATTGCTTAATCATTTTAGTCATATCCAATTCTAGACCTTTTCCCTTCTTAATGCCTCTGGGCATTTGGAAAAATTTAGAAATGACAAATATTATAGCACATGCAATCGATCCTGTACCCAAAGCAAATGGTACACGATTCATGATGTCTCACATAAAGACATGATTCTAGACCAGTCTTTTGCTACAATATTTTTATTTGCCATGTTTTCAAAATTTGACTATGAAGAGGGATGCCGTAATCATAATCGAATTTTGAGAACGCAATATATAGAATTTCCTTAAGTTGAACCAATCCAACATGAAATTCATATATATATTCTTGACTAAAGATGATTAAGGTCTCAATCTAAGCCTTTAGAACTGAAATGAAGTATATCCTCTCCCTTAATTATAGCAACACAACTTTTTCAATCCCTGCAGCCTCACGAATTGAACTTTTGTTTTCTATAATTAACATTGCTAACTTGCCACACTAACAATAATTATCATGCTCCTACTAATATGATGATTATTAGCATAACACTTATGCTCCCACTAGCTTTGGCATGTACTCAGAAATCAGCTGGACTTCTAGAAATCAATACTTTATTGACTTTCTTACCAAAGTTCAGATTTCTGATACGAGATGCTTTGATAAAACTTTATCAAAATCATACACCTTTCCTTAGATAGCATGCATGTGTGTCTAAACAATTTAAGAACTATGAAAAGGGATGCCGTAATCATAGTCTCAATTGTTTAGACCTTTTGCCATCTGCTTCAAATCTACTTAGTGGAAGTGTTTCCTCACCATCATTTTCATGAATCGGAGAGAAACCTTATGACCCTTAGATTTTATGGTGTATGTGTTCTTATCCATGTGAATCGTCAAAACCATAGTCACAAGACAAGGATAATGACAAATCCAAACTCATATGGACTGAACTTATGCAATCTTAACTTCTTGCCACCTGGCAGTCCAGGGCCTGCCATTGCTTCCAAGTTGTTATGCAACCAATTGAAAACTTTCAGAACTCCTATGCAAAGCCAACTTTAACTGGAATGGGCACAGAATATGTTAACATGATAGGTTATAAACCTCAAGTCGTGTGCTAGTGAAGAACCTCAGGTTTTATTCTTGATTAGTTCTTGAAATTCTTTTTAGGATCTTTAAGACTCCCACTATCCTCTTGAGATATAAGACTATCTTGCCAAATATTCAAGAGATAGTGCAGATTCTTTATCAAGACAAACACTTCATACAATTGGCCTTAGTTGGTCTTTGTTTTATCCAAAACATCACAACTTACCAATTTCAAATGTACAAGAGTAGGACACTTTTACTCTTACATTTGACAAGTGTTTTAAACCTTTCTTTAAGATATGTCACTCAAGTTACAATCTTGGAGTATGACTCTAAGAATTGTTTTGGAACGAAGTATGACTCATCTTCCTGATCTAACCATTTCAACAATTCATGACTCCTCTTCTTAGTCATAAGAATGCACTAAGATGACCTTTAGAGGACTAATTGTGATATGATTTCAAAATCATTAAGATGATCAAAAACATGATACTAAAGTACTCTCCCATCTTTTCAGATTTGAGAAACTTTTATCTTTCTGCCTAATTTGATTCTTCCCATTAGTTCTGCCATACATTGAGACTTTTCCAATGTTTCAGAATTATACTTAAACTTGTAAGTATAACCATATTTACTAAACTTTAGTAAATCAAATAGTCTTAACGAGCTTTGTGGTGGACATGACCAGTGCACAAGAATGTGTACTCGATCCCTTTAGTCCTTCACTTGACTCACACATCCATGCGAACAAGTAATTAGTCTTGATTTTCCAATGCTTGAAAGTTCTCATTCATCATACTATTCAACTTGCATGATTCCAAGTTTCGGTCCAATTGAAACTTGGGTGATGAGGAACTTTCCTGATTTGGTAAATTTAGACACTACCACAAATGAAAGAATCAAATCCATTTTCCAATATTGCTGTCAGTGGAATCATATAAGCAACAATTTTCCACAAATACCATTGTAAGGATACTTCAAATAAATAAAATTAAACAATTTTCTTTTATTTTAAAACTTTGCGGAAAAACTTATCCTTACAATCCACATGGAAAATTGTTGTTATCTATTCCTTAGCAATATATCATAACTTCTTAAGCAACTGCTCAAAATTATGATGCGATCGAAATCCACCTTCGCGATCAGAATCAGCATATACTTCCTTTAAGATTTCTCTCTATTCTTTGATTCTTAAAACATCAACATGTGACCCAGTCACATCATGTAATGAGGATCTCAGAATAGAACTTAACAGAGTTAGATAATGGGCTTTACCTGATGTAGAGTCAAACTTATTGACTTTAACATCCTTAGGTAAATTTGGCAGCTTTGCAATCAACGCCCCTTCCTTTGGCAAAATAAACATATGGACCCTTTGGTAATGGGACTATCCCAGACTTAGCCTTTCTCTTTACCATTTGGTCAACCGGGTTGACTATGGCCAATCCCTTTCCATTGGGAAGAGAATGCTTTTTCTGGATTTCTAGTGTCACCATTGTCACTGTCCATAAAGTTTTTGGGAAGTTGATCTTCTAATCAAATTTGCTTTACTATCGTTCCAAATCATTGCTGATTCAGCAACACCAAGCAAATAAATATGATCATTAAGGTTCATGTCATAGTCTGTTTCATAGTAGTCCCAAAGGAACTCACTATATGACTTAGAAAGTGATTGAACATCCAACTTTCTCAAGACTTTGACACCCAACTCTCCCGGCTTGTCAATATGTGACTTCATCTCTAAGATGTGATCACACATAGACCTTGCTTGCCATTAGGGCTTGAGTGACCTTGAACTTGTGGGTTAGGGAGAATAATTGGAGGAGGTGGAGGAAGAGAAGTATGACTTCCATGAGCCAAACTCGGGAAGTCATATTCATTAGGAAAGCTTGGTTTGGGAAGATCATTGTTGTCTAAACCAGACATCAACAATGGGAGAAATTCACGTAAAGTTGATTTAAGTCCTTAATATAACACCCAATATGATATATTAAGGCTAGGACCCACCAAACTATTTTATAACTTGGAAGAGGGATGCCGTAATCCAAGCTATAAAATATTTGAAGGTAGGTGAATGACGATTCACCAATTTCCACCAAGATAAACGAAATGTATTATTAGGTTTTAATTGGTTTTGAAACTCCTAGATTCTTTTGAGATTCATTGAACTTTTCAATGGTACGTTTCAATCTCGAGTGTGCCCTTCAGGTTTTGTGACTGGGATGCCGAGGATCACAAAACAAGGTGTGAAGTAACCATGCAAATATACTTGGTACCCTTAATATTTACCCCTCAGTCGATGTGCCGGTTAACCACACACGCTCCAACGATACTATGATAAACATTAACTTACCCTTTGCCTACCTTGTTAAGTCCAGGTTAGTGTGCCGGTTAACCACACACGCTCCACTAACAGCTTAAACAAAGTGCAAAGTGTAATTTCATGGATTAGCACCTTATTCACATTTTCCTAAGTAACTAAGATTGGGAATTAATAAAAGGTTTAGTTACTTAGTATTT
Organism: Lactuca virosa; assembly: GCF_052849685.1. Lineage (NCBI taxonomy): Eukaryota > Viridiplantae > Streptophyta > Magnoliopsida > Asterales > Asteraceae > Lactuca > Lactuca virosa. Next base: position 474,342,034 of record NC_136429.1, on the reverse strand, counting down.
ATAATTAATACTTTTAATGAAGGGAGAATTATAGTCCTTGTCCTACCTGTTCGGCTAACGACCCTCCACCGGTCAAGGAAGCGGTGAGTGAGAGTGGACACCCATTAAACTGCCATTTTATAGGCAGTAACCTTATACCCCCCTTATAGACCGGCTTCGTGAATGAGGCCTACTAATGGTAAGACGACTTGCTCTTATACATATAATATATTAAACTTTTAATATTATAATAGTATAAGGGTGTATTTTAGAAATTTAAAATACTTGGTGGTTTAATCTATTAATTAAACTAGACTTTTAATTTAATTAAACTCAAACCATATATTTATGGATTAATAATACTCTTTTAATTAAACGCTTTAATTAACTATTAATAAAGTCTATAAGAGTTAATTTGAAGTATTCAACAAAACATCATAATTCCAATTATTAAACTCAAAATTAAAACCATTTAATTAATTGTTTAAGTTATGAACCCAAGAGTTCTAGAATTTAATTCTTTTTTTCATAAAAAACTTTTCTCAAATTCCAAAACTTGAGGGCAAGTTTTGTAATTCTTGAAAACCTTTGGATTCCATAACTTATGGTATTAATGGTGTTTTATGATGAAACTTTCCATGTTCCATAACTTAAGAACAAGTTATGGAATTCTTTAAAACATTAACACCAAATTTTGTAACTCCATAAAAACTTTGAATCAATTTTTTTTTTAAAAAAAAACTTTCATATCCATAACTTATGGAAGTTTCAATAACCCTTAAGATCACAACTTTAAAAAAAACTTTTGAGCTCCAAAATTTTATGACAAAATATGTAACTCCTTAAAACATTTAGATCAAACTTTTAAAACTAATAAAATAATCATATCATTTTATCTTTTACTAAATGTGACCTAATTCAACTCATATAACAAATGATTCAAATTTTACAAATAATTCGTTTTTCACAAAACAAGTAATTATCTTAAAATTTGACAAACGTCATGTTTTTTTTCCTTTTTTTTTCAACTTGAAAATAAAACATTTGCATCAATATAAACAGAAAACAACCCATGACTCTGATATCACTGTTGGGTTTTGAGCATTCTAACACTCCTATGGTGTACATGCAACCCTATAAACCTTGGATCTATGTTTTCTCTATTATACATGCAAATATTAACTATTCCAAGGTTTTATCCTAACTAGCATATTATGAAGCACCTATACTACAAAGTTCTAGTTAGATGACATACCTTTTGATGTAGCTTGATGTCTTCAAGCTTTAAGAGCTTAGCCCCAATAGTGTGGAAGCCTCAAATGGAATCACAAATCACCAAAACACCTTGGAAGAACTTGAGAGAATATGTATGCACACTAAAATCGGCCCACTCTTATTTTCACACACTTGTGCCAATTTTGTGAGCCAAGGACCCCTTTATATATTATGGAGGATTAGGGTTACATCCATGTAAACCCTAATACCCATGACCTTTTATTTACATAGGATCCATGGGTTAAAAGCTCCATGGACCATCCATGAAAGCTTAGCCCAACCTAAATGAACTTGGCCCATTCCATATATATAAGAGTTCATATTTAATTAGTTCTTTTTGATCACTTAATTAATTCTAAATTAATTCTTGATCAATACTAATTAAATAATATGATTCCATATTAATATATTAGAACTTATAATATATTAATATAAATCATAAATATACTATTCTCAAAAGACTATCCATATAAATTGTGCCGGTGAAGTGCAACCCAAATGGACCATGCCGGGTCGGGTCAAGTACATACCAAATATAGTTATGGACTTAGACATTAATCCAACATTTACCACCCGAGCAAGGCCAACGTAGTAGCCGACGCCCTGAGACGCAAGGCGGTAGCGGCCCCGATTCGAGACATTTGTCTGAGGATGACCGTGATTACTCCACTATTGGATCAGATTAGAGAGGCGCAGGTTAACGGTCTGAAGGAGGTGCGTTAGAAGTGCGAAAGGATTGTGGGCCGGGTGGCCTTGTTTGATTATGACAGCCGAGGGTTGCTGACCCTGCATGGAAGGGTCTGGGTACCGTACTGGGGTGGGGTACGACATGTATTGATGGATGAGGGCCATAAGTCCAGATTCTACATCCATCCGGGGGTGACGAAGATGTACAGAGATCTTCGACCCGATTACTGGTGGCCCTGCATGAAGCGAGACGTAGCTTGGTACGTGGAGAGATGCCTGACCTGCAGGAAGGTCAAGGCGGAGCACCAGAGGCCGCATGGCATGATGCAGCCGTTAGACATCCCTGTGTGGAAGTGGGAGGACATTACTATGGACTTTATCACTAAGCTTCCCAGGACTGCACGTGGGGGCGTTTCGATATGGTTCATCGTGGATCGGTTGACCAAGAGCGCCCACTTTTTACCGATCCAGGAGAGCATCTCAGCCGAGAAGTTGTCCGAGATTTACGTACGAGAGGTGGTGGCACGACATGAGTGCCTGTCTCAGTAGTGTCAGACCGAGATGTCCGTTTTACTTCCATATTTTGGAAGCGGTTTCACGATGAGATGGGTACTCGTCTCCACTTCAGTACCGCTTTCCACCCTCAGACGGACGGACAGAGCGAGAGGACGATTTAGACTCTCGAGGACATGCTTCGAGCATGCGTGTTAGATTTCGGTGGCAGTTGGGATACGCATCTTCTGTTAGCGGAATTTTCGTATAACAATAGTTACCACTCTAGTATAGACCGGCCTCCCTTCGAGATGCTTTACGGGAGGAAGTGTAGGACCCCAATTTGTTGGGGTGAGGTCGGTCAGAGGGTCATGGGGAGTACGGAGGTAGTACTCAAGACTACAGAGAGGATCCAGCAGGTCCAGAGCAGGCTTCAGACTGCCCGCCGACAAACGACGTTCGGACTTGGAGTTTCAGGTGGGCGACATGGTCCTCCTGAAAGTGTCACCCTGGAAGGGTGTTATCCGGTTTCGGAAGCGGGGTAAGCTGGGCCCCAGGTACATCGGCCCATTCAGGGTCATAGCCCGGGTGGGCAAGGTGGCATATCGATTGGATCTTCCAGTCGAGCTCAGTCAGATCCACAACACTTTCCATGTTTCTCAACTTCGGAAGTGCCTAGTAGATGAGACAGTGGTTGTACCCTTGGAGGACATTCAGGTTGATGACAGCCTGAATTACATTGAGAAGCCAGTGGGGATTCTGGATTGCAAGACGAAGGAGCTGAGAAATTAGAGAGTCGCGTTAGTGAAGGTGCGGCGGCAGCACCGGAAGGGTTCGGAGTGGACTTAGGAGTCCGAGGAGGAGATGAGGGAGCACTACCCGAAGTTGTTTCCAGATTCAGCAGCAGCAGACTTCGAGGACAAAGTCTGATGCAAGTGGGGGTGAATTTTAACATCCGTCTCTCGAGGTATAATTTAGATTATGTGAATTAATATTAGCTTTGGGCTAACACTTAGACAATGGACCTTTGGGGGTGGACCTTAGAAAAAATGGGCCAAGAAGTTGGGCTTCCCATAAGCCGTACGCTGGGCGTAACCTAGCGTACGCGGGGCATAGTGGCACATTGGATACGATGGACTCGGGGGCGTACGCGCAGCGTACGAAGAGGTACGCCCAGCGTATGCGGGCAGACGCCAAACTCTAATATTTAGGGTTTAAGACATATAAATGCCCCATTATAGCCTCCCCTCTAGCCTCCTCACCAGTCCCTCACCCTCAGAAAACCCTAGTTCGCCTCATTCTCCATTGTTGTGTGTGCTTGACCGTTTTGAGTTCATTTTGTGAAGAAAGGCTTGGAATAAGTGAAGAGAAGTTGGAGGAGAAGCACTTGAGTATCTTGAGCTCAAGGATCTGGAACAAGTTCATCTTTTGGTACCCAAAGGAGGTATTAAGCTCCTACCTTTCCTCTTAGAAGCTTAGATCTAGGGATTTGAAGCTTTAGACCTTTTTAGGTCCAAAGAATGGATCTTGTTCATGCAACTTCGTTTTTGAGCTTAGGGTTTCCACCCTTGAAGCTCAAAGTGTCCCTTAAGCAGTAAAGTTGCAAGCTTTGAAGCTTTGATGTAGCCATGCATGAGATCTAGCCATTTCCATGGAAGTTTATTGCTATTTTTGAGTTGGGTCCATTTGTGTTAGGTTTTGAGCATTCTAACACTCCTAAGGTGTACATCCAACACTAAATACCTTGGATCTATGTTTTCTATATTATACATGCAAACTTGAACTTTCCAAGGTATTACCCTAACTAGCATACAAAACATTGATACTTGGGTAATAAAACAAGTTAGAAGACATACCTTTTGTTGTAGTTGGAAGCCTTGGACCTTTAAGAACTTAGTGCCCCAAGTGTTGCACCTCAAATGGAATCACACAACACCACCAACAAATTGGAATAACTTGAGAGAAGAGCACTTGCACTCATAAAATCGACATGCCCTCTTGTGTTTCCACTAGCGCCAATTTCATGAGCCTTGGGGTTTCTTATATAGTGTGCACATTAGGGTTACACCATGTAACTCATGACTTTCCACATTCCTCATGATCCATGGGTTTTAACCTCCATGGAGTATCCATGGGTCACCACATGGGTTTAGCCCAACATGAAGAACTATGGATCATAAGCCCACTTTATAAGAATGAATGATTTACCAAATCAATTCCCATTTATTTAATTAGTCTCTTTTGATCACAAAATTAATTCCAAACTAATTCTTGATCAATACTAATTAAATAATATGATTTCATATTAATATATTAGAACTTATAATATATTAATAAATCATAAATATCATCTTCTCACAAAAGTCTATCCAAATTGTTTTGATGCCATGCAACCCAAATGGACCATGCTACTCTCGGGTCAAGTACATACCAATAATAGTTATGGGCTTAGACACCTAATCCAACAGTCTCCCACTTGGATAAGTCTAATAACTATTATTGCAAGCATGACTCCAACCCGACTAGCAATCGTGTAACATCCCGTTATTTTTCTATCTTGTAAAGCCAATCAATTCAATCAAAAGTCAGACATGTTTCTATTAACTTTTAGCTTTGTTAAGGGTCTGTTTGAGAGTTCTAAGCCTAGTACACTCAAGGATTGTGTGTTAGGAAGTATTAACTTGAGATCATTGAGTTGCAATTGAGCCGGAAACACCTTCACAAGGAGTTCACGGCCGCAAACTAGGGTTCACGGCCGTGAACCCATGTTGGCAGTGAACCCCTCTTCATATGTATGGTGTTCCTTCATTATTTCTTCATTTCTCACATCTTCAAGTCTAGAACTCTCAAAACTGTCTCAAGTATCATCAAGAACACTCTCCTTTCTCTTCAAAATCGTAAGTGATTCTTCCTTATTTACTTGATGTCCTTCTTATTCACAAGAAGCTCTTTGATTTCATCCATGAATTCAACACTTTTGGTTTAGATCTTCAAATCACCATCCTTTCCATCAAGAACACCAAGAACACACACTTGTTCTTGGGCCGTAAACTCCCTAAAGGCTTCCAAAATGTGAGTATCTCTTCTATCATCTCGTTATCCATTAGAAACACTTGATTCCAACCATGAAACAAACACCCAAATGCATGATCTTCAAGAGTTCACGGCTGTGAACCCTTTACCCATGGCCGTGAACTCTTCATAAGATCTTGATGTGGTCGTGAACCCTTCAATCATGGCTGTAAACCCTTCATGAGATCAAATCTTGGCCGTAAACTCTTCATAGGATCAAGCCTTGGGCCGTAAACACTTCATATGTGGCCGTAAACTCTTTTATGGCCGTAAACACTTATAGTGTGGCCGTGAACACCCTTCCATCAATCACATGTGATTGTAACACTTCATTTCAAGTGTTTCCTAGCTACTAAGGTTGTCTACCTTAGCATATTAGTTGTTATATACACTAATTATATGCATATATGTGTCATTATATGCTTAATAGGATCTGTTTGTGCTCGAGACTTCACTTGGCCTACTTAGGATCTTACATTCGAATCACGCACTAGAGGTGAGTTCATACCCCCCTATTTTCATAGTTTTTACTGTTTTAAGGGGGGGGGGGGGATACAAGTATAACACAAAGATTTTGTGTTACAAACAAAGGGTTTCAAAATATCTTATCAAAATGGATTTCAGTTATCATCAAATCAAATGGTTTCAAAGATTGTGTTAAAATGACATCAAGTCACCAAAAGTATTTCAAAATATCAAACTTCTTTTAAATGATTTTATAAACTTATATTTTTCCCCAGAAATCATATATATATATATATATATATATATATATATATATATATATATATATATATATATATATATAAGGTTTAAAAGGCTTAGGACTGATAACTCACTTTGGTACCTTTTCCTTGTTTGGATGTGGGCTTATAGTATCGGTTATTTGTCTGAATGTCATTTAAATTTTACTTATATATATTTTTATATGTATATAAATATAAAAGTTATTTCATTCAGTTCAAATACCCTTTGTAACATGTTGAGCAAGGGGTTGCATTCATGAACAGTTAGTATCAATTCAGAAAGTACATATAAATTATAATAGGTATAATTTATGATTCATAGAACATTAATTCACGATTCAAGTATACTAAAGTACACTGTTTTACAAAAACAAGGGTTTGATTCAAAACTAATCATGATTATACATATTTCATATACTAACTCAGGGGCATACTTGTTGGATTAATGTCTAAGTCCATAACTATATTTGGTATGTACTTGACCCGACCCGGCATGGTCCATTTGGGTTGCACTTCACCGGCACAATTTATACGGATAGTCTTTTGAGAATAGTATATTTATGATTTATATTAATATATTATAAGTTCTAATATATTAATATGGAATCATATTATTTAATTAGTATTGATCAAGAATTAATTTAGAATTAATTAAGTGATCAAAAAGAACTAATTAAATATGGACTCTTATATATATGGAATGAGCCAAGTTCATTTAGGTTGGGCTAAGCTTTCATGGATGGTCCATGGAGCTTTTAACCCATGGATCCTATGTAAATGAAAGGTCATGGGTATTAGGGTTTACATGGATGTAACCCTAATCCTCCATAATATATAAAGGGGTCCTTAGCTCACAAAATTGGCACAAGTGTGTGAAAATAAGAGTGGATCGATTTTGGTGTGCATACATATTCTCTCAAGTTCTTCCAAGGTGTTTTGGTGATTTGTGATTCCATTTGAGGCTTCCACACTATTGGGGCTAAGCTCTTAAAGCTTGAAGACATCAAGCTACATCAAAAGGTATGTCATCTAACTAGAACTTTGTAGTATAGGTGCTTCATAATATGCTAGTTAGGATGAAACCTTGGAATAGTTAATATTTGCATGTATAATAGAGAAAACATAGATCCAAGGTTTATAGGGTTGCATGTACACCATAGGAGTGTTAGAATGCTCAAAACCCAACAGTGGTATCAGAGACATGGGTTGTTTTCTGTTATATTGATGCAAATGTTTTATTTTCAAGTTGAAAAAAAAAGAAAAAAAAACATGACGTTTGTCAAATTTTAAGATAATTACTTGTTTTGTGAAAAACGAATTATTTGTAAAATTTGAATCATTTGTTATATGAGTTGAATTAGGTCAAATTTAGCAAAAGATAAAATGATATGATTATTTTATTAGTTTTAAAAGTTTGATCTAAATGTTTTAAGGAGTTACATATTTTGTCATAAAATTTTGGAGCTCAAAAGTTTTTTTTTTAAAGTTGTGATCTTAAGGGTTTTTGAAACTTCCATAAGTTATGGATATGAAAGTTTTTTTTTTAAAAACAAAATTTGATTCAAAGTTTTTATGGAGTGACAAAATTTGGTGTTAATGTTTTAAAGAATTTCATAACTTGTTCTTAAGTTATGGAACATGGAAAGTTTCATCATAAAACACCATTAATTCCATAAGTTATGGAATCCAAAGGTTTTCAAGAATTACAAAACTTGTCCTCAAGTTTTGGAATTTGAGAAAAGTTTTTTATGAAAAAAAGAATTGAATTCTAAAACTCTTGGGTTCATAACTTAAACAATTAATTAAATGATTTTAATTTTGAGTTTAATAATTGGAATCATGATGTTTTGTTGAATAGTTCAAATTAACTCTTATGGACTTTATTAATAGTTAATTAAAGCGTTTAATTAAAAGTCTAGTTTAATTAATAGATTAAACCACCAAGTATTTTAAATGTCTAAAATACACCCTTATACTATTATAATATTAAAAGTTTAATATATTATATGTATAAGAGCAAGTCGTCTTACCATTAGTAGGCCTCATTCACGAAACCGGTCTATAAGGGGGGTATAAGGTTACTGCCTATAAAATGGCAGTTTAATGGGTGTCCACTCTCACTCACCGCTTCCTTGACCGGTGGAGGGTCGTTAGCCGAACAGGTAGGACAAGGAATATAATTCTCCCTTCATTAAAAGTATTAATTATAAATACTAAGTAACTAAACCTTTTATTAATTCCCAATCTTAGTTACTTAGGAAAATGTGAATAAGGTGCTAATCCATGAAATTATACTTTGCACTTTGTTTAAGCTGTTAGTGGAGCGTGTGTGGTTAACCGGCACACTAACCTGGACTTAACAAGGTAGGCAAAGGGTAACTTAATGTTTATCATAGTATCGTTGGAGCGTGTGTGGTTAACCGGCACATCGATTGAGGGGTAAATATTAAGGGTACCAAGTATATTTGCATGGTTACTTCACACCTTGTTTTGTGATCCTCGGCATCCCAGTCACAAAACCTGAAGGGCACACTCGAGATTGAAACATGCCATTGAAAAGTTCAATGAATCTCAAAAGAATCTAGGAGTTTCAAAACCAATTAAAACCTAATAATACATTTCGTTTATGTTGGTGGAAATTGGTGAATCGTCATTCACCTACCTTCAAATATTTTATAGCTTGGATTACGACATCCCTCTTCGAAGTTATAAAATAGTTTGTTGGGTCCTAGCCTTAATATATCATATTGGGTGTTATATTAAGGACTTAAATCAACTTTACGTGAATTTCTCCCATTGTTGATGTCTGGTTTAGACAACATTGATCTTCCCAAACCAAGCTTTCCTAATGAATATGACTTCCCGATTTTGGCTCATGGAAGTCATATTTCTCTTCCACTACCTCCTCCAATTATTCTCCCTAACCCACAAGTTCAAGGTCACTCAAGCCCTAATGGCAAGCAAGGTCTATGTGTGATCACATCTTAGAGATGAAGTCACATATTGACCAGCCGGGAGAGTTGGGTGTCAAAGTCTTGAGAAAGTTGGATGTTCAATCACTTTCTAAGTCACATAGTGAGTTCCTTTGGGACTACTATGAAACAGACTATGACATGAACCTTAATGATCATATCTATTTGCTTGGTGCTGCTGAATCAGCAAATTTGATTAGAAGATCAACTTCCCAAAAACTTTATGGACAGTGACAATGGTGACACTGGAAATCCAGAAAAAGCATTCTCTTCCCAATGGAAAGGGATTGGCCATAGTCAACCCGGTTGACCAAATGGTAAAGAGAAAGGCTAAGTCTGAGATAGTCCCATTACCAAAGGGTCCATATGTTTATTTTGCCAAAGGAAGGGGCGTTGATTGCAAAGCTGCCAAATTTACCTAAGGATGTTAAAGTCAATAAGTTTGACTCTACATCAGGTAAAGCCCATTATCTAACTCTGTTAAGTTCTATTCTGAGATCCTCATTACATGATGTGACTGGGTCACATGTTGATGTTTTAAGAATCAAAGAATAGAGAGAAATCTTAAAGGAAGTATATGCTGATTCTGATCACGAAGGTGGATTTCGATCGCATCAGAATTTTGAGCAGTTGCTTAAGAAGTTATGATATATTGCTAAGGAATGGATAACAACAATTTTCCATGTGGATTGTAAGGATAAGTTTTTCCGCAAAGTTTTAAAATAAAAGAAAATTGTTTAATTTTATTTATTTGAAGTATCCTTACAATGGCATTTGTGGAAAATTGTTGTTTATATGATTCCACTGACAGCAATATTGGAAAATAGATTTGATTCTTTCATTTGTGGTAGTGTCTAAATTTACCAAATCAGGAAAGTTCCTCATCGCCCAAGTTTCAATTGGACCGAAACTTGGAATCATGCAAGTTGAATAGTATGATGAATGGGAACTTTCAAGCATTGGAAAATCAAGACTAATTACTTGTTCACATGGATGTGTGAGTCAAGTGAAGGACTAAAGGGATCGAGTACACATTCTTGTGCACTGGTCATGTCCACCACAAAGCTCGTTAAGACTATTTGATTTACTAAAGTTTAGTAAATATGGTTATACTTACAAGTTTAAGTATAATTCTGAAACATTGGAAAAGTCTCAATGTATGGCAGAACGAATGGGAAGAATCAAATTAGGCAGAAAGATAAAAGTTTCTCAAATATGAAAAGATGGGAGAGTACTTTAGTATCATGTTTGTGATCATCTTAATGATTTAGAAATCATATCACAATTAGTCCTCTAAAGATCATCTTAGTGCATTCTTATGACTAAGAAGAGGAGTCATGAATTGTTGAAATGGTTAGATCAGGAAGGTGAGTCATACTTCGTTCCAAAACAATTCTTAGAGTCATACTCCAAGATTATAACTTGAGTGACATATCTTAAAGAAAGGTTTAAAACACTTGTCAAATGTAAGAGTAAAAGTGTCCTACTCTTGTACATTTGAAATTGGTAAGTTGTGATTTTTTGGATAAAACAAAGACCAACTAAGGCCAATTGTGTGAAGTGTTTGTCTTGATAAAGAATCCGCACTATCTCTTGAATATTTGGCAAGATAGTCTTATATGTCAAGAGGATAGTGGGAGTCTCAAAGATCCTAAAAAGAATTTCAAGAACTAATCAAGAATAAAACCTGAGGTTCTTCACTAGCACACGACTTGAGGTTTATAACCTATCGTGTTGACATATTCTGTGCCCATTCCAGTTAAAGTTGGCTTTGCATAGGAGTTCTGAAAGTTCTCATTTGGTTGCATAACAACTTGGAAGCAATGGCAGGCCCTGTACTGCCAGGTGGCAAGAAGTTAAGATTGCATAAGTTCAGTCCATATGAGTTTGGATTTGTCATTATCCTTGTCTTGTGACTATGGTTTTGACGATTCACATGGATAAGAACACATACACCATAAAATCTAAGGGTCATAAGGTTTCTCTCTGATTCATGAAAATGATGGTGAGGAAACACTTCCACCAAGTAGATTTGAAGCAGATGGCAAAAGGTCTAAACAATTGAGACTATGATTACGGCATCCCTTTTCATAGTTCTGAAATTGTTTAGACACACATGCATGTTATCTAAGGAAAGGTGTATGATTTTGATAAAGTTTTATCAAAGCATCTCGTATCTGAAATCTGAACTTTGGTAAGAAAGTCAATAAAGTATTGATTTCTAGGAGTCCAGCTGATTTCTGAGTACATGTCAAAGCTAGTGGGAGAATAAGTGTTATGCTCATAATCATCACGTTAGTGGGAACATGATAATTATTGTTAGTGTTCAAGTTAGCAATGTTAATTATAGAAAACAAAAGTTTCAATTTGTGAGGCTGCAGGGATTGAAAAAGTTGTTTTGCTATAATTAAGGGATAGGATATACTTCATTTCAGTTCTAAAGGCTTGGATTCAGACCTTAATCATCTTTAGTCAAGAATATATATATGAATTTCATGTTGGATTGGTTCAACTTAAGGAAATTCTATATATTGCGTTCTCAAGATTCGATTATGATTACGGCATCGCTCTTCATAGTCAAATTTTGAAAACATGGCAAATAAAAATATTGTAGCAAAAGACTGGTCTAGAATCATGTCTTTATGTGAGACATCATGAATCGTGTACCATTTGCTTTGGGTACAGGATCGATTGCATGTGCTATAATATTTGTCATTTCTAAATTTTTCCAAATGCCCAGAGACATTAAGAAGGGAAAAGGTCTAGAATTGGATATGACTAAAATGATTAAGCAATTGTCGAGGACAATCTGAGGTTTACCAAAGATTGGTTGCTCAGGGACAGTTGGAAGTATAGTGCTAATTTTGGAAGGACCATATTGACATATTCTGAAAAGAGGCATCTCTTATTCAGAAGTGATAGTCAAAATGAGAATATGGAGTTGTCTCCATAGGTGGAAGTTATCTGTGTAAGATTAGAAAACTTAATGCAAGAAGCATGTCCAAAGCAATGTACTTTGAACATGAGACTTAGTTTCCATGGAGTTGATCTCCATTGGAATACCTTATAATGACTGTTGACAAGTCTTTGTGACTTTGTACATATTCATTACTGGAGGGTCAGTGCATATAAGTTTAAAATCTAAACAGATTTCGATAAATGATAGGAATTTGAAATTCTCACATTTTTCGATAAGGATTTGGGAGTGTGAAATTAGAATCATTGAAATTATGTTCAATTGGTTTATTTCACAAAGTAAGGATCATAGACAAACATAGAGTGCATACTTGGTGTATGGCAAAGCTATTGTTTAAGAAAAACATAGTGTACATGCTTGGAGCATGGGACAACTAGTGTTTTTAATTCAAGTATAAAGCTGATAAAACCGAAACAATGAATAATGAGTAATCAGTATGGTGATAAATAAAAGTGTTTATTTATATTCATAGGGTTTGATACCATATTTGATTCATTTATTCTTGTGTTTCACTTTGCATGTTTTGACTTCCAGAATAACTAAGTCGCTCTTCCTGAATGATTAAGTTATTCAAACCATCCACAGTCGGTCATATGTTGGAAGTAGATATGAATCAAGACTGTCATGGGTTGGTTTGTAGAGGTCCAAGTTGGTGGACAAAGTGGTGCTACAACACTCATGAGTGCTCATAAGTTCTGAGTATTGGATTCAACCCACGCTCATTTGAATCACTTCATGAATTTTATCATGAGTGATCATGAGACGATAATATCTTATATTCTTAAAACCTAGAGATATGAGTTGTTACTATGAGTTAGTTATACATTGATTGCACGAAAACGCATTGGTAACTCGATGTTATAAAACGTGCCTTTGTGTATGATTCAACAAGTAGTAGAACAAGCCAAATGAGTCGAAGTTTATCCATTCCTTTTACCTTCGGGATAAAAGCGATATCTGTGGGGCCCTCGATGATTTAGCGATGACACATGTGAGTGCTTGGCCAAGCCAGGACTGATTTGATTTGTTCAATCAGTCAGTCATCATAAATCAAAAATCGGGAAACAACAAATGGACAGAGAGAATGATTATAATCCATGTCTCAGTCCATATGATATCTAGAATGGAGGAATATATGATCCCTTATCTAATGGACAAGTCATTGACAAGGTCAGAGTTCGACAGCGGCTTTAAGAGCTACGATTGCCAGTTAGGTTTTGAAGTCATACTCAATAATAGTTTTAGACTTATCCAAGTGGGAGACTGTTGGATTAATGTTTAAGTCCATAACTATATTTGGTATGTACTTGATCCGACCCGGCATGGTCCATTTGGGTTGCACTTCACCGGCACAATTTATACGGATAGTCTTTTGAGAATAGTATATTTATGATTTATATTAATATATTATAAGTTCTAATATATTAATATGGAATCATATTATTTAATTAGTATTGATCAAGAATTAATTTAGAATTAATTAAGTGATCAAAAAGAACTAATTAACTATGGACTCTTATATATATGGAATGGGCCAAGTTCATTTAGGTTGGGCTAAGCTTTCATGGATGGTCCATGGAGCTTTTAACCCATGGATCCTATGTAAATGAAAGGTCATGGGTATTAGGGTTTACATGGATGTAACCCTAATCCTCCATAATATATAAACGGGTCCTTGGCTCACAAAATTGGCACAAGTGTGTGAAAATAAGAGTGGGCCGAGTTTAGTGTGCATACATATTCTCTCAAGTTCTTCCAAGGTGTTTTGGTGATTTGTGATTCCATTTGAGGCTTCCACACTATTGGGTCTAAGCTCTTAAAGCTTGAAGACATCAAGCTATATCAAAAGGTATGTCATCTAACTAGAACTTTGTAGTATAGGTGCTTCATAATATGCTAGTTAGGATGAAACCTTGGAATAGTTAATATTTGCATGTATAATAGAGAAAACATAGATCCAAGGTTTATAGGGTTGCATGTACACCATAGGAGTGTTAGAATGCTCAAAACCCAACAACACTATCAATCATTCATTTCAGAATGATTGGGTTTTCATAACTATTATACATGTAACGTCTATATGCTTTTTATGAGTCAATTGATTCAGGTTGTTTAGTTCATTTAAACAACATAGTTAAAGTCCTGACATTATAACCATAATCTCCAGTCGGGGATCGAAACAAGTGTGTATAGATCTATATTGGGATTGACAACCCCGCACTCAGACTGCTAGCTACAGTCAGGCATACACGCCTACGAGTGAGAGTTGTTATCAACAGCTTTTAACGCCTTCAAAGCGTTGTTTCAGGCCATCTAGTCTCATTATGGTTATAATAACTCATTAAAAAGATATTAACAATACATTAGTGTATAATTAACTAAACATAAGTACATTTTCAAAGTACTAGTTTACAAGATACAATTTACAGTATTACATTACAGTTTACAATAACAGCCGGTGGAACCAGGCACACTCACAGTTACAAGTTTTACATAAAGGAATACAAATACAGAACATTGGTTTACAAACAGAACATTTTTATGATATTAAAACTACTTTCAGATACAACAGAAAATATAGGATTTTCTGGAACAGATTACATATCCAAGAAACAGAAAACATACTTTCAAACATAAATACTTATGCACTCACTCAACTTTATGTTGATACTCTCTTTTCAAATTACTTGTATTCTCAGGGAATCAGTAGACAGGTACTCCCCGAGCTTTTGAGAAGATGGAGCTATTTTGAGTCATGTCTTCTTCTTTTGTATAACTATTTTGGTGTCAAAAAACAGTGATTGAACTCATGTAAATATTTATACTTTTTAAATACAATGGTTGTTTTTACTTTGATTACTATGATGCATGTGTTGTGATACTACAAATGAAGTCATCCACCCCCGGACGTTTCCGCCGTCTGGTTTGGGGGTGTGACAAATCGTAGCTCTTAAAAGCCGCTGTCGAACTCTGACCTGGTCAATGACGTGTACATTAGATAAGGGATCATCTATTCCTCCATTCTATATATCATATGGACTGAGACATGGATTATAATCATTCTCTCTGTCCATCTGTTGTTTCCCGATTTCGACACTGACTAATTGAACAAATCAAATCAGTCCAGGCCTGATGTCATCACTAAATCATCGAGGGGCCCACAGATATCGCTTTTATCCACATGGGGTAAAAGGAACAGATAAACTTTGACCCAAATGCTCGCTTGTACTTACTCATCAAATTACACACAACAATATGTTTTATAACATCCAAGTTACTGGTGCGTTTACATATGTCAATGTGCAACCGACTCGCAACTACAACTCACATGTCTCCGTTTCAAGAATATAAGATATTATCATCTCATGATCACTCATGATAAAATCCATGAAGTGATTCAAATGAGCGTGGTTTGAATCCAATACTCGAATCTTATTCCAGGAGTACTCATGAACACTGCAGCCACCTTGTCCCAGACAAACTACAGACCCATTCATGACAGTCTTGCCTCAATACCTACTTCCAAAGTATGATCGACTGTGGATGGTTTGAATAACCTAGTTATTCGGGAAGTCAAAACATGCAAAGTGAAACACAATAATAATACTAATCCTATATGGCCTAAAAACTTTTGAGTCATATTGATTACTTATTATTCATTGTATAATATTTCGAATAATCAACTTAATACTTGAATTAAAACAATAGTTATGCCATGCTCCAAGCATGCACACTATGTTTGTCTAAGCAATAGTTATGCCATACACCAAGCATGCACACTATGTTTGTCTATGGTCCTTTCTTTGTGAAATAGATCAATTGAAAACATTTCAATGATGCTCATTTCACAATTCCAAATCCTTATTGCAAGTGTAAGAATTCCAAATTCTTGTCACTGCTAGAAAGTGTTAGATTCTAAACTATCATGCAATGATTCTTTTGTAATGTCTAGGTGCCAAAAGTCACAGAGACTTGACCAATGATATTACAAAATATTCCTTTGCAGATTGTTGAAAGACAATTCCATGGAAATGAAGTCTCAAATTCAAAGTACATTCCTTTGAACATCCTTCTTGCATAAAAGTTTCTTACTTTCTCATCTATTCTTCAACTCCCAATATGGAAACATTCCATATTTTCCATACGACAATTCATTACTAATAGACTCCTGTCTATTCATAATAATGTCAATACGGTCCTTCCATTACTATACTTCCAACTGTCCTTAAGCGACCAATCCTTGGCGAACCTTAGATTATCCTTAACAGTTGTTTAACCACTTTAGTCGTATCCGGTTCTATTCCTTTTTTCCCTCTAAACGCCCTAGGCATTCGGAAAATTAGAACACGAGAATATTATAGCATATGCAATCGATCCTATACCCGAAGCATATGGGATACGATTCATGATGTCTAACATAAAGACATGATACTTAATCAGTCTTTTGCTATAATATTTCTATTTGCCATGTTCTAAAAAATTTGATTAAAATCTCACAATCTAAGCTTTTAGAATTGAAATAAAATATAAATTCCTCTCCCTTAATTATAGCAAAACAACTTTTCAAACTCTGCAGCTTGCAAATTGAAACTTTTGTTTTCTATAATTAACATTGCTAACTTGCAACACTTTCCATAATAATTATGCTCCCACTAGCATAATAATTATTATTAGCATAACACTTATGCTCCCACTAGCTTTGACATGTATTCAGAAATCAGCTGGACTTCGAGAAATCAATACTGATTGACTTTCATTACCAAAGTTCAGATTTTTGATACGAGATGCTTCGATAAGACTTTATCTAGGCTTCTCAAAATCATACACTTTTCCTTAGATAGCTCACATGTGTGTCTTAACAAATTTCGAACTTATAGCAATAAGTCTGAAATGTTTAGACCTTTGCCATTTCTCACAATTCGAATTATGAAAAGGGATGCCGTAATCATAATCAAATTCGTGAATGCAAATATCACAACTGCTATCTCCTTAAAATCTACTTAGTGAAAGCGTTTCCTTACCATCATTTTCATGAATCGGAGAGAAACCTTATGACACTTAGATTTTATGGTGTATGTGTTCCTATCCATGTGAATTTGTCATGACCATAATCACAAGACATGGTTAGTGACAAATCCAAACTCATATGGACTGAACTTGTTCAATCTTAATTTCTTGCCACCTAGCAGCACAAGGGCCTACCATTGCTTCCAGGTTGTTATGCAACCAATTGAGAACTCTCAGAACTCACATGCATAGTCAACTTTAATTGGAATGGGCACAGAAAACAAAAGTATGTAAACATGATGGGTCACAAACCTTAGGACGTGTGCTAGTGTTTAGCAATAGGTTTATTCTTGATTAGTCTTTGAAACTTGTCAAGATTTTTAAGACTCCCACTGACTTCTTGACATATATGATTCACTTTGTCAAGGAACATTACTTGACAACCCAATAGTCAAGAGTTAGTGCGGATTTTAATCAAGACAAAGACTTCACACAATTGGCCTTAGTTGGTATTTGTTTTATCAAAACATCACAACTTACCAATTTCAAATGTACAAGAGTAAAAAAAACTTTTACTCTACATTTGATAAGTGTTTTAAACCTTTTTTAAGATTATGTCACTCAAGGGTACAATCTTGGAGTATTACTCTAAGACTTGTTTTGGGAACGAAGTATGACTCATCTTCTTGATTTAAACTATTTCAACAATTCACGATTCCTCTTCTTAGCCATACAAATGCACTAAGATGTCTTTAGAGGATCAACTGTGATATGGTTTTTCCATAAACATTAAGATGATCATAAAACATGATACTAAAGTACTCTCCCATCTTTTCAGATTGGAGAAACTTTTATCTTTCTGCCTAATTTGATTCTTCTCATTTGTTCTGACATACATTGAACCTTTTCCAATGTTTCAGAATTATACTTAAACTTGTAAGCATAACCATGTTTACTAAACTTTAGTAAATCATGACGAATAGTCTTATTCATCTTTGTGGTGGATCTTGACCAGCACACACCGAGTGTACCCGATCCCTAGTCCTTCACTTGACTCACATATACATGTGAACAAGGGATTAGTCTTAATTTACCAAAGATGAAAATTCTCATTCATCATACAATACAACTTGCATGATTCCAAGTTTCTGTCCAATTGAAAACTTGGGTGATGAGAATTTTTCCATATTTGGCAAATAATCGACACTACCACAAACGATAGAATCAAATTCATATTGCTATCATAGAAACATACAAACATCAATTTTCACAAATGCCATTGCAAGGAGATATAATAAAATGAAACAAAATTTTTATTTATTTATAAAATGAGGAAATTTTTTTCCTTACAATGCAATTACAAATGAAAACTATGTTATTACATATTTCCTAGCAATCTATCATAACTCCTAGCAGCAGCTCAAAAATCCGATCTTCGAACCATGCGATTGAAATCCATCTTTGCGATCAGATTCAACATACTCTTCTTTTAAGCTTCCTTCCCTTTGCATGATCCTACAAAACATCAAAATGCAACCTTGTCACATCATGTATTAAGAATCAACAATTAGGAACTTAATAGAGTTAGACAGTAGATTTACCTGATTAGAGTCAAACTTTTCGATTCTACCTTTTCTCAGATCTTTCAGGTAGTCAGTGCAGCTTCGCAACCAATGCCCCTTCTCTTGGCAATAGAAACATATGGACTCTTTGGGAATGGTACACGGGACAATCTAAGACTTAGCCTTTCTCTTTCCCTTGGAAGGAGAAATATTTTCTGGACTTCCAATGTTACCATTGTCAATGTCCATGGAAGTTTGGGGAGTAGATCTTCCCATCAAATTTGTTTTTCCATTGCGCCATATCATTGTTAATTCATCCGCAACAAGCAAATAGTTAAGATCAACAAGGGTCATGTCGTGGTCTGTCACATAGTAGTCCTTAATGAACTCACTATATCACTCAGGAAGTGACTGAAGAACCCAGTCAATAGCCAACTTCCGCGAGACTTTGACACCCAATACTCTCAGCCTGTCAATATGTGACTTCATCTCCAAGACGTGAGTACACACAGGCCCTCCATCTTCATGTTTCATTGCAAGTAGGGCTTGAGTGACCTTGAATTTTTCAAGTCTTTGAATTTGTGGGTTAGGGAGAATTATTGGAGGAGGTGGAGGAAGTGAAGTATGACTTCCACGATCCAACCGTGGGACATCACCTTCAAGAGGAAAGCTTGTTCCAAAAGATTTGGGGAGACCATAGTTGTCTGAACTAGACATCTACAATGGGAGAAATTCAAGTTAGTTGATTTAAGTCCTTAATATAACACCCAAATGAAATATTAAGGCTAGGACCCAACACAATATTTTACAATTTGGAAGAGGGATGCCGTAATCCAAACCGCAAAATATTTGAAGGTAGGTAAATGACGATTTACCAATTTCCACCACGAAAAACGAAAAAGAGTTTTAGGTTTTAAGTGAGTTGAAATTCCTAGATCCTTTGAGATTCGTTGAAAATATTCAATGACATGTTTAAATCTCGATTGTGCCCTTCAAGTTTATGACTGGGATGCCGAGGATCACAAACAAGGTGTGAATAACCATGCAAATTAGTTTGGTACACCCAATGTTACAACCACATAATCAATGTGCCGATTAACCACACACGCTCCATTGATTTATGATTAACATCAAGCTACCCTTTGCCACACACTGTCAGTCCCATATTAGTGTGCTGGTTAACCACACACGCTCCACTAACGACTTAACAAGGTGCAAAGTGCAATTTCATGAGTTAGCACCAAATTCACATTTTCCTAAGTAACTAAGATTGGGAATTTATAAGTGTTTAGTTACTTAGTATTTCATTACACTTTTAATAAGAATTTAAATGTCCTGTCAAACCCGTTCGGCTAACGACCCTCCACCACTCAAGGAAGCGGTGGGTGAGAGTGGACACCCATTAAACTGTCATTTTATAGGCAGTAACCTTATACCACCCTTATAGACCGACGTCGTGAATGAGGCCTGCTAACGGTAAGACTGACTTTACTCTTATATATATATATATATATATATATATATATATATATATATATATATATATATATATATATATATATATATATTAAACTTATAATATTATAATAGTATAAGGGTTGGATTTTAAACTTTTAGAATTATGGGGTTTGGAATTAAATGATTCAAAAGTTAGACTTTTACATTTACAAATTCCAAAACTTGAGGGAAAGTTTTGAAACTATTCAAAACCTTTCAACTTCATAACCTATGAGTTTAATGGTCTTTTAAAATGAGACTCTTCATTTTTCTATAACCTATAACTTTTAATAATTTATATAAATGGAAAAACTTTTGGAATTCCTCAACTTGAGGACAAGTTATGGAGTCCATTAAAAGACATTAAGATCAACAATTGAACTAACAAGTAAGTGTCAAATAATATTATCTACCAAAACTCATAAGCATGGATAATTCAAATCAACAATTTTCAAAAATCATATAAACTAATATAAAACTTGAAACTTTGACAATTATCTTTGAAATTGGATTAGCATGACCATTACCACATCAAAATCAGGTTTATAAGTTCAAAAACATTTTGGGGTAATGATCCCAATCCCATTTGGCCAAAATAACTCGAAATTTATTTCACTGAACAGGCACCA
The DNA here is from genome assembly GCF_052849685.1 of Lactuca virosa. NCBI lineage: Eukaryota > Viridiplantae > Streptophyta > Magnoliopsida > Asterales > Asteraceae > Lactuca > Lactuca virosa. The sequence continues at coordinate 474,321,139 of NC_136429.1, read as the reverse complement.
CCTCGTGGTGATCAGGCAGATAAAAAAAATGATTTTTTTCGTGCTTTAAAAACAATAAGCATCAAGTATAATAGAAACCAACCCTAGGCTCTGATACCACTATTGGGTTTTGAGCATTCTAACACTCCTAAGGTGTACATGCAACCCTAAATACCTTGGATCTATGTTTTCTCTATTATACATGCAAACTTGAACTTTCCAAGGTATTACCCTAACTAGCATACAAAACATTGATACTTGGGTAATAAAACAAGTTAGAAGACATACCTTTGTTGTAGTTGGAAGCCTTGGACCTTTAAGAACTTAGTGCCCCAAGTGTTGCACCTCAAATGGAATCACACAACACCACCAACAAATTGGAATAACTTGAGAGAAGAGCACTTGCACTCATAAAATCGACTTGCCCTCTTGTGTTTCCACTAGTGCCAATTTCATGAGCCTTGGGGTTTCTTATATAGTGTGCACATTAGGGTTACACCATGTAACTCATGACTTTCCACATTCCTCATGATCCATGGGTTTTAACCTCCATGGAGTATCCATGGGTCACCACATGGGTTTAGCCCAGCATGAAGAACTATGGATCATAAGCCCACTTTATAAGAATGAATGATTTACCAAATCAATCCCCATTTATTTAATTAGTCTCTTTTGATCACAAAATTAATTCCAAACTAATTCTTGATCAATACTATTTAAATAGTATGATTTCATATTAATATATTAGAACATATAATATATTAATAAATCAAAAATATCCTCTTCTCACAAAAGTCTATCCAAATTGTTTTGATGCCATGCAACCCAAATGGACCATGCTACTCTCGGGTCAAGTACATACCAATAATAGTTATGGGCTTAGACACCTAATCCAACAATTTGGTGGGTTGCAAACGATCAAGTGATCGACTTTATGGGTTAAGATGAAGTATTGGACTCAGATATGTAGTTTGGACGTAGTGTCTTAAGGGATTAAGCAGTTTTGGAGAAAATGGATTAACAGGAAAGTATGTTGGGCGTACACGCCAGTATGCGCAACGTACAAGCCATTCAAGCAGTACACGCAGCGTACAGAAGGGTACGCTCAGCATACGCTCAGACAGTAGGCTTTATGTTATTGGGCCTCGGTTTGGGCCATGCCTTGGATATAGCAGTAGTTGGGCTTAGATGGGACTTTAGAAGTCAGTCAAGGGCCCAAGGACTTGTTGGGGCTTGTGAGGAAAAGCCCATTTGAGAGGTTGGGCCCTATTTAGAAAATTGGGCCATTAGTATGCCTTAGTGGGCCATGAGTGGACTTATAAGGATTAGTTGGAATTAGGTCTTGGATATGGCCCAAAGTTAGAGCAGGGGTAAAATGGTCATTTTACCCTTAGTGGGATTCTCAGTTTTTGACTAAGTGTTTATTTGGTCATAATAACTGGAGTGTAGTTGGAGCAACAGATAGAGTTACCTTGCACGAGTTTTTAGCAACCAGATTGAGAGGCGAGTTTCTCTCCAGTAGGAACGGGTCTAAGGCCACAATGCCGGCCCGTTTAAGTGTTACTAGTTTCAGAATTCGGTCCGATGCCGGAGCGGTCCTGAGAAGAGTATATGTATGCTTGATGTCTTTATGATTCATGCATGTTATGTGTTATGTGTTCCGGGGCAAGCCTGGTGTATGCTAGCTTATCTGTTATCTGTTATGTGTTTCGGGGTAAGCCCGATGTCGGGGAAAGCCCAATGCGTGTTAATTTATATGTTATTAGTTATGTGTTTCGGGCCTCGGTCCGATGTCGGGGTAAGCCCGATGTAGTTTATATGTTTTGTTATACGTTTATGATAGCTGTTATGTTATGTATGTGTCAGGGTAAGCCCGGTGACGGGGCAAGGCCGATGCCGGGGTGAGCCGATGCCAGACGTAGTCTGATGCCGGGGTGAGCCCGATGTCGGGTAAGCCGATGCCGGGTTCGTCCCGATGCAGTTGGGAGTAGTCCCAGAGTTATGCTATTTGTTATATGTTATGTGTATGGTATGTGGTAGTTTGAGGGAGCTCACTAAGCATCGTGCTTACAGTTTCGATTTTGGTTTCAGGTACTTCAGCTAGCAAAGGGAAGGGCTCGGGTTGATAGCATGGCACACACCACAGTCTTTCTGGCCTGGGAGATTACTTTGATATTTTTATCACATGTTTTTGTCACAGTATTTGATATGATGTTTTGAGATACATGATACATGGTTTTTTCTCTATGATTATGGATGGTTTATGGTTTTATAATAATTTTCAAAACGAAATTTTTGGACTGTATTTTTGGGTTGTTTCAAAGTAGTAGCTCCAAATTCTGATTTGTTGAACCATATGACTGAAATCCATTTCTTTAGATCAGAATCAGCCTTTACTTCCTTTTCAGCTTCCTTTATTTTCTTCGATCCTACAAAACATCAAAATGTGATTAACACATCATGTAATAAGAATCTATAAATAGGAAATTAATAGAGTTAGATAGTTGATATACCTGAAGTAGAGTCATACAATTTGACTTTACCATCTCTAAGATCTCTCAGGTATTCAGGGCAGCTTCGCTTCCAATGTCCCTTCAAATGGCAGTAGAAACAGATGACTTCTTTTGCATCGGCGCATGAAATTATTTCAGAACTGGCCTTTCTCTTATGATTAAACTTTTTGACCTTGGCCAATTTCTTTCCCTTGGGAGAAGAAATCCTTTCTTGACTATCATCATTGTCATTACCTATGTCCATGGAAATTTGAAAGGTAGATATTCCAATCAAATTTGCTTGACTAGTGCGGCAAAGCATTGTTGCTTCAGCAGCAGTTAGCAAATATGTCAGATCAATAAGGGTCACGTCGTGATCTGTCATATAGTAGTCTTTAAGGAACTGACTATATGACTCAGGAAGCGATTGAAGGACCAAGCCAACAACTAGCTTCCTTGGGAAAACGACACCTAACATTCCCAGTCTGTCAATGTGCAGCTTCATCTTCAGAACTTGTGCACACACAGAACTTCCATCTCGATGCTTGCATACCAATAGGGCTTGAGTGACCTTGAACTTTTCAAGTCGATGAAAACGTGGGTCAGGGAGAATCACGAGAGGAGGTGGAGGAAGGGAAGTATGATTTCCACTTCCACCAATACATGAAGAAGGGAATGATCTTTCACCTTGATCGACATGTGAATATCATCTTCAAAAGGAAAACCTTTTCCAAAGGATTTAGGAAGACCATAGTTGTCAGAACTAGACATCTACAAAAGGGAGAAATTCAAGTTAGTTTATTTAATCCTTAATATAACACCCAAATGAAATATTAAGGCTGGGACCCAACACAATAATTCATAATTCGAAAGAGGGATGTTGTAATCCAATTGTAAATTATTCAAAGGTAGGTAAATGACGATTTACCAATTCCACCATGAAAACGAAATCTTAAACGAATTAGTTTTAAATAAAATTCCTAAATCTTTTGAGATTCATTGAACTTTTCAATGGCAAGTTTAATCTCGTTTATGCCCTTCAAATTTGTGATTGGGATACCGAGGATCACAAATAAGGTGTAAATAACCATGCAAATTAGCTTAGTACTCTCGATGTCATTTATCATCTAATCAATGTGTCGGTTAACCACACACGCTTTATTGATCAACGATAATTTACATGCTACCCATTTCCATCCTTCATTAGTCCCATATTAGTGTGCCGATTAACCACACACGCTCCACTAACGACCAATAAGGTGCAATGTGCAATTTCATGGGTTAGCATCAAATTCACATGTTTCCTAAACTAACTAAGATTGGGAATTTTATAAAAGCATTTGGTTACTTTATAATTCATTATACCTTTAATGAGTGTTTAATGTACTATCCTACCCGTTCGACTAACGACCCTCCACTAGTCAAGGGTGCGGTGGGTAAGAGTGGATACCCAACGGCGGTCAATTTACAGGACGCTTCCTTAAACACCCCTTATAGACCAGCTTCGTAATGAGGCCTACTAACGGTAATACCGACTTTTCTTATACATACATAACATATTGACTTTTAATGTTATATAGTATAAGGGTGTATTTTAAACTTTTAAAATACTAAGGTTTAATCTTTTAATAAATTAAACTTTTAATTTAATTAAATTTAAACTTATCTATGGATTTATTAATTGTCTTTTAATTAAGCACTTAATTAACTTATTAATAAAATCCACGAGGGTGTATTTTAAACTATTCAAAATACCAAGTTTCTAAATTTAAGATTTCAAAAATAAAGTTATTTAATCAAATTTCAAATTATAAAACCAAAGGGTGTAATTTAAAACTTTTTAAACTACAAGGTTAAATTTCAAATCAAAAAATAATCTTATTATTATCCATATTTAACCAAATCTTTTAGTTTTGATAAGGATATCATGTTACCATTCAAAATATTCAGTTTTAGGCATTAAAAACGAATTATGGTAATTATCCTATTCAAAATCTGATCTGAAATTCGAAAAATCTGGCAGCAGACGAGTCAACTCGTAGAGTTGGGCAAGGAACTCGTCGAGTTCACCCAACTCGTCGAGTTCTGCCTCCAGACAGCAAAAAAACAATTTTTTTTTCCAGCTTTGGACAGTTCACTCTTACACCAATTCAATTGAAAAACAACCTGGCTCTGATTCCACTGTTGGGTTTTGAGCATATCTACATTCCTATGTGATCATGCAACCCTAATTGCTTTGGATCTAAGTTTTTCTCTATTGAACATACAAATTGAAACCCTATAGACTAGCATACAATTTTCGATTTCATGTATAAACTAGGGTTAGATGATTACCTCACTTGTTATATTATAATAACAAGACAGTCCTTGAAGTCCTTGACTCTTAAAAGCTTAGTGCCCCAAGTGTTACGCCTCTAATGGAGTCACAAACACTCAATGCAAAGAATGAGTAGGAGAGATGAGGAAATCGGCCTGGGTTTGATCATACAAGCTTAGATCCGAAAATCATATGTTAAGGGGGTTTATATACCTATGGCTGCTAGGGTTTTCTAGTGGAAACCCTAATACCTTTCTTAGATGTAACATCCCGACTTTCAAGTATAAAATTTAAAACTTTATATTCATATTTTTAGACCTACTCGACTAGTTGGCTGCCCCAACTCGTCGCGTAGAAACTGATCAGGCCGCATGAACTTTAGGACCTACTCGACGAGTTGGAGGACCCAACTCGACAAGTTGAGGATGTGCTTGAAAACCCTAATTTTTAGGGTTTGCACCCTATTTATAGGACCTTAAGTCCTCCCTCCATCCTCCTTTACCACCTTCACGTCCAGAAACAAACCCTAATCGAGCTAACCTTCTATTTTTAGTGTGTGTGAGGCTAAAGAGTGTGTGTATGGTGCATTTATTCAAGAGACTTGAAGATTGAGAAGCTTGGGATGAGAAGGATCTTGTAGATCCAGCATCTACTTCGTTTTGGCATTCATTTGAAGGTAAAAAGTAATTGCCTTGATCATGTTCTTGTTAGATCTCTCCAATTAAGCGTTTAGGGTCATTTCTAGCTTATTCTTGAGGCATTTCTGGTATTGAGTACGTTTTGAAGGGAGGAGTTCAGATCTGGACTCCTCTAGGCCCTCATGAACATAAGGTTCTCGACTTTATCGAGCTTTGGCCCCTCCCCATGCCCTAAACCTCTTCCTAAGACTACTTTTGGGTGTTTTAGCCTCTTGAAGCCTTGCATGCAGGTAAAGTTGGCAACTTTACATGGTAACTACACCCTAGGAGGCTAGATCTACAGTTTGGAGCCTTGGTTTCGCTTAAAAGTGTCTGAATGAGAAAAGAGCCAAAGGAACTCGACGCGTTGCATAACCAACTTGACGAGTTGGTTAGGGTTTTTCCGAACCTTCTGGACACTACATGGACTCAGCGAGTTGTTTGGTAACTCGGCGAGTTGACTCGGGTTTTCGCGGTTTTCTGAGTTCTGAAGTTACTCGACGAGTCTGTAAGCTGCACTCAACGAGTTGGGTTAACATGGACTGTTGACCATGACCGTTGACTTTGACTTTGACCATGGTTGACCAAGTTTGAATTTTAGAGTATTTTGGTAATTTGGGTCTTGATGGAATTAGTCCTATGGTGGTTGTAGGTGTTTGAGTTTGGAGCTGTGATTCAGGAGCTTGATTCTTTCAGTTCAGCTCGACATTATGAGATGAGTTCTTCTCACTATATCAACAAGGTCTAAGGCACCAAGGCCGACCCTTTTTGGATTATATCATGGTTATAGGATGATGCTATGTTAGTGATCTGTTAGATTTGTATCCTGGTTATAGGATGATGCTATGTTTAGTGATCTGTTAGATCGATATCCTAGTATATAGGATGATGCTATGATTAGTGATATGTTATATCTGTATAATTATCTGTACATGCTAGCTAGCGTATGAGATTATGTGTTATTGTATGATTGGAGGTGGGTTGAGGCGAACCTGCTTTGTGCTCTAGGACAACATACCCAGGGCGGCCCGGATAGACTGCAGACCCATCAGGGCGTACTAGTCAGGCCGAAGGCCCAGAGAACGTGTAACGCCCGCAGATTCGGGCAGTCAATTTAGAGACGATAAGCGTCAAAAATGACTTTTTCATAGAGGATTATTTACAATAAATAATCTTACCTAAGTTGTAGTATGTGTCACAAGGTTTCCATACATATAAAGAACGTCGAAATCCGAGTTATAACGAAGAAGTTATTACTTGTCGAAGTTTCGCGACAAAACCGGCACGACACCGGGAATCGTAAAAAGTGAGTTTATGATAGACTACTTTTTAGCCTTAGGTTTCTAAAATAAAGTTGTAGAGTACGTCTCCACCTTCACGTGGATATAAAGAACGTAAAAAACGGAGCTCGTATGCAAACGTTTTGGCCTTCCGAAGATGCAGCTGTCTAAGGGCATGACACGTGGCAGAAACCCTAGCCGCCTTAAGTCACGACGTGAACATGAAGTTCACGACGTGAAATGTGTCAGGGACACTAATCGGGACTAGAAAACATGTGTTAAAGCTACGGGATGACTCATGGAAGTTCACGACGTGAACCTATCATGTTCACCACGTGAATGGGCCCAGAACAGCCTATAAATAACGATCAAGACCCTTTCATTCCTTACACCTTCTACTTTCTTTCTCTCTCGTTTGCTGAAGCCGTTTCCGCTTCCTGAGCCCGACGATCACGAAGCGCTGACTGTTTCTAATTAGATTCTATCAACTCACGCTGCTAAGGTGAGTGCATAGTTACTTTCATCTTACACATAGATATGAAGTATTTTATATAAATTACGTGCTATGTGTGCATATAACCTGTATACTTGCTATCTATGCTGGATGAACGATTTTATACATGTTTTAAATAATTTAAACTGTATATATATGTATTTTATATCTACGAATATGTTGGGTAAAACATGGGTAGATGAATGATGAGAGATGAAAGATGATATTAGTGAACATTGGCGACTATGAGACTTAGTGCCCGCTGTATAAACCCTGGCGACCATGCAGACTTGGTACCTAAACCCTGGCGACGATGTGACTTCGTGCCTATTAGATAAACCCTGGTGTCGATGTGACTTCATTCCTATTAGATAAACCATGGCGACGATGTGACTTCGTGCCTATTAGATAAACCCTGGTAGCTATGGACTTAGTGCCTATTGTATAAACCTTGGCGACGATGTGACTTCGTGCCTGTTAGATAAACCCTGGCGACGATGTGACTTCGTGCCTATTCCTTAGGATGAATCCTTAGGAATGAGTGATAGTTAATTCTTAGGGTAAATCCTTAAGAGATAAAGAAGATAATGGGGATGGGTAATTGGGTTGATTGTTTGATGTTTAACATAATAATTATATTATTGTGGGTTGAAAAACCTATGTGCTCACTAGGTTTCTCAACCTGACCTACTCAGTCTATTTGTATCACAGGTATCGATACAAACCTACTTTACACAGAGAGATTAAAGGAGATTTAGATCACTAATGTAAATAAATGTAAGGTCTGTTTATGCTTATGTTTCAGTATTGACGATGACATCCCAAAGTTTTAATATGAATAAAATACATTTCTTCGGAAATGTTTTGATAATATATTTATCATGTTTTTCTGGGAACAAATTCCGCAATATATTTATTTAAAAATATACTCTGATTTTCAAATAAAGCATAAACAAATCGGTCTTTTCGGACAGTGAAATTGGGGATGTCACAGTTGGTATCAGAGAATTAGTTTAAGCGAACTTGGAATTTGTAGGAAATTTCTAGACTTAAACTTAGAATGGTAAGCGATGATTGTGAGTTGAGTGTGTCTATTATATTTTAGGTAGTACACCTGAATTGACACAAGCACTAGTTTACTTTAGGATTAGGTGCCTAAAATGCTTTTATGTGCTAAATGATTTATGATATGCATTATATGATCGGATATATGGTCTGTTGCCGACCGGATCTGGAAACTTTATGTGTTCAGATTTATAAACTTTTAACTACGATATTAGATCTGGCATGTAACTTTTTGGAGTAATAAGGAGGATTACACGTCTAAATATTCTCTATCTATATTCTCGTCTCGATGCACTGAACGCATGCTTCCGTGAACGTAACGTCATGGTGAAGGCTCGTAGCAAATTGAGTAAACGGAGGAAACGAGGAGGCTTGCAATAATAAATGACGCTTATTGGAAGATATCGTAAGAGAGGTATCTTGCCTTTAAAACGTGTCTAATAAATAATACGTCTAGTACGGGAGAAGTACACTTTTGATTAGCAGAAGGAAAGAACTTTTGGTATAATCCATGAAGTTACCCCATCGTCTAGCTTTTCCACCACCAACCGAGTTGAAGCAGAATTGATGATTGAAGATACGAATGGAAGAAGTCCTAGTAGAGTCTAGGGGAAAAGTTTGTGATTATTTGGACACATTTGTATGTGTTAGAAATTGTTTTTGTGATAATAACTTGGAGAACTAAGAGACAATACTTGGGACGAGTATGAGTAGGTGTGAATGGTAGTAGAGGCCTATACTACCAGAAGTACATGAATCACGCTTGGATCAGGGAAAGTCACAAGGTTACCAAGAAGTTAGTAATTGATTCCGTTTTATTTAAGTATGTCGTTACCATCGTTTCGGTAATGACTAAGAAGATGATGTTTTTCCGACCCTAGCAGTCATATCAAATCGAGTCCGACAAAGACGAGTATGTTACGTGGTTCAGAGAACCAAGTTTGATGTAGCATCTGACTTAAGCCAGAAGATTAAAGTTAATTGAAGCGATCAATAGAAGTATCGCGACCATTGTTTAAGTAAGAAGCCTATAGCTAGAAATGCTACATGCTAAAATGTGATTATATCACATTAGAACATGAAGAAATGTATATTCTATTCTGGAATTTGACTCTAAGAGACCTGAGTCTAAGCGTTGCATCATACGATGAGAGGTCATTAGAACATGACCCATCGGTCTGTTATGATAATCGAAGTAAAGAACTTCTCTTAAGATTAGTCTGTTTAAGAAGAAATAGGAGTCTCCAGTAAGATTCTATTTTGTAACTCGAAGGTTACGATTGAAAGTCCAACATAGGATAAAGAGCAGGTGCAAGATTTAGCACCACCTGCAGTCAAGAAGTCCAAGAGTTAGAAACTCATTCGAAGGAACATAGAAGTTACGGTTATTACCTAGGATAAAGAGACAACGCATGGAGTCATTATACAAGCCCAATTTTGTTGATGATTTCGGGACGTAATCATCCTAAGGGGGAGATAATTGTAACGCTCGCAGATTCGAGCTAGTCAATTTAGAGATGATAAGCGTCAAAAATTACTTTTTGATAGAGGATTATTTAGAATAAATAATCTTACCTAAGTTGTAGTATATGTCACAAGGTTTCCGTACATATAAAGACCGTCGAAATCCGAGTTATAACGAAGAAGTTATGACTTGTCGAAGTTTCGCGACAAAACCGGCACGACACCGGGAATCGTAAAAAGTGAGTTTATGAGACTACTTTTCAGCCTTAGGTTTCTAAAATAAAGTTGTAGAGTACATCTCCACCTTCGCGTGGATATAAAGAACGTCAAAAAAGGAGCTCGTGTGCAAAAGTTATGGCCTTCCGAAGATGCAGTTGTCTAAGGGCATGACACGTGGCAAAAACCCTAGCCGCCTTAAGTCACGACGTGAACATGAAGTTCATGACGTGAAATGTGTCAGGGACACTAATCGGGGCTTGAAAACACGTGTTAAAGCTACGGGATGACTCATGGAAGTTCACGACGTGAACCTATCATGTCCACGACGTGAATGGGCCCAGAACAACCTTTAAATAGCGATGAAGACCCTTTCATTCCTTACACCTTCTACTTTCTTTCTCTTTCGTTTGCTGAAGCCGTTTTCGCTTCCCGAGCCCAACGATCACGAAGAGCTGACCGTTTCTAGTTAGATTCTATCAACTCACGCTGCTAAGATGAGTGCATAGTTACTTTCATCTTACACATAGATATGAAGTATTTTATATAAATTACGTGCTATGTGTGCATATAACCTGTATACTTGCTATCTATGCTTGATGAACGATTTTATACATGTTTTAAATAATTTAAACTGTATATATGTATTTTATATCTACGAATATGTTGGTTAAAACATGGGTAGATGAATGATGAGAGATGAAAGATGATATGAGTGAACATTGGCGACTATGAGACTTAGTGCCCGCTGTATAAACCATGGCGACCATCCAGACTTGGTACCTAAACCCTGGCGACGATGTGACTTCATGCCTATTAGATAAACCCTGGCAACGATGTGACTTCGTGCCTATTAGATAAACCCTGGCGACGATGTGACTTCGTGCATATTAGATAAACCCTTGCGACGATGTGACTTCGTGCCTATTAGATAAACCATGGCAGCTATGGACTTAGTGTCTGTTGTATAAACCTTGGCGACGATGTGACTTCGTGCCTATTAGATAAACCCTGGCGACGATGTGACTTCGTGCCTATTCCTTAGGATGAATCCTTAGGAATAAGTGATAGATAATTCTTAGGGTAAATCCTTAAGAGATAAAGAAGATAATGGGGATGGATAATTGGGTTGATTGTCTGATGTTTAACATAATAATTATATTATTGTGGGTTGAAAACCCTATGTGCTCACCACCTTTCCACCTGACCCACTTAGTCTATTTGTATCACAGGTATCGATACGAAGCTACTTTACACAGAGAGATTAAAGGAGATGTAGATCACTAGTGTAAATAAATGTAAGGTCTGTTTATGCTTATGTTTCAGTATTGACGATGACATCCCAAAGTTTTAATATGAATAAAATACATTTCTTCGGAAATGCTTTGATAATATATTTATCATGTTTTTCTGGGAACAAATTCCGCAATATATTTATTTAAAAATATACTATGATTTTCAAATAAAGCATAAACAAATCGGTCTTTTCGGACCGTGAAATTGGGGATGTCACAGAACGGTCCAGACAGGTTGAAGGCCCGATAGGGCGGACCAGACATGCTGAAGGTTCTGAGAGTGGGCCAGATAGACTGAAGGCCTGGTGAGGGCGGTCCAGTTATACTGTAGACTCTGAGAGTGGGCCAGATAGACTGAAGGCCCGGTGAGGGCGGTCCAGTCATACTGTAGACTCTATATGCATACTGTTTGCTATGATATTGTTTGGATTGTATGGTGTTGGTATTTTGGGAGAACTCACTAAGCTTCGGGCTTTCCCTTGTTGATTTTTTTTTCAGAACTTCAGATGATCGCTGGAAGGCGAAGGCTTGATTGTGCACCTCCTCAAATTTTATGATTTTGATTTCTGGGATACTCCGATATGAAACTATTTTGAAAACATTTTGTAATAAATAATGGTTTTTGAATTCTTGAAAAAATTTTAAATTGGCTTGAATTATATGTATGTTACAAGTTGGTATCAGAGCCTTGGTTTGAGTGAATTGGAGGAACACTCGTGTGAACCCAATCTCAAACTAAGGAAGAAAAAATTTCAAAATGATTTTCAAATGGTTTTCAAAATACTAAAGGAGGATGCAAGTGTACGATCAACCAGACCCCAAAATACCTTACGGTTATTTGATATTGTGATATGTTAGAACAGTATGCTAGTGATAGGCTAGGGATCTTCAGGAATTACATGATAGAATTGCCTGATTATATAATGCCTAATAGCCTAGGGTTTACCTTATTTGAAATTGACATCATTACTGTAGTTGCTTAGTGTATGCATTACGGTCGTATATAACTAAGATCTTATAGCCTGAGAATGTTTGGTTTGGCCTTATTTCCTGTTCTTGTTTGATGAAGGGATGAGGGTAGGATCAGGTATTCGAAAGTCTATAGGGTCCATCGTTATGTATGGCTAGCATACACGAGTGCTGCAGGGTTGGTGGGAGTTTCATGGATGAGTTATGCGGGGTCAGTCGGCTAGTTATGAGATATTTAGCCTTCCTCTAGGAGTGAGGATTGAGCGCTCGCCTATGCTTATGTGTATTGTTAGGGCGTTGTGATGATACTTGAGACAAATATGAGTAGGCGTGGAAGGTAGTATGGGCTCGTACTATTGAAAGCACAAGACCCATACGCGTAGCAAGGAAGTCACAACCCCTAGGGCTTTGTTGGGAGTTGGTTCCATGTTATTATATGGAATGTCTGATATCTTCCTGGTATATTTTCAGCATGGTGGTTACGAGACGATTTGTGACCAGATCCGGGTTGGGATCAGGAGATGGCGGTTAGGGTGGACCAGCAGTGCCCGAGACCATTGGTCAGATTAGACCGACTGATTTGGATGACAGGATTAGGGAGATCCTGCAAGATGAGGTTGCTACACTGTTTTAGGCTCAGTTACCAGAGATGTTTGGGTCTATCAAGACCGCTATGGTTGAGTACTTTGATGAGCGCTATGCAGCCATTGTTGAGACGGCTGTCGCTGCAGCTTTAGCAGCCGTAGCAACTGCAGGTGGTGGGGCCAGTCGGGGTTTCCATTACAGGGACTTCGATAACATAAAGCCCCCAACTTTCAATGAGACTTAGGACCCGATCATAGCCATGAGGTGGCTACATGACATTGATGGATGCTTTTTCACATGCTCATGTCCTACTGACCAGAAGGTCGGGTGTGCTCTGAACCTGCTGAGGTCCGGAGCAAAGGACTGGTGGAGATTTATGACAGGGTCGTATTCTGACGAGCAGAGAGATGCAGTAACATGGGATCAGTTTGGGGAGATTTTCCGCTCCCGCTATATTCCACGGGTCGAGCGAGAGCGGCTGGCTAAGGAGTTTTTGGAGCTGAGACAAGTTACAGAGTCGGTGACGGAGATCACCCGTATGTTCACCGAGAGGGTGATGTTTTGCCCGGAGTTTGCTTTCGAGCAAGCTCAGATGACTCGTTATTTGAGCATACTCAAGACTGACATCAGACAGTTTGTTGCTACTCAATGATGTGATACGTTACTGGAGTTACAGAAGGCCGCCAGGCGGTGTGAGCTTGAGATTGAACATCAGTTGAGAGAGGAGAGGCAGGCCCCGGCACAGTCACAGCCGGCGCCGAAGCGGTCTAAGACCGCCGATTCTAGGTCTGGGGGCCAGCATGGCCACACTTATGGAAAGTGTGGGAAGGGTCATTTCGGGAGCTTGTTGATCAGGTAGTGGGTGCCGCAAGTGCGGAAAGGATGGGCACTTTACGAGGGATTGCCGCTAGTTAGCCCCGAGTCAGTATATGAGGATTTGTTACCACTGCAATCAGGTTGGTCACGTGAAGACCAACTGTCCAGTGCTCGCTACCAGACCGGCGCAGTCTCCAACGCCAGCTACACTGAGGATTACTAACGGGAGTCAGGGTAGAGCAGGGCCCCCGAGGGCTCAGGGACGCGCCTTAAAACTCACAGCCGATGAGGCCAGGGCAGCACCAGATGTGGTTGCTAGTATGTTTCTATCCCTCATCTTGATGATTATATTTATTTTATGCTTATATGTGTTTGTACCTATGTTAGGTAGGTTTTTAGTGAACTCCCTACCTGCTCTGGTATTGTTTGACTCGGGGGCGAGTCAGTCTTTTGTCTCGCAATCATTAGTAGGGAGTTCGGTTTTCCCTTAGGAGAGCTAGAGTTTCTGTTGTGAGTCTCCATCGCCAGCAAACACGAGATTTCTGCTTCTTCAGTCTATCGGGGTTGCGTTCTAGAGATCTTTAGGGTATGCTTCCCGATTGATTTGATTCTGATTCCCATGGGGGAAGTCTATGTGATAGTGGGTATGGACTGGCTGAGTCGATTCGGTGCCATGATCTACTACGAGGGTCATCGTGTGGTAGCTCGAACCCCAAGTGGGGGAGAACTGGTTATCTACGGCGAGGGCACCAGGTTGTGTTCAGGGTTCTGTTAAGCCGCCAGGGCTCGACAATATATTTAGCACGGGTGTACGGGTTATTTAGCATATGTGGTGGATACGCGGGTCAGGGATCAGGTCTCGGTTTCAGAGGTTCCAGTCGTCAGAAAGTTCGCTGATGTGTTTCCGGAGGAGTTACCCGGAGTTCCTCCGGAGAGGCAGGTCGAGTTTAAGATCGACCTTGTGCCAGGTACGGCCCCTATCACCAAGGCGCCATACCGATTGGCACCTCCTGAGATGTAGGAGCTCTCATCTTAGTTGCAGGAGCTGCTAGGCAAGCAATTCATCTGTCCGAGCAGTTCTTCGTGGGGAGCACAGATTCTCTTCGTCAAGAAGAAGGATGGTTCACACCGGATGTCCATTGGTTACCGGGAGTTGAACAAATTGACGGTGAAGAACCGTTACCCACTCCCCCGGATTGACGACCTCTTTGATCAACCACAGGGAGCATCTTGGTTCTCCAAGATAGACTGGAGGTCCGGGTACCATCAGGTCAGGGTGCGGGAGGAGGACGTGAAGAAGACCGCGTTTCGGACTCGTTATGGACATTACGAGTTCGTGGTGATGCCGTTTTGGCTTACCAATGCACCGGCAATGTTTATGGACCTGATGAATCGAGTATGCAGACCGATGCTCGATCGCTTAGTCATTGTGTTTATAGATGACATCTTGGTGTATTCCAAGACCATAGAGCAGCATGAGGAGCATATGCACGAGCTACTCAGAGTTTTGAGGCGAGAACGGCTTTATGCCAAGTTCTCGAAGTGCGAGTTTTGGTTGCGAGAGGTTCAGTTCCTTGGACACCTCATTAACCATGAGGGGATTTTGGTCGATCCGTCCAAGATCGAGGCAGTGTTCTATGATGCATCCATCACAGGAGTGGGAGTGGTCCTCATGCAGAGAGGACGAGTGATAGCCTACGCGTCGCGGCAGTTGAAGCCGCATGAGACGAGATATCCCACACATGATTTGGAGTTGGGGGCGGTGGTATTCGCACTCAATATTTGGAGACATTATCTCTACGGTGTCCGATGTACCATATACACGGACCACAAGAGTTTGAGACATATCATGGATCAGCCGAACCTGAAAATGAGGCAGCACAGGTGGCTGGACGTAGTCAAGGATTATGACTACGAGATCCTTTACCATCCGGGTAAAGCGAACGTTGTGGCAGACGCCCTGAGCTGCAAGTTGGCTGGATCTTCTATTCCAGCGGCATGCATGAGGATATCAGTGGATTCTCCACTTGTGAGCTTGATCAGGGAAGCTCAAGCTAAGGGTGTACGACAGGAGAACTGGAAGCTGGAAAGAATTAGGGGCGAGATCACCAGATTCGTGCAGGATAGTTGGGGATTGCTGACCCGTTGTGGTCGGGTATGGGTTTCGATGTCTGGTGGTGTCAGACAGATTGTACTGGAGGAGGCTCATAAGTCTCGTTTCTCTATTCACCCGGGGGCCACCAAGATGTACCGGGATCTGAGTCTGAGTTACTGGTGGCCGTGCATGAAGCGAGAGATCGCTTGGTACGTCGAGAGGTGCTTGACCTGCAGGATGGTCAAGGCCGAGCACCAGAGGCCGCATGGCAAGCTGCATCCTATAGAGATTCCTATGTGGAAATGGGAGCAGATCACGATGGACTTCATCACAAAATTGCCGAGGACGACAAAGGGTTTCGACGCTATTTGGGTCATCGTGGATCGATTGACCAAGAGTGCCCATTTTCTGCCCATTCGGGAGAGCTCATCGGTCGAGAAGCTGGCTGATGTGTATATTCACGAGATCGTTGCTCGCCATGGAGTTCCGGTCTCTATCGTTTCAGACCGTGATGTTCGATTCACCTCCCGTTTTTGGCAGAAGTTCCACGAGGAACTGGACACGCGACTACATTTCAGTACAACTTATCATCCGCAGACGGATGACCAGAGCGACCGGACCATTCAGACCCTCGAGGATATGTTACGGGGCTGTGTTATTGACTTCGGTAGGAGCTGGGACTCATACCTACCCCTTGCAGAGTTCTCCTACAACAACAACTATCACTCCAGCATAGGTGCTCCGCCTTATGATATTTTGTATGGACAGAGATGTCGTACCCCTGTTTGTTGGGGCGAGGTTGGTTACAGGGTGATGGGTCGGATAGAGGTAGTCCTGCAGACTACCGAGATGATACAACAGAATAGGCAGCAGCTGCAGACTGCTCAGAGTCGGCAGAAGAGCTACGCCGACCGGCGCCAATCTGAGTTGGAGTTTCAGGTCAGTAACATGGTGCTACTGAAGGTCTCACCCTGGAAGGGTGTGATTTTCTTCAGGAAGAGGGGAAAGTTGGGTCCCCGATACATCGGGCCATTCAAGATTATTGTCAGGGTTGGCAAGGTGGCATATAGACTGGATCTCCCGGAGGAGCTTAGTCAGATTCATAGCACATTCCATGTTTCACAGTTGCGGAAGTGCGTATTGGATGAGGAGGCGATTGTATAATTGTATGATATTCAGGTCGACGAGCGCCTGGATTATGTAGAGAGACCAGTGGTTGTTTTGGAGAGGAAAGTGAAGGTCCTATGGAACAAGGAGATACCTTTGGTGAAGGTACAGTGGCAACATCGGAAGGGATCCGAGTGGACTTGGAAGCCAGAGGCAGAGATGCGGGAGCATTATCCGGAGTTGTTCCCCACAGCAGACTTCGAGGACGAAGTCTAGTTCAAGTGGACGAAGTCTAATTCGAGGATGAAGTGTACCTTAATTCCTCCCTCCAGCCTTCGTTACCACCTTCACATCCAGAAACAAACCCTAATCGAGCTAATCTTCTATTTTGAGTGTGTAAGGCTAAAAAGTGTGTCTTTGGTGCATTTCTTGAAGAGACTTGAAGATTGAGAAGCTTGGGACGAGAATGAGCTTGTAGATCCAGCATCTACATCGTTTTGGCATTCATTTTAAGGTAAAAAGTCATTACCTTGATCATGTTCTTGTTAGATCTCTCCATTTAAGAGTTTAGGGTCATTTCTAGCTTATTCTTGAGACATTTATGGTATTGAGCACGTTTTGAAGTGAGGAGTTCAGATCTGGACTCCTCTAGGCCCTCATGGACATAAAGTTCTCGACTTTATCGAGCTTTGACCCCTCGCCATGCCGCAGACCTCTTCCTAAGACTGGTTTTGGGTGTTTTAGCCTCTTGAAGCCTTGCATGCACGTAAAGTTGGAAACTTCACGTGGTAACTACACCCTAAGAGCCTAGATTTACAACTTGGAGCTTTGGTTTCGCTTAAAAGCGTTTGAATGAGAAAAGAGCCAAAGGAACTCGACTAGTTGCATAGCCAACTCGACGAGTTGGTTTTTTTCCGAACCTTTTGGACACTGCATGGACTCAACGAGTTGTTTGGTAACTCGACGATTTGACTCAGGTTTTCGTGGTTTTCTGAGTTCTGAAGGAACTCGACGAGTCTTTAAGCTGCACTCAACGAGTTGGGTCAACATGGATTGTTGACCTTGACCGTTGACTTTGAATTTGACCATGGTTGACGAAGTTTGACTTTAAGGGTATTTTGGTAATTTGGGTCTTGATGGAATTAGTCCTATGGTGGTTGTAGGTGTTTGAGTTTGGAGCTGTGATTCGGGAGCTTGATTCTTTCAGTTCAGTTGGACAATGTGAGGTGAGTTCTTCTTACTATATCAACAGGGTCTAAGGCACTAAGACCGACCCTTTTTGGATTATATCCTGGTTATAGGATGATGTTATGTTAGTGATCTGTTAGATCTGTATCCTGGTTATAGGATGATACTATGTTTAGTGATTTGTTAGATCGATATCCTGGTATATAGGATGATGCTATGCTTAGTGATCTGCTAGATTTGTATGATTATCTGTACATGCTAGCTAGCGTATGACATTATGTGTTATTATATGATTGGAGGTGGGTTGAGGCGGTCCTGCTTTGTGCTCTAGGACAACTTACCCAGGGCGGCCCGGATAGACTGCAGACCCATCAGGGCGTACTAGTCAGGCCGAAGGCCCGGAGAACGGTCCAGACAGGCTGAAGGCCCGATAGGGCGGACCAGACATGCTGAAGGTTCTGAGAGTGGGCCAGATAGACTGAAGGCCCGGTGAGGGCGGTCCAGTCATACTGTAGACTCTGTGAGTAGGCCAGATAGAATAAAGGCCCGGTGAGGGCGGTCCAGTCATACTGTAGACTCTATATGCATGTTGTTTGCTATGATATTGTTTTGATTGTATGACGTTGGTATTTTGGGGGAACTCACTAAGCTTCGGGCTTACAGTTGTTGATTTTGTTTCAGGTACTTCAGATGATCGCGGGAAAGCATACCTCCTCACGTTTTATGATTTTGATTTCTGGGATACTCTGATATGAAACTATTTTGAAAACATTTTGTAATAAATAATGGTTTTTGAATGCTTGAAAAAGTTTTAAATTGACTTGAATTTTATGGATGTTAAATTAGGCACCAAGCAGCCATAGACACTCCTTTTAGAAGCCCTTGGACGAAATCTATTGGGCCTCCCAACAGGATTTCGTCCATTCCATACCAAAGGAGTCCAGCAACCCAATTTTGCAACTATCAATGATTTGCAAAACAGCCCCTCCATTATTAATCTGTTCATTTAATCTCAAAATTAATATCAATTTAATTTTTGATTAATTACTAATTAATAATATGACTTCCAAATAATATATTAATCTTGTAATATATTAAAAAACTCATTTTGAGTACCAATTTATTATTTCAAATAATAAATCCTACTCTCTCTCCACTTGTCATCCTGTCAAGTTGGATGAGTGAAGCCAACCCAAAAGGACCATGCTACATATCAAATCAAGTACATACCACTTATAGTTATGAGCTTAGACACCTAATCCAACAGTGCCAGAGTTATACTGTTTGAAATTTCAGTCCTTAACCATTAGGTTCTCATCTCAAAGGGAAAGTCTTTGGTAACTCCCTACCCATACCCTAACCTGACCGCTACCACCCTGCAATTGAGCATGATCATAACTAAATTGAGCCTGATCATAACTTTAACTTAAGGGTTGTAGGTTTGCCCTATTATTTTTTTGAAAAGCGAATTCTATGCATACAATTATATTGCCGTATATTAAAATTATAAGATTAGCAATCATATAAAATACAAACTGTATTACGTAACAATGAAATAAAATGATATTTATATAAGCAGTCAAATAAAATGACATGTAAAATACAAATATAAGGATTTTTGAGATTGTTTATTCAAGCTTTTTATTAAATTATATCGGTTTGACATTGATACTAAACAAATTTTAGCATTTGGATAGCCAAAGATTATAAACATTTATTGGGTTACATAAGAAGTTTTTAATAAGTTGGTTTGTTCTATTTATTTAAAACTATTTATTATAATAGAAAACCTAATTAAATATGAAGGTTTACACAAGTTTATTAAAAAAATATGAATGTCTAAATATTTAAGAGTTTGAATTTATAAAGATAATGAAAAAAAATATTGAATTATTGAAATTAAAGTGTTTATTTTTTTTTTAAATTTAAACAACTAATTTAAATAAAAATAAACAAACGAAATAATTACACTTTAATTAATGAGTTTTCAAATTAAAAATAAAATTTAATTAAAAATAACTATAAAATCACATCTAATAAAATAAATAAGAATATGAAATGTGATAAAAAAAAAGATTGGAAAGCTAATTAGTTATTTATCATTATCTAACCTAATAATCCTTTTGATTATCAACGTCTTTGGGGTTTTTTTTCACAGTTTTTTCTTCATTCACAAAAAACAAGGGCTTGCATTAAATATGATAAGCCTTATAATAAGCAAAAGCAAATAAGTGTTTTAAATTTCCAATTCTCATGATGATGTGGTACTAAAAATTTTGGTAAAACTGTTAATCAGAATCTAGTAGGATTATACTGATTATTGGTTATTAATTTATTAATATTATTTTTCTATCATAAATGTTATTATAAATTCCAAAACACTCGTTAACTCTATAGTTTACTTTTACATAACCACTGTATATTACCCACCTTTATTTATGTCCAATTTAAAATTTGAATCTTTAAATAACCTTTTTTTTTCTCGTCCAGAGGAATTGTCATCGTTGCCAACTACGTCTGGGTTTCCTGGTACTCCTCCGCCGGAAAATTTGTCTTCGCCTTGTTTCCTCTATACTGAATGTTGGCGACATCGTAAGCTCTGGCAGCCTCTTCTGCAGTCTCGAAAGTCCCCAACCACTTCCGCTCTTTCGTCCCCGGAACCATTATCTCCGCCGCCCATTTCCTCGGCGGCCGGAGACGAACTCCTCTATAAACGTTCTTCATTTTCTTTCCTGTCTCTTCTCCACTACCGGCGGTAAACATCTGACACCCCAAACAAAGCTCTGGGATTCGCATTCCACATTCCCCACAGATTTCATGCTCCACCGGCAACGGCTGACTCTGAGAATTTCCGATTATATCGCTGCTCGGACTGGCGACGTTTCCGCCGAAAATGACATACTGGAGTGCTGAAACAATGGCGGAATTCTCGTCGTCGAAATTGATGGAGGAATTATCCATTTTTCATGACAAACGGGTAAAGTGGTGTCTTGGCGACGTTATATAATCGCGATTGCGGCGGATGAAGGTCGGAGCCCACGTGGTAATTTCGGTCAGCGCTGAGCGTAATAGTAGTGAGGTTTGATAACAATTAACAACGTAGAACATTCGTATTCTGTTTTTTTTTTAACTTTTGTTTTATAAATTATCACCCCTTCTTCTTTGAAGTTTTTATACTATCGGTTATTATAGAGTGTTAATTTTTAGATCTATTTTATTAGTAGTTGACTCAGTGGCAAATCTAGAACCAAAAACTACATGGGTCCTAATGTAAATGAATTGAAAAAAATATGAAAGAGTAAAAAGTTATGGTGGTGGTGGTGGTGGCGGCGGGTCGGGTCGGATCGGATTGTATGCCTTAAAATATTTAAACATCACTTCAATAGTTCTAATAAAGTTTTTACAAGTGAACCATATGAGGTCTTATATCTTGAAACATATTTATAATTTTGTCGTTATCGATATTTTTTAAAACATTTTTTCAATATACGATAGTAAACTATCACTTAAAAATTAATCACTCATTTTTTTTACGTATACAAGAAATCTAAGATTTTAAAGTTGTGAATTGATTATGGTCGATGGAGGGGATGAACGACAACAAATGGCGACCGGGCAAAGGCCTGGTCAGACAGTGATTGTCGAATGGAAGTCGGCAGGCTCAACAGTTTAAGGCTTGAAGCCGCATGGAACGAGAGTCATTGAATGACGTTTCTAATTTTTTTTTTAATTTTAGATGGATTGGGCTATATTTAAACATTAGGCTTTTTCTAAATGGTTATTAGGTATAAAAAATATGGGTTCATTGACATTCCTTTTCTTAAAAAAAATTGATATTCCTTTCTTAAAAAACTTATTTGGTAGTTCCTTTAAAAATAATAAGATAGTTCTCATTTATTTTATATAAATACCTCTATTATAATTTTTAAAAAAAGGTAGGTCCTAGGACCTACCTTCCCTTAAACTGTATACGCCCCTGGTTGAACTTTTCTTAAACATGAAGTACTTCTATTATCATTCATGTAAATTTGAAATTATTTCTATTTATTATTGTTTTTGTAAAATTACGTGTAAGACCCGTATACTATACGAGTTTATTAAAAAAGTTAAAAATCAATGTATAAATATTAATCATTTTTTAAAATAAAATTTCGAAATAAATAGATATATTCAACTAATGAACCAATATGATCAAAAGAATCATTAACAAGAAGATCATCTGGAATATCAATAATTGTATTACCATCATTTAAACCACCAACATTACTTCTCATATATCTAATAGATAGTTTGCAAATGTTGTTGTTTCTGCAATATCAGATTTTGAATACTTAACCTCATGTTTTTCATTAATCTTATGATTTCGTATTTTGACGAGAAGTAGGAAGAACTTAATGAAACATTCACAATGTCCTCTTTACTTCCATTAAAAACTCGTATATTATATGGGTTGATTTAAAAAAATATTAAAAAGTAAGGATTAAACATTAACGAATTTTAGAGCGATATATTTCAATAGGATTTAACTGAAACAAGGAATTATTGCTTGTTTTTGAAAAACAAAAAGAAATTGTTGGAGCGTTAACCATACTTTCCAATACCTTCAACCAAATCACTCTATTTGGTTAGTAGTTAGAAATTTATATCACCAAGTTAGTAGAATTCGTCAACGTTTAGATTAAAACTTAGAACCTCCAACCTAAAATGCAAAGTCTCCACTAACTGGGCTAGTCCCATATTGACAACCAAAACACGCTATTAATCATGAAATAATAAATTAGTAAGTACTTTTAATTAAAACAAATCGGTGAAGCATCAACCATAGTTTGTAATAACTTAAACTAATTCATTCTATTAATCATAAAATTGCAAGTGGTAATTTCACTGCCCATATGATATTCATATGATGAAAACTGTGCTTACATATTTACATCAATTATGAAATGATCTATTTCCATTACAAAATTCACATAAATATTCAACTTTTTTACCTTATAAATGAAATTAACACTTATTGTGAAAATAAAAAGTAAATAATCACGTATTGGTTATTATCATTTATAATGTAGAAAAATTGAATATTTGTGTGAATTTAGTAATAGAAATAGATCATTTCATAACCGATGTAAATATGTAAACACGTATTGTGAAAATAAAAATTAAATGATCACATATCAATTATGAAATGATCTATTTCCATTACCAATATTATGAACCTAAGTTATAATATTTTAAGTGGTTTGCAACCATTGTACAATCATTAAAAAGTAAGGCAACATGTTGAGATTAAAACAGTTCTACAAACTTGTTTATAGGATCCTTCACACTTGAATAAACAGTCAAAAGGCTCGATCATTCATTTATTTGGCTGCGAAATTAATATAAATAATGTAGTCAACATTAATTATGTCTTATTTGGTAAAAGATCTACAGACAAAATAATTGTTTAGTATGTAACATTAGTAAACAAAAATGATATACATATGAATTTACACATATCATCGAGAGTACAACAATAATCATTGTGCGAATTTTTTTCATCTTATTTTTTCTAAGACTCTTTGTCAAAGAAACAAAATTTCAATTTTAACGAAAATTAATAATTGTTTTCTAAAATATAAACCTTAAAATAGTGATCTTATAAATACGAATTATAAACCAAAAAATACATCAAAATAAATTTTTTCTAATTTTGTTCAATAAATAGTTTCTTAACATGTAATATTAAAAAACACAAATGTATATAAATATGAATTTACATATATCATCGAGAATACAACAATAATCATTGTGTGAATTTTTTTATCTTATTTTTTCTAAGATTGTTTGCATTTATTATCACATTCAATGTATTTAATACATTACATATACTTTTCCTAAGATTATTTGCATTTATTATCACGATGTATTTAATACATTACATATATAAATATTAGTATTATGTACCATATTAATTTAATTTAATTTAGAAAAAAAAAAAGACAAAATGACATGTAGATTTAAATTTATTCAAAAAAACCATAAAATTACATTTAACAAATTTAATGAGATGATGACATTTTGTAACATCCGGTTTACCAGGTATATTGTTTTGAGTATTTAATTCAAGGATTTTGGAGGGACTCGACGAGTTGGTGCCTCAACTCGTCGAGTAGGGTCGTGACTTGGCGACGTGGTTAAAGAATGGACTCGACGAGTCGGAGAGATGACGCGCCGAGTCAGCGCTGTTGGCAGAAACCCTAATTCTCCCGGGCCTAGGCCTATTTAAAGGCACTTATAGCCTCCTTGACCCCCCCCCCCCCCCCGACATTAGTATCATTCGTCACTTGAGAGAAACCCTAGAGTCATTGGTGAGCAAGAGAGGGAAAGGGACTCATTGGAGGTCATTCCTTGGGGAGAAGATCAAGGGTGTTACAAGGATCAAGAAGAGAGCTTGTGGATCTATTTCATCCCCATCTTCAGCTTCAGATCAAGGTATGAAGCCCTTACCTTTCCTGTTTTATTGAATAGATCCTTTGAGTATGAGAAATTAGGGCTCATATCACTTTTGGTGGGGTTTTGGGTGCATCAAACCCCCCTCTTCTGAGTATGCCATAGATCTGGATCTTGTATGATCCAGAGAGTCAGAAAGTAGGAAGCCATTGTTGTGCAAACATGAGGTTTTGAAGTTAGGAAGCTTTAATGAAGTCTAAATGGCATATAGAGCAAAATATGATATGCATGGATATCAAGGTCGGACCTTTATGTGACTTTTAGGTATTAGGAGGTCAGATCTATGAGTTAGAGTTACAGATCTGACCTCAGGTGGTTGAATGAGAAATCCGATGGAGCCAACTCGCCGAGTACATGGGATGAATCGATGAGTCGTAGCGGGTGTGACCTAGTAGCCTGGACCCAGTGTTAACTCATCGAGTTGGGAGTCAACTCAGTGAGCTGAGTGAACCCTAGGATGAACGTGGAGAATACGAGTGGACTCGGTGAGTCACAGGTGTGCACTCGGCGAGTCAGGTCAACCTTGACTGTTGACTCAGTCTGGTTTTCTGTTGACTTCCTGGGTGGGTCAATAAGAGGCAGGAACGGCCAAGGAGGGGTAAAATAGGCTTTTACCCATCCCGAGGGTAAGATAGGGGAAAAGAGGACTTAAGGAGTAAATGAGTAATAAAGTGGATAATGATTGAAATGCTTGTCTTATGTGTTAGGCGGAGGCTAGTCCAAGATTTCCGAGTGCTTGTCGGTTACCTGCTAGTCGAGGTGAGTCTTCTCACTATACTTTACCTAGAGTGGTAATTATGTGTGACCAAAGGGTCTTATGTGCTTGCTTGAGTTATGCATGATTGTGTGATATGTATTGTATGCTATATTATTTGTTGCTTTGACCGGACCGGAGGGTCCAACGAACTATGAGGCTAGAGGGTTCTCAATGAGACCGGACCAGAGGGTCCAACGAGCTAGACCGGACCAGAGGGTCCAACGAGCTACGGGACTGGAGGGTCCCGCTGAGACACATAGACCGGAGGGTCTTACAGAGTATAGCCTCGAGTGGCGAATTGTTGTATGTGGTATTTTGGGGAACTCACTAAGCTTCGTGCTTACCGTGTTATGTGTATTGTGTCTCAGGTTTCTCAGGATCGCGGAACGGCACCAGATTGATTGTACACACCAGAGGAAGAGTTATGTTTTGAGGATCCTGGATTTTAACCGAGCAATTATGAAGTTTTGAGTTGTAAACTTAATAAAAGAGATTTTTGTGAAAGACATTATGAGAATGATGTGATTTAAAATGATAAATTTGTTTTGAAAATTTACGGTGTTACACATTTGTTAAAAATGATCTTTATTTATTAGGGTAGATAATGTTGAAATGAGTAACTTCACAGTCGGCACAACCACAATATTGTTGAGATGGTAAGCCAAATATCTTAACGGGTGCTCGCTTGCACGACATGATTTTGTGCGACCCACAACGTCCAATGGCGATTTCTCTCCTCCTCTCACCGGCTAATGACTAGTTTTTCTATTTTTTTTATTTTTTATTCTATTCAAAAATCTATTAAGCCTACTATTTTATACCACATCAACATTTCTATTATTTCTCTCAATTTCACTTAAAATATCTTCTTTATCTTCATTTTCGGAAACTTTAATTGGTGAGGTAAGTGGCGATGTGCGTTGCTAAGCTAGAGAGAATGATTTTTTTTTTGCAATGAAGAAGTTGGAAGTGCATGTCGAAAGAAAGACCGTCAAAACTGTCTACTAACTTCTTATGTTAGGAAGCTTATATTAAGTTCATTGGGGATGAGGAATTTGGCCTCCTGCATACCATGGTCAATACACATAGGGTGATTATGACTATCTGATATTTATACTTGAAGCATTAGCTTTATAGACCATTGTTTCACAATATGTACGAGTGTTTTACAATATTTACAACGATTTGGTGGAACATATATACAGAGTTGAAGAGTTGAGCACACTGATCTCAACATGAAACCTATAGATAATTTGGAAGATGAATTTTTGGACGAAGATTACATGTAACAATAATAACATGTTTTGTTTCAGTTTTTTTTGGTTATGTATTTCATATTTCAATTGATGAAATTTTTAGTTCTTATCAATATTAAATTGTTTTAAAATAAAAAGATGTAGCAAGGCAAACTATTACCATTGTATGGTAAAGAAGTAGGACGGCATGGTAAATATGAGATGGTGGTGGCAGTGATAGCAAAATGTAAATGACACCATTTCTTATTGTTATAAGTCACTAAAAGTTAAAAGTTATAACAGTCAAATTTGATATTATTTTTAGGAAAATGCTTAGTTTTTAAATGATCATTATTAAGTCATAATCATGATGGTTTTTTTATTCACCTTTTCTTCTAACAATAAGTTAATTATGATTGTTTTTATTTATTCTATTTTTTCTTCTAACAATAAGTTAATTATGTACCGTGAAACCATTTTCATACATTTATAAGAGTGCATGAAGTCATGAGGGAACAAAAGAAAGATGGGGAAGTACCACCGGTACTCTGTGAACAAGATTTTTTGGATTATGGTACCTTAAAAGATGTGGGTTTAATGGGTTAGTCAATCCGTTGCTCCTATACTTTTGTCTCTGCTTGTGACGTCCCCAATTTCATGACCAGAAAGACCAATTTATTTATGTTTATTTTGAAATCAGAGTATCCTTAAAAGAATAATATTGCGGAATTTGTTTCCAAAAACATGAAAATGATATTATCAAAACATTTCCAAAGAAACGTATTTTATTTATATTAAAAACCTTGGGATGTCATTGTCGATACAGTTATAAGCATAAACGAAACAATACATGCCTTACATTAGTTTATCTAAACCACTAGCCTATAGGAATCCATAAATCTCTCATAATATTATCACACCAATGTTCTTGTTCCACTACCTGTAATATAAGAAAATGAGTGGGTCAGGCTTGGGGGCCTAGTGAGCACATAAGGTTTTCAACCCATAATAATTAAATCTTTATTTATTATTATCAAATCATCAAATCGATTACCCCTTCCGGCTATCCTCACTCTTTGTCCCTAACATCTAATTTCAAGGGACCTATCCTAAGGATCATCTTTGGGATAGACAATAATGCTTAAGGGAGTCGAAATCAACATATGTCAGTAAGGCAACCAGGGGGAGATGGAGTACATATGGTGAACACTAAGTTCAAAAACACCTACACGTTGCGAGTCTGCTACCGTTCCACTGGACTGTCTAGAATAGTTTGTGGTCGTTATCTATACTCCGCTAGACAACTAGATCATTTTTAATGTCAAGGCATCTAATCATCTATATCATCTCTCATCTCTCATCATCTATATCACTTTTCATCTCTCATAATCTATTTCATCTTATATCTACCCCTCTTTACCCAACATATTTATAAGTAATAAAATACATATACAATTTAAAATCGAGTAAAACATGTATAATTCGTTCATCTAGCATAGATATCAGGAACACAGATAATAGAAACATATAGCATGTCATTATCTTAAATATTTTATATCTACGTGTAAGATGAAAGTAACTATGCACTCACTTGATAAAGTGAAGGACTCGAAATTCGGACAGAGCTTCGCTTCTAACTACTGAACTTTGCTTTGACGTGACCTAGTATTATTAACACTAAGTCTAAGTCTACAATTCTACGACTGAAAATAGTCTAGACATATCAATCATTCAAATGAATACTGATAGTTCTATAAGGATTAGCCGGGCATGACAGTTGGGAGGCAGGACCATTTCGACATATAGTCTTTCTAAAATCCAACAACCAAGCCAACGTGACCATTATAGGCACCTCTCCCGTAAGTAGATTAATCAGTATAACGACTTGGAATCACTGATAAAACTTATTTATAGATTCATAATAGCGATTTATGACTATAAATATAAGTTACACTGAAAATGCTAGAGTGTAGCTTAACTTACCGAGGTTTTAGAGAAAACCGGGAAATTTACACTGGCAGAATTCCAAGCTGATAGCTACTAGATGTTGGGATCCTTGGAACTTGTAAAGTTGTCAGTATATTCTAACTACTAAGGAAATATTCGGACCAAAGGATGTGAAATCGTGAGAGAGAGAGAGAGAGAGAGAGATTTGGAAGTGTGAGCAATGGTTGAACACAAATAAGCTATTTATAGGTTGGTCATCGACCAAGCTTGTTGTGCAAGGGCCATGCACGTCTCTTACAGGGCCGACTTTCTACAAGCTTGATTACATGTGGCGGCTTTCTATAGGGGCGATGTGGCTAGCTTTGGGCATAACCTATGCGCGCTGCACACGCATTCACATCGATTTTTCATAAATTCGTACGAGCTCCGTTTTCGACGTTCTTTATATCCACGGAAAGCTCTCGACCCGATCTACAACTTTCCTTTAGACTCTGTTGGCAAATTTTGATTTTATTTTTAAAGTTATATTTTTAACAGGCTTAGATTGTTAAATTCCGTTAAAAATTCATAACTATCTCATCTGACGTCTAAATTTCGACTGTCTTTATATCGATGGAATACTAACAACGAGATCTTCAACTCTCATTTAGATTGTTTTGGCTAACAATCTACTGATCTAAAATTCGATACCAGTGTGCATACTGTTGCACCATATTTTACAAAATATCATAACTTCCTCTATTGAATTTAGATTTAGACGGTACCTATACGCATGAATTCGCTTTTATGATATCTACGAATTTTGTTTAGATTATTAATGCTAATAATCGTCCTAACTCTGATTTTCTGTTTACGATATGGTAGCCATGCATGTTTGAACGTGAAACTTCAACGAGTCATAAATCATCCGTTATAAGTCCGTTTTGAGCGCTCCTTGTACCTCCGGAAACCTTATTAGGACTACTTCGTCTCAGTCATAGGATATTCGTCCTAATTTTCAAATCTCTTTTGACGCGAATTCTATCCCTATTTTATTACGTAGCTAAAAATACACAATACACACACACACACACACACACACACATATATATATATATATATATATATATATATATATATATATATATAACCCTTATTTTATTAACCTCAAAAGATTACAAGTATTGACCCTAACCACTTCATCATCTTTATTAATGTATAGTGGGAAACGCGGGCGTTACAATTCTCTGTCCCTTAGAATGATTCCGTCTCGGAATCATCAAATAGATGAGGATACCGACTCTTCAGGTCTTCCTCTGTCTCTCAGGTGAGATTCGGCTCATTCGAATGTTTCCATCGTACTAGCACGAATTTGACTATCTTCCGCCATAACTTCTTTGTCTTATGGTCGGCAATCTCCTCAGGCTCTTCAATCAACCTCTTACTCTCATCAATCTTTAACTCCGAGAGTGGAATTATATCGGAAAACTTCTCCCGACAACTTCCTCAAATAACACACATGGAAGGTTTTATGAATTCCATCAAGCTCTGTTCGAAATAACAACTTGTAAGCTTGATTTCTAACTCTTTGAATCACTTTAAATTGTCCGATAAACCTTGGACTTAGCTTCCCTCTCTTACCGAATCCTATAATTCCCTTCCATGGCGAGACTTTAAGCAACACTAAGTCTCCAACTTCGAATGTCATTGGTCGTCGCTTCTTATCAGTATAGCTCTTCTGACGATCTTGAGCTGCTAACATCCTATCTCTGGTCCCATAAACTACTTTTATCCGACTTCAAGCCAACAAGACGACGTACGAAGCTTCTATCCGTACAAGGATTTTTAAGGTGCCATCTTAATGCTTGAATGGTAACTATTGTTATACGAAAACTCTACTAGGGGTAGATGTTCATCCCAAATACCATGAATTTCTAGGGTACATGCTCTTAGCATATATTCTAGTGTTTTAATCATCCTTTCACTCTGACCATCCGTCTATGGATCGTAAGTTCTACTCAAACACAACTTCGTACACATTTCTTCTTGTAGGCTTTTCCAAAATATAGAAGTGAAACGAATGTCACAATCCGACATAATTGTTAAAGAAACACCGTGAAGTCTTACTATCTCCTTCACATAGACATCTACAAGCTTATCCATAGGCCATTTCTCATTGGCTGCTATGAAATGTGCACTCTTTGTCAATCGATGTATGATTACCCAAATCATATCGTGATCTTTCTTCGTCCTAAGCAACTTAGTCACAAAATCCATGGTGACGTCTTCCCATTTACCCATGGGAACTGGTAAAGGCTCCAAATTCCCATAAGGTTTCTGGTGTTACGCTTTAACTCTTATGCAAGTCATACAGTCAACCACATACTTTGCAACATTGCGCTTCATCGTCAGCCACCAATAGTAAAGTTTCATATCCCTATACATCTTGGTACTGCCAGGATGAATCGAGTACATGGTCTTGTGGACTTATTCCATGAGAAAATCTATCATTCCTCCTACCTTAGGTACCTAAGTCTTGTTTTGGAATACCTTCAATCCCTGACTGTTCGTACCGAATTCCAACGTTTTGCCTAAACGTTCCTCCTTTCGGTTATCTCCTTACAAAGCTTCCTCCTGATCTTTCCTGTTGCTTTCTACAATTGTTTAGCTAGTATCTATTCTTAGTGCTCTTGGCTTCTTCCTTTCCAAATTTACCTTCCTACTCAAAGCATCTGCTACGACATTCACTTTACTAGGGTGGTAACGTATCTCACAATCATAGTCCTTGAGTAACTCCAACCAATGTCGCTGTCTCATATTCAATTCCTTTTGATCAAAGAGATACTAGAGACTCTTATGATCAGTGTAATGCTTACACTTGATGCCATAAAGATAATTCCTCCATACCTTAATGCAAATATTATCGATTCTAACTCTAGATCATGAGTGGGGTAGTTCTTCTCATGTTCCTTCAGTTGTCGAGATGCATATGCAATTACTTTATCTCTCTGGGCTAGAACACAACCTAACCTAACTCCAGATGCATCATTATAAACTACAAAGTCTTTAATATCGACAGGTAAAGAAAGAATCGAAGCTTCACACAAATTCTTCTTTAGCTTCTCGAAAGCTTCTTCTTGCTTCTCGCTCCACGTATGTGTAGCACCTTTATGGTTCAAAGCTGTTAAGGGAGCAGCTATCGAAGAAAAGCCTTGGATAAACTTTCTGTAATATCCAACTAATCCTAGAAAGCTACGAATCTCAGTGGGAATTTTTGGTCATTCCCGCTTTATTAAACCTTCGATCTTTGTTGGGTCAACCATTATTCCTTATCGGTTAACCACATTACCCAAGAATTGGACTTCCAGAATCTAAAAATCACACTTGGAGAAGTTTGCGTACAACTTCTCTTTCTTCAGAACTTTTAACACTTCTCTTAAGTGTTTTCCATGCTCCTACTAGCTCTTCGAATATATGAGAATATTATCAATGAAAACTATTACAGATTTATCGAGGAAAGGTTTACAAACCCTATTCATCAAATCCATAAATGTTGTTGGAGCATTAGTCAGTCCAAATGACATAACCAAAAACTCATAGTGTCGATATCTCGTTCTGAAAGCGGTCTTCTCTATATCATGCTCTCTCACCTTTAGCTGATGATATCCTGACCTCAGACCAATCTTCGAGAAATAGTTCGCACCCTGCAGTCGATCGAACAGGTCATTTATCCTACGCAAAGGGTACTTATTCTTTACCGTCGCCTTATTCAGCTATCTGTAGTCAATGCACATCCTCGTGCTTCCGTCTTTCTTCTTTACAAATAACACTAGAGCTCTCAAGGGTGATGAACTAGGTCTAATGAAACCTTTGTCCAACAACTCCTGAAGCTGCATCATAAGCTCCTTCATCTCCGTTGGTGCTAGTCGGTAAGGTGCTTTGGCTATTGGTGTGGTTCCTGGAAACAAGTCTATCCTAAATTCTATTTGTCTATAAGGGGGAAATCCAGGAAGATTTTCAGGAAAGTCTTCCGGAAAGTCACACACAACCGGTATCCTCTGCATCTCCTTCTTCTCTTTATTCACATCGATTACGAATGCTAGATATGATGTACATCCCTTGGACAAACATTTTATAGCTTTCATCAGGGAGATGATTCCAGAATTTACTCTACATTTGTTCCCGTACACCATAAATGGTTTTCTTCCAGACGGTTTGATCACTACTATCTTCTTTCTACACTTGATGTCAGTGCCGTTCGTACTAATCCAATCCATGCCAAACACTATGTTTAAGCTGTTTAACTCAATGGGCAACAATTCCTCACGGAATATATTCCCATTCAAGTCGATGAAGATATTCCTAATGCATTCACTAACAGGTACGAATTTGCCACTAGCTACCTCTACTATTAGATCACTATCTAGTCTACATACAGGAAATGGTAGTTTTCTACCAAATTTATGCGAAATAAAGGAGTAGTTAGCTACATAATCAAATAAAATGTTAGTAGAAAATCCATTTATGATAAAAGTACCTGAAGCGACATCTGATTCCTCCCTTGCTGCATACAGTGTCGTCTGGAATGCTCTTGCCTTAGGCCTTGGTGGCACATTAGGGTTTGCAACCTCCTTCCTCTTTGGGTAGTATTTTACAATATGCCCCTCTTCATTACATCCGCAACCCACCTTCTTGTTGGTTGTACATTTGTTGGCATAATGACCCATCCTCCCACAATTGAAATAGGTTAACTCTTCGCCACACTTCCCAGAGTGCTTCTTCTTAAACTTCTCACACCATTTTTCTTCCCCTCCACATCCTCCAAACTTCTTGGAACCAGACTTTGAGAATCTACTCTTCTTGTTGGATCTCAATGATCCCTCAAACTTCCTCTTTTCACTTACCTCGGCTCTCTCCAGACCCTTTTCCCTAATATCGGTTTCCATGTTTTCTGGCCAGATGGCCTCTTTCAGAGTCCTTGCTATCTTTACCATTGGACCATCGTTCGCTGGCAGTCCATTAGAAAATTTGTCAAACTTAGCGATCTTGGTAGGGACCAAATGAGGTATTAGCTTCATCTTCTAAGTGAAAGTGGCAGCATACTCACTAACACTCATCTTTCCCTTCTTCAGATTCTGGAAACCGTTGTTGATTTCTATAAGATATCTTTCAGAGCAATACTCTCTCTTCAATTGTACAAGGAAATCCTCCCATGACATCCTTTTTGCTTTAACCCTTGGCATCGAGTCTTCCAACAAATTCCACCAACTCAACACTCCTGTTTTCAAATGTCGAACCACGTAGATCGTCTTCTGCCTCTTACCACATTTATAACTGTCGAACACCGTCTCCATCTCGTTGATCCAGTTCATGAATTTTACAGGTCTTGGGTTATCAGTTAGGCTGGGTGGTTTGGCTGCCATGAAGTCCTTATACTTGCAACCATTTCCATCATTCCCCTCCTCAGGGTCATTCCTTTTGACCACTCGGGGTTCCACACGACTGATAGTCCTACTGTAGTTCCCTTCTTCAGATTTTTCCTCTTCCAACACTCTTTGCACAACATGTGCAGTAGGTTCTCTCCTATTATTCCAAAGTAGACGC
This sequence comes from Lactuca virosa, assembly GCF_052849685.1. Taxonomy (NCBI): domain Eukaryota; kingdom Viridiplantae; phylum Streptophyta; class Magnoliopsida; order Asterales; family Asteraceae; genus Lactuca; species Lactuca virosa. Next base: position 474,287,087 of record NC_136429.1, on the reverse strand, counting down.
CTTGTCTCCACCATCTGACGGTCTAACATCATTTGCATCATTGCCCGAACTCCGGCCATTGTGATTGGCTGGACTGCAACTGCTACTTCTGGTACACGCTCAATCACCTGTGGCTCAGGCTGCTAGTCATCGTTGACATTTCCTAATCCACTACGAGTTCTAACCATGATGTTCTATACACCAAAACAGACGTTTAGTGCATAGTGATGAGAATATAGATAGAGAAAGATTCTATAGATGATAGACGTATAATCCTCCTTATCACTCTGAAACATTATATGGTAGTTCTAATATCGTACTTATAAGTTTAGAAACCTAAACACACAGATTTCCAGATCCAGTCTGCAATAGACCTTAGATCCGAACATCTTAAAGCATATAAGGTCATCATATAAATCAATTAGCATATAAAAGCAGTTATAGGTATCTTTCTTAGAATAATTTAGTGCTAGTGTCTATTCACGCATACTTCCTAAATATACCAGACACTCATCTCACGATCATCTCTTAGCATTCTAAGTTTAACTCTAGAAATCCTATAATATTGCTAGTTCGCTTAAAATAATGCTCTGATTCCAACCGTGACATCCCCAATTTCATGGCTAGAAAGAGCGATTTATTGTTGGATTAGGTGTTTAGGCCCATAACTATAATTGGTATAAACTTGAATTAATAGCAGAACAGTCCTTTTAGGTTGCACTTAAACCTAGCAATTGGACAAGATGATTTTTGGAGAGAGAGGTTAATTTATTATTTGATAAATAAATTGGAATAATTGATTTATTAATATACATTGAAAATAATATATTAATTAGAAATCATATTATTTAATTAATAATTAATCAGAAATTAATTAGGATTAATTGAACTAATTAAAAGTGCAGGGGCTGTTTGGCAATTTATTGATAGTTGAAGGAAAGGCTCTAGAACCTCCCTGTAAGAGGTTGGAGGAAAAATTCTAGGAAGGGCCTAGAATTTCGTCCAAGGGCTCTTGGGTGGGGGCTCATGGGTTGCTTGGTCACCAAGCTAAGGGATTACAGTTTCCTCTTTAAACCCTGACTTTGGCTCTAAGCTACCTCACCTATATAAAGGGCCTCAACCCTCTCAATTTTGGCCACTCATCCTTAATCCAAGAGAAAGACGAAATTCCCCTCTCTCCTCTCTCCTTAACATCCTTCTTGCTAGCTTGGGTGTGAACCACTAGAGGCACGAAAATTGTGGTGCTTCCAAAGGATCAAAAGATATGTTTTCTTTCTTTGTTTCTAGATTTCGAAAATGCCTAGGTATCCTTAGGGTTCTTATTTGATGTTCAAAGTTGTATGTTCAATTAGAGAAAACATATATCAATATTAGGTTTTCATGCACACTTAGGATTTTATTTGTTTTGCATAAAACCCATCAGTGGTATCAGAGCCTTGGCTTGTTTTCTATTGAATTGATTACAATAGTTGAATTGATCAATTAGGGTTTATGGCAACTAAACCCTCTTGGACAAGGGTTTCGAAATTAGGGTTTCTTAAGCCATAAGTTTCGAATTTTTGGTAAGGGTTGAAACCCTTACCTTGCCCTACAAGTTTCGATTTTGGAGAGGGGTTTCTTACCCCTCAATATATCGAAAATATGGTAAGGATTGAAATCCTTACCTTCCTCCCCAAGTCACTAATTTCAAAAATTGATATGTATAATTAGGATTTTCTTATTTTTGGTAATTATCAGTCTATCTAGATAAATACGATAATTATAAAATTGGATTATCCCTACCCATTTTTTCGAGATTTAGGGGGGGGGGTGATTAGGATTAAATTATTTTGATTAATTTAATTGGATAATCCTTAATTGATTTAATAAAATTAATTAAAGGTTTAATTAATAGATAATTATTAAATCATTTGGTTTAAATTTAAATTTAAATTTAAATTTTTTAATTTTCAAATTTAATATTTAAACCTAGTATTTTTGAAAAAGTTTTAAAATACACCTTATACGATATGAAAAAATAAAAGTTTAATAATTACTATATGTATAAGATTATGTCTGTCAAACAGCTAGTACGCCTCATTCACGAAGCCATACTATAAAGGGAGTTTAAGGAAGCGGCCTATAAAATAATCGTCATTAGGTATCCACTTTTACCCACCGCTCTCTTGTATGATGGAGGGTCATTAGCCGAACGGGTTTGATAGGAAAAAATTAATTCTCATTAGTAAGTATAATGAATTAAAAGTAACTAAACTTAAAAAAAAAAATTCTCAATCATTGTTACTTTAGAAGAAATGTGAATTTATATGCTAACACATGAAATTGCACATTGCACTTTATAAGTCGTTAGTGGAGTGCGTGTGGTTAACCGACACACTAATAGGGACAAATAAAGAGTGGCAATGGGTGTCTCGAAAATTATCATTGATTAATGGAGCACATCTGGCTAACTAACACATTAAAATGAGATGATAAATGACATTGAAAGTACCAAACTAATTTGCATGGTTATTCACATCTTGTGTGTGATCCTCGGTATTCCAGTCACAAATGAAAGAGCATAATAGAGATTAAACATGCCATTGAAGAATTTCAATGAATCTCAAAGGATCTAGGAGTTTCATCAAAACGTAATTCGTTCAAATTTCGTTTTCTTGTGGCGAAATTGGTAAATCGGCATTGACATACCTTTATATTCTTTACAATTAGATTATGACATCACTTTTCTAAGTTGTGAATTATCTAGTTGGATCCTAGCCTTAGTATTTCATTTTAGGTGTTATATTAAGGATTATTCTTATCTAACTCAAACTATCTTTCTTCTCTTTCATATGTCTACTCCAACTGATGCTTCTGGTTTCCTCCTCCAACAACAAAAGCAACTTTTCCTTGTTGAACGTCTGCTCTAAGATGCAATTAGATGGCGCCAACTACAATGACTGGATGTGCAACATAAAGATGACCCTTCATTTTGAGGACAAAGAGTATGTCCTTGAGAGACTATTGGATGAGATCGACGAAGAAAATGATACTCCTGAAGAAATGGTCGCCTACAAGAAACACTACAATGATGCAACCAAAGTTGCTTGCATCGTCGTGGCCACAATCACTCCTAAGTTGTAGAGACACTATGAGGATTACTGGACGTACGAGATGAACAAGGATCTTATGGAAATGTACCATAAGCGAGCTCGTCAAGAAAATTACGAGGTGGTAAAGTCCCTCATAACAAGCAATATGAAAGATGTAGAGTTTGTGAGTAGTCACATGCAGAGGATGCAACGATACGTAGATCATTTAATCAAGCTCAATGTGAACTTTGATGAACAATTAGATATTGATATGGTCTTTCACTCTCTACCCAGTTGTTATGATCAGTTCATTTTAACTTATCATTTGAACAATAATGAGACGACTTTGTCTCAACTTCAGAACCTCCTGCGCACAACTGAAGCGGGAATAAAGGGAAAGGGTGTTGCCTCCACTCCTGCTACTACTCCAGTTCTGGCCATGGGTCAATGGAAAGGGAAAAAGTGGAAAGGTCCTCCTAAGCAAAACTGGAATGGGAAATCACAAACTGGGTCATCAAGCAATGGACCATAGGGAAAATCCAGTTTTGATGCTCCCCTGTCTTTGATCCTAAAGAGGCCACTTGCTTCTACTGTAACGACAAAGGGCATTGGAAACGAAGCTGCCCAAAGTACTTTCAAGATAACAAAGATGGCAAGGTGAAGCCAACTTTGGCAGGTATATACACTATCTTATCTAATAACTCATCATATTCTCATTCTTCGGTCGTTGATAAAGGATGTGGATTTTACATTTGTTCTGATTTGCAGGGGCTAAAAAGAAGTGAGGATGTGGACTTTGGAATGATGAACTTAATCATGGGGAATAGGCGATCCTCACCTGTCACCACGATTGGAGTTTATGGCTTAGTGCTTAGTAGTGTGTTAGGATTAGATTTAATAAATTATTGCTCCTCGCTAGAAATGACATAAAACCTTATTTCTTTTCATGCATTGTTTAAACAAGGTTTTACATATTCTTTTAATGATAAGAATGGTTCTATTTATGCTTTTAAAAATGGTGTTTTTTTATTTTGAAGCTTTACCTTGTGATGGTGCGTATGAAATTGTGATGATTGTATACAATTTAGGTAATAGTGTTTTTCAAATTTATTCGTCTAATGGTTTATAAAAACCATGCTTATGGAATTGTCATCTTGGACACGTTAACAAGAAACGCATCGCCCAACTCCAAAAGGATGGAGTGTTGGAATCATTTGACTTAAGGTCAGATGATACATGCGAATCTTGTCTATTGGGTAAGATGATAAAATCACCTTTCACTGGATCTTGTGAAAGAGGTGAAGGTTTGTTGGACCTCATACATACAGATGTGTGTGAGCCCTTCAGATCCAGCACAAGGGATGCAAATCGATTCTATGTGACTTTTACAGATGATTATAGAAGATATGGCTATATCTACTTAATCAAGCATAAGTCAGAAACCTTTGAAAAGTTCAAAGAGTTTAAGCAAGAAGTTGAGAATCAATTGGGCAGGAAGATAAAGATTCTTAGATCCTATAGAGGCGTACAGTATCTTAGTATCAAGTTCCACGAATACCTCAAGGAATGTGGAATAGTTTCACAATTGAATCCTCCTAGAACACCACAACTTAATGGTGTGGCTGGGAGGCATAATCGGACCTTGTTGGACATGGTTCGTTCCCTGATGAGTCGAGCATCACTTCCAATTTCATTTTGGGGGTATGCCTTAGAGACTGCAGCCCATATTCTTAATCTTGTCCCAACAAAGAAGGTTGCCAAAACACCTCACGAGATGTGGACAGGGAAGGTTCCCTCGTTAGCACATATCAAGGTTTGGGATTGTGAAGCTTTCATTTGATGAGGGACTCACGACAAACTTTGAACCTCGAATTGATAGATGTATTTTCATCGGCTACCCACAAAAGTACTTTGGATATTTGTTCTACAGACCTAGTGATAACGTGGTTTTGTAGCACGAAGGGGAGTCTTTCACGAGAGAGAACTCATAGGCAAAGAGGACAGTAGGAGTACCATTGATCTTGAAGAAATTTAGTAGTCAAACAATGAAGGAACCTCTAAAGATGCTATGGTTCAACATGAGGAAAAAAATCCAGTTGAACCGGTTAACGAATCATTACCTGTTAGGTGTTCCACTAGAATTAGAATGAAACCTGAGTTATATGGTTTCCATATCACTACATTGTTGGAGAAGGTGTCTAAGCCCATAACTATAATTGGTATATACTTCAGCCGATAGTAGCATGGTCCATTTGGGTTGCATTCATCAAAACAATATGTTAGGAAGGATATTTGAGTAAGAGGTTAATTTAATTAGTATTGGTCAAGAATTAATTTAAGAATTAATTTAGTGATCAAAAGAGACTAATTAAAATGATACATATGAATTGGGCTAAAGATCCATGGTTTGATTTGTGATGGGCTTATGGATTAATTCATGAAGTATTTATCCAAATCAAATGGATGGGTCATGGGCTAATGTTTATGGATTAGGGTTACACATGACCCTTGATATTCTATATATATATATATATATATATATATATATATATATATATATATATATATATATATATATATATATCTATAAGCTTGAAATCGGTTACACCTTGCACTCCAAGAAGTAGAATCTGATTTTAGAGTCTCCATAACCTCTCTATATTCCTCCTAATTGTTCTTTGTGTTTTGTGATTCCATTTGAGGCATCACACTATTGGTGCTAAGCTTTCTTGAGGCCAAGTTATTCAAGCTACTGCACAAGGTAATACTCTAACTAGTTTTATGATTCAAATATCACCTTGCATGCAAGTTTAGGCTTCATGCTTTGGAAAATGTTTATTGCATGTATAATTAGAGAAAACTTAGATCCAAAGCATTAGGGTTGTATGTGCACCATAGAAATGTTAAAGTAGATAAAACCCAACAATGGTATCAGAGCCTGGTTGTTTTCTATTCTATTGATGCAACTGTGTAATTTTCAAAGCCGAAAAAAACTGCAAAACTGGATTTTTCCAGGCCTACTCGACGAGTCCATATATGAAATCGACGATTAGGTGCCTTATGATGATGAACTCATCGAGTTCATCAGTGCACTCGACGAGTTGGACTGTCTGTGAGCAGAATTTTTGAGTTTTTGGCATGTTTTGGATTAGGAACATTACCACAAACTGTTTTGATTCATAAAATTCGATTTTAATGATATGGTAATGTTAATCCCCATCCAATAACATGATGTTTGTCAAATTCTAAGATAATTACATGATTTTTGGTAAATACTAGTTATTTGTAAAATTTGAAGTTATCATGTAACATGAACAAATTAGGTCAAGTTGGAAAACAATCATCCTATCATAATTGGATTAGTTAATTTGATCTATATGTGTTCTTGAAAAGTTCCATAACTTGTCCTCAAGTTATGGAACATGAAGAGTCCTTATTTATGAAACCATTAACTAATGTAAGTTATAGAATTCTAAGAGCCTTGGAAGGTTTCATAACTTGTACATAAGTTTAGAAATGGAAATGTCTCATTCATGGAACATAAAAGTTCATAAGTTATGAATTTCAGAAGTCTTGACAAGTTACAAAACTTGCCCTCAAGTTTTGGAACTTGAAAAATTACATTAATGAAACTTTAATTCCAAACGCTAGAGTTTTAAAAGTTTAAAATTTAACCATATACTATTATAATATTAAAGGTTAATACTTATATATATATGTATAAGACAAGTCATTCTTACCGTTAGTAGGTCTCATTCATGAAGCCGGTCTATAAGGGGGGTATAAGGTTACTGCCTATAAAATGGTGGTTTAATGGGTGTCCACTCTCACCCACCACTTCCTTGACTGGTGGAGGGTCGTTAGCCGAACGGGTAGGATACGACACTAATTCTCATTAATAAGTATAATGAAAATTATTAAAGTAAGTAAACTTTTATGAATTCCTAATCTTAGTTACTTTAGGAAAAATGTGAAAATGGTGCTATTCCATAAAATTGCACTTTGTACCTTATTAAGTCGTTAGTGGAGCGTGTGTGGTTAACCGGCACACTAATTTGGGACTGACAATGTGTGGCAAAGGGTAGCTTGGTGTTAATCATGGATCAATGGAGCGTGTGTGGTTAACCGATACATTGATTGGCTAATTTGTAACATCGAGAGTACCAAGCTAATTTGAATGGTTATTCACACCTTGTTTGTGATCCTCTGTATCCCAGTCACAAACTTGAAGGGCATAATTGTGACATCCCCAATTTCACGGCCAGAAAAGACCGATTTCGTTTATGCTTTTTAAAATAAAATCAGAGAAATCTTTTTAAAAGATGTTGCGGAATTGGTCCCCAAAACAAAACATGATAAAAGTTTGTCAAAACCTTTCTTTAAGAAATATATAATTTCCTTTTATATCAAAACCTCGGGATGTCATGTTCCGATATAGATCAAAAGCATAAACAAGACATTATAAGCCTTACAACAGTTATTTATACCTACTGGCCTATAATCCAAAAATCACTCATTGTCATCAACCGACTATGCTCGGGGTCCACTACCTGTAATATAAAAAGCTGAGTGGGTCAGGCTTGGAAGCCTGGTGAGCATATAGGGTTTTCAACCCACAATAAATAATAAACTCTTTAAGTTTATCAATCAACAAATAATTTATTAATTTCATCAACCAAAAACAACCCTAATTACCCATTCCCGTTATCCTCACCTTACATCCCTAAAACAACTATTATAAGGGACCTAGCCTAAGGATTTTCATTAGGGGTGACAGCATTGCTTTCCTCAGCAATTTATGTCAAACAAGACATCCTAACATAAAACAACCAACAAGGTGACAACATTGCTTTCCTCAGCAACTTATGTCAAATAAGACAACCAATAGGGTGACAACATTGCTTTCCTCAGCAATTTATGCCTAACAAGACAACCTAACATAAAACAACCAATAAGGTGACAACATTGCTTTCCTTAGCAATTTATGTCAAATAAGACAACCAATAGGGTGACAACATTGCTTTCTTCAGCAATTTATGTCAAATAAGACAAACATCGGGGTGACAACATTGCTTTCCCTCAGCAATTTATGTCAAATAAAACAAACATCGGGGTGACAACATTGCTTTCCTTCAGCAATTTATGTCAAATAAAACAAACACCTGGGTGACAACATTGCTTTCCCTCAACAATTTATGTCAAATAAAACAAACATCGGGGTGACAACATTGCTTTCCCTCAGCAATTTATGTCAAATAGGCACAAAGTCACATCGTTGCCAAGGTTTATACAACAGGCAGTATGTCACATAGTCGCCAGGGTTTATACAACAGGCACTACGTCTCATAGTCGCCAGGGTTTATACAATAGACGCTACGTCTCATAGTCGCCAGGGTTTATCTAATAGGCACGAAGTCACATCGTTGCCAAGGTTTATACAATAGGCACTACGTCTCATAGTCGCCAGGGTTTATCTAATAGGCACGAAGTCACATCGTCGCCAAGGTTTATACAATAGGCACTACGTCTCATAGTCGCCGGGGTTTATCTAATAGGCACTACATCTCATAGCTGCCAAGATACTAAATCCGTAGCTACCAACGTACATCTATACTGTACTAAATTCATAGCTACCAAAGTACATCTATACTGTACTTCTATCCCTCATACTTTATCTACCCATGTTTTACCCAACATATTTGAAGATAAAATATATATACATTTTAAATCATTTTAAACATGTATAAAACATTCATTCAACATCCATCTCAAATAAAGAAACAACATATATACACATATCACGTATTTTATATAAAATACTCCATATCTATGTGTAAGATGAAAGTCACTATACACTCATCTGATTTAATGAAAATCGGGCAGCAATTCGTTTCCTAAAACGATCGTTTTTAATAAAACCGGGAGCTTTATTGAGAAACCGGGCTCTACGAAGGGTCGGGCTTCAAAATCGAAAGGATAAATTTTCCGGGTCTTCGGGCACTTCGTGGCGTATTCCGGGGCTTATAATTGATACTGGGGCTTTGGGGGAAGTTAGAATGAAAGAAATATGGGTTTAGGGGCTAAAATTGACAAGTTTTCAAAATACCCCCGGGAGGGCTCGCACCCTCCTATTTATAGGCGCCGAAGCTCCTGATCCGACGGTTGAGAAGCCTCCAGGTGGCGAAGATCCGAAGCTCGCAGGGGAGGGCTCGCACGTGGGCTGCGCGTGCGAAGGCTTGCTGGCAGCTTCTTATTGGACCGACCGAGGTCTAGGTCCGAAGTAGGAGGTGTCCGTGGCTTCATGCGAGGGCTCGGTCAGTGAAAGAGGGTACGTGTCGCCTTCTCAGTGGACCACTTCAGATTAGCTCACGAGATCGGATGACTCATCAGCTCGGACACGTGGCTCGCATGACTCACCAATTTCGGACACGTGGCACGTTTAAGCGAAGGTGACGTGGCCGAAGCCAACTATGCGAAATTTCTCGGTTTTCGCGCCAAAACTTCTAAAATCCGTAACTTTCGCATACGAGCTCCGTTTTTGACGTTCTTTATATGCACGCGTAGGTAAAATTACGCTCTACAACTTTCGTTTAGACATCGTCGGCTAATTTTGAATTTAATTTTTAAATTATTATTTTTAACAGACCGGGACAGGAAATCCGTTAAAAATTCATAACTTCTTCATCCGACGTCCGTTTTCGTCAGACATTTTACCGTTGTGCTACTAATGACGAGAACTTCGATTCTCGTTTAGGTCGTGTCGGCTAAAAATCACTCGATCTAAAATTCGAGTTTTTAGCTGTCTACTGCTAAGTTGAAACTTCGAAAATCATAACTTCCTCATACGAAGTCAGATTTGGGCGTTCTTTTTATACCTACTCTCGGTTTAACGAACACTACAAGTTTCGTTTAGATCACTAAGGCTAAAATGTAGTTTATCAAAAACTCACGTTTTACGACATTCAGCACCGTGCCGGTTTTGTCGTGAAACTTCGACAGGTCATAACTTCTTCGTTATAACTCGGATTTCGGCGTTCTTTATATTTTCGGAAACCTCGAGACATATACTACAACTTGGTTAAGATTAATCCTTCTAAATAATCTTTCATCAAAAAGTCATTTTTGATGCTTATCGTCTCTAAATTGACTAGCCCGGATCTACGGGCGTTACAATTATCTCCCCCTTAGGATGATTACGTCCCGGAATCATCAACGAAAATAAGACTTGTATAATGATTCCATACGTTATCTTTCCATCCTAAGTAATAACCATAATGCTCAATCTTACACCTGCTCTTCGTACTAGGTTGGACTTTCAATCGTAACCTACAAGTTACAAAATAAATCCTTATTGAGGACTCCTTCTTCTTCTTAGGATAAGTACTTCCCCTTATCTATTGTAACAGATCGACGGGTCATGTTCTAATGACCTTCATCGGATGATGCAACGTCTAGACTCAAGTCTCTTTGAGTCAAATTCCAGAATGGAATATACCTTCGTTCGTATCTTAATGTGATATAATCACATTTTAGCATATGGCATTTCCAGCTACAAGCTTCATTAACAACGAGCGCGATGCTATCGATCGCATTAATTTCAACCTTCAGACTTTAGTCATATGCTACATCTAACTTGGTCCTCTGAACCATGTAACAAACTCATCATAGTCGGACTCAATTTGATATGACCACTAGGGTCGTAATAACAACCAACTTACTAGTCATTACCGAAACAAGGGTAATGACATATCCGAATAAAACGGAATCAATCATTAGTTTCTTGGTAACCTTGTGACTTTTCCTGATCCAAGCGTGAGTCATGTGCTTCCAGTAGTATAGATCTCTACTACTATTCACACCTACTCATACTCGTCCCAAGTACTGTCTCGCAGTCCCCAAAGTCCTAAAATCACAAAACAATTTAACACATACGAATGTGTCCAATTAATCATAGAATTTTCCTAGACTCTACTAGGACTTCTTCCACGAGTATCTTCAATCAATTCTACTTCAACTTGGTTGGTGATGGAAATTCCAGACAATGGGACAACTTCAAGAATTACACCAACCATTCATCATCCTGCCAATCGGAGGTGTACTTCAGACGTACCGTACCCCTCTAAACGTTTCGTTATTTTATTAGACATATTCTAAAGGCAAGATACCACCCTTACGATATCTTCCGATAGGTATCATTCACTATCATAAGCTTTTCATTTCCTCTATTTACTCAATTCTCCACGAGTCTTCACCATAACGTTTTGTACACCCAAGCAGACGTTCGGTGTACCGGGCGAGAATTTAAGATAAGAAAGCTTTATTTACGATAGACGTATAAATCTCCTTATCACTTCGAAACGTTTACAGGTTAGTTCTAATCTCGTAATCATACGCTTAGAATCCTACACACATAAGGTTTCCAGATCCGGTCGGCAACAGACCATAGATCCGAACAAATAATAGCATCATTATAGCGATAACACAAAACATTTAGCACATAAAAGCATTTTAAGAATCCTTCCTAAAATAAACTAGTGCTCGTGTCAATTTAGGTGCACTACCTAAAATATAATAGACACACTCAACTCACAATCATCGCTTAGCATTCTAAGTTTAAGTCTAGAAATCCTACAATTTCTTAGTTCGCTTAAACTAATGCTCTGATACCAACTGTGACATCCCCAATTTCACGGCCAGAAAAGACCGATTTCGTTTATGCTTTTTAAAATAAAATCAGAGAAATTTTTTTAAAAGATGTTGCGGAATTGGTCCCCAAAACAAAACATGATAAAAGTTTGTCAAAACCTTTCTTTAAGAAATATATAATTTCCTTTTATATTAAAACCTCGGGATGTCATGTTCCGATACAGATCAAAAGCATAAACAAGACATTATAAGCCTTACAACAGTTATTTATAACTACTGGCCTATAATCCAAAAATCATTCATTGTCATCAACCGACTATGCTCGGGGTCCACTACCTGTAATATAAAAAGCTGAGTGGGTCAGGCTTGGAAGCCTGGTGAGCATATAGGGTTTTCAACCCATAATAAATAATAAACTCTTTATGTTTATCAATCAACAAATAATTTATTAATTTCATCAACCAAAAACAACCCTAATTACCCATTCCCGTTATCCTCACCTTACATCCCTAAAACAACTATTATAAGGGACCTAGCCTAAGGATTTTCATTAGGGGTGACAGCATTGCTTTCCTCAGCAATTTATGTCAAACAAGACATCCTAACATAAAACAACCAACAAGGTGACAACATTGCTTTCCTCAGCAACTTATGTCAAATAAGACAACGAATAGGGTGACAACATTGCTTTCCTCAGCAATTTATGCCTAACAAGACAACCTAACATAAAACAACCAATAAGGTGACAACATTGCTTTCCTTAGCAATTTATGTCAAATAAGACAACCAATAGGGTGACAACATTGCTTTCTTCAGCAATTTATGTCAAATAAGACAAACATCGGGGTGACAACATTGCTTTCCCTCAGCAATTTATGTCAAATAAAACAAACATCGGGGTGACAACATTGCTTTCCTTCAGCAATTTATGTCAAATAAAACAAACACCTGGGTGACAACATTGCTTTCCCTCAACAATTTATGTCAAATAAAACAAACATCGGGGTGACAACATTGCTTTCCCTCAGCAATTTATGTCAAATAGGCACAAAGTCACATCGTTGCCAAGGTTTATACAACAGGCAGTATGTCACATAGTCGCCAGGGTTTATACAACAGGCACTACGTCTCATAGTCGCCAGGGTTTATACAATAGACGCTACGTCTCATAGTCGCCAGGGTTTATCTAATAGGCACGAAGTCACATCGTTGCCAAGGTTTATACAATAGGCACTACGTCTCATAGTCGCCAGGGTTTATCTAATAGGCACGAAGTCACATCGTCGCCAAGGTTTATACAATAGGCACTACGTCTCATAGTCGCCGGGGTTTATCTAATAGGCACTACATCTCATAGCTGCCAAGATACTAAATCCGTAGCTACCAACGTACATCTATACTGTACTAAATTCATAGCTACCAAAGTACATCTATACTGTACTTCTATCCCTCATACTTTATCTACCCATGTTTTACCCAACATATTTGAAGATAAAATATATATACATTTTAAATCATTTTAAACATGTATAAAACATTCATTCAACATCCATCTCAAATAAAGAAACAACATATATACACATATCACGTATTTTATATAAAATACTCCATATCTATGTGTAAGATGAAAGTCACTATACACTCATCTGATTTAATGAAAATCGGGCAGCAATTCGTTTCCTAAAACGATCGTTTTTAATAAAACCGGGAGCTTTATTGAGAAACCGGGCTCTACGAAGGGTCGGGCTTCAAAATCGAAAGGATAAATTTTCCGGGTCTTCGGGCACTTCGTGGCGTATTCCGGGGCTTATAATTGATACTGGGGCTTTGGGGGAAGTTAGAATGAAAGAAATATGGGTTTAGGGGCTAAAATTGACAAGTTTTCAAAATACCCCCGGGAGGGCTCGCACCCTCCTATTTATAGGCGCCGAAGCTCCTGATCCGACGGTTGAGAAGCCTCCAGGTGGCGAAGATCCGAAGCTCGCAGGGGAGGGCTCGCACGTGGGCTGCGCGTGCGAAGGCTTGCTGGCAGCTTCTTATTGGACCGACCGAGGTCTAGGTCCGAAGTAGGAGGTGTCCGTGGCTTCATGCGAGGGCTCGGTCAGTGAAAGAGGGTACGTGTCGCCTTCTCAGTGGACCACTTCAGATTAGCTCACGAGATCGGATGACTCATCAGCTCGGACACGTGGCTCGCATGACTCACCAATTTCGGACACGTGGCACGTTTAAGCGAAGGTGACGTGGCCGAAGCCAACTATGCGAAATTTCTCGGTTTTCGCGCCAAAACTTCTAAAATCCGTAACTTTCGCATACGAGCTCCGTTTTTGACGTTCTTTATATGCACGCGTAGGTAAAATTACGCTCTACAACTTTCGTTTAGACATCGTCGGCTAATTTTGAATTTAATTTTTAAATTATTATTTTTAACAGACCGGGACAGGAAATCCGTTAAAAATTCATAACTTCTTCATCCGACGTCCGTTTTCGTCAGACATTTTACCGTTGTGCTACTAATGATGAGAACTTCGATTCTCGTTTAGGTCGTGTCGGCTAAAAATCACTCGATCTAAAATTCGAGTTTTTAGCTGTCTACTGCTAAGCTGAAACTTCGAAAATCATAACTTCCTCATACGAAGTCAGATTTGGGCGTTCTTTTTATACCTACTCTCGGTTTAACGAACACTACAAGTTTCGTTTAGATCACTAAGGCTAAAATGTAGTTTATCAAAAACTCACGTTTTACGACATTCAGCACCGTGCCGGTTTTGTCGTGAAACTTCGACAGGTCATAACTTCTTCGTTATAACTCGGATTTCGGCGTTCTTTATATTTTCGGAAACCTCGAGACATATACTACAACTTGGTTAAGATTAATCCTTCTAAATAATCTTTCATCAAAAAGTCATTTTTGATGCTTATCGTCTCTAAATTGACTAGCCCGGATCTACGGGCGTTACAATTATCTCCCCCTTAGGATGATTACGTCCCGGAATCATCAACGAAAATAAGACTTGTATAATGATTCCATACGTTATCTTTCCATCCTAAGTAATAACCATAATGCTCAATCTTACACCTGCTCTTCGTACTAGGTTGGACTTTCAATCGTAACCTACAAGTTACAAAATAAATCCTTATTGAGGACTCCTTCTTCTTCTTAGGATAAGTACTTCCCCTTATCTATTGTAACAGATCGACGGGTCATGTTCTAATGACCTTCATCGGATGATGCAACGTCTAGACTCAAGTCTCTTTGAGTCAAATTCCAGAATGGAATATACCTTCGTTCGTATCTTAATGTGATATAATCACATTTTAGCATATGGCATTTCCAGCTACAAGCTTCATTAACAACGAGCGCGATGCTATCGATCGCATTAATTTCAACCTTCAGACTTTAGTCATATGCTACATCTAACTTGGTCCTCTGAACCATGTAACAAACTCATCATAGTCGGACTCAATTTGATATGACCACTAGGGTCGTAATAACAACCAACTTACTAGTCATTACCGAAACAAGGGTAATGACATATCCGAATAAAACGGAATCAATCATTAGTTTCTTGGTAACCTTGTGACTTTTCCTGATCCAAGCGTGAGTCATGTGCTTCCAGTAGTATAGATCTCTACTACTATTCACACCTACTCATACTCGTCCCAAGTACTGTCTCGCAGTCCCCAAAGTCCTAAAATCACAAAACAATTTAACACATACGAATGTGTCCAATTAATCATAGAATTTTCCTAGACTCTACTAGGACTTCTTCCACGAGTATCTTCAATCAATTCTACTTCAACTTGGTTGGTGATGGAAATTCCAGACAATGGGACAACTTCAAGAATTACACCAACCATTCATCATCCTGCCAATCGGAGGTGTACTTCAGACGTACCGTACCCCTCTAAACGTTTCGTTATTTTATTAGACATATTCTAAAGGCAAGATACCACCCTTACGATATCTTCCGATAGGTATCATTCACTATCATAAGCTTTTCATTTCCTCTATTTACTCAATTCTCCACGAGTCTTCACCATAACGTTTTGTACACCCAAGCAGACGTTCGGTGTACCGGGCGAGAATTTAAGATAAGAAAGATTTATTTACGATAGACGTATAAATCTCCTTATCACTTCGAAACGTTTACAGGTTAGTTCTAATCTCGTAATCATACGCTTAGAATCCTACACACATAAGGTTTCCAGATCCGGTCGGCAACAGACCATAGATCCGAACAAATAATAGCATCATTATAGCGATAACACAAAACATTTAGCACATAAAAGCATTTTAAGAATCCTTCCTAAAATAAACTAGTGCTCGTGTCAATTTAGGTGCACTACCTAAAATATAATAGACACACTCAACTCACAATCATCGCTTAGCATTCTAAGTTTAAGTCTAGAAATCCTACAATTTCTTAGTTCGCTTAAACTAATGCTCTGATACCAACTGTGACATCCCCAATTTCACGGCCAGAAAAGACCGATTTCGTTTATGCTTTTTAAAATAAAATCAGAGAAATTTTTTTAAAAGATGTTGCGGAATTGGTCCCCAAAACAAAACATGATAAAAGTTTGTCAAAACCTTTCTTTAAGAAATATATAATTTCCTTTTATATTAAAACCTCGGGATGTCATGTTCCGATACAGATCAAAAGCATAAACAAGACATTATAAGCCTTACAACAGTTATTTATAACTACTGGCCTATAATCCAAAAATCATTCATTGTCATCAACCGACTATGCTCGGGGTCCACTACCTGTAATATAAAAAGCTGAGTGGGTCAGGCTTGGAAGCCTGGTGAGCATATAGGGTTTTCAACCCATAATAAATAATAAACTCTTTATGTTTATCAATCAACAAATAATTTATTAATTTCATCAACCAAAAACAACCCTAATTACCCATTCCCGTTATCCTCACCTTACATCCCTAAAACAACTATTATAAGGGACCTAGCCTAAGGATTTTCATTAGGGGTGACAGCATTGCTTTCCTCAGCAATTTATGTCAAACAAGACATCCTAACATAAAACAACCAACAAGGTGACAACATTGCTTTCCTCAGCAACTTATGTCAAATAAGACAACCAATAGGGTGACAACATTGCTTTCCTCAGCAATTTATGTCTAACAAGACAACCTAACATAAAACAACCAATAAGGTGACAACATTGCTTTCCTCAGCAATTTATGTCAAATAAGACAACCAATAGGGTGACAACATTGCTTTCTTCAGCAATTTATGTCAAATAAGACAAACATCGGGGTGACAACATTGATTTACCTCAGCAATTTATGTCAAATAAAACAAACATCGGGGTGACAACATTGCTTTCCTTCAGCAATTTATGTCAAATAAAACAAACACCTGGGTGACAACATTGCTTTCCCTCAACAATTTATGTCAAATAAAACAAACATCGGGTTGACAACATTGCTTTCCCTCAGCAATTTATGTCAAATAAGCACGAAGTCACATTGTCGCCAAGGTTTATACAACATACACTACGTCACATAGTCGCCAGGGTTTATACAATAGACACTACGTCTCATAGTCGCCAGGGTTTATACAATAGGCCCTACGTCTCATAGTCGCCAGGGTTTATCTAATAGGCACGAAGTCACATCGTCGCCAAGGTTTATACAATAGGCACTACGTCTCATAGTCGCCAGGGTTTATCTAATAGGCACGAAGTCACATCATCGCCAAGGTTTATACAATAGGCACTACGTCTCATAGTCGCCAGGGTTCATCTAATATGCACTACGTCTCATAGCTGCCAACATACTAAATCCGTAGCTACCAACGTACATCTATACTGTACTAAATTCATAGCTACCAACGTACATATATACTGTACTTCTATCCCTGATACTTTATCTACCCATGTTTTACCCAACATATTTGAAGATAAAATATATATACATTTTAAATCATTTTAAACATGTATAAAACATTCATTCAACATCCATCTCAAATAAAGAAACAACATATATACACATATCACGTATTTTATATAAAATACTCCATATCTATGTGTAAGATGAAAGTCACTATACACTCATCTGATTTAATGAAAATCGGGCAGCAATTCGTTTCCTAAAACGATCGTTTTTAATAAAACCGGGAGCTTTATTGAGAAACCGGGCTCTACGAAGGGTCGGGCTTCAAAATCGAAAGGATAAATTTTCCGGGTCTTCGGGCACTTCGTGGCGTATTCCGGGGCTTATAATTGATACCGGGGCTTTGGGGGAAGTTAGAATGAAAGAAATATGGGTTTAGGGGCTAAAATTGACAAGTTTTGAAAATACCCCCGGGAGGGCTCGCACCCTCCTATTTATAGGGGCCGAAGCTCCTAATCCGACGGTTGAGAAGCCTCCAGGTGGCGAAGATCTGAAGCTCGCAGGGGAGGGCTCGCACGTGAGCTGCGCGTGCGAAGGCTTGCTGGCAGTTTCTTACTGGACCGAGGTCTAGGTCCGAAGTAGGAGGTGCCCGTGGCTTCATGCGAGGGCTCGGTCACGTGAAAGAGGGTACGTGTCGCCTTCTCAGTGGACCACTTCAGATCAGCTCACGAGATCGGATGACTCAGCAGCTCGGACACGTGGCTCGCATGACTCACCAATTTCGGACACGTGGCACGTTCTAAGCGAAGGTGACGTGGCCGAAGCCACCTATGCGAAATTTCTCGGTTTCGCGCCAAAACTTCAAAAATCCGTAACTTTCGCATACGAGCTCCATTTTTGACGTTCTTTATATGCACGCGTAGGTAAAATTACGGTCTACAACTTTCGTTTAGACTTCGTCGGCTAATTTTGACTTTAATTTTTAAATTATTATTTTTAACAGAAGGGGACAGGAAATCCGTTAATAATTTATAACTTCTTCATCCAACGTCTGTTTTCATCAGACTTTTTGTCGTTGTGCTACTAATGACGAGACCTTCGATTCTCGTTTAGGTCGTGTCGGCTAAAAATCACTCGATCTAAAATTCGAGTTTTTAGCTGTCTACTGCTAAGCTGAAACTTCGAAAAATCATAACATCCTCATACGAAGTCAGATTTGGGCGTTCTTTTTATACCTACTCTCGGTTTAACGAACACTACAGGTTTCGTTTAGATCACTAAGGCTAAAAAGTAGTTTATCAAAAACTCACTTTTTACGACATTCAGCGCCGTGCCGGTTTTGTCGTGAAACTTCGACAGGTCATAACTTCTTCGTTATAACTCGGATTTCGGCGTTCTTTATATTTTCGGAAACCTCGAGACATATACTACAACTTGGTTAAGATTAATCCTTCTAAATAATCTTCCATCAAAAAGTCATTTTTGATGCTTATCGTCTGTAAATTGACTAGCCCCGATCTACGGGCGTTACAATAATTGAGATTTAAATATGCCATTGAAAAGTTCAATGAATCTCAAAAGAATCTAGGAATTTCAATTCATTTAAAACCTAATCTTCAATTTCGTTTTTCATGGTCGAAATTGGTAAATCGTCATTTACCTACCTTCAAATATTTTGCAACTGGATTACGAAATCCCTCTTCCGAATTGTAAAATATTGTGTTGGGTCTTAGCCTTAATATCTCATTTTAGGTGTTATATTAAGGATCATTATCTAATCTAAACTTTGTCTTTCTTTTTAGATGTCTACTTCAAACAATGCTTCCAACCCAATCCCTTCCGGTTCTTTTTCCCTCATGAACTTATGTGGGAGGGTCATCTTCGATGGATCGAATTTCAATGATTGGATTCGTAACATCAGAATGGCAATTCGTTATGAGGACAAAGAATATGTCCTTGATAAAGAGCTTAAGGAGATTGATGAACCAACTGCTACTCCCGAACATATTGCTGAGTACAAAACTCATGAGAGGGACGCGACCAAAGTGTCGTGTATAATGATCACAGCCATGACTACTGAGCTCCAAAAGTCATATGAGGACTTTTGGCCTTATAAAATGCACCAGGACTTGATGGAAAGGTACCATTAAAGTGCTCGACAGGAGAGGTATGAGATTATTGCCTCCATGATCACGACAAAAATGAAGGACAAAGAGTCCATCACGACCCACTTGTAAAAGATGCAAAGGTTTGTGGACCGCTTGCTAAAATTGAATGTAACTTCGAGGAAGAGTTGTCCATAGATATCATTCTACACTCTTTGCCTCCTTGTTATGATCATTTTTGTATGACCTATCATATGAACAAGGAGGAGGTCACTCTAAGCAAGCTTCAGGGTCTCTTGAGAACTACTGAAAGCAGTTTGAAAGGAAAATATGTTGTACCTACTCCTACTGCAACTACCCCTGTCCTGGAAATTGGACATGGAAAGGGAAAGAAGAGGAAGACTCCTTCAAAGAGTCATAAGGGAAAGTCCCTTGTTTGATCCTCTTCCAGTGGAACCAAAGTTGGTTCTGTCACACCCTCTTCAAATCCAAAGGAAGCCGAGTGCTTCCATTGCCATGAAAAGGGGCACTAGAGACGAAGCTGCTCGAAATACTTGTAGGAAATAAAGGATGGGAAGATCAAACCCTCCTTTGCATGTATTTATATTATTCTATCTAATAACTCATCACATGTTAATTCTTGGGTCCTTGATACAGGATGTGGCTTACACATTTGTTCTGATTTGTAGGGTCTAAAAAAAAGTAGGGATGTGGAGCGTAGGAAGATGAACTTAATCATGGGGAATATGGGAAAGTCACCTATCACCAAGATTGGAGTTTACTCTTTATTACTTAGTAATTGTTTAAAATTTGATTTGAATAATTGTTGCTACTCGTCTGATATGGCAAGGAATATTATTTCCTTTCACAGTTTGGATTAACAAGGTTTTACCTTTTCTTTTAATAATGAAATTGGTAGTATTAATGCTTATTACAATGGTGTATTTTATTTTGAAGCATTACCTTGCAATGGCATATATGAAACTGTGATGGTTGTAGATAACTTAGGAAATAATGTGTTGCATATTGATTCTTCAAATGATTTGGATAAATCATGCTTATGGCATTGTCGTATAGGACATGTTAACAAGAAGCACATAGCCCAACTCCAAAAGGATGGAGTGTTGGAGTCATTTGAATTAAAGTCAGATGACACTTGTGAATCTTGTTTACTTGGAAAGATGACAAAGCCACCCTTCACTGGCACTTGTGCAAGGGGTGAGGGTCTGTTGGATCTCATACACACAGATGTGTGTGGACCCTTCAGAACTTCCACAAGGGATGCTAACTGCTTCTATGTGACTTTTACTGATGATTACAACAGATATGGCTATGTCTACTTAATCAAGCATAAGTCAGAATCCTTTGAAAAGTTCAAAGAGTTTAAGCAAGAAGTCGAGAATCAATTGGGCAGGAAGATAAAGATGCTTCAATCCGATCGAGGAGGAGAGTATCTTAGTATCAAGTTCCACGACTATCTTAAGGAATGTGGAATTTTTTCACAATTGACGCCACCTAGGACACCACGTCTTAATGGTGTAGCTCAGAGGCGCAATCGAACCTTGCTGGACATGATTCGTTCTATGATGAGTCGAGCTTCGTTACCTATCTCGTTCTGGGGGTATGCCTTAGAGACTGCCGCTCATATCCTTAATCTAGTCCCAACTAAAAAGGTTTCCAAAACACCTCACGATATGTGGACAGGGAAGGTTCCCTCGTTAGCACACATCAAAGTTTGGGGTTGCGAGGCTTTTGTGAGAAAAGAAACTCACGACAAGCTCGAACGTCGTAGTGAGCGATGTATTTTCATCGGTTACCCACAGAAATCCTTTGGATATCTCTTCTATAGACCGAGTGACAATGTTGTCTTCGTTGCGAGGAGTAGAGTCTTTCTCGAGAGAGAACTCATATGCCAAGGAGACAGTGGGAGACAAATTTACCTTGAAGGGCATCAAGATTTAAGTGATGAAGGAACCTCAAACACTAGCACTCAACCCGAGGAGGAAACTCCTGTTGAACACATTGACAAGTCCTTACCTGTGAGGCGCTCCGGTAGAGTTAAGCAGGCACCTGAGGTTTACGGTTTCCTTATTACTTCTGAAGGTGATAAATTTATCAGTGATAGCACACTGGTTAATTTGGATGAACCTAACAACTAAAAGGAAGCCATGGCAGGCCTTGATTCGGCTAAATGGAAAGAGGCGATGGACAACGAGATTCAGTCCATGTATGACAATCAAGTTTGGAATTTGGTTGAAAATGTACGAAGCCGTAAGACAGTCGGGTGCAAATGGATCTTCTAGAAGAAGACCGACATGGATGGGAAAGTACACACTTATAAGGCGCGATTGGTTGCGAAGGGCTTTAGTCAAACTCCTGGAGTTGACTATGATGAGACCTTTTCATCAGTGGCCAAAATTAAATCTATAAGGGTTATGCTAGCCATAGCTGCATTTCATGACTATGAAATATGGCAAATGGATGTCAATACCGCTTTCCTTAATGGGAAGTTGGCTGAGGATGTTTACATGACTCAGCCAGAGGGTTTTGTCGATGCAAAGTACCCTAATAGAGTGTGTAAGCTTGAGAAATCCATTTATAGATTAAAACAAGCATCTCGCAGATGGAATCTTTGTTTCGATGAGAAAGTCAAAGAGTTTGGCTTTTCGAGAAGTGAGGATGAGTCATGCGTGTATGTCAAAGCTAGTGGGAGTATAGTTAGCTTTCTCGTGTTGTATGTGGATGACATACTACTCATAGGAAATGACATCCCAACCTTGCAGGAGGTTAAGTCCTGGCTTGGGAAGTGTTTCACTATGAAGGACCTTGGAGAAGCTTCTTACATTCTAGGGATAAGGATATTGAGAAATAGGAGTAAAAGACTAATAGGACTTAGTCAAAGTGCCTACTTGGACAAGAGAGGAGAACTACCTATCCAAAGCAATGCCAGACTGAGTATGACTCAAAGTCCGAGTACTGATGCTGAAATAGTAGAAATGAGTCGAATACCATATGCTTCTGCAGTTGGTTCGGTCATGTATGTTATGACCTGTACTTGCCCTGATGTAGCCTTTGCATTGAGCATGGTTAGTAGATATCAAGGGAATCCTGGTAAAGCTCACTGGACTGCGGTAAAGAGCATTCTTAAGTACATGAGAAGGACTAAGGAATGGATCCTTACCCTTGGTAGGAGTGATGACTTAAGAGTGATATGGTATAGTGATGCCAGCTTTCAGACCGACAGCGATAATTTCCGCTCTCAGTCGGGCTGGATATTTACCCTAAATGGAGGAGCAATAACTTGGAAAAGTTCCAAATAGGAGAATGTAGCTAATTCAACGTGCGAATCAGAGTATATAGCAGCGAGTGAAGCGTCGAAGGAGGCGATATAGCTGAAGAACTTCATCGGAGGCCTTGGAGTTGTACCAGCTATAAAGGAGCCCATGGAGATTTTCTGTGATAGCGATAGTGCGGTTGCCTTATCCAAGGAACCAAGAGATCATAGTAGATCAAGACACATCAACATAAAAGATCACTTCATAAGACATCAAGTAGAAGAGGGACTCCTCGTGGTTAAGAGGATATCGTCCGAAGAAAATCCAGCAGATCCCCTTACGAAGGGACTGAGTAGGGTTAAGCACTTGCATCACGCTAGTAGTATCAGGCTGAAGGGCGATATTAGTTTTAGTGATTAGATAGAATTTCAGAAACTTGTAATAGTTAAAATGTAATTGACATTTGATGATTGAATAAAAGGTGTTTTTTTATTTATAAGTAGTGTTACTGTCTTGTGTCAATTATTTACTATTGTTTTATTTTGCATGTTTTGACTTCCAGAATAATAAGATTATTCAAAACTATCCACAGTCGATCATACTTTGGAAGTATGTTATGAAAGAAGACTGTCATGAATGAGTTTTTCTATGATTGTCTAAGGTCTTAGACATAGCAAAGATTGCTACAAACATTCATGAGTGCTCCTGAAATAAGATTTGAGTATTGGACTAAACCCACGCTCACATATCACTTCATGGAATTTATCATAGGTGATTGTGAGACGATAATATTGTATAATCTTCAAACCAAGATATATGAGTTGGCGATTATTTGTTGATTGTACATTTGTAGTGCGAAAACGCATCAGTAACTCGATGTTATAAAACGTGCTATTATGTATGATTTAGTGAATAGTTAGTACAAGCATATAAGTCGAAGTTTATCTGTTCCTTTTATCCTATGAGGATTAAAAGCAATATCAAGGGCCCCTCGATGATTTTGTTTCCACTTATGTGCCGGGCCCGGTCAGAACTCTATTGATGTGTTCAATTAAGTTCTATGTCAAACAAATCAGAAATCGAGAAACAAAATGTTTGACGATGAGTATGACTTTAATTCCATGTCTTTTTCCACATGATATCTTGTAGAACAGAGGATTATATGATCACTTATCTAATGGATGCGTCAGAGTTCGACATCGGCTTTTTGAGAGCAACGACTGCTAATCGGATTTTAAGTTACATTGGCAATTACAGTTATTAGACTTATCCAAGTGGGAGACTGTTGGAAAAGGTGTCTAAGCCCATAACTATAATGGTATGTACTTGACCCGATAGTAGCATGGTCAATTCGGGTTACATTCATCAAAGCAATATGTTAGGAAGGATATTCGAGTTGCATTCATCAAAGCAATAATATATTAATTGAGGAATCATATTATTTAATTAGTATTGGTCAAGAATTAATTTAGTGATCAAAAGAGACTAATTAAAATGATACATATGAACTGGGCTAAAGATCCATGGTTTGATTTGTGATGGGCTTATGGATTAATTCATGAAGTATTTATCCAAATCAAATGGATGGGTCATGGGCTAATGTGTATGGATTAGGGTTACACATGACCCTTTATATTATATATATATATATATATATATATATATATATATATATATATATATATATATATATATATATATATATCAAGGGCTAATGTGCAAGGTGTAACCGATTTCAAGCTTATATATATATATATATATATATATATATATATATATATATATATATATATATATATATATATATATATATATATATATATATATATATATATATATATATAAGCTTGAAATCGGTTACACCTTGCACTCCATGAAGTAGAACCCGATTTTAGAGTCTCCATAACCTCTCTACATTCCTCCTAATTGTTCTTGGTGTTTTGTGATTTCATTTGAGGCATCACACTATTGGTGCTAAGCTTTCCTGAGGCCAAGTTATTCAAGCTACTACACAAGGTAATACTCTAACTAGTTTTATGATTCAAATATCACCTTGTATGCTAGTTTAGGGTTCATGCTTTGGAAAATGTTTCTTGCATGTATAATTAGAGAAAACTTAGATCCAAAGCATTAGGGTTGTATGTGCACCATAGGAATGTTAGAGTACATAAAACCCAACATACATATGGTGATACGTTTATCAGTGATAGTATACTGGAAATTTGGATGAAGCAGCTAACTACAAGGAAGAAATGTCCAGCCCTAAGTCAGAAAAGTGGAAAGAGGCAATGGATAGCGAGATCAAGTCCATGTATGACAATCAAGTTTTGAATTTGGTTGACAATGTATCAGGTCGTAAGACAGTTGGGTGCAAATGGATCTTCAAGAAGAAGACTGGAATGGATGGTAAGGTACACACCTCCTCAAGATCTCCATCACCTACTTCAAATGTTGCTCGTGCTGCTCCTTGGTCTTAGAATAGAGCAAAATATCATCAATGAAAACGGTCACAGAACGATGCAGCATCGGTCTGCAAACCCGGTTCATGAGATCCATGAACGCTGCTGGACCATTGGTGAGCCCAAATGGCATCACCACAAACTCCTAATGAACATAACTACTTATGAATGCCTTATTCGGTATGTCTTCATCCTTGATTCTCATTTGATGATACCCTAACCGAAGATCAATCTTGGAAAACCATGATTCACCATGAAGCCGATCGAATAAATCATCAATCCTCGGAAGCGGATAACGGTTCTTCACCGTTAGCTTGTTCAGCTCCCGATAATCAATACACATCTTGTGTGACCCATCCTTCATTTTTAAAACTAGGGTCGGTGCTCCCCATAGGGAACTGCTCAGACGAATGAATCCCCAGTTTGCATCTCCTGAATCTGTGTAGACAGCTCTTACATCTCAGGCGGAGCTAGACGATACCACGCATTGGCTATCGGAGCCGCACCATGCACCAAATCAATATGAAACTCCACTTGCCTCTCGGGAGGCACCCCAGGTAACTCCTATGGAAATACATCTGGAAAATTCTGCACATTAGGTACCCTTCTCATCTATGATGTGGCCTCCACCCTCGTATCCGAGACATACGCCAAGAACCCAGAACAACCCTGCTGAAGGAGTCTCCTAGCCCTCGCAGCTGAGCAGAGAGCTAGCCCATTCAAGGCTCTCTCACCATGGATAACCAGTTCTCCCTTACTTGGCGTTCAAACCCTCACCGACTGACGCTCACAATCTATCATGGCCCCATTGGATGAAGGCACGGGTCGTCTAACAAGGCATGGGAACCATAGATTCATTGTCTACTGTGCAGAAGCTTCCTTCCTGCACCTGCATGCGCGCTTCCTTGTTAGTGAGCCATCATTCTTCCCTAAGCTCCCAGAGTCCGATCGAAGCGAGAAAGAGATAAAGGAATCATAGCTCATAGATGTGGACCTTCAATCCCCTTAAAGGAATCGAAAGCAGATCAATAAGAAACTTCTCCCGGAACATATTCAGCAACTCCTCCGAAATACTCTCGCAGCGCTCACAGTACGATCATCCGCAATATCAACCTCAAGTGGGGAATCCAAAGTCCCCGGAGCATCTCGAAACTTCTTGCTGAGCGCAATACATACAAATGATCGGGTAGCCCCCGAATCAAAAAGAATATGAGCCGACTAACCATTGACCAAAAAGGTCCCTATACAAGATCATAACCATATAAGCATAAAAAATAAAATAAATAAAACAGAAATAGATCACATACTGGTCACGACGTCTGGCGCTGGTCGGGCCTCCTCTACAGTCAACTGAAATGTGCGGCTCTTTTCCGCAAGAGCTTCCACCTTGACCGGGTGGCCATCAGTAATCCTCACTGTGGCGGGCACAGGCGCTGCCAGCGCTCCTCCTCCTCTAACCCACCTCGGACAATCGGCCTTTTTATGACCGGTTTATTTGCAATGGAAACAAATCAAGCCCTTATTGGGGAAATCCCGACTCATGTAGCCTGGCTGGCCACATGCATAACATGCCGAGCCTGCTGCTCGACAGGCTCCACTGTGCGGCTTACCGCACTTGGCACATCAGCCACGATCCTACTGGCCCCTGCTGGGAGGATCAGAGGTAATAGGCTTCTTGGCCTGACCCACTGCTGCCTGAACCTGCTCCGGCTTCCGCTTTGTCTGAAGCTCCAACTCAATTTCTCATTCCTGGGCCTTCTCCACCATTTCATTCAGGGTCTTGCACCCCGAAAAGCTCACAAACTACCGGATATCATCCCTCATCATGGAATGATACCTCGTCTTCTTCATGTCCTCATCCGCAACGTACTTCGGAACCAATAGTGCTCTCTCCCAAAACTTGGCGGTGATCTCCGCCACAGTCTACGTAGTCTGTTGTAGCTGCTGAAACTCGCTCACCAATTGTTGCATCTAAAGGGACAGTGCAAACTCATGATCAAACCTTCTCACAAACTCCTCCCAAGTCATCTTAGCCACCCCGATGATCCCACTTCGCGGGTAAACTCCTCCCACCAGTCTAGTGCTCGATCCCTCAACATACAAGATGCGAACCCCACCTTTGCCACCTCAAGGAAAAAGCTCGTGTGTTAGGCATTCTCCGTGTCTACCACTCAACATCGACTAGTGATGGGATCCCTGACCCCGAATAACTCAGGCGTACCACACGCCTTAAACTCCATGAACGAGGGAGCTCGGGCCCTAATCTGGCCTGCAGCAATCTCGGCTCGGAAAGACCTGAGCCGCTCATCTATGATCTCCATGATGCCCTCATTGACGGTACCAAAGATCACCGGGGTAGCATCAAGGATGCCACGAGTAACCTCAACCGCGATAAGATTGTGCAGTCTCTCATCAATGGGCTCTGTAGCAGAGCCTGAACCTGAACCTGATCCTGAACCTCGCGTGATCATCACCATCCTCAACTGAAAAATACCACATGATAAAAATGGTAAGGAATTCAAAAGGGATCCCTCCTCATTGGACTCCTTAGAGCTTCCAAGTCTGACATTTTTCGGGTACAGGTCATGTGCTTTTAGTAGTATGTGCCCAATACTACTTTCCACGCCTACCTATACCTTCCCCAAGGCCATACCTGATACCCCTAATCCAACCAACCACAAATTATGATTAACAAAACACAACACCAACTCAGATCCTAGACTATTCTAGGATTTCCCAATCACTACTGAACCAGAAACGTAAACCAATCATAGAAGGTTGCCCAATGCATGCAAGTTATACACAAATAGAATCACATAGACTCCCAAATAAGCTTCTACCCTAAACCACAACCAAACAAGGAACAATAATAAGGCAAAGTTCATCATTCTAGGGCTATGCAATCCTAGACATATACAACTTTGAAAACATACACATGGCAGGTAATCAATTCAACATGAATTTCAAAATATAACTATATCATGGCTAGTACATTAGCAACACTTACTTGAGCTCGGCCAAGGCTCTGATACTAACTTGTAACAGCCTAAAATTCACAGGAAATTTTTCTTTATATAGTTAGTAATATCAACCTTATTTGTTTGCCAAAAATACCATTACATAACCACATTGTTTAAAAGATCAGAGTATTCAAATACTAAGTGCAGAAATACCGGAGAGTGCACGCTACGCTATCAAGCTGGGCCCTTGCCCTTAGAACCATAATTACATGAAACAGCCAACTAAACTGTAAGCACACGCTTAGTGAGTTTCCCAAAATATACAAAACACAAAACCATATAATGCCATGAACATATACACATATATCTGCCCCATGGACTCCCTCCATGGTCTTTAACTGGGATGCCATAGGCTACCCCATGGTCTTATACCCAAGGGTCATGGGCTCCCCCTAATGGTCTTACCAAGTGCCATGGGCTCCCCTCACGGTCTTCACATAAGTCCACACATTCATCAATTAGCAAACCATAGCATACTCAATTACTAAACATCTCATAACAAATAATGGGTCGGACTTGGTGCCTTCGACCCATGGGTGTAGTGAGAAGACTCACCTCAATCTGCTGAACACAAAAGTGGCTCGCCTAGCAGTCTGAAACCTCACATTGAACAATAATACAGATAACCCTAAATTAGGATTATAATTCAACCTAGTCAAAGAGTCCAAACACTTACGCCTAAGCCCTTCCATGGCAGCCCAAAAGTCTTTCCTTTACTAATGGGCCTAGGAACCAAGATAAAAGCTATTAATGGGCTACATGGCCTAACAAGCCCAACCAATACAACTATGGCCCAAAACAAAATAATAGCCTACTAATTCTAAATGGGACCAGAACCAAAATAGAATAAGGCCCAATAATCTCACAAGCCCACACGAAGCCCAAACCCATCTGAGGTGTGTACGCCCAGCGTACTACTCCAGTACGGTTAACGTACTGATCCCCTTGGCTGTACGCGCAACGTACATGATATTACGCCTGGCATACAAGCTGCTTATGCACCAACGACCATTAAGGGCTTAGTACTTGGGATTTCAACGTTAAACTTCAGATCTGAGTCCATTAAGATGTCCTAGGGCATAAAGTTGGCAACTTTATGCCCTTGCTTGCCATAAGGGTCGCCAATACTTTGTTCTTCCCATTAAGACCTCATTTAAGACATCAAGCTAATGCATGGAATCAAAACAACCTTCAAGATGGTTCCTTTATGCATCTAACATGCTCAAAGAGCTTAGATCTAACCATCCTAGTCTCTAGAGTTGCTCAACTCACAAGAGAGGGTCGAAGAACCAAAAAGGGACTTCATAACAAAACCCAATCTCAAACTAACAAAAGAGATGACAATGTTATGAATTTATACCTCCAGAAGTTCCTCAAGATGAACTAGATGCAAGATCTAGAAGCTCAATGACACCCAAGACTTGCTCACCACCTTCTCTTTCTTGAATGCTCTCTAGAATGGCCACCAAAACACTCTTTAAGCTCAAGGATCACACTCTAATGAAAATTTGGGGTTAAGGGACGAAGTAAGGCTATGGAGGTTAATTAGGGTTTGGTCCAAATGATATAAGGTTGCTTAAATAGGGTATAAGTCAAGATATTAGGGTTTTAGCCACTTGACATGTACTCCCTGCATACCTACTCGTACGCCCAACATACGAGCCTCAGCCACCCGATGTGCATCTCTTACGTACGCTAAGCGTACCAATGTATGCCCAACGTATGGAAGGGTCTTTTTGCCAAAATGAAATTACTTAAAGATGGACAATGGAAAATCTGGATTGGAGTGTTACACCAATTCACACAAGCTCACATGATACATAATCAGTAAGTTACAACACACTTGATAGTGATGCAAATATGAAGACTTCATGGTTAATAAGTCATATCGAAAGATAATCTTGTCGATCCATTCCACAAGCCAATGTCACTGACCAAGTCTAACAGTCAGACAAAGTCAAGAGGCGTTAGATTTGCAAATGAATTGGCTTGAACACTCTCAGTTTAGTTTGTTTTAAACCTGAGAACTTAAAGCAGTATAAGTGTTAATTCGATTTGGCGATTATTAAGTGGAGATCCTAATATATGATGGAGTTCGGTCATTTCAATTAGCTTATTATTGTGTTCTCCTTTTGCATGTTTGGAACCCACTTCTCGAGTATTAATTTACTCAAACGTCCACAGTCGGTCATACTCTTGGAAATAAGTAGTGATTCAAGACTATCATGAGCATTAGTGGATTGACCATAGTGATTAGGCATAACATAGAGATTGCGTTAACACTCATGAGTACTTAATAGAGATTTAAGTATTGGACCAGCCCGCACTTAGATATTACTTCATGGATTCAGTCACGAGTAATTCTAAGACGATAATATCTTCTATTCTTCACACCTAGATACATGTGGGGTTTTGCTCTATGATTCTGTTATGCATTGTTCTACTCCAATGCTATCTGTAACTGGTAGTTATAAAGGGTATATCCATGTGTGACATGATGAAGTAGACAAAAACTGTGTAGTCGAAGTTTATTTGTTCCTTCTGACTTAACAGGATAAGTGATATGTATGTCGCCTCGATGATTGGGTGCTGACATCTAAAGTGCTTGGCCGAGACCTGACTGAATTGATGTGTTCAATTCAATAGTCAGATGCAGTCATCACAAATCTTTATCGGGAAACATAATCTTGAATTCTGAGATTGACCATTATCCATGTCTCGAATTCATACAGATATCATAGAACGAAGGGATAGTTGATCACTTATCTGAGGGCTGAATCTTGATTAGATCAAGAGTTCGGTAGTTGCATTGGATGACTTACTCTCTGTTGATTATTGGAGAAGTATTGGTCCTTATATAGTTGATGACTTGTCCAAGTGGGAGACTATTGGAAAGTGTGTCCAAGGTCATTAACTATTGTTAATATTTCTAATAATAACAGGGACCTTTTGGGTTGCCCTCAAGACCCAAATTGTGTAGAATAGATAAAGGAGAAATTGGTTTATTAATTATTATGGTTAATAATTAATTAGAAACTAATTGGAAATATATTTTGGGAATTAATTAATATTTTAATTAATTAAACGGTTGAATATTCATTAATCGATAGCTGGTTAATCAGGAATTTTATAGAATCCTTATGAAATTAGGGTTAGACGAAAATCACTCCATCCCACATGCGAAAAGGAGTGAATTCCGTGGTTAGGCTCCCATCCCACATATGAAGTAGTACAAAACCTAGGAAGAGATCCAATGTTATAAATAGGGCCTTAGGGATTTCATTCTTCCTTGCACCTTGGCTTGAAGTTTCTCCAACCCTTCTTCCTTTTCCCATAGGGGTGATTTCTAACCCTCTTTGGGTTTGTGAAATTGAACCTTCTCCAAGTTATTTTTATTCCACTCTTTGGTGTCAATGGGTGTGATACCATTAGAGGGATTCTAGTTTGGGTCCTCTCATCCGTGCAACTTCATGGAGGATGAAGATCTCAAGCATTGAGATCAAGGGGTACATAAGAGGTATGTTTTTATTCTTTGTATTTTTGTTTTCTAGGGTAGATGTAATTAGCATGAAACAATAGATCCATAGGTTGCATGTACACTTACGTATATCGTAGTTTCGATTTTTCCGCTACCTAGTTTAGAGTGTATTTGATGCATATAAAACCCAATATTTAAAGGTATTCACGTTTTAGGGTATTTTCTTAGCCTTTGTCATATCGAGAACCTCTTGGGAGAAACCCTATCCTCCATTTTCAAGATTTGAGCATCCCCTCTCCTCTCTCATCCTTTTTTGGTGATTTTGGAGCAATGTTTTCATACAAGATTGATCCTTGATGCTTGACAATTGAAGGTCTGAACTTTCATCTACCTTTTAGACCTTTGTAATTTATAAGCTCAAAGCTTTATACCATATTCATCTTGGATCTAAGTATATTTGGTGTTTTGGTCTATTTTAATGAGTTTTGAGTGAGAGTGGAGAATAAAGTTCGCAACTTTATTACTCTCCTAGGTCACAAAAACCTTGTATGTTTCAGATCTAGACTCCAACACCTTTTGATTAGTTTAGAAAGTTTTCTTGGACCTCACGGGCTAGAAATGTTTTGATATTTTCCCTCCCCTATCAGCCATGCTGTAACGACCCAAATTTTCAAAGAAAATTTTTCATTTTTAATTAACCAAACACATTCCCAAAATTCAAGAAATTCCAAAACAATTGTCTCAAATCCATATTCATTACAACTTTATTTTCAAATATCAGAGTGTCCTATAAAGTCGCCTGAGAGAGAGTGCACGCCACGCCATCAAGCTTTGCCTTTTCCCTTGGGCGCAGATGAACCTGAAACAAATCCACAAACTGTAAGTGAATGCTTAGTGAGTCCCCCAGAGCAAATCCCACACACAAACCACATAACACATATCGAATTAGCCATACGCTACATATATTACATAAGTCACGCATTCGACAAATAAGGAAGCCCTAGAAACCCTCCCGGGTCTTATACCAAATGCCACGAGAACCCCCACGTGGTCTTCATCTGCCATGGGAACCCCCACATGGTCTTCCTGACTTGGGAACCCCGACAAGGTCTTCCTACCTTGGGAACTCCCACAAGGTCTTCCTACCAAACAAGACATAATGCAAACTATACAAGCAAATATTTTAGGATACCAAGGAAACCCTCCAAGGTCCTATACCAAACGCCACGGGAACCCCCACGTGGTCTTCCATGCAGATAACATACTATCATATCGCACATTCAATCAATAACCATATCTCATAAAATGGTCCGGCTTGGTGCCTTAGACCTATTGATATGGTGAGAAGACTCACCTCACCAAGCTGAATCGGCAACTGAATTCAGGTATGTTCTGTGCTGCTCTTCCCAAACTATCTCTAATCAATGAGTAAATAACTCAGCATAATGCCATAAATAACCCCAGGGTCAACCCTGGACAAACTCAAGGTCTATAGTCTAGGTCAACAATCCATATTGACCTTGACTCGTCGAGTACAATCGTTCACTTGTCGGGTTCCTAACTTAACTCATCGACTCGCCGAGTCACCCGAGGGACTCGTTGAGTTCCTCGATGTTCACGGCCGTAAACCACCAACCGCACACCCTTGACCGTGAACCCTTAGTCGCGAACCCTTGGTCGTAAATGAGAAAACCCTCTCAACTCGTCGAGTCTCTTGCACGACTCGCCGAGTCCCCTTTAGTCCCTTATGTTTACAGCCCTTTCTAGTGGGACTCAGGGCCCCAAAATTCAGATCTACACTCTACTAGTGAAGATAACATGTAAAGTTGCAAACTTTACGTGCATGCAAGGCCTCTCATGGCCA
Source organism: Lactuca virosa (assembly GCF_052849685.1). Classification (NCBI taxonomy): domain Eukaryota; kingdom Viridiplantae; phylum Streptophyta; class Magnoliopsida; order Asterales; family Asteraceae; genus Lactuca; species Lactuca virosa. The sequence continues at coordinate 474,253,334 of NC_136429.1, read as the reverse complement.
AAATACTCAAAACTAACCCTTAACAAGGTTTTCATGCATGGAAAGGGAATGAGCTCATAAAAAGATGTAACTTTATGACTTTTGGGACCTAAGAAGGTCCAGATCTGGAACCATATCCTTGTGATAGGTCCAGATCCAACCCTGATTCCCTTTCTTTCTATGATGGCCATAATCTTCCAAAAGAAATTTAAGGATCTTAAACTGAAAGTAACAGATTGATACCTCAAACGAATGCCCAACATGAAACAGACTCTTGATCTAGTGCTTTTCCCTTTGGTAGCCCCCAAATGCTTGAAGTTCTCACCAAAATCCCAAAGATAGCCCCCAAATGCACTCACTTCACACCTTTGAGAGTTTGGGGCCGTAAACGGTCTTTTAACGTGATAAGGGAGGCGACAAGGGTTTATAATGATGTTTATATATGGGGAAAAACCACAAAATTAGGGTTTTCTTTAAACAGCTTGGACTCGCCGAGTCGACCCTCCGACTCGCCGAGTCAATCCCTTCCCGCGTCCAGGATATCATGACCCTACTCGACGAGCTGGACTCTCAACTCGCCGAGTCCATGCACAAACACCCCAAAATAGTAATTTCCAACCACTACTCGAAACAAGTGTTTCAAGTCTCCCCCACTTGAACTAGACTTCGTCCTCGAAGTCTGCCGAAACAAACAGTTCCGAATAGTGCTCTCGCATCTCCTCTTCTGGCTCCCAAGTCAATTCGGAGCCTATCCGATGCTGCCATTGCACTTTCACCAGTCTTACTTCTTTATTCCGAAGAACCTTGGTTTTCCTATCCAGCACCGCAACGGGATTCTCAATATAGTTATAACTCTCATCCACCTGGATATCGCCCAGCGAGACGACCGCGGCCTTGTCGGTGACACACTTCCGAAGCTGCGACACATGGAAGGTGTTGTGAATCTGGCTAAGCTCTTCCGGTAAATCCAAAAGGTAGGCTACCTTACCCACTCGGGCCGATATCCTGAATGGCCCAATATATCGTGGTCCTAGCTTACCCCTATTTTGAAATCTAATGATTCCCTTCCAAGGTGACACCTTCAATAACACGAAATCTCCCACCTGAAATTCTAAGTCTGATAATTCTCGGTCAGCATAACATTTCTAGTGACTCTGCGCGACTCGCAACCGGTCACGCACTTGCTGAATCAACACAGTAGTCTTGAGCACCACTTCAGTGCTTCCCATGACCCGGTGTCCAACCTCATCCTAATAAACCGGGGTCCTACACCTCCGACCATATAACATCTCAAACGGAGCTCGATCGCTACTGGCATGATAACTGTTATTGTACGGAAACTCTACCAGTGGCAGATACGTATCCCAACTCCCTCCAAAATCCAACACGCATGCCCGTAGCATATCCTCCAGTGTCTGTATTGTCCTCTCACTCTGACCGTCGGTCTGGGGTTGATATGTCGTGCTAAAATCTAGCTGAGTGCCCAGCTCCTCGTGGAATTTCTTCCAGAACCGAGATGTAAACCGAACATCACGGTCAGAGACTACAGACTCAGGAACCCCATGTCTAGCCACCACCTCACACACGTAAATATCTGCCAACTTTTTGCGGATATACTTTCGGATATCGGAATGAAATGGGCACTCTTCGTCAGTCTATCCACAATCACCCATATGGCATCCACACCTCTTGCCGTCCTTGGCAACTTCGTAATGAAGTCCATCGTGATCTCCTCCCACTTCCACATGGGAATGGGTAGCGGCTGGACCTTACCATGAGGCTGTTGATGCTCGGCGTTGACCATCCTGCAAGTCAAGGACCGCTCTACAAACCAAGCAATTTCCCGCTTCATGCATGGCCACCAATAACTCAGCCTCAAGTCCCTATACATTTTCATAGCTCCTGGATGTATAGAGAACTTGGACTTATGCGCTTCCTCTAATATCTTCTGTCTCACTCCCCCGGTCACCAGTACCCACACCAGGCCACATTGTGTCAAGAGACCACGACCATCCTTAACAAACAAAGGATATTATCCTCGAATCCTCTCTACCTTCCAATTCTCTTTCTTCACTCCCTCAACCTGGGCCTCTTTGATCATCTCCAACAATGGAGAGATCACCGTCACCCTCAAACACACACTCCCAATTGGGGAACATGCCGTCTTACGGCTCAAATCGTCGGCCACTACATTGGCCTTCCCTGGGTGGTATAGAATCTCGCAATCATAGTCCTTTAGCATGTCCAACCACCTTCTTTGTCGCATGTTGAGGTTCTGTTGGTCCATCAAATACTTCAGACTCTTGTGGTCGGTGTAAATGGTACACCGCACTCCATACAAATAATTCCTCCAAATCTTGAGGGCAAACACCACTGCCCCCAGTTCCAGATCGTGAGTAGGGTAATTTGCCTCATGCGGCTTCAATTATCGCGAGGCATATGCTATTACGTGCCCTCTCTGCATCAGTATCGCACCTAACCCCGAAATCGATGCGTCACAGTACACCACCAGATCATCTAATCCCTCCGGTAGTACAAGGATCGGAGCCTCGCACAATCTCCGCCTCAAGGTCTCGAAGGCCAACTGCTGATCCGTACCCCACCGAAACGTCACATTCTTCTTGGTTAGACGGGTTAGTGGCACATCAATCTTGGAGAAGTCCTGAATAAATCTCCGATAATAACCCGCTAAACCCAAGAAGCTACGAATCTCTGATGCATTCTTCGGTACTTCCCACTGCATCACAGCCTCAACCTTGGCTGGATCAACCGAAATACCCTGCTGGTTGATGATATGCCCCAAAAATTGTACCTCTCGCAGCCAAAAATCGCACTTTGAGAACTTGGCATACAACTTTTCCGCCCTTAGGGTCTCCAGCACCTCCCTTAAGTGTTTTTTGTGCTCCTCCCTGGTCTTAGAATAGACCAGGATATCATCAATGAAAACGATCACCGACCGATCCAACATCGGTCTACACACCCTGTTCATAAGATCCATGAACACTGTTGGGGCATTGGTGAGCCCAAACGGCATCACTACAAACTCATAATGCCCATACCGAGTCCTGAAAGCCGTCTTCGGTATATCCTCATACTGAATCCTCATCCGATGGTATCCCGACTGAAGATCAATCTTGGAAAACCAAGAGGCACCCTGCAGCTGATCGAACAAATCATCGATCCTTGGCAACAGATAACGGTTCTTCACCGTTGGCTTGTTTAGTTCCCTATAATCGATACACATCCTGTGGGATCCATCCTTCTTTTTCACGAAAAGAATTGGTGCTCCCCACGGGGAACTGCTCGGACGAATGAATCCTCGGTCTAAAAGCTCCTGAAGTTGTGTAGATAACTCGTGTATCTCGGGTGGTGCCAACCGATATGGTGCCTTTGCTGTCGGAGCGGCACCTGACACCAAATCGATGCGAAGTTGCACCTGTCTTTCTAGAGGCACTCCTGGTAACTCTTCGGGGAAAACATCCCGAAAGTCCTGGACAACCGGCACGCTGCCTATATCCATTGGGGTCTCAACCTTCGTATCTGAGATATAAGCCAAAAATCCCATACATCCTTGCTGCAGAAGTATCCTAGCCCTCGCAGCTGAACAGAGGGTCGGCCCTTGCGATGCCCTATCACAATATATCGCCAGTTCTCCCCCACTTGGGGTCCGAACCCTTACCAACTGATGCTCGCAGTCGATCATGGCCCCGTTGGCCCCCAACTAATCCATTCTGATAATCACTTTCATCCCTCGCAACGGTATCGGGACTAGATCGACACGAAATATCTCACCAAGCACATTCAGGACACAGTCGCGATACACCCTCGTAGCACTAACGGTGTGGTCATCTACAATCTCCACCTCGAGCGGAGAATCCAAGGTTCCCGGCGCTTCCCGGAATTTCTTGCTAAGCACAAGAGATACGAACGATCGGGTTGCACCCGAATCAAACAAGACATTAGCAGACATACCATTGACCAAAAAGGTCCCTAAACAAGCATATAATACACATAAGCGAAACAGATACACAGAGCAGTGAAGAGTAATTACGTACCAGCCACAACGTCTGGCGCTGCGCGTGCCTCTTCGGTAGTTAGCTGAAATGAACGACTCTTCACTGCTGGAGCTTCCGACTTAGCAGGGCGACCATCGGTAATCCTCATTGTGGTGGGCATGGGCGCCGCCACTGCTCCCCCTCCTCCCTGCAACCTAGGACAGTCAGCATTTTTATGGCCAGTCTGGTTGTAGTGGAAACATATCAGGCCCTTCTTGGGGCAGTCCCTGCTTACGTGGCTAGGCTGACCACATGTATAACACACCAGGTTCGACCCCCGGCATGCTCCCCTATGGGATCTCCCACACTTGGCACACCGGCCACGACCCTGCTGACCCTTAATAGATGTATCCGAGGTCTTAGGCTTCTTAGCCTGACCCCCTGCTGCCTGCACCTGCTCAGTTTTCAGCTTCGTGCGAGAATCCAACTCCATCTCCCTCTCACGGGCCTTCTCTACCATCTCATTCAGGGTTTTGCACCCCGTAAAGCTCACAAACTCCTGAATATCATCTCTCAGCATGGAATGATATCGGGTCCGTCTCATCTCTTCATCGGTAGCATACTCAGGGATCAACAAAGCTCTTTCCCGAAACTTGGCGGTGATCTCCGCCACAGTCTCGGTGGTCTGCTACAAATCATGAAACTCTCGCACTAGTCGTTGCACCTCAATGGGTGGTGAAAACTCCAAATGAAATCGCCGAACAAACTCAGCCCATGTCATCTCAGCCACCCCGGCTGGTCCCACCTGTTTAGTAACCTCGCCCCACCAATCCCGAGCTCAGTCTCTCAGCATGCAAGAAGCAAACCCAACCTTTACCACATCCGGGCAAGAACTCGTGCGCTGGGCGTTTTCGATATCCGCCACCCACCGTCGGCTGACAATGGGGTCCCTGACCCCAAAAAACTCCGGCGCCCCACACATCTTGAACTCCCGGGAGGAGGGAGTTTGGGCTCCCAACTGGCCCGCAACAATCTCAGTCCTGAATGATCTGAGTCTCTCCTCCATGATCTCCATTATGCCATCCTTGACCGTCCCAAAAATCACTGGGGTAGCGTCAAGGATACCCTTCGTAACCTCGGCTGCAATGATCTCGCGCAGCCACTCATCTATGCCGTCTGTAGTGTCACCTGATCCATTCCCGGATCCAGATCCTAATCCTGATCCTCCCGCTCCGAAACGTGTCACCACCATGCTGAACTGGAATGTAATAAATCATAATTATCAGGATTTCCATAAATCGGATCTCTCCACACCGGTCCTCCTTGAAGTCGTCAGATCTAACATTGGTTCGGGTATAGGTCATATGCTTGCAGTAGTACCTTCCACACCTACCTGTACCTTTCCCCATTGTCCTACCTGATAACTCCAATTTGTCCCTCTCATCCCTTATCCCACATCTATTGCGGAACTCAAATCTTAGGCTATCCTAAGATTTTCTCTATCCATATCAATCAGACCAATCGTAACAGGTTGCCTTTATGCATGCAAATTATACACAGAAAAGGATCAAATAGACTTTCGAATAAAAGATTCTACCCTAGGACCACAACCAAACAAGGAACAGGAAATAAGGCCAAATCAATCATTCTGAGGCTATAAGCTCCTAACCGTATACAATTTTAAAGCATACACATAGCAAGTCTCATACGATCATCAAGCTCAAATATTTGTATAACATGGCTAACACATTGGGAACTACTTACTTGGCTCGGCTGATCACGCGCGTTGCACTCTCTTCTCTTCATTTCTTAAAAGTTCTTAACTTTTATTTTGAAAACAATTTATCATTTCCTTAGTTTGAGTCCTGACACACCCGAAAGTGTGCCCGAATCCCTCAAACCAAGGCTTTGATACCAACTTGTAACGACCCAAATTTTCAAAGAAATTTCTTATTTTTAATTAACCAAACACATTCCCATAATTCAAGAAATTCCAAAACAATTGTTTCAAATCCATATTCAATACAACTTTATTTTCAAATATCAGAGTGTCCCATAAAGTCACCTAAGAGAGAGTGCACGCCAAGCCATCAAGCTTTTCCGTTGCCCTTGGGCGCAGATGAACCTAAAACAAATCCACAAACTGTAAGCGAATGCTTAGTGAGTCCCCCAGAGGATATCCCACACACAAACCACATAACACATATCGAATCAGCCATACACTACATATATCACATAAGTCACGCATTCGACAAATAAGGAAACCCTAGAAACCCTCCCGGGTCTTATACCAAATGCCACGGGAACCCCCACGTGGTCTTCATATGCCATGGGAACCCCCACATGGTCTTCCTGCCTTGGGAACCCCCACAAGGTCTTCATGCCTTGGGAACCCCCACAAGGTCTTCCTACCAAACAAGACATAATGCAAACTATACAAGCAAATATTTTAGGATGCCAAGGAAACTCTCGAAGATCCTATACCAAATGCCACGGGAACCCCCACGTGGTCTTCCATGCAGATAACATAGTATCATATCGCACATTCAATCAATAACCGTATCTCATAAAATGGTCCGGCCTTGGTGCCTTAGACCTATTGATATGGTGAAAAGACTCACCTCACCAAGCTGAATCGACAACTGAATTCAGGTATGTCTTGTGCTGCTCTTCCCAAACTGTCTCTAATCAATGAGAAAATAACTCAACATAATGCCATAAATACCCCCAAGGTCAACCCTGGTCAAAGTCAAGGTCTATAGTCTAGGTCAACAGTCTATATTGACCTTGACTCGTCGAGTACCATCATTCACTCGTCGGGTTCCCAGCTTAACTCATCGACTCGCCGAGTCACCCGAGGGACTCATCGAGTTCCTCGATGTTCATGGACGTAAACCACCAACTGCACACCCTTGACCGTGAACCCTTAGCCGCGAACCCTTGGCCGTAAATGAGAAAACCCTCTCGACTCGTTGAGTCTCTTGCATGACTCACCGAGTCCCCTTTAGTCCCTTATGCTTACAGCCCTTTCTAGTGGGACTCAGGGCCCCAAACTTCAGATCTACCCTCTACTAGTGAAGATAACACGTAAAGTTATAAACTTTACGTGCATGCAAGGCCTCTCATGGTCAACATACTCAAAACTAACCCTTAAGAAGGTTTTCATGCATTGAGAGGGAATGAGCTCATAAAAAGATGTAACTTTATGACTTCTGGGACCTAAGAAGGTCCAGATCTGGAACCATATCCTTGTGATAGGTCCAGATCCAACCTTGATTCCCTTTCCTTCTATATTGGCCATAATCTTCCAAAAGAAATTTAAGGATCTTAAACTGAAAGTAACAGATTGATACCTCAAACGATTGCGGCCGTAAACGGTCTTTTAACGTGATAAGGGAGGCCATAAGGGTTTATAATGATGTTTATATATGGGGCAAAACCCCAAAATTAGGGTTTTCTTTGAACAGCTCGGACTCGCCGAGTCGACCCTCCGACTTGCCGAGTCAGTCCCATCCCGCGTCCAGGATATCACGACTCTACTCGATGAGCTGGACTCCCAACTCGTCGAGTCCATGCACAAACACCCCAAAATAGAAATTTCCAACCACTACTCGAAACAGGCGTTACACATGCAAGTTATCTTGGTCATTTAGGTCATTTTGGTGTATTAAAGTTTAAATCTTGAAAGCTCGAGACAATATTAAGGATAAAGTTGGAAACGTTATCCACAAAAAAATCATGTTGATTTAGATATGAAGGTTGGAGTCTTGGAGTTAATGGATTTAGCTGAGAAATATGCATTCCTGGTCCCTTTGAGATTTAAAGACTAGATCTTGGTTGTTTGGACCATCCTAATGGATAAAGTTGGAAACTTTATCCATTATGAGGCTAGTTAGGATCTAGATATGAGGTTATGGGACTTGTTCTGAAGACATTAAGCATTCACTGAAGATTTTGGTCTTTTGACCAGAAGTCACGACATGACATAGGATGTGTTACGACGTGATAGTGCCTGCAAATATGATTGTTTTCTCGTTTAATTCTCACGATGTGACCAAGGGATGGTCACAATGTGACGTTAACTTTGACTGTTGACTTTTGACCAATTTGATTTTTGGTCAAACTTCAGGGTGATAGTTGCTAGATCTGTAGTTTGGTAGAGTTTTATGACTCTTGCATAAGATTTGATGTCATATTTCCCCATTTGTGCCCTAGATGGTGTTGGTACATGTATTGGACATGCATGTCCAAAAAGGCATGATTTTTATGATGTTCTAGAGTGAATAAGACTGTATGGAAGGTTTGGTGGCTTGTCCCAATGGATTAAGAAGTTTTTTGAATCAAATATGTCATTCAGACGGATCTCACAATGTGAGGTGATGCATTTCACATCGTGAGGGTGACGAGGCTCGACTATTTTGTCATATTGTGGCTCACGGCGTGAGCCATATATGGTAACGTCGTGAGGGCTTGCTGACCTTGACTTCCGTTGAATTTTTTACCTAGTTGGACTTTGGATCAAACTTGAGGATTTTGACCTATTGATTGAGATTCTATCTAGTTCTCGTGTTAGTGGATTCGCGGGAAGAAGCAGTGTTGAAAAAGGGATTGTATCGCAGTGATCGGAATTCTTTGATTCAGGTGAGTTTTCCTCATTGTACTTATGGGTCGAAGGTACCAAGGTCGGCCCATTGGTTTGATATCTTGCTATTTTCTGATATGCTGAGTATAGAATATATATGCACGATTATGCTAGTTGTCGATATACTAGTCTGGTAGATCCGTAGGACTACCTATGATTATGTCTACATGATTATATGTATATGTTTGTTATCTGTTGACATATTGTGTTGAGTTAAGGTTGTACTGCTTCGTGCTGTAGCCAACAAACCCTGGATCATTCTAGATAAGAGCAGAGGACCGAGTTGTATGCCAGGCTCATATTGAGGGTTCAGGTTCCTTCCAGTTACGAGTTGAGGACCCGGTGGTATACCATACTCGTACTGAAGACTTGAGGGTATTGGAGCATTCCATATATGAGCTGAGGGTCGGGTAGGGCATGTCAGACTCATACTGTGGGCTCAGTAGCATTCCAGATACGAGTTGAGGATCGGTTGGTAAGCGAGACTAGTATTGAGGGCTGAACATTTGTATGCTAGTCCGATGACAGATTGGACGAAGGAGCAAGCCAGCCATATGTTGTGGGCCCGAGGGCAAGCCAGATTTATGCTGTAGGCTTAGGAGCAAGCCAGATATGAGTTGTGGGCCCGGTAGGCAAGCCAACCTCATACTGTGGGCTCTAGGGTAATCCAGTCTTTTAGTAGTGGAACCAGTCCTTGTTCTTATTTTTATATGTTATCTGTTTGTGTGTTGGTATTTTGGGGGAAACTTACTAAGCTTCATGCTTACAGTTTTGGTTTATGGTTTCAGGTACTTTAATAGACCATGGGGTGACCCTACACACCCTTGGTTTTCAAGTGATTTGATCTTGTGAGACTCGGATTTTAAATAATGTTCTGAAAACAATGGTCTTGTAACACTTCTATTACAAAAAGGGTTGTTTTCAAAAAGTTTTAAATTTGTTGAATTTTTGGGATGTTACAAGTTGGTATCAGAACCTTGATTTGATTGAATTGGAGGAACACTCATGTGAATCCAGTGTCAAACTAAGAAAAAAGATTTTAAAGTGATTTACAAACTGTTTTCAAAATAATCAATAGGGATATGATGTGTACGATCAGCCGGAGCCAGTAAGTAGACCCCAAATTACCACACTGTTATTCGATCGTGTGATATGATAAAACAACATGCTAGTGATAGGCTAGGGATCTTCAGGAATTGCATGATAGAATTGCCTGATTATATGATGCATTATCCCTTATAGAATCCCTGATTAATTGTTGTATGACTCTTTTATGTGTGAAATAGCTATTGAGTGGATATGCTAAGTGTGACAACTCGAAATTTCTATCTTGTACAACCATTCACTTCAATCGAAGTCAGACTTGTTTCTGCTAACTTTTAGCACTGTTTAGAGTCTGTTTGAGTGTTCTAAAGCCTAGTACCTTCAAGAGGTAATTATAGGAAGTATACTCTAGAGTTCAATGTGCAACATTCAAGTCTCAAAACTCCAAGAGTTTGGAGTTTACGGCCATAAAATGGAGTTTACGGCCGTAAACTCTATGGTATATATATGACACTTAGTCATTTTTAGTCATTTTTACCACTTTCAAGCCTAGAACTCATTCTCTCTCAAGTATCATCCGATTTTTCACTAAGATCTTCAAGATTGTAAGTGTTTCTTTCCTTGATTAGTTGATATCCTTCAATATCTAGTGATTGTACATGATTTCATCCATGAAATCTCTTCATTTTGATAGATCTTCAAGTGTTCTTCATTTCACCAAGAACACCAAGAACACACACTAGTGTTCTTGGACCTTAAACACCCTTACAAGCTTCTTATAAGTAAGTACACTACTCTTAGCTTGTTATATGCTTGAATCACTTGTTAAGCTCTTAAAAACATCAAGAAACTCAAGAACATATGGTGTTTACGGCCAAGGCAATCACCTTGGGCCGTAAACACTATTAAGTGGTGCATTTGTGCCACCACTCCTTCCTAAGGCTTAGTCTTGAACTTAGAACACTTCCTATTGACTTGTAAGACCTTAAAACACAAAGAAATCATGGACAAAAGGGTGTTTACGTGAAGGCAATCTCCCTTGGCCGTAAACTCTACTTATTGGTGCAAAGTTGCCACAAACACCTTCCTAAGCCTTGGATCTAAGTCTAGAACACTTCCAAGATGATTATTGGACCTTAAACATCAAAATGGTACAAGTTACCATGAGTTTACGGCCGTAAACTCATTGGGCCATAAACCCATGGGCCCTAAACTCATGTGGTAATTACCATTTGGGCAGTAAACTCCTATGTGAGGCCCTACACCCCTTAGATGCAACCCTTTGTACTTCTAACACTTGAATCAAAGTGTTTTCCATGTCCTAGGGTGTCTTTACTTGCATAATTAGTTGTTTAAACACTAATTGTAAACATATATGTGTCATTATATGATAAATAGGATCCGTGTGTGTGCTCAAGTCTTCATTTGACACCTAGCATCCTATACCACACTTTCATTCAAACCACTCACTACAGGTGAGTTCATACCCCTTAATCTACCTTTTAAATGATTTTAAATGCTTTTATGGGTGGGGGGGGGGAATACAAGTTGAACTAATATAGTTATTATATCAATCACATGTGATTAATAGCTATCAAACATATGGATTTTCTTACTTGTCAAACTGTGTTATCAAACAAACTACTCCAAATCGTTTTATAAACTCGTTTACATGTTAAATACTTTTATTAAACTCTTTTAAACTTATATTTTGTCAAATGCGTATCTATATAGATATAGTTATATAAGTAGGATTGAAAGGACTTAGGACTGATAGCTCACCTTACTTCCTGTTCGTTGTTTGGTTGTGGACTTAGGGTATCGGTTGTTTGTCCGAAGGTCGTTTGTATCTTAGTTATATATTATGTATATGGATATAGATAAAAAAGTTCCTTCATTCAGTTCAATACCTTTGGGTAGCAAAGGTATACAAACATGTTCATTCATACAAACAACATTGCTAGTAAACTATAATAGGTATAGTTTAGGAAGTTACTAATACTATTACTAGAACAATGAAACATACAAAGAGTCAATTCATACATGAGTCAATACATACTATTATGAGAAACTAAGAGAACATACTATTATGAGAAACAATACATACTATACATTATACAAGAGAACATACTATGATGAGAAACAAAGAGAACATACTACATACTAGACAGAGAGAACATACATTACACTAGTACATACAAAACATATACAAGTATACAATAACATAAATGTGAACCATTTTTCGGGGCATGACATCACCTGTCATGGCTCGTTTTGTATCCAGAGTCTCCTAGAAGGAGAGCGTGAATTTGTGTGTAGATCTATACTGAATTGACTATCCTACACCTTGCTGTTTGCTATAGTGGGACTTGCAAGTCCATGGGTGCCAAATGTCATTTCTTCCGATGTCTTTCATCGTCGTGTTATTAGTCGATAGTATGGTGCAACCATTTCACATTTAACCTTAATTAACAGCCGGATTAAGGTAGAAAGTACAGCAGTAGTTACTATAATACAACACTACAGTACTTTATTATTTCCCCATTGCATTCACATTGTGATCTTCTCACAATAAACGGTAATGTAAAACTATATTTTTGGTTAATGATAGTCACACTTGGGAAAATATACACTCTTACAAGAAACAAACATACAGAACATTTGATGCCTTGGTAGAAGGCTACGTTTAGTAGAAAATATAGGATTTTCTAGGAGATGCAAACATTTACAAACATTTACTACAAACATTTACAAACATTGACATCAAACATTTACAAACTTATACATCAAGTACTTACAAACATTTTCATACAAATAATGACACTAAAATGCTTATGAACTCACCAGCTTTAAAGATGATAAACTCTTTCAAAATAACTTGTATTCTCAGGTCATCAGTAGACAGGTACCGATGCCAGGTTTTGAGAAGATGGAGCTCGTTCAAGACTCATCTCTTATTTTTTATTTACATTTTTGGTGTCTTATAAACTTCACAGAACGCACTTGTATTAAATTATATTACTAATGCAATGGATGATGTTGTTGCTTGTTTACTACTATGCTTTGTTGTGATACTGTACATGACGTCCTCCACCCCGAACGTTTCCGTCGTTCTGGTTTTGGGGTGTGACAGATTGGTATCAGAGCATCGTTTATAGTGAATCGAGTATATCAACCCACAAAAGATATACAAACTATAAACATAACATGATTAAAATACTCTGACCAAGAGTTTATACTTTTAAATAATAAAATATTTGACTAAGTATACATACCTGCATTCATACTAAAATCAGTGTCACTAGGAAAGAACAAAAGTATTACGATTGTTGAACATCACAAGTAGACTCGGGGATGTATGATCAGTTCTGGGAGTGACATAGCCTGATCAACTATGTTCGTCCGAGAAGTGATTAGCATATGCCCGAGAATGGTTGTGATATGGCAAAAAGTCTAAAAACTTACCAATACTACTACAATGAAAACATTAGAACAGAACATAAATTTAAAATACTATAGGAGTATTTTGTGTTACTATAAATTACTTATGTGCAAACTAAAAAGGTCTTTATCAGTAGGTCAATAGTTGCTAAGTGGATACGCTAAGGTTATATGTAACTAGGATGTCATAGACTTAGAATCTGTAATCTTTGCTTTACTCCCTGTTCCTTGTTTAGTTGTGGGTTTCGAGTTAGGGTCACCTATTCGAAGGTCTATCCTATTTTGATTTCATATAACTGGTATACACTAAACAAGTATTGAAGTAACTGATAAAGATCATCTTATAATTATCTAATTAGTACGTCTATTTAGTTATTTCTTATACCCCTTTTCTCGCGTAGATATCATGGCTGGATTCCATCTCCCCGGAGATCCATACTTCCCAAACGAAGGCAATGCTGGATGGCTTGGAGAAGAGCCAGAAGATGATCATCCAATCCCTTTGGATGATCACCATGCTGAAGGCTTTTCTGATGGTTCTGACTCCGAACCAGAAGTCAACAACCTACCCCCAGTAGCTCCAAACCCGAACCCTCGTCCAGCATTTCAAGGACTCACACCTCTGTGGGCAACAAAGTTGAACAGATGGAGTCAGGAACAGGGTCAACCCATGCCCTACAATGGGGACCGAAGCTTTTACAATATAAGCAAGGGAGGTTCAGCTGACCGAGTCCTGCCCATCATGGTCCGTAGGATTGCTCGGAACACCGAGCAAGGTCGAGCAACCATCGACCGAGTCATGGAAATTGACGCCAACTCTGGCGTTAACAAAGTACGCATTCGCCAGCTGGAGTCTGCTCATACAAGAACTCAGAACTAGAACGTGGCCCTGTAGAGAGAACTTACTGAAACCGAAGCTGAAGTCAGGGAACTTCGAGCTCGACATGCTATGTCTGAAAGGCGCATGAGGGACATGAAGCGTCGTCTGTCAGAATCCAGAACTCACTCTAGTGGTTCTCGTCATAGATAGAGCCTAATCAACTTTCTCTTTTGGATATAACTTACTTTATGTAAAAACTCTAGATTAATTTCCTATCTTTGTGAAGACCTTAGAGCTGTTAAGTTATGATTTGGTCGTAGTTCTGTCAAAATTTTCCCATCTTGGTTTGATGTAAGACCTACTTCTAGTTCATTTTTCCCGAACTTGTTACATCTGTAATACCAATATAATTGACAGATATGTAATCTCATGGAATTTAATATCGAAATGCTATCATCTTTTAGTACTAGATCTACATTCAATCATACTATTCAATTGTGTTGTTGGGCTACGGAGAGTTAGTCCATGAGTCACTCTCATCAATTTCTCTATTCTTACCAGTATCGTCATCTTTGTAAACTTTTAGTTAAAAGATGCCTCCGCGCCGATCAATGAGACAGAATCCTCCGGTAACTTCAACACCACCACCTACTCCTCAAATTGATACGACAGCTCTAAATGCTGCAGTAGCTGCGGCTGTGGCAACAGCCATGGCTCAATATCATTCTTCCAGTGCCACCGGAGGTGGAACACCTGTTCCTTCTACCGACGGTGAAGCCCCCGTACGCTCGAGAGAGTGCTCCTACAAGGACTTCACCAATTGCAAGCCACTGTCCTTTAAAGGGACTGTCGGAGTCATTGCCCTATCGCAATGGTTCGAAAAGACAGAGTCGATCTTTGAGATCTGCTCATGCTCAGAAGGGAGCAAAGTCAAATTTGCTGTGTGTACCTTCGAGGCAAAAGCCCTGACATGGTGGAATAGCCATGTCAAGTCACTATCCCTAATAGTGGCTGGGAAGCTCTGAGGGAGCTCATGATTGAAGAATACTGCCCGAGGGGCGAAATCCAGACACTAGAACAAGAACTATGGAGCCTAACCATGAAGGGCTCCGACATAGTTTCCTATACCGCCAGGTTCTGCGAGCTGGTGGCCCTATGTCCCAACATGGTTCACACGGAGGGAAAGAAAATAAAGAGGTACATCTCGGGGCTGGTGCCTCCATTTCAGGGGAATGTTTTTGCTTCAAACCCCACTACATTCGATAGTGCCAAGCGGTTGGCACAGCGGCTCATTGACCATGGGGTCCGTACCCCATCAACAACAACAACCCTAGCCATCTCAGAACCCTCCAAAGCCGCCGACAACAAGCGGAAATTCTGGGATGACAAGAAGAAGAAGAAGGCTGCCAAAAAGCAGCAGGTCGTAGCTGTCCACACTACGATAGCACCTGCCGCTGCTGCACCGGTAAAGCAGTACGCAGGGAACCTGCCGAAGTGCAACAAATGCAGCTTCCACCACAATGGACCCTGCAGGGAAATGCAGTGTTCAAACTGCAACAGGAAGGGGCACACTGCCCGTTATCGCAAGGCTCCGGCAAAGCCAATCACCCAAGTCCCCGGCATTGGTGTAGGCCAGGCTTGCTACGTTTGTGGCGAGGCGGGCCACTACAAAAGGATCTGCCCGAAGGCAGAGAACGCCGGTGGAGTGGGAAGAGTTCTGGCTATAGGCCACGAGGAAGCAGTTGCCGACCCTACAGTGGTCACTGGTACGTTTCTCCTCGATAACTCTTATGCATGTATTCTGTTTGATAGTGGAACGGAGAGGAGTTTCGTGAACCAAAAATTTGCTCACTTACTTAAGCAAAAATCACGAGCACTTAAGGAACCATTCACAGAAGAAATGGCTAATGGAAAGATAGAGAGTACTAGCTACATATACATAGGTTGTACTCTAACTCTAGATAGCCATTCATTTTCAATCGACCTCATGCCAGTCTCAATTAAAAGTTTCGACGTCATTATCGACATGGATTGGTTGAGTCTGCATCGTGCTGACAGCATGTGTTATGAAAAGGTTGTTCGCCTTAATCTGCCGTCTAGCGAAACTCTAGTAATCTACGACGACAAACCCGACACTAACCTTCGCCTCATCTCGAACATTCAAGCCCAAAAATTCTTGCGAAAGGAATGTCGCGCATTCCTTGCTCTTGTTGTCGATGTGAGCCAAGAAACGAAATACATTAAGAACATTCCAGTAGTACGCGATTTTCCCGACATCTTTCCAGAAGAACTCCCAGGATTACCTCCACAACGTCAAGTCGAGTTCAGAATCGACTTAGTTCCAGGGGCTACCCCAGTAGCCAAATCGCCCTATCGTCTAGCACCTGCAGAGATGCAAGAACTGTCCGGTCAACTTAACGAACAGCTCAGCAAGGGCTTTATAAGACCAAGCTTCTCACCCTGGGGAGCTCCGGTCTTGTTCGTCAAGAAGAAAGACGGATCGTTTCGTATGTGCATCGACTACAGGGAGCTCAACAAGCTTACCGTTAAGAATCGTTACCCACTGCCTCGTATAGACGATTTGTTTTACCAACTTCAATGGGCAAACTTCTTTTCAAAAATAGACCTAACATCCGGGTATCACCAGTTACGAGTGTTAGGGGAGGATGTTCCGAAGACAGCCTTCCGAACTCGTTATGGACACTACAAATTCGTAGTGATACCGTTCGGATTAACCAACGTGACCGCAGTATTCATGGATTTAATGAATAGGGTGTGTCGTCCTTACTTGGATCAGTTCGTCATCGTCTTCATCGATGACATACTTATCTACTCTCGTAGTAAGGAGGAGCATAGTCAACATCTTCAACATGTCTTGGAAACACTACGATCGGAGAAGCTATATGCAAAGTTCTCGAAATGCGAATTTTGGATCCGAAGAGTCGAATTCTTACGACACGTGGTTAGCGAAGAAGGAATACACGTGGACCGTTCCAAAATCAAAGCTATTGAGAACTGGTTAGCACCAAAGACGCCTACAGAAATTCGTTAATTTCTAGGCCTCGCTGGCTACTATCGCAGGTTCATTCAGAACTTCTCACGGATTGCGAAACCTCTTACGACTTTGACCCAGAAGGGCGTGGCCTTTGACTGGGAAGAGAAGTAAGAGAAAGCGTTCCAAACGCTAAAGCGAGCCTTATGCACCGCACCGATACTATCCCTCCTCGAAGGGATAGAAAACTTCGTGGTCTATTGCGATGCTTCAAATCAATGGCTCGACTGTGTTTTGATGCAGCGAGGTAAGGTCATCGCCGATGCCTCGAGACAGCTGAAGACACACGAGGCCAACTACACCACTCACGATCTTGAGTTGGGAGCAGTAGTGTTTGCTCTGAAGATCTGGAGACACTACCTGTATGGTACAAAAACTACTATCTTTACAGACCACAAAAGCCTACAACATATATTCGACCAGAAGGAGCTCAACATGAGACAACGACGGTGGGTCGAGCTACTCAGTGATTACGAATGTGAAATTCGCTATCATCCCGGCAAGGCCAATGTAGTAGCTGACGCCCTAAGTCAGAAAGAATACTCTGGTCGTAGAGTCAAATCTTTGACTATGACTATCCATTCACACTTGTCCACACAAATCAAGGAAGCTCAGCTCGAATCCTTGAAACCTGAAAATGTGGCGGTTGAATCCCTGAGTGGGATGAATAAAAATTTGGAAGTCAAGGGTGGCGGAGCCTTATATCTCATGGATCGGATCTGGACACCGAAACACGGTGGTTTCAGAGACTTGATCATGACTGAAGCTCACAACACTCGATATTCCGTCCACCCAGGTTCAGATAAGATGTATCTGGATCTTAAAAAGTTATATTGGTGGCCTAACATGAAAGCAGAGATTGCTACCTTCGTAAGTAAATGCCTTACTTGCGCCAAGGTTAAGGTCGAATACTAGAAACCCTCAGGTTTACTACAACAGCCGGAGATACCGAAATGGAAGTGGGAGCGGATCACGATGGACTTCATAACCATGTTGACCAAGACAACGGGTGGTCTCGATACCATTTGGGTGATTGTAGATAGGCTAACAAAGTCCGCACACTTCCTGCCTATCAAAGAGACGGACAAGATGAAGAAGCTAACAAGAACCTACATAAGGGAGATCGTATGACTGCATGGTGTTCCCATATCCATTATCTCTGATAGAGATAGTAGATTCACTTCGAGGTTCTGGCAGTCACTACAAAGTTTCCTCGGAACTAGACTGGACATGAGTACAGCCTACCATCCACAGACCGACAGACAGAGTGGGAGGACTATCCAAACCTTGGAAGATATGTTGCGAGCCTGTGTGATCGACTTTGGGAAGGCATGGGATACTCATTTACCCCTTGTCGAGTTCTCCTACAACAATAGTTATCACACGAGCATAAAAGCCGCTCCATTTGAAGCCCTCTATGGCCGAAAGTGCAGACCCCTTCTGTGCTGGGCTGAGGTGGGTGACACCCAGTTAGCTAAAGGACGAGTTCCTGACAGCACTCTCACCGGTCCGGAGAGCATTCGGGAAACGACAGAGAAGATCGTTTAGATTCATGAACGATTGAAAGCCTCTACAGACCGACAGAAAAGCTATGCAAATAAACGAAGGAAACCGTTGGAATTCCAGGTGGGCGAGCGTGTTCTATTGAAGGTCTCACCCTGGAAAGGCTTCATACCCTTCTGAAAGCGTGGAAAGATAAATCCAAGATACGTAGGGCCTTTCGAGATTCTCGCTAGAATCGGTCGTGTAGCTTACAAACTCAACTTACCCCGCGAACTCAGTAACGTACATTCTACTTTCCACGTCTCCAACTTGAAAAAGTGTATGTCCGACGAGACTCTTGTAATCCCACTCGACGAGATCGAGATCAATGAGAGCCTCAACTTCGTGGAAGAACCTGTAGAGATCATGGATCGAGAGGTCAAGAAAACGAAGCAAAGCCGTATCCCGATAGTGAAGGTTCGCTGGAACGCCAAGCGAGGACCTGAATTCATTTGGGAGCGCGAGGATCAAATGAAACTAAAATATCCTCATCTTTTTACTTAGTTATTTGTAAATACTTATTTTCTTAAACTGTAATTTCGGGACGAAATTCCCTCTAACGATGGGATGATGTGACAACTCAAAATTTCTATCTTGTACAACCATTCACTTCAATCGAAGTCAGACTTGTTTCTGCTAACTTTTAGCACTGTTTAGAGTCTGTTTGAGTGTTCTAAAGCCTAGTACCTTCAAGAGGTAATTATAGGAAGTATACTCTAGAGTTCAATGTGCAACATTCAAGTCTCAAAACTCCAAGAGTTTGGAGTTTACGGCCATAAAATGGAGTTTACGGCCGTAAACTCTATGGTATATATATGACACTTAGTCATTTTTAGTCATTTTTACCACTTTCAAGCCTAAAACTCATTCTCTCTCAAATATCATCTGATTTTTCACTAAGATCTTCAAGATTGTAACTGTTTCTTTCCTTGATTAGTTGATATCCTTCAATATCTAGTGATTGTACATGATTTCATCCATGAAATCTCTTCATTTTGATAGATCTTCAAGTGTTCTTCATTTCACCAAGAACACCAAGAACACACACTAGTGTTCTTGGACCTTAAACACCCTTACAAGCTTCTTATATGTAAGTACACTACTCTTAGCTTGTTATATGCTTGAATCACTTGTTAAGCTCTTAGAAAACATCAAGAAACCCAATAACATATGGTGTTTACGGCCAAGGCAATCACCTTGGGCCGTAAACACTATTAAGTGGTGCATTTGTTCCACCACTCCTTCCTAAGGCTTACTCTTGAACTTAGAACAATTCCTATTGAATTGTAAGACCTTAAAACACAAATAAATCATGGACAAAAGGGTGTTTACGGCCAAGGCAATCTCCCTTGGCCGTAAACTCTACTTATTGGTGCAAAGTTGCCACAAACGCCTTCCTAAGCCTTGGATCTAAGTCTAGAACAGTTCCAAGATGAGTATAGGACCTTAAACATCAAAATGGTACAAGTTACCATGAGTTTACGGACGTAAACTCATTGGGCCATAAACCCATGGGCCGTAAACTCATGTGGTAATTACCATTTGGGCAGTAAACTCCTATGTGAGGCCCTACACCCCTTAGATGCAACCCTTTGTACTTCTAACTCTTGAATCAAAGTGTTTTCCATGTCCTAGGGTGTCTTTACTTGCATAATTAGTTGTTTAAACACTAATTGTAAACATATATGTGTCATTATATGATAAATAGGATCCGTGTGTGTGCTCAAGTCTTCACTTGACACCTAGCATCCTATACCACACTTTCATCCAAACCACTCACTACAGGTGAGTTCATACCCCTTAATCTACCTTTTAAATGATTTTAAATGCTTTTATGGGGGGGGGGGGGAATACAAGTTGAACTAATATAGTTATTATATCAATCACATGTGATTAATAGCTATCAAACATATGGATTTTCTTACTTGTCAAACTGTGTTATCAAACAAACTACTCCAAATCGTTTTATAAACTCGTTTACATGTTAAATACTTTTATTAAACTCTTTTAAACTTATATTTTGTCAAATGCGTATCTATATAGATATAGTTATATAAGTAGTATTGAAAGGACTTATGACTGATAGCTCACCTTACTTCCTGTTCCTTGTTTGGTTGTGAACTTAGGGTATTGGTTGTTTGTCCGAAGGTCGTTTGAATCGTAGTTATATATTATGTATATGGATATAGATATATAAGTTCCTTCATTCAGTTCAATACCTTTGGGTAGCAAAGGTATACAAACATGTTCATTCATACAAACAACATTGCTAGGAAACTATAATAGGTATAGTTTAGGAAGTTACTAATACTATTACTAGAACAATGAAACGTATAAAGAGTCAGTTCATACATGAGTCAATACATACTATTATGAGAAACTAAGAGAACATACTATTATGAGAAACTAAGAGAACATACTATTATGAGAAACAATACATACTATACATTATACAAGAGAACATACTATGATGAGAAACAAAGAGAACATACTACATACTAGACAGAGAGAACATACATTACACTAGTACATACAAAACATATACAAATATACAATAACATAAATGTGAACCATTGTTCGGGACATGGCATCACCTGTCATGGCTCGTTTTGTAACTAGAGTCTCCTAGAAGGAGAGCGTGAATTTGTGTGTAGATCTATACTGAATTGACTATCCTACACCTTGCTGTTTGCTACAGTGGGACTTGCAAGTCTATGGGTGCCAAATGTCATTTCTTCCGATGTCTTTCATCGTCGTGTTATTAGTCGATTGTATGGTGCAACCATTTCACATTTAACCTTAATTAACAGCCGGATTAAGGTAGAAAGTACAGCAGTAGTTACTATAATACAACACTACAGTACTTTATTATTTCCCCATTGCATTCACATTGTGATCTTCTCACAATAAACGGTAATGTAAAACTATATTTTTGGTTAATGATAGTCACACTTGGGAAAATATACACTCTTACAAGAAACAAACATACAGAACATTTGATGCCTTGGTAGAAGGCTACATTTAGTAGAAAATATAGGATTTTCTAGGAGATGCAAACATTTACAAACATTTACTACAAACATTTACATCAAACATTTACAAACTTATACATCAAGTACTTACAAACATTTTCATACAAACAATGACACTAAAATGCTTATGAACTCACCAGCTTTAAAGCTGATAAACTCTTTCAAAATAACATGTATTCTCAGGTCATCAGTAGACAGGTACCGATGCCAGGTTTTGAGAAGATGGAGCTCGTTCAAGACTCATCTCTTATTTTTTATTTACATTTTTGGTGTCTTATAAACTTCACAGAACACACTTGTATTAAATTATATTATTAATGCAATGGATGATGTTGTTGCTTGTTTACTACTATGCTTTGTTGTGATACTGTACATGACGTCCTCCACCCCCGAACGTTTCCGCCGTTCCGGTTTTTGGATGTGACACTAAGTCACATGCTACATGGTTTAAATGATCTTAGGATAAGGGGTTTGGTCCTGCTGCGTAGCTCTTGTTTGAGTCCAACTGTTTTAGGATTGAATCTTTTAGCCTAAGATTATTTAAACTGTGGGGCATGTGATTGTATTCATGTGATAGTCATCTGGAACCAATGGAGAGTCGCACGACAGTTAGTGGTATGGTGAGTCGTGTGGGGTCAGCCGACCAGTTGTGTTATTGGATGGGGAGGTGGTGGTTCCTTAGAATGGGTGCGGTTCATAGCGGGTCAGCATAAGGAATGATTAGCCACTCTTGAGAGAGTGAGTATAGGGAGAAGGTGCGCTCGAGATGATGGGAGTTTGGGATCGAGAGTTCGTATGAGAATCTGCCTGATTTTATTGTGTTTTAGTGCCAGTCGACTCGACTGCATGAATGCTTCTTGCTTTGTGCTTTGTGGGACTCTTAAGTGATGTGAGTCACTTAAGAGGTTGGATAATCTCAGAGTAATGTATTTGACCCTATTGCACAACTCTTGTTTGAGTCCAACCGTTGTAGGGATGAGTCTTTTACTTGAAGGATTATCTGAGCTTTGTTGTATGTGATTCTATTCATGAAGTAGGTGACTGGAGTTATGGGGAGTTCTTCAGCAGCTGATGGCAGTATGAGGTCGAAAACCTAGGAAAGCCTAGGGAATGCTTCAGTGAGTTTTGTTGTGCTGTTAAGCGATCATGTGAAGTATCAGTTTGAGAAAGTGACTTAGAGGATTCAGGATGATTATTGAGGAAAGTATAGGTAGGTGTGGAAGGTATTTTTGGGCCCGTACTACTAAAATCACAGGATCCATACTCGAATCGGGGACATTTTTGGAGAATCTATGAAGCCCGTGGAATGAGGATTCTTGGGTATGTTCGAATCTTTTGTATGTTGTCTTTATATATGGAATTGAGCACTCAGGAAAAGAGTTCAGTTTCTGGTTCCGACTCAGGGGCAGGTACTGAGTCTATCGTCGAGTGGATCCGGGAGTTTATCACATCGGAGATTAATTGCGGTATTTTGGAATGGACTTCTGTCGACCTTTTGGTTATGGATGCTCAGGCATAAGTATGGGTCTGGTAATTGTTTTGAGCCCCAGTGGTGATAGCAGTTTGGGTTGATTGGTTTAGACCTAGATGAGCTTTTGGATTTTGAGGTCTCGAGGGTTTTCCTCAAGGTCGTGCCTTCGAGTCGCGGGACTCAAGGATAGATCGACCGTTATGTTCGGTTTGTGGATTGTAGTTGGAAGTAGACTTGTTGATTGATGGTTTAGTATGTCGTTATCAATGGCAGCAATTATGCCCTTTCAGTCTTCCAGGTTCAGAAGAGGAGTGACCAGGCTTGTGAATTTCAGTGTTGGGATGAAAACCCAATGTGGGGACTGTTGGTCGCGGTGTATGGAGACGGAATGTTAGCGCGGTAGTGTGCATATGGGTTGATGTAGTGTGGATGTCGGTCATCTGATCAACGGTCCGTGTTTTTGGGATATAGATAGGTCAGGTATTAAATTGGCAGTGGGAATTGCAGACAAAGAGTGTATGTTTTGGATCCTAAGTAGGTATTGTTTTATGCTCTTGTAAAGAATCCTTAATGTTAAGTGGTCATGATTGGGAATTTTGGAGATCATCAGCTGAAATTATGGATTCTCTTGGGGTTTGTTTGATCCTTATCTGGAATATGATCTTGGGTGTATTATTCATTCCTGGGGTCAGGGATGGTTGTACCTGGCTAAGACGGTTTGAGTTATAGTTTGGTTTTAACACCAGTGGGTTGTAGTTCAAACCCTAAGTGGGGGAGAACTAGGTATTCTGCCTGGAGGATCATTGATCTGTTTGAGTTTGTGGTGTTGGAAGAATGGTTCATAGGGGTATTGCGCAAACAGTGTATTGGGTTATTGAGTTTGTGCAGTATTGATCGTTGGCCTTTTCATTCATCATTCAGCGGAGGTTCTCCTAAAGTTCAAGTTGTGACAGTTGAATTTCAATAGACGGATCAACTTATCATCAAGTTCAGTATGTTCTATGTTTTTGTGGTCTTTGGGTATGTTTACCCTCAATGGTGGACTGGAATTTTGGTTCATAGCAGACTCAGGTTCTGGTAACATTCAGGATCACCTTGGAAGTCTTCTCGAGCTAGTTTCGTATTGGTGGAATCTGTTCAGTGTCAATCATGTATGGGATCTTGTTTCGACCGATCATAAGGATGTCTTCTGTTATTGATTTAGGTGTTGTTTTAATTAAAATCTGGTATTTCTTCCCCTTTTTGGATAAGGTTATGGGTTCCCTCAGGATGTGCATTGTGGTAAATTTATGTATATTGTCGCAAGGGGAATATGTGAGATGGGCGATGTAACATCCTAAAATTTCAATAAAATTTAACCTTTTCAAAACAACCCTTTTTCTATAAAAGTGTTTACAAGAAACGTTATTCCCAAAACATTATTTAAAAATCAGAATATCTTTCAACATAGTTTTCAAAACATTCACATTATCAGATTTCCTAGAATTCATAAATCCAAAACGCAAGGATGTGTACGGTCACGCCTTCACCTTGCCACGATCCACTAAAGTACCTGAAACCATACACCAAAACTATAAGCACAAAGCTTAGTGAGTTCCCCCAAAGTACCAACACCGAACCAGATAACATATACAAATAACAACATGTATTGGGTCCACAACTAAAAGAGTGGATTACCCCTTGAGCCTACAGTATGAGTCTGGCTTGCCTATCAGGCCCACATCCCATATCAGGCTTGCTCTTGAGCCCACAACATAAGTTTGGGTTGCCCTTGGGCCTACAACTTATGTCTGGCTTGCTCCCCCAGTCCTTGGACTGGAATACAAAAGAGTGGCCCTCAGTACGAGTCTTGTATACCACCCGGTCCTCAGATCATATCTAGAATGCTAATGAGCCCTTAGTTTGAGCCTGGTATGCCCTCCGTGGCCCTTAGCTCATATATGGAATGCTAATGAGCCCTCAGTATGAGTCTAGAATGCCCTCCCTGGCCCTCAGCTCATATCTGTCATACTCCAGGGTTTGTTGGCTACAACACAAAGCAGTACAACCTCAACCCAACCCAGACAATATGTCGATATATAACAAATAATATCATATACAGATAAACATACAGTGTCATAGGTAGTCCTACAGATCTACCAGACTAACATATCAAGACCAACATAACCAAACTAGCATGCATATCTATTCCATACTTGGCATATCAACAATATCAGGCTATCAACCAAGGGGACGGCCTTGGTTCCTTTGACCCGAAAGTACAGTGAGGAAAACTCACCTCGAATGCAGAATCTCCCTGAAGAAATCCCTAGCTACTGCCCTGCCAGCTTCCAAGCTATCAATACCAATCAACACACCCAATTAGCAATTGGGTTCCATGCCATAATCCATAATCCATACTTAGGGTAAAATGACCATTTTACCCCTGACCCAACATGCACCAAAACTGAGGCCCAAAACCAAAAGTTCCAAAATAGCCCACTAATGGCCCAATTTTGCAAATTGGGCCCAACCGCATATGGGTCTTATCCTAAGCCCATATTTTCCTTAAATCCAAATCAGGTTATCACGAACACCCCTCGGGACAAACTTGGTCAAGGACATAAATCGAAAGTCAAAGTCAACGGTCCAAGTTGACCCAACTCGTCGAGTTGTCCTTCAACTCGTCGAGTTTTTCCATCAATCTGAACAGATCGAGAAAAACGAAGTCAACTCGCAGAGTTGACTCACCAACTCGTCGAGTTCCCTTATCAAATTGAAAAGGTCGAGGAAAACCGAGCCAACTCACCGAGTTTATCCAACAAACTCGTCGAGTTCGCCAGAAACCACCTCTAAACACACTAAGCACTTAATCTATGGCTCCAAAACATAGATCTGACTTCCTTGAGTCGGAAAACCACATAAAGTTGCCAACTTTACGCTCATGATTTACTAAATGAAGCTCTAAACTCAAATAACGCCTAGAACTTGATAAAGCTTCCAACTTTAAGTCCAATGAGGCTATAAAACATCCAGATCTGAAGTGATAACTTCATAAAATACACAACCCATGAACAATCCCGAAAATGAGCCAAAAATAACAGTAAACTTCCACGAAAGAAATCTAAGCAATAGATAAGCAAGGTGTCGACGTTATGCCTCAAAATGACTGCAACAAAAGACTAGGTTCCGGATCTATATCCTTTTTTTCAATCAAGCCACCTCAAACTTCAAGCTTCTTCAAGAGAACACCAAGAAATCACTCTTCAAGCTCACACACACAAATATGGGAGAGGATGCACGAACTAGGGTTTTCTGGACAGAGGAGACTGATAAGGAGGCCACCCAAAGGGTGTAAGGCCTTTAAATAGGATGCAACACCCTAAAAATTAGAGTTTCTCAAACAGCGTCCAACTCGTCGAGTTCCCTTCACTAACTCGATGCGTTGTTCCTTAAAATACGCGCCCCAAAAGCTTCCAACACGTCGAGTTTATGCCATAAACTCGACGAGTTGGCCCCAATAAGGGAATTTATTTCCCTAAACAACCTTCTAGATTTTGGATGTTACAACTCCCCTCCACTTAAATTAGATTTCGTCCTCGAAATCTCTCCTTGATAACACTCATAAGAAAACCACCGACTTGATGACCATAATGGAAAATTATGCGCACAAAATAATCTTTCCAAGGCAAACGAAACCCAAACCGAAACTTCCATCCCGACGATAACATCCCAGCCTTCAGCCTATGCAAACCACTTCTACCTTTCTGAGACCTGAAATTTATACTGATTAGACTTCCCAATAGACCACCCACACTGAAACAAATCCATGCCAAACTCTCGACAAATAACTAACCAAACATAACACTTCCAACTCTGATCATACCATGGTCTATCCAGATCTACTGGAACCATTCTTAGAATAGTTCTTCAAGCCGGATGAAGAACGAATCCTCATTTTTTGAATAAAACAAATCTTAGCTCAACTGAAATCCGAAACCTAAAGTCTCAATGGTCTAACTCCTTGTCCGACCTCCCCTAGCGAACTGTTACCAAGCCAACCTCAAAGTGTCTCGTACCAAACAAAATGCTTCCAATCCCCTGATCCCATTGCTGCTTCGAAAAGGAAACAAGGTCACCGACCATATGCCGCGACAGATCACTTATTTTCAACATAAGGCTTAGATAATCGTTCGAGTAGAAGATTCATCCCTGTAACGGTTAGACTCAGATGAGAGATGTGCAACAGGGTCAAACCAATTACTCTGAGATTAGTTAATCTCGCTGCGAGTGACTTATCAATTCCCAATCAGCCAGATATTACACACACGTGAAATCCTATGCCACTAATACTGCTCGAAACACTGATAGCGCCCAGAACACTGATACTGTACGAAACACTGACACTGAACGAAATACTGATACCAGGAGCCTGAAACCTCCTCGCTTGCCTAACTTCCACAATGGTAGAACCATCCTGGAGTACAGACGCGTATGCTAAATCATGCACCCCCCAGCTGATGTCTTAGACATACAGATTTCTTAAATCACATCGATATAAATACATACCTGGCATGGACCCACTCGTGATTCCCCTCACGAGTTCCCACTAAAAGCCTACTCGAAAATAGCTATCCACGATATCTACTCACGGAACCTTCCCTAAAACTGATGAATATCCATTTGATTCCACCCCCAGTCCTTGACTGGGGCACTTCCAGAACCATGCCGAATGATCCTCAAAACATACCGACTACGAACTTAAACCAGAACCAAACCATAAGATGAACCAAAATCTTAACAACCCATGACTATTTGCTATCTCAACACCAACCACTGCTCCGACGAGCAACGATGATCAAACCATGATCTTCTGTGATGCATCTAACCCTTACCGGCCCCGGTGCACCCTCACCTGGCATCCACTTGATACGATCACCAAGAACTTTATGACTTACGACTGCATAAGCAGTTTCCAACTCGAACAACACAATCCCTCAACAGCTTGCGAACAAATGGATTTATAATGCATACTCCCCACAATAGACTTCCTGATACATGACTAACACTCCA
Source organism: Lactuca virosa (assembly GCF_052849685.1). Classification (NCBI taxonomy): domain Eukaryota; kingdom Viridiplantae; phylum Streptophyta; class Magnoliopsida; order Asterales; family Asteraceae; genus Lactuca; species Lactuca virosa. The sequence continues at coordinate 474,225,264 of NC_136429.1, read as the reverse complement.
CACAACCCTTACTTCTCCTTTTATCTAACCATCTGATTTATGGCTCGTCCTATTCCACTACTAGAAAAATAGCCTTTTACGACGCGCAATGCGTGTCGTAAAACGCTCACACGACGCGCAAATGTGTGTCAAGGAAGGCCCTGTCATAACGAGAGACGACACGCTTTTGCGCGTAGTCTATTTACGACGTGCATTTACGATGCGCATTTATGACACGCATATACGACGTGCAGTTATGACACGCAATGTGTATAAAAAAAGTCCCTGTCATAAAGGAAGACGACACACATTTGTCTGTCGTAACCTTACGACGCACGTGTTTATGACACACAATGCGTATCAAGGAAGCCCCTGTCATAAAGGAAGACGACACACATTTTTGCGTGTCATAATTTTAAATGTTTTTAAAATTATATATTTTTGATAGAGTTACTAATTTTCAAATTAAATGACACATTAAAAGTCTCATAATACAAAAAAAATACCATAAACAATAAAGATAATTTATTGCACTAATATGTCAAATACAAATTATCATTCCAATAGTAAGTAAATGTAACACATTGATAATATTACATAATATATATTATAGAAAACAAAACATGTAAAACATTAACAGAAACCCATGACTAAATTCTCCTTTGACAATTTCCTTTCTAAGAGAATAACCTGAATGCAGGAACTTTGAGAGGCTGCAGGGCATGGAAGGAGGTTGCTACAGCTGTCAGAACCTGCACAGGGCAAATCAGTAACTTAACATGCAATACAATACAATATGATATGATAGAGAAAAGAGAAAAGTGAATACCCACCTGAAAGTTTGCACCTTCAAAAACCGGATCAAGGTTACTAAGGTCAAGCAGCCAATCATAGAATAACTTGAAATACGGTCTGGGTTGAATGATGTGTTGGATAAGGTGTATAAGTCCATAACTATTTCTGGTATGTACTTGACCCGACCCGGCATGGTCCATTTGGGTTGCATGGCACCATGCAATTGGATAAACTAAAATGAGAGAAATAACACTTATGGTTTATTAATATATTATAAGTTCTAATATATTAATAATATTATTTAATTAGTTTGATCAAGAATTAATTTAGAATTAATTAAGTGATCAAAAGATAACTAATTAGATATATGGGTAGATTATGTAAATCTTCCATATCTTATATAGTGGGCTAAGAGGCTCCATGGATTATCAAGTTGGGTTCCACCCATAGGATGCTCCATGGAGGCTCCATGGGAGTTACAAACCCATGGGTCATGGAAATGAAGAGTCATGCCACATTAGGGTTTACATGGTGTAACCCTAGATGTGACACACTATATAAGCAACATGTTCTCCACCAAAATCGGCGACACTAAGAAACAAGAGGGCTAGAGCCGATTTTGCAAGTGTAAGATTCTCTCAAAGTTTACTCCTTTGCATTTGGTGTTGTGTGAAGCATTTGAGGCATCACACTTGGGGTGCTAGGCTCACAAGGTTTCAAGGATCATAATCAACAACAAGGTAAGTTATTCTATCTTTTATTCAAGTTAAAAATGTTCCCCATGTATGCTAGATAGGAATATAACCTTGGAATTCAACTTTGCATGATTATTAGACAAACATAGATCCAAGGTTATTAGGGTTGCATGTACACTTAGGAAGTGTTAGAATGCTCAAAACCCATCAGTGGTATCAGAGCCTAGGTTTGTTTGTTGTTTTTTTTTTTTTGTGTGCAAACAGCTTGAAAAAAAAATCGTTTTTCTGTTTTCTGCTCGTATGAAAGTTTGCACATTTGTTGCTGGAAATGGACTAGAAACATTACCCTAAACTGTTTTGATGTTTTAAAGCTTGTTTTAGATGGTGTAATGTTTATGCTAATCCATTCATGTTCTTGAACTTATGAAGATTAGATGATCATAGGAATTGTTTGTAACCTTCATGGTAGTTTAATTCATGATCATAATGTGTTTTAATGGAGTCCATAACTTGTCCTCAAGTTATGGAAAACCAAAAGTCTCACTTTTATTAAAGCCATTAAAAGAACACCAGAGTTATAAAAATGAAGAGTCTTCATTTTTATTACTCAATTAATTCATAAGTTATAAGAAATGAAAAGTTTTGGAAGTTTACAAAACTTGCCCTCAAGTTTTGGAACATGTAAAGTCTTGATGAAAACTTTAGTTCCAACCCTTAGAATTTTAAAAGTTAAAATTCAACCCTTATACTTTATAATATTATAAGTTACTAATATATATATGTATAACGTCAAGTCATCTTACCGCTAGTACGCCTCATTCACGAAGCCGGTCTATAAGGGGGGTATAAGGTTGTTGCCTATAAAATGGCAACTTAATGGGTGTCCACTCTCACCCACCGCTTCCTTGATCGGTGGAGGGTCGTTAGCCGAACGGGTAAGACAAGGACATATAAATTCTCATTAAAAGTATGATGAATATTATAAAGTAACTAAATGCTTTTATTAAATTCCCAATCTTAGTTACTTTAGGAAAATGTGAATAAGGTGGTAATCCATGAAATTACACTTTACACTTTGCTTAAGTCGTTGGTGGAGCGGGTGTGGTTAACCGACACACTAACTTGGACTTAACAAGGTAGGTAAAAGGTGACTTAAGGTTTACCATAGAATCGGTGGAGCGTGTGTGGTTTACCGGCACATCGATTGAGTGATAAACCTTGAGGGTACCAAGTGATTTGCATGGTTACTTCACACCTCGTTTTGTGATCCTCAGTATCCCAGTCACAAAACTTGGAGGGCACACTCGAGATTGAAACATGCCTTTGAAAAGTTCATTGAATCTCAAAAGAATCTAGGAATTTCTAAGAACCAATTAAAAACCTAATATTTATATTTCGTTTTTCATGGTGGAAATTGGTGAATCGTCATTCACCTACCTTTCAAATATGTTATAGCTTGGATTACGGCATACCTCTTCTAAGTTATAATATATTGTGATTGGATCCTAGCCTTAATATTACATTTGGGTGTTTTATTAAGGACTCTCTTAATATCTAAACTAATCTTGTTCTCTTCTTTCAGATGTCTTCAAACAATGCTGCTTCTCGCTCTAATCCTAATGGCTCCTTTACCCTTATGAACTTGTGTGGGAAAGTCACTTTTGATGGATCCAACTTCAATGAATGGATCCGAAACATTAGGATGATTACCCGCTACGAGGACAAAGAATATGTCCTTGACAAGGAGCTTAAGGAGATTGATGAGACCACTGCAACTCCCCAGGAGATCGCTGACTTCCGGGCACATGAAAGGGATGCTACAAAAGTGGCATGCATCATGTTGGCCACCATGACAGCGGAACTCTAAAAGTCCTATGAGGACTTCTACCCTTTTGAAATGCACCAAGATCTGATGGAAAGATACCATCAAAGTGCAAGACAAGAGAGGTATGAAATCATATGCTCTATCATAACAACCATGATGAAGGACGGGGAATCCGTCACGAGCCACATGCAGAAAATGCAAAGGTATGTGGATCGGTTGCTGAAGCTTAATGTGAACTTCCCTGAGGAGCTTGCAATAGATATCATTTTGCACTCCTTACCATCGTGCTATGATCAATTCCACATGACATATCACATGAATAAGGAAGAGGTCACACTCAGCAAACTTCAGGGACTCCTCAAGACCGCAGAAACAGGTCTTAAGGGTAAGTCGGTTGTTAACACTCCTACTCCAAACTCCGCCCCGGTTTTGGCAATCGGGAAAGGTAGAGGGAAGAAGAGGAAGAGCTCTTCGAAGGGTACCAAGGCTAGGACCCTTGATGGATCTTCTTCAAGTGGAACCAAGAAAGGTTTTGTCACTCCTTCTTCTGACCCTAAAGAGGCTGAATGCTTCTATTGCCATGAAAAGTCACATTGGAAGCGGAACTGCCCAAAGTACCAGCAAGATGTGAAGGATGGGAAAGTTAAACCCAACCATGCAGGTATTTACACTATCTTATCTAATAACTCACCCCATTCTAACTCTTGGGTCCTTGATACCAGTTGTGGTATTCATATCTGTTCTGATTTGCAGGGACTAAGAAGAAGTGAGAATGTGGAGCATGGAAGAATAAACTTAATCATGGGGAATAACAAAGCTTTACCTGTCACCAAGATTGGAGTTTATACTTTATCGCTAAGTAGTGGGTTTAGTTTAGATTTGAATAAATGTTGTTATTCGCCCGAAATGGCAAGAAATATTATTTCCTTTCATGCATTGTATAAACAAGGTTTCACCTTTTCATTTGATAATGAAGTTGGTTCGATTAATGCTTTCTTTAATAATGTTCTTTATTTTAAAGCATTACCTTGTGATGGTGTGTATGAATCTGTATATGTGGTTGATAACTTAGGAAATAATGTATTGTGTATTGATTCTGTTAATGATAATAACTTGGATAAAGCATCATTATGGCATTGTCGTCTTGGACATATAAGCAAGAAACGCATAGGCCAACTCCAAAAGGATGGAGTATTGGAGTCATTTGACCTAAAGTCAGATGATAGTTGCGAATCATGCTTACTTGGAAAAATGACAAAGTTACCCTTCACAGGTTCATGTGAGATGGGTGAAGGTTTGTTGGATCTTATACACACGGATGTGTGTGGGCCCTTCAAACATGCCACAAGGGATGCTAATCGTTATTATTTGACTTTTACTGATGATTACAGTAGATATGGATATGTCTACTTAATCAAGCATAAGTCAGAGACTTTTGAGAGGTTTAAAGAGTTTAAACAGGAAGTCGAGAATCAATTGGGCAGGAACATTAAGATGCTTCAATCCGATCGAGGGGGTGAGTATCTTAGTTCAGTGTTCCTCGACTATCTTAGGGAATGTGGGATTGTCTCACAATTGACACCTCCTAGGACACCGTAGTTGAATGGTTTAGCTGAGAGGCGTAATCGAACCTTGTTGGATATGGTTCGTTCCATGATGATTCGAGCTTCGCTACCAATCTCATTTTGGGGGTATGCCTTAGAACTGCCGCCCATATCCTTAATCTAGTTCCCACAAAGAAAGTTGCCAAAACTCCTCATGAGATGTGGACTGGTAAAGTACCCAAACTAGACCACATTAAGATTTGGGGTTGCGAGGCTTTCGTGAGATGCGAGACTCATGATAAGCTCGAACCTCGAAGTGAGAGGTGTATTTTTATCGGCTACCCACATAAATCCTTTGGTTACCTCTTCTACAGACCTAGTGAGAATGTGGTCTTTGTAGCTAGGAGGGCTTTCTTTCGAGAGAGAGAGTTCATAAGCCAAGGAGACAGTGGGAGGCAAGTTGACCTTGAAGAAATTCAAGAGTCAAGTGGTGAAGGAACTTCAAACCCTAGCACTCAACTTGAGGAGGAAACTTCTGTTGAGCCAATTGACAAGTCTGTACCTCTGAGGCGTTCCACAAGGGTTAGGAATGCACCTGAGCATTACTATGGATTCCATATTACTGCGGAAGGTGATACACTTATCAGTGATGAGACACTGATAGGTCTGGATGAACCTAACAGTTACGCGGAAGCCATGGCAGGCCCTGAGTCAGCCAAGTGGAAAGAGGCAATGGACAGCGAGATACAGTCCATGTATGACAATCAAGTTTGGAACTTGGTTGAGAATGTACCAGGTCGTAAGACTGTAGGGTGCAAATGGATCTTCAAGAAGAAGACCGACATGGATGGTAATGTACACACTTATAAGGCACGACTGGTTGCAAAGGGTTTCTCACAAACTCCGGGAGTTGATTATGATGAGACCTTTTCTCCAGTGGCCAAGATTAAGTCTATTAGAGTTCTGTTAGCCATAGCCGCATTTCATGACTATGAAATATGGCAAATGGATGTCAAAACCGCTTTCCTTAATGGAAAGTTGGCTGAGGATGTTTACATGAGTCAGCCAGAGGGTTTTGTCAACAGAGAGTACCCTAATAGAGTGTGTAAGCTTGAGAAATCCATTTATGGGTTAAAGCAAGCACCTCGCAGATGGAATCTTTGCTTTGATGAGAAAGTCAAGGAATTTGGCTTTTCTAGGAGTGAAGACGAATTTTGTGTATATGTCAAGGCTAGTGGGAGTATAGTTAGCTTTTTGGTATTGTATGTGGATGACATACTACTCATAGGAAATGACATCCCAACTCTGCAGGAAGTTAAGTCCTGGCTTGGGAAGTGTTTCTCTATGAAGGACCTACGAGAAGCTGCCTATATTCTAGGGATAAGGATCTTGAGAGACCAGAGTAAAAGACTAATTGGACTTAGTCAGAGTACTTACTTGGATAAGGTGTTGAAGAGATTCGGCATGTAGGACTCCAAGAAAGGAGAGTTACCCATCCACAGTAACGCCAGATTGAGTAAGACACAAAGCCCTAGTACTGAGGCTGAGATAGCAGAAATGAGTCGAATACCTTATGCTTCGGCTGTAGGATCGATCATGTATGCTATGACGTGTACTCGACCTGATGTAGCCTTTTCTTTGAGCATGGTTAGCAGGTATCCGGGGAACCCTGGCAAGGCACACTGGACTGCGGTAAAGAATATCCTCAAGTACCTACGGAGGACTAAGGACTGGGTCCTTACGCTCGGTGGGAGTGAAGACTTGAGAGTTGTAGGGTATAGTGATGCTAGCTTTCAGACTGATAGGGATAATTTCCGCTCTCAGTCAGGCTGGGTCTTTACCTTAAATGGAGGAGCAATTTCTTGGAAGAGTTCCAAGCAAGAGACAGTGGCTGATTCAACTTGCGAATCAGAGTATATAGCAGCTAGCGAGGCAGCAAAGGAGGCGATATGGCTGAAGAACTTCATTGGAGACCTTGGAGTTGTACCATCTATTAAAGAGCCAATGGAAATTTTCTGTGATAGTGAAAGTGCAGTTGCCTTAGCCAAGGAACCAAGGGATCACGGGAGATACAGACACATCGACAGAAAATACCATTTCATCAGACATTGAATAGAAGGACTCCTCGTGGCAAAGAGGGTATCATCGGATGAGAATCCAGCAGATCCCCTCACGAAGGGACTGACTCAGGTTAAGCATATCCAGCATGCTCGGAGCATAGGGTTGAAGGATGATATTAGATTTAGTAGTTAGATAACCTTGAAATTTGTAAAGTGTAATTGAAATTAGATGATGAATAAAAGGTTTTTTATTTATGAGTAAAGTGTTGCTATCTCTTGTCGATCGTTTACTATATTTCTTTTGCATGTTTTGACTTCCAGAATAATTATGTTTGGTATATCATATTATTCGAACCTCCACAGTCGGTCATATGTCGGAAGTAGGTATGAATCAAGACTGTCATGATTGGTTGCAGAGGTCTAAGTTGTTGGACATGGCTACAACACTCATGAGTGCTCATAAGTTCTGAGCATTGGACTCAACCCACGCTCACTGGAATCACTTCATGGAATTTATCTCGAGTGATCGTGAGACGGTAATATCATATAAGTCTTTAAACCTAGAGATATGATTTGTTACTTATGAGTTGGTTATGCATTGATTGTACGTTAACGCATTGGTAACTCGATGTTATAAAATGTGCTTTTGTGTATAATTCAATGAGTGGTAGAACAAACATATGAGTCAAAGTTTATCTGTTCCTTCTTGGATTAGAAGCTGATATCTGGGCCCCTCGATGATTTTGTTTTGACCTATGTACCGGGCCCGGTCAGAACTAAGTTGATGTGTTCAATTAATTTCTTTGTCAAACAAATCGGAAATCGGGAAACAAACTGCTGGACAATAAGTAAGACATTGTTCCATGTATTTGTCCGGCTGATATCTCGAACAGAGGATTATATGATCACTTATCTTAAATGGCGTATCATCATCTTCTCAGTTCCGAGAGACCTTGAAAGAGCTACGATTGCCGATCGGTTCCTGAAGTATTGCAGTTATAGTTATTAGACTTATCCAAGTGGGAGACTGTTGGATAAGGTGTATAAGTCCATAACTATTTCTGGTATGTACTTGACCCGACCCGGCATGGTCCATTTGGGTTGCATGGCACCATGCAATTGGATAAACTAAAATGAGAGAAATAACACTTATGGTTTATTAATATATTATAAGTTCTAATATATTAATAATATTATTTAATTAGTTTGATCAAGAATTAATTTAGAATTAAATAAGTGATCAAAAGATAACTAATTCAATATATGGGTAGATTATGTAAATCTTCCATATCTTATATAGTGGGCTAAGAGGCTCCATGGATTATCAAGTTGGGTTCCACCCATAGGATGCTCCATGGAGGCTCCATGGGAGTTACAAACCCATGGGTCATGGAAATGAAGAGTCATGCCACATTAGGGTTTACATGGTGTAACCCTAGATGTGACACACTATATAAGCAACATGTTCTCCACCAAAATTGGCGACACTAAGAAACAAGAGGGCTAGAGCCGATTTTGCAAGTGTAAGATTCTCTCAAAGTTTACTCCTTTGCATTTGGTGTTGTGTGAAGCATTTGAGGCATCACACTTGGGGTGCTAGGCTCACAAGGTTTCAAGGATCATAATCAACAACAAGGTAAGTTATTCTATCTTTCATTCAAGTTAAAAATGTTCCCCATGTACGCTAGATAGGAATATAACCTTGGAATTCAACTTTGCATGATTATTAGACAAACATAGATCCAAGGTTATTAGGGTTGCATGTACACTTAGGAAGTGTTAGAATACTCAAAACCCATCATGATGTACATCATGAACCAACACAACACAACAGAAATGATAGTTACCTTGAATTGCAAAGTGTTGTTAATGGCATCACTTATAAGCTCCCAGTTTGGACCCATATCGTGAACCAACACAACAAGTGCCTGAGGAGACAACACAAATTTTATAAACAACACTTATTTCTCAACAAATATAATACATAAAAATTTAGTGAAATTTGTTTTGACCTGGTCTTCAAATAACGACCATGGACATCCTGACCCTGACTTCGAAACAAATATCATTGAGCAAGAAATAGCAACATACATTACTCTTTTTACCAATATGGACAATATACTTTACTTTTCACCCATATTTACCTCAAACTGAAGCAAATAAGATTCAATTGATTTCCTATAGGCCTCAATCGTACCAGGTGGAACTGTATAAAAGAGGTTCTCTTAATTACAGTGAAACAAAGTTGTTATGAAACCAGTTAAACAATTACAGATTAATGGAAGTTAATTCAAACAATTACAGATTAATGGAAGTTCAGTTACTTTTATTGTCATGAGATTTGATGGTTGATTTTTGGGTTTTATATAAAAACAAGATATTCCTAAGAGATGGAAAGAGAGCCCTGGAGGACCATGTCATTTTACAGGTGTCCTGTCTCTCTTTGATCTAATAAGAAGTAAGGCATGACATATATAAAGTGATTATACAACGCGAAGGGACAAGCAAAATAGATGTCTATGTGTGTGATAGAAAAGCCAGCTCATCTGGAAGTGGAAGCAATATAGATGTCTATGTGTGTGATAGAAAACGTTAAGAAAGAAAGAGTTTTAAGAAATAAAGAGTATCACGATCAATCATCATACTGTTGAAGGTTTGATCTCACATCAACTTTAGTTGTTATAGTTTACCAATTTAAAAAATAATAGTCACTTTGCTTATTGATTTCTATATGTTAGAAAAGTTTTTCTTTGAGGGCATTTTTGTCATTGTACTTAACTGTTTTGTTTCTGTTTACAGCTCTACAACTACTCAAGGGAAGCGCTAAGTCCATAACTTACAATGACAGATTAAGCCAAATGACCATCCAGCTGGTAAAACTTACTCTTTTAAACCAACCTTAGGTTGTTGAATCTGCAAGAACATCTCCAAAAGCATCTTCGTTTATGGTAGCGTGAAGAGATAAAATTTCACAGCACGCACTCGGTAAGAATTGCAATCCAGGTCAATGTGAGCTTTTTTGTAGGAAAAAAAAGTTTTTTTACTGAAGTAAAAATGTGAGTTGAAGTAAAAATGTGAGCTGAAGTAAAAAAAAAAACTTTGAATTTCCTCCCAAAGAATCCTCAAATCAAGCAATCTACTGTATTAGTATTACATGCCAAAGTTTTTTATAGGAAAAAAAGATGTTGGAATGACAATCAAGGATAAATATATCTTCAGTCATCAAATCATCCTGGCTGAAGTTGTATATCTCAGTGACCTGTATCAATGATATAATTAATTTATCAAAAATCGGTTAAATGGGTAATAAAAGAAACTCATATGAAAGAGAAAATTGACCTTGAGATCACCTGAACCAGCAAAGTTTCAGAAAAAAAGAAATAAAAAAATTAGTATTTATGTTGGGCTGTTGGCAAGTAACAAAAAGAATTGAATCCAGCATAAAATTTGGTGTTTGTTTAAATCTTTTGAAAATGTGCATGTGAACAAATGGGATCACTTTCAACATCTCTAGCAATTTTCTGACTTGGGTATTTAGATTTTCCACCTAAAATTTCCCAAAATTGTTTGGACTCTGAACCCTCCTTTTGTAATTTGGAGTGCATATTTGGCTGCAAGTATTGTGCATAAAAGTAACTCATAATAAGAAAACATGAACAGTTTAATACATTGTAATAATCATTAAAACTTATTTTTACTGCAGAGAGAACAAAAAAAATCAAGAGATTTTCAAACCTTAATAACATCCAGTTGCCTCTCAACAAGTTCCTGGAGCTCAGGAGTTGTAAGATTTCCAATCCATGTGAAGAGAGAAGAACCACTGTGTAGTGTGTAACAATAGGAGGAGTTCAATGATGACGCCACCCAAGCCAATTAGAAAGTAAATTAAACAATGAATAAATAACAAAATATTATAAAGTAAACACAAAAATCAAAGAAGCAAAGGACTTACAGGTTCAACTTGGATTGCTTGCATGTTTTCTGGTCCATACCCTTGAACTCTAAATAGTTCAACCCCATCTTCTTTATAAGTCTCATCCAGAAGTTCCTTCTCTAAGATATAATTCTTGTATCCATCACTTAAACCCCCATAAGAATTCCATAAATAAATGCAAATGATCAACAAAGATTTAATCTCTAATGTATGTTTTTTAATTTTTATAATAGCATCCAAATTGAAGCATAGCTTAAAAACAAAAAAGCTCTGAAAGATCGCAAAGAAAAGAACGGGTTCTCTTCCTTCATAAATTTGCAACTACAAATCCATGAAATAAACCAAATTATAAGTATAAATAAATACAAGCTGAGATTGATAAAATAATAACAGAAATGTGAGAGTAAATTAATGATCAACCTGAGCAGCCATAAACTTGAGTGACTCAACCATCTTGTTTGCCTGTGAGCTAGCTGAATGTTGGTCTTCCTAAAAGACATATTTGTTTAAATATATAAGCTAAAAATAAATATAAGATAATTTAATTTAATGGAAAAATAATTAAATACCTCGACACTTTGTTTTCCAAACCATGTCCCTATAAGATATTCCTCTTGATCTTCACCAGGATATGTATACTGGAAGATGTAACATTCTCCACTGTTGAACTTTGAATCATGATATGGAACATGAAGAAATTTCCCATTTAATATATTGACAATGTTCATGATAACAAGTCTGCAAATACAACATGCATGACAAATAGAAGAAAATTTAAGTTAAAAGTAGAGTTAATTAGAAGAAAGGCTATTTTTTAAAAAACTCGAGATGTGGGATTTGGAAATGATTATCGGATTATTTCAAATAAAGTTTTATTGTATAGGTTTAGCTGTTTAGGGGTTATAACTTATAAATATCCAAGAAATGAATATCCGATTCTCATTATTCACGAAATCATTTTCAAATTGCACATGTACATAAGCACTCGAAAATACAAGTTCATTTTAGAGTTGACAGGTTTCATGCTATAGTTAGAGACATTTCGGTCAAGGAACTGTTTTTTTATGTTGGCCGTCAGTCCAGATGCCATCTCCTGATTAAATAAAATAAAAAGCATAAATAGATAGTAAACAATAATATAAGCAATATGATGTTGGTAAATTTAAAGAAGAAACGGGGAGCAAAGGCAAGAGGTGTATTACATGAAGCTTGGTGTGAAAAGCTTCATATTAACAGAGTCTTCAAATACAGGGCATCTTTGCATATTCTTCACCACCACACAACAGTTGTGATAAGTACTTCCTGCTTTTACCTTGATTCAAATGAAAGTTATTAAAAATCAAGATCAATATTTATCTTGGTAAGAATGATAAAATAGTGAGTCTTATAGAATTACTCAAGCGTTAGAATAAAAATGAACAGGGTCAACTGAGATGTAACTGAATTAGCTAAAATACCTTCCCAAATAGATAGATATTGCCAGCATTAGAACCAGAAAACTCCTCATATGCATCGAGCATGTAGAAAGGAAGAGATCCATCAAGTTCCACCATAAATGGTGGTTTTTCATCAGAATATACACCAGGACCGATCTCTGCATTCAAATCAGAGCTTATGTTCGTCTGTAATCCTGCTTTTGCACTGAAAGTTGGATCCTTTTCCACTCTAATTTTAGCATTTAAAGTCCAACTGTCGGCCTCCTTCATCATTGCCTCAACTTTCAGTTCGATATTATCCTTAGATGCTTCAACTTCACTTGCCACCACTGGTGGCTCCTCCACAACACCCAAATTTGTTTCATTTTTAGGAATTTCTAGCACTTCCTTCCCTTCTTCTATTACGTCGTGTTTATGCAAACTATTTGACGATGGAGTATTCACAGCCACCACACTTGGAAATCTCAAAAGACCAAAACTTGTAGTAAGATGAAATTGAATAAAGATCGAGCTCAGATTGGTACGTATCTCTTCAAAATCTGCTTCCCCGTCACGGCTAATCACACCGCTATTCTACTAATAGCTCCGACAACAGTCGCCGACCTAGGGCCCGCCGCCGCCTTGTAAAGCGCTCCAGTCGCTAATCCAGCCACCACACATTTCATTCCGATTAACCCAAAGTTTCATGGTGTCTCTAGCCTCAGAAGCCTTCACGCCCTCTACTAAACCCTTCCCGGCGCCAACTTCTGCGCCGCTGAGGTAACCAATGCCGGTGTAGTATGTCAGGTTTTCGCCCCATGAACGTCGTTCAGCGATGAATTCCTCTTGAAAGAGGTATTCAGGAGATGTGGGAAGTTTGTATAGGGTTTGTGTAGGGACTCTAAGATCTTGGTAAGGGTTGTATAGTCGACGGTTGTCGTGGTGGTCGTCGCTTTCGTTGTGATTTGAAGATCACGGTTGGTAAGACATGTCGTAGTTAGGGCTACGATTAGGGTTTGGATCTTTCAAGAATCTGATTCCAAAGGAGAGAGAGAGAGAGAGAGAGGGAGAGAGAGAGAGAGAGAGAGAGAGAGAGAGAGATTAAGTGCAGAGGTAGAGGAATACGAACTGCTTAAAGGATTATTAGGGTTTTTTGGTAGAGAATTTTAGAAGGAGAAGAAGGAGATGCATTAGGCGGGGTGTTTAATTTTTTGGGATTTTATTTCCCCCCATGGGCTATTACTAAACAGAGACCGCGCCTTACTTAAAAAAAATATAAAGCGACACATTTACATGACACGCTTTTTATGATTGGTGCCCTCCGTGTTTTTTTGTTTTTGTTGGACACTAATTTTAGGGCACGGAAAAATGTGTGTCCTCTATCCTTAAAATTTTAGAAAACCGACATTATTTTTTAGGACACGCACAAATGTGTGTCCTCTATCAGTGCGTGTCATTGTTTGCGCGTCATTAAAGGGCTATTTTCTAGTAGTGTTCCCATCAGCTTGTCAACTCTGAAACCACTACAAGCAGAAGAAATGAACCATTATGACCACTAGGCCCACAGCCTATAACTCGAATGCTTCTGATAACACATAGACCTTGACGACACTCTCACAACACCACATAGTTGCTACCCAAGCAATCCTTACAAAACAAAGTAGCGCACGATCCGCAGAAAGGAGAACGGTTGCATTCCTGATCCGAATAGGAAGCTGAAACCCAAGAGAAGCATGCATATAACTCAAACCAAGAGCCCCAAAGCCAACTTCCCAGTTCACACGGAACACCCCCATTCACATACTTAAGACACCCAAAATCACATGCGAAGAGAAAAGAAACACCAGAGATAATTGACATGCCACCTTAATCAAAACAGAAAACATCCTCACGATCGGTCAAAACAAGACCCCATACTAGACTGAACGGAGTCCATCACTACCCCACTAGCTCGAGAAAACCTTCAAGATGACCCTGAAGGATACCAAAACCTGCGTCTGCTATGAACCAAGATTCCACTCCACCATTAAGGCTAAACATACCTGAAGACCGAAGGAATCATAAAATATACTGAACTTGACGACAAATGTAACACTCAAAATTTTCAAATAAAATTTTCAGTTTTAAATCCGCACAAAACACAGTTTAACATCTCTCATATCCAAATTATAAATGTTTCAAAACCCAAACATCAAAATTGTTTGTCACATATCCTAGAATCGTCAAAACATAAATCAACAAGCTGGTGTATACAATCATGTCGACGCCTTCCCGCGATCCTGAGATGTACCTGAAACACAATTCACACAACACTGTAACCACAAGGCTTAGTGAGTTCCCCAAAATACCACACCCAAGTAATTAGCCTCTCATGGCTATATCTCGATAAGGACCCTCCGGTCATGTGTCTCAGTGAAGACCCTCCGGTCTCACAACTCAGTTGGACCCTTTGGTCCTATCTCAATAAATGCACAAAATAATATACAGCATAAATCACAAATACATAAAGCATAATATCACATGTATCAATATAAGTACATATGACCCTACGGTCGATCACACAAATAAGACCCTCCAGTCGCACAGTGATTACCACTCAGGTAAGTATAGTGAGAAGACACACCTCGTAAGTAAAGCAAGTATGTCTCTTACTCCAACTATCCATCTAGACTCCGCCAACATATATCACAATCATCTCTAATTAATAATTCAACTTCAAAGATGTTAAGCTAACTCCTCAACTAAATCTCCAAAAGGGTGAAAGACCATTTTACCCCTCCATGGTCTCCAAAGTCCACAACTTGACCAAACCCTAAAAGTCAACGGATGTCAACACTCAAGTAAACAGTCCATGTTGACTCAACTCGTCGAGTGCATCTATGCGACTCGTCGAGTTCCTTCTGTTCTCAGAAAATCAGGAAGTTTCGAGTCAACTCGACGAGTCGTCTCGCCAACTCGTTGAGTTTGTACAATTTCCAAAATATCGGGGGAAAACCCTAACCAACTCTTCAAGTTCACTCACCAACTCGTCGAGTTCCTTCAGACCTTTCTCTCATTCAGACGCTTTAAACAAAGACTAAGGGCCCAAACTCTAGATCTAGCCTTCTAGGGATGAGATACCACGTAAAGCTGCAAGCTTTATGTCCATGCGTGGCATTTATAGGCTAACTTTGCCAAAACAAGGCTCACCGAGGGGTTTAAGGCATGAAGATTGGCCAAAGCTTGATAAAGCTTGAGTCTTTCGGCCTAAAGGGCCTAATAGTGTCCAGATCTGAAGTCTTAGCTTCAAAGCATGCTCAAAACCAATAATGACTCAAGAAGAAGCTAGAAATGGCTATAAACAATCTAATGGAGAGATCTAACAAACAAGTGATCAAGGTAATAGCTTTTTACCTTCAAGTGAATGCTACAACTGAATGGATGTCGGATCTAAAGACTCCTTCTTGTTCCAAGCCCTCTACTCTTCAAGGAATGCACCAAAAACACACACTTTTAGCCTTACACACTCTCAAAATGGAGGATAGCTCGATTAGGGTTTGTCTATGGGTGATAAGGTGATGAGGGAGGTGGGGTAAAGGACTTAAGGTCCTTTAAATAGGGTGCAAACCCTAAAAAAATAGGGTTTTCACACTTAGCTCCAACTCGTCGACTTCGGTCCACCAACTCGTCGAATTGGCTCTAAAATCACACGGCCAATCTCAGTCTCTACTCGACGAGTTGGGGCCTCCAACTCATCGAGTTGCCTTATCAATATGAATATAATAAACATTTAAAAATTATACCTTGGAGTCGGGATGTTACCATTTTCCCCCACTAGAACCAGACTTCGCCATCGAAGTCATTCTCAGGAAAAAGCTCTGGGTACTGCTTACGCATCTCAGACTCCGGCTCCCAAGTCCACTCGGATCCCTGCCGATGCTGCCACTGAACTTTAACCAAGGGCACCTCCTTATTTCTCAAGATCTCCACCTTCTTATCCAAAATCACCACTGGCTTCACAATGTAGTTCAGGCGATCATCAACCTGAATGTCCTCTAAAGGGACCACTGTCGTCTCGTGAGCTAGACACTTCCTCAGCTGGGATACATGGAAAGTGTTATGAATCTGGCTCAACTCTGCAGGAAGCTCTAACCGGTAAGCTACCTTACCCACTCGAGCAATCACTCCGAAAGGGTCAATGTATCTTGGGCCCATCTTGCCCTGTTTCCCGAATTGGATCGCCGTTTCCATGGGGATACCTTCAGGAGGACAAAATTGTTGACCTGGAACTCTAGCTCGGAACGTCTCCGATCTACGTAACTCTTCTGATTACTATGGGCTATCAGCAACCTCTGTCTAACCTGGTGGATCTGCTCTGTCGTCTTAAGCACTATCTCAATGCTCCCCATCACTCTCTGCCCGACCTCCCCCCAACAGATGGGAGTCCGACATGTCCTACCATATAAAAGCTCAAAGGGAGGCATCCCAATACTAGAGTGATGGCTGTTATCGTATGAAAACTCAGCCAAGGATAAGTAGGAGTCCCAACTCCCACCGAAATGCATAACAATGCGCGTAGCATGTCTTCGAGCATCTGAATCGTCCGTTCGCTCTGCTTGTCTGTCTGCGGGTGGTATGCGGTGCGGAAATGTAGCCGGGTACCCAACTCCTCATAAAATTTCTTCCAGAGTCTAGAAGTAAAACACACATCACGATCTGACACTATCGATGTTGTCACTCCGTACCGTGCCACCACCTTTCGAACGTAGACCTCGACTAAGTTCTTTGCAGAAGAGTTCTCACTTATAGCCAGGACGTGAGCACTCTTTGTCAACCGATCTATAATCACCCATATTGCGTCAACATCCCTCACTATCCTCGGTAATTTGGTAATAAAATCCAAGGAGAGATGTTCCCACTTCCACATGGGAATCTCCAAAGGCTGCAACTAGCCATGGGGACGCTAGTGCTCTGCCTAAACCTGACGACAGGTCAAAGATCTATCGACTACCCATGCCACATCTCTCTTCATACATGGCAACCAATAATCCTTTTTCAAGTCTAAATACATCTTGGTGGCCCCATCAAAATCCGTCGGGCTCCACCCGTATATGGCACCCATATCCGCCAATGGAAGGTCATAAGCCCCCGCTCTCTCTTACAGTTCTTCGGTCTCATGGCTCTCTCTTACAGTTCTCTGGTCTCATGGTCTCATGTCCGATCACCCGCTCTCTCTTACAGTTCTATGGTCTCATTGCCACCGCTTGGGCCTCTCGGATGCTATCTAAGACTGGAGTCATCACCGTCATCCTCATATACACATCTCGGATTGGAGCACTCGCTGCTCTATGACTCAGGGCATCGACTACCACATTAACCTTGCCAGGATGATACAAAATCTCACAGTCATAGTCTTTCACTACATCCAACCACCTCCTCTGTCTCATATTCAGGTTGGGCTAATCCATAAGGTATCTCAGGCTCTTATGGTCCGTGTATATGGTACATCAGACAACATAAAGATAGTGGCACCAAATCTTGAGGGCGACTACCACCATCCCCAGCACCAAATCATGGGTGGGATATCTCGTCTCGTGAGGCTTCAACTGCCTCGACGCATATTCTATAACGTGCCCCCTCTACATCAACACGACACCCAATCTGGATATGGATGCATCACAGTAGACTACGAAGTCCTCTACTCCCTCCGGAAGGGCTAGCATTGGAGCTTCGCACAATCTCTGGCGAAGAGTTTCGAATGATGCATGCTGCTCAGGCCCCCAAGCGAATATAACACCCTTCCTGGTCAATTTGGTGAGAGGAACAACAATCTTGGAGAAATATTTGATAAACCTCTGATAGTAGCCTGTCGGACCCAGAAAACTCCTGATCTCGGATGGGGAGCTCGGCACCTCCCACTGCATAACTGCCTCAATCTTGGCCGAGTCGACCAAAATCCCATTCTGGTTAACGAGGTGTCCCAGAACCTGGACCTCTCGTAGCCAGAAATCACACTTGGAGAATTTGGCATAAAGCCTCTCCATCCTCAACACCCCAAGAATCTCCCGAAGATGCTCCTCGTGCTGTTCCCTAGACATCGAATACACCAAAATATCATCTATGAACACGATCACCGAGTGATTCAACATGGGCCTACACACCCGGTTCATAAGGTCTGTGAATGTTGCCGGTGCATTGGTCAGCCCGAAAGGCATCACCACAAACTCGTAATGCCCATAACGAGTTCGAAAGGTCCACTTCTGGATATCCTCCTCGCAGACCCTCATCTGATGATACCTAGATCTCAAATCAATCTTGGAAAACCAAGACACTCCCTGCAACTGGTCAAACAAATCTTCGATCCTCGGTAGTGGATAACGGTTCTTGACCGTCAACTTGTTCAACTCCCGGTAGTCGATGCACATCCGGTGTGATCCATCCTTGTTCTTGACAAAAAGGATCGACGGTCCCCACGTCGAGCTACTCGGCCTAATGAAACCCTTCCCCAATAACTCCCGGAGCTGCAAGGATAACTCCTGCATCTCTGGGGGCGCAAGTCGATATGGTGCCTTGGCAATAGTCGCCGGCCCCGGAATCAGATCGATCCATAACACCGCCTGTCGCTCAGGAGGCACACCCGGAAATTCCTCGGGGAAAACATCTGGGAACTCACATACCACTGGAACTTCGGAAACAGAAATCGGCCTCTTAGTGACAACCCGCGTATCCATCACATACGCTAAAAAGCCCATGCATCCCTGCAGTAGACTCTGCTTTGCCCTGGCGACAGAGGAGAAGGCGGATCCCGATCTAGTCACCTCACAATAGACTGTAAGTACTCCCCCACTAGGGTCTGGTATCGTCACCCTCTGACTCTCGCAGTTAATCACGGCTCCAAACCAACTCAACCAATCCATGCCCACTATGAAACAGACATCCCCCATCGCTATCGGCACCAGATCTATCGGAAACTCAACACTGAAAATCTCCAAAACACATCCCCGGAATACATCAGTGGCAAAAACTGCATGCTCGTCGACTATAGAAACCCTCAGTGGTCGACTCAAAGTCTCGCGTCTAACACTAATGTGATTACTAAAGGATAAGGACAAGAAGGATCAACTCGCACCCGAGTCAAATAACACCAAAGCAGGCACATAATTCACAAGAAAAGTACCCATATAAAACACAATATAAGCATAAACAGATAATAACAATATCATAAATAAGAAGATACATACCAGCAACAACGTCAGGTGTTGCGCGGACCTCCTCCGAAGTCCGCTGAAAGGCTCTCCCACGAGCTCTCGGAGCCTCGGCCTTCACCGGCCGGCCATCAGTAACGTGAAAAGCAGCACGAGTAGAAGCCTCGGTTGATCCCTGAGTGAGCAGAGGACACTCAGGTTTCCAGTAGACAGTCTGGTTGCAATGAAAGCAAACCGAAAATCCGTTGGGGTAGTCCTTTGCCATATTGTGACACCAGTCAAAGTTTGGTCAAAAATAAATTGATCAATAATCGTAATTGGGATGAACCAAGTGGTAGAGTTTGTAACAAGGTTTCCAAAAATATAAAGAACACTGAAATCCAAGTTATAAAAAGAAGTTATGACCAATCGAAAATCCGCGATAAAACCGGCAAAACACTGTTCAGTGTAAAAAGCGAATTTTCGATAAAAGTCTTTTTAGCCTTAACAATCTAAATGAAAGTTGTAGAATATGTTAAACCGAGAACATTCATAAAAAGAACGTAAAAATCTGACTTCGTATGAGGAAGTTATGATTTTTCGAAGTATCGGTTTAGCAGTTGACAGCTAAAAAATCGAAATATAAATCGATCGATATTTAGCCGACGCAACTTAAACGAGAATCGAAGGTCTCATCAAAAGTAGCACAACGGTAAAAAGACAGAGGAAAACGGACGTCGGATGAAGAAGTTATGAATTTTTAATGTATTTCCTGTCCCGATCTGATAAAAATAATAATATTAAAAATAAAGTCAAAATCAGCCGACAAAGTCTAAACCAAAGTCGTAGATTATGATTTTACCTACGCGTGCATATAAAGAACGCCAAAAACGGAGCTCGTATGTGAAATTTATGATTTTCGCAAGTTTTTGTCACAAAAATCAAGAAAAAGTTGAAAACCGGGAAATTTCGCATGTCATCCTCGGACACGTCATCCCTCGCATGCGAGGCCTCCACGTGTCATCTTCTGGTTGGACCGCAGTTCACGTGTCATCTTCTGAGTGGACCGCAGCCGAGGTCCAATAAGCTTCGGACACCATCGCATAAGACACCACGCGGATTCTCCTCGGATGACCCTCACACCTTCGTGGAGCCTGCCCATTGGACCAGTTTTCGGACACCATTGCATAAGACACCAATACGTTAGTGTATAAAGAACTAAACGAAAGTACACCTTCAAAGTACCAGTTTAAGGAATACAAAATACAATGGTTCAATACAGTTTTCAATAACAGCTGGTGGAGCCAAGCACACTCTCAGTTACAAGTTTTCATAAAGGAATACAAATACAAAACATTAATACAAAGAGAACGGTTTATGGGATTAAACCACTTTTACAAATGGGAATCTAGTCATTTACTTTCAGTAAACTAGTATAACATAAAGGACCTTTAGTGGTTAATTCTATAATTCCTTAGTTTCTACGTCATAGTTATACATAAGTAATATCCGATTGACAGTGAAATGTGTGACTTCCGCCTTACTTCATGTTCCTTGTTTGGTTGTGGGCTTAGGGCAGATTCACCCATTTGACTGTCCATTCGATATTGGGTTATATATAATCAGTATAAACTAAGTAATTAAAGAGGGAAACTATTGAGGTTATTAGTTAATCACCTCAGGAAATATAGGATTTCCTGGAGAAACCAGTGAACTTATTCAAAGAACTTAGGGTATACTTAACAGAACTAAAATACTTATGAACTCACCAGCTTAAATGCTGATCTACTTTTTCCAAATAACTTGTATTCTCAGGAATCCAGTAGACAGGTACACTCCCGAAGCTTTTGAGAAGACTACCTAGAACCGTACCGCGACTCTTGCCTTCTACTGTACCTACTTTAGTGTTTGAATATGTAATGTTTAAACACTTATGTAAAACTTATACTTATTAATGCAATGGTTGTTTGTACTTTGATTAGTATATTGCATGTGTTGTGATACTTACCTAAAGTCCTCCGCCTCCGAATGTTTCCTCCATTCTGGTTTGGGGGTGCGACAGATTGGTATCAGAGCAGTGTTTATAGTGAACTCAGTATATCAGTCATAAAAGATATACAACTATAAACCCATTGGGACAAAAACACTCTGACCAAGAGTTATACTTTAAAAATATATCAATATTTTATAAAAGTATAAGTACATGTAGAGTATATATACCAGAATGAGTATCACAAGAAGAACAAAACTCAAGTATTTGGATGTTGGACATTGCAGTCAAACCTAGACAGTAACGTAATCATATCTGGGATCAATATAGCCTGATCAACTATATTCATCCGAGATATGACCAACATGTGTTTGGGGAATGATTGTAGTGTTGCAACAGGTCTAAAACTTACCTAAGTATCAGAAGAATTCTAGAACCAAACATAAAGACTAAAATACTATGGGAGTATTTTAGGATGCTATAACAAGAAAACTGAAAACTTGTCAAGTTGTTATATCTAGAAGTCCAAGAATCAAACTCATAACTAAAATAACATGGAGGTATTTTACATACCTTTGGGGAAATGTTAAAAAGATCTTTTCTGATAAGTCTATAATTACTAAGTGGATACGTTAAGGTTATATATAGCCGAGAATTTTATAGACTTAGAATATGTTATTTTCACTCTACTTCCTTTTCCTTGTTTGGATGTGGTTTTAGAGTAGGATTACTTATTCAAAGGTCTATTTGATCTGGATTATATATAATCGGTACACACCATGTGATTATAGAAGGACTAGAAAGAATCACCTTCGTAAAAATTTAAATTTTCTCATAGATTCTTTAGACATTCCCATTCTCGTATACACCCGTTAGATAAACATAGTTACTCCAGCAATCAATAGAAGAGTCAAGGAGGATCCAACAGAATTTCATTTGGAGAATCCCAAGAAAGAAACATATGAGAAGTACATAAACTATAGAAATCATTTAGTGCCCTTACCCTATTAAGAATACCAACGAGAGATTCGCATGAACTTCCGAGATTCAAAATCTTCATTACGAAGTAATGGGGATCAGTGTCAGAGTCGGAAGTAAGACAGCTCAGGAATTCAATATACCTACAGAGGAGAAGGACGCCCTATAGATACCAGGAGGAAACAAATCATTACCACGCAGAATAGAACAGAGAATAAAGGAAAACCACGCATGATTCATGTGAAGCATTTGAGCACCTTTTCATCTAAGTAATAACTAGTAAATCGGTTCAACCTAGTGAGTTAGTGATCTCATTACTCACATTAGGTTTGGAGCTTATCCTCTTTTCCTGTCACAACTAATAACAATAAATCAGATCACAGAATCTTAATTGATAGTGATTACTTCTCAAATTCATAAGTCTATTTTATATAGACACTGTTATGAATTATTTTCGAATATTTTCGAAAATTGGGAAACGATATCCACCAAACGAAGGTAACTTAGTTCGGATGATACTCGGTTCCTATCCATTCTAGAAACTTATTTCTATTCCTTACCAGGACTGCATCATAGGGATGCAGGTCGAATCATTGAGAACAATATAACAAAACGAAAGATTTATACATATATACAAATGGTTAGAATACATCTAGAGACAACTATCGTCGCTCATGAGCTCATTTTCTTATCATGTAACAGAATCATGCCTTCAGGGAAATGTAACCAACCCACCGGCGAAACACCAATCCTTCAGATAGATGCGGCCACGTTTCAAGCTGCGGTCACAGCAGCTGTAACAACTGTCATGGCACACCTTAATGCTAACAATGCAAATGTTAGTAGTAATGCTATCGATAACCTCGATCGTGGTGATGGCCAAGTACAGCAACGAGCACCTACTTGTAAGAACACCTTGAACCTTAAGCCTAATATCCTTAAACAAAAGTTGAGGAAAAGAAAGGGAGTTGTTCAACTCAAGAACCTAACAGAGGGCAACGAACTGAGGCAGTCAATACCCCCATCAGCCCTGTTATTCTAGCACCGACTAAGCCGTATTTAGGAAACCTCCCACACTGCAGCAAGTGCAACTACCATCATCATGGAGTTTGCCGAAAGCCGCAATGCAATAGACGCAACTTGAAGAGACATACCGCCCGCTTCTGTAGAACTCCGGTTGAGTTTATCACTTCAAATGCCAATGTTGGAACCATTCCCATATGTCACCTTTGTGGTGAAATAGGACGTTACAATAGGGATTGTCCAAAAGAGAAGAACGACGGGGGAACAGGAGGAATTTGACCCTAATACATGGAGAAGCATCAAAGAACCCTGCTATATTTTGGTACACTTCCAAACCCCGATAACTAGCTATAATTATGATTACTTTTCCGTTCAAATTAAATCACAACAATTATATAAAATTTGAAACCCTAACAGGTAAGCTATGATGACTTAGTATATACATAGGGGTCATTTATAATTAAAATTTATAAGACTTATAGTGAGTAATTCCGCCTCATTTCCTGTTCCTTGTTTGGTTGTGGATTTAGGGCAGGGTTGCTCAGTCAAAGGTCTTACCAATCTTAATTATACATGACTTGTATACACCAAGCGATTATAGAGAGACCTAGTAAGGATCGTTTCATGAAAGTTCATAATTTCAAATTATCAGAACCCTCGTATTGGTAGTACCCGCCAATTTCGAATCAAAAAGGGGTTTGTAGTGATAATAACAGAATAAAACCAGAAGCGCGGAAAACTTAGGTACATATGATATCACCCTAGTAATCATTCGTCCCAGAACGACTTAATATCTATTTCGTCGAGAAAATTCTGACATCCTCATTCGACATGGTTTGGCCTGGCCCTTACCATGTGAAAATTCGTATGCTGTATAACAGAACTTTTTCCTTAATCAGCCGTAAGATGAAATTCTTCCAATCCATAACGCAAAACCCTTAGGTTGTCTCTCATTTCAAAACTTCAAAAGTACCCATACGAAGGGCACCCCGCTATTCTAGCCTATTCACTAGATAGGAAACTTCAAACGAAAAGCACCGAAGTAGTCTTAGAAGTCAGTAACTACCGAAGTACCTCAATAGATCTCGTAGGAAAATCATTATACCGTAGGTCAAGTTCAAGAATAGAGACTAAGAACTCATTAAGTTAATCTATCGCTGCTAAGTGTATACACGAGAGTGGTATATAAGTTAGACTTAACAAGATTAAGGATGTGTGATTCCTCCCTATCTCTTGTTCCTTGTTTGGTTGTGGACCTGGGCCAGAGTCACCCATCCGAACGTTTTGTGAAATCTAAATTATATACGACTTGTATACACGAGGTAATGGTGGATGAGCCAAGTATGGTTCTGATCATGAACTTCGGAGCAAAATCCTGCATCATGTATTCTACCAGGTGGAATTCAACATGAGACCACGACAGTGGTCTGAGCTACTAAATGAGTACGAATTTGAAATTCGCTATCATGTCGACAAAGCCAATATAGTAGCTGACAACCTAAGTCGGAAAGAGTACCCAAGTCATAGTGCCAATCATGGATTATGATAACCCTTTCAAATCTTTCCACACAAAGTAAGGAGGCTCAACCAGGAAGCCTTGAAACCTGAAAGTGTGGCAAGTAGAGAAGATAACTAGAACGTGTGAGTGCACGGTATGCCAATATATGTTATCTCCACTGAGATAATAGAATCATCTACCAGTTCAGGCCGTCACTCAAAAATCTCTAGGAACCAGAGTAGTCATGATTCTATGGGATCGACTATGGTAAAGAATGGGATACCCATTTACCAATTAGTCAAGACCTTTATCACGCTAGCATTCAATTTGCTTCATTCGAAACCTTATGTGGTCATAAGTGCAGATCCTATCTGTACAGGACTAAATTAGGTAATACGCAACTAGCTAGAGATCCAATTTCCACACAGCACCCTCGCTGATCTGGAATTCATCCGAGAAACTACCAAAAACAAAATACGAATCAGGAAGCGCCATAAAGCTTCCAGAGTTAACCAGAGAAGCTACGACTTCGATAAAAGATAACCCTTGGAATTCCAGGATTAATGACCTTGTCATATGAAGGTCTCACTCAGGAAGGACAAGATGCGCTTGAGAAAGCGTGAAATACAAAACTCAAAGTACATAGGACCATTTGAGGTTCTTACCAGAATCAGTCTTGTACTTTTAAACTTAAACTACCACCAAAAACTTAATAACATTCATCCCATCTTTCACATATCTAATCTAAAGAGAGGTGTATCCGATAAAACACTTGTTATTTCCCTCAATGAAATCAAGTAAAATAAAAGTCTACACTCTGTAGTAGAACCAATGAAAACCATGGATAGGGAAATCTAAAGAACCACGCTAAGTCTTATCCCGTTAGTGAAGGTTTGTTGGATTACAAACCAGAGACCTGAATTCACTTGGGAAAGGAAAGATTAGACCTAGTCCATGAGTATCACTTTAGACTAAATTTCGGGACGAAATTCCCTCTAACTGGGGGATAATGTGACACAAGTCAAAGTTTGGTCAAAAATAAATTGATCAATAATCGTAATTGGGATGAACCAAGTGGTAGAGTTTGTAACAAGGTTTCCACAAATATAAAGAACACTGAAATCCGAGTTATAAAGAAGAAGTTATGACCAATCGAAAATCCGCAATAAAACCGGCAAAACATTGTTCAGTGTAAAAAGCGAATTTTAGATAAAAGGCTTTTTAGCCTTAACAATCTAAATGAAAGTTGTAGAATATGTTAAACCGAGAACGTTCATAAAAAGAACGTAAAAATCTGACTTCGTATGAGGAATTTATGATTTTTCGAAGTTTCGGTTTAGCAGCAGACAGCTAAAAAATCGAAATATAAATCGATCGATATTTAGCCGACGCAACTTAAACGAGAATCGAAGGTCTCGTCAAAAGTAGCACAACGGTAAAAAGACAGACGAAAACGGACGTCGGATGAAGAAGTTATGAATTTTTAACGGATTTCCTGTCCCGATCTGTTAAAAATAATAATATTAAAAATAAATCAAAATCAGACGACGAAGTCTGAACGAAAGTCGTAGAGTATGATTTTACCTACGCGTGCATATAAAGAACGCCAAAAACGGAGCTCCTATGCGAAAGTTATGATTTTCGCAATTTTTTGGCACAAAAACTAAGAAGAAGTTGAAAACCGGGAAATTTCGCATGTCATCCTCGGACACGTCATCCCTCGCATGCGAGGCCTCCACATGTGATCTTCTGGTTGGACCGCAATTCACGTGTCATCTTCTGAGTGGACCGCAGTCGAGGTCCAATAAGCTTCGGACATCATCGCATAAGACACCCCGCGGATGCTCCTTGGATGACCCTCGCACCTTCGTGGAGCCTGCCCATTGGACCGAAGTTGGGTCCAATCCGAAGCTGCCAGATCCGAACCGCCTATCCTAACCGAAGCCACCTGTCCGAGCCGAACCACCACTTCGCCACCTGTCCGAGACACGTGTCTCGTTCCCCTTGCTTCGGATCCGAGGGTTCGGACTATAAATAGCTCGCGAGACCCTCCGGATTTTTACACCTTTTCACCCCATTTTTGGTCCTTTTTCACTCCTTTCACTTCCATAACGTCACAAACAACCCCCCAAGGCCCCAGTATCGTGCCTAAAGCCCGAAGCAAGCCCCGGAGCCCCGGAATTCTCGAGAAGTTATCCTCTCCCCTGCCGAAACTCTGCCCGATTTGAGCCGGTTTCTCGTCAAATAAACTCTTTCCGGGAAACGAAACGCTGCCCGAATCACCGCTTATCAAAGTGAGTACATACCCCCGTATTTTCACAATTTCTATTGTTTTAAGGGGGGGAATACAAGCATAACACAAGAATTCATGTTTGTATATATATATATATATATATATATATATATATATATATATATATATATATATATATATAACTAAGATTTAAAAGGCTTAGGACTGATAACTCATTTCGGGTCCTTTTCCTTGTTTGGATGTGGGCTTATAGTACCGGTTATTTGTCCGAGTGTCATTTAAATTTTACTTATATATAAAATTGTATATGTATATAAATATAATAGTTATTTCATCAGTTAAACTACCTTTGTAACATGATGAGCAAGGGATTACATGCAAACATGGTTAAATACACATTCAGAAAGTACATATAAATTATAATAGGTATAATTTATATGTAGAACAATAATTCATGATTCAAGTATACTAGAATACACAGTCTTACAAGAAACAAGGGTTTTGATACAGAACAAATCTAGGGTTTACACTTATAAAATACATGTTAGAAATTCTAATTCCAGAACATACTATCAATCATTATTTCAGAATGATTGGGTTTTGATTCAAGAACATATTGTCAATCATTATTTCTGAATGATTGGGTTTTGATTCAAGAACATTCTGTCAATCATTTATTTCAGAATGATTGGGTTTTCAAAACTAATGTACATGTAACGTTTATATGCTTTTTATGAGACATTCAATTCAGGTTGTTTAATTCAATTTAGACAACATAGGAAAAGTCCTGACATTATAACCAGAATCTCCTAGCCGGGGATCGAACCAAGTGTGTGTAGCTCTATATCGGGATTGACAACCCCGCACTCAGGGTGCTAGCTACAGTCAGGCTTACAAGCCGATGAGTGGCAATTGTTATCACCAGTTTAAACGCCCACAAAGCGTTTGTTTCAGGCCATCTGTCATAGTATGGTTATAATAACTCATTAAAAAGATATTAAGAATACGTTAGTGTATAAACAACTAAACGAAAGTACACCTTCAAATTACCAGTTTAAGGAATACAAAATACAATGGTTCAATACAGTTTTCAATAACAGCTGGTGGAGCCAGGCACACTATCAGTTACAAGTTTTCATAAAGGAATCTAAATACAAAACATTAATACAAAGAGAACGGTTTAAGGGATTAAACCACTTTTACAAATGGGAATCTAGACATTTACTTTCAGTAAACTAGTATAACATAAAGGACCTTTATTGGTTAATTCTATAATTCCTTAGTTGCTATGTCATAGTTATACATAAGTAATATCCGATTGACAGTGAAATGTGTGACTTCCGCCTTACTTCATATTCCTTGTTTGGTTGTGGGCTTAGGGCAGATACAACCATTTGACTTTCCATTCGATATTGGGTTATATATAATCAGTAGAAACTAAGTAATTACAGAGGGAAACTATTGAGGTTATCAGTTAATCACCTCAGAAAATATAGGATTTCCTGGAGAAACCAGTGAACTTATTCAAAGAACTTAGGGTATACTTAACAGAACTAAAATACTTATGAACTCACCAGCTTTAATGCTGATCTACTCTTTCCAAATAACTTGTATTCTCAGGAATCCAGTAGACAGGTACACTCCCGAAGCTTTTGAGAAGACTGTTGGGTTATGAACATTCTAACACTCCTAAGTGTACATGCAACCCTAAATACCTTGGATCTATGTTTGCTCTATTATACATACAATTATGAACATCCAAGGTATTATCCTAATCTAGCATACAAAATAATAAATATAACAAGATAGAATACATACCTCTTTGATGTAGAATGTCTTCATGAAGCTTGAGTGCCTAGTGCCCCAAGTGTGACACCTCAAATGGTTCACACAACACCAAATACACTTGGAATAACTTGAGAGAAGCTTGAACACTCCTTGAAATCGTCTAGGCCTCACACACAAACATTAGTGCACGATTTCTTGAGCCATGGGATTCTTTTATATGGTGGCTATTAGGGTTACACCATGTAACTCATAACTTTACCCATTCCTTATGCTCCATGGATTTTAACCTCCATGGAGTATCCATGGGTCACCCCATGGACTTAGTCCAACATAAGGAATCTTGGATCACAAGCCCACATATATAAGAATGAATGATTTACACAATCAACCCATATATTTAATTAGTCTCCTTTTGATCACTTAATTAATTCCAAATTAATTCTTGATCAATACTAGTTAAATAACCTTATTAACATATTAGAACTTATAATATATTAACCAACCTTAAGTGTTATTTCTCTCATTATAGTCTATCCAAATGCATGATGCCATGCAACCCAAATGGACCATGTCGGGTCGGGTCGGGTCAAGTCTTACCAATTATAGTTATGGACTTAGACATTAATCCAACAAAGACTACCTAGAACCGTACCGCGACTCTTGCCTTCTACTGTACCTACTTTAGTGTTTGAATATGTAATGTTTAAACAATTATGTAAAACTTATACTTATTAATGCAATGGTTGGTTGTACTTTGATTACTATATTGCATGTGTTGTGATACTTACATAAAGTCCTCCGCCCCCGAATGTTTCCGCCATTCTGGTTTGTGGGTGCGACACATATGCCCCTCATTGCCACATTTATAGCAAATCCCTGCTCGGCAATATCCCTCATGAATCTTGCCGCACTTGCCACAAGTGCGGCCCTTCTGGCCTCCTGTTCTTGTATCAGCAGGCTTAGCCTGCTTGGTCACCGGCTGCGACTGCACTGGTCCCTTGTCTCTACTCTGAGACTCTCCCTCCTCTCTAGCCTGAATCTCCAGCTCAATCTCCCTCCTCCTGGCATTGGTCTGTAGCTCAGCCAATGTCCGATATGATGAGTTCGCCATAAAATCCCGAATATCTCACCTCAAAATTCTCAAGTACCGGCTCACACGTTCCTGCTCCGTAGACACGTGCTCAGGGCAGAACAATGCGCTCTCATGAAACATCCTCGTAATCTCTGTCACGGTTTCTGTCTTCTGTTTGAGAGACAGAAACTCCTGGGCCAATCGCTCCCTCTCCAACTGGGGAACGTACTCATCTTGGAATAACTGGGTGAACCTTGCCTTAGTCACTGATTCATGGTCTGCAGGAGAATAATCAATCGTCACAAACCTCCGCCAGTCTTCGCTCCCAAGCGAAGTTGGTTCAGCGCAAATCGAACCTTCAGATCCTCAGAGCATGAACAAGTATAGAATCATCCCTCGATATCAGAAATTCATCTCATAGCAGAAATCAGGTCCTGGGTCCCGTCGAACTCTGGTGGCTTCGTGTTGCAACAACGAATCACCCCCCTGTTGCCTCGCAGCCGCAAGGGCTGTGGCGGCAGCAGCAGCAGCAGCATCCGTGACAGCAGCATAATGCTCGTCAAAAGTCTCAATCAATGTTGTCTTAATAGACCTGAATTTCTCTGTAATGGCCTCCTTGATAGCTGCATCCACCTCCTCGGCAATGATCCTGCGGATCTCCTCGTCACTGGTACCCCCCCCCCCCCGGGGGTGGGGGGGGGGGGGGTTGTTGGGAGTAATCACCATAGAATCTCTGAAACATAAACACATAAATCATCAGAGACTGGCTAAAATGAACTCATAATTACCCATCCCTACATGCTTCTTAGTATCCTAAGGTTCTTACTTGGGTCGCGTACAGATCCGGTGCTTTTAGTAGGACAGGCCCAATACTACCTTCCACACCAACCCGTAGTTGTCCCAAGTCCTCCTCCTAGGATCCTAATTCACAAGTACTCTCATCCCTCACGGATATGAAACTACTCT
This sequence comes from Lactuca virosa, assembly GCF_052849685.1. NCBI lineage: Eukaryota > Viridiplantae > Streptophyta > Magnoliopsida > Asterales > Asteraceae > Lactuca > Lactuca virosa. The sequence continues at coordinate 474,194,285 of NC_136429.1, read as the reverse complement.
CTTAGTAGATCCCTCGAATGAACATCTAGGTATTCCTCCTAAATTACTCTTTGACTAAAAACTATCTCTCAAATATTTCCTACCATGTACCCCTTCTCAGCACACACACAGAGCAAATAACAGATAATGTCAAACAATAGCATCCTTGTAGGCTAAGACATCATGAATCAGGCAACTCTAGCTCTAAATTCCTGAAATACCTAGCCTATCATCTAGCATGCAGCTCTAATATCTCATAACTATCTCATCTCATAATATAAATAAGTAAGGGTATTTTGGGAAATCACCGTTCGGGCATTTGTTGATTGTATACACCGCTTCATCTCGTTTTCTCTTAAAATCTTTCGCTCGTTTAGAAAATCATTTCTTTTTAGAAAAAAATTTCAAATCCTCAGTTTGAGTCCAGGCATACCCGATGGTACATCCGAATCCCTCAAACCAAGGCTCTGATACCAACTTGTAACACTCAAAATTTTCAACTAATTTTTTCATTTTTAAATCCGCACAAAACACAGTTTAACATCTCTCATATCCAAATTATAAATGTTTCAAAACTCAAACATCAAAACTGTTTGTCACATATCCAAGAATCTTCAAAACATAAATCAACAAGCTGGTGTGTACAATCATGTCGGAGCCTTCCCGTGGTCCTGAGATGTACCTGAAACACATTTCACACAACACTATAAGCACAAGGCTTAGTGAGTTCCCCAAAATACCACACACAAATAATTAGCCTCTCATGGCTATATCTCGATAAGGACCCTCCGGACATGTGTCTCAGTGAAGACCCTTCGGTCTCACAACTCAGTTGGACCCTCTGGTCCTTTCTCAATAAATGCACAGAATAATATACAACATAAATCACAAAGACATAAAGCATAATATCACATGTACCAATGTAAGCACATAAGACCCTCCGGTCGATAACACAAATAAGACCCTCCGCTCGCACAGTGATTACCACTCAGGTAAGTATAGTGAGAAGACTCACCTCGTAAGTAAAGCAAGTATGTCTCGTACTCCAACTATCGATCTAGACTCCGCCTACATATATCACAATCATCTCTAATTAATAATTCAACTTCAAAGATGTTAAGCTAACTCCTATACTAAATCTCAGAAAGGGTGAAATACCATTTTATCCCTCCATGGTCTCCAAAGTCCACAACTTGACCAAACCCTAAAAGTCAACGGAAGTCAACACTCAAGTTAACAATCCATGTTGACTCAACTCGTCGAGTGTATCTATGCGACTCATCGAGTTCCTTCTGTTCTCAGAAAATCGGGAATATTCGAGTCAACTCTCCGAGTCGTCTCGCCAACTCGTCGAGTTTGTACAGTGTCCAGAATATCGTGGGAAAACGCTAACCAAATCGTCAAGTTGGCTCACCAACTCGTCGAGTTCCATCAGACCCTTCTCTCATTCAGACGCTTTTAAGCAAGTCTAAGGCCCCAAACTGTAGATCTAGCCTTCTAGGGATAAGATACCACGTAAAGATGCAAGCTTTACGTCCATGCATGGCATTTAGGGGCTAACTTTGCCAAAACAAGTCTCAATAAGGGGTTTAAGGCATGAAGATTGGCCAAAGCTTGATAAAGCTTGAGTCTTTAGGCCTAAAGGGCCTAATAGTGTCCAGATCTGAAGTCTTAGCTTCAAAGCATGCTCAAAACCAATAATGACTCAAAAAGAAGCTATATATGGACATAAAACACTGTAATGGAGAGATCTAACAAACAAGTGATCAAGGTAATAGCTTTTTACCTTCAGGTGACTGCTACAACTGAATGGATGCCGGATCTAAAGACTCCTTCTTGTTCCAAGCCCTTTACGCTTCAACTTTCTTCAAGGAATGCACCAAAAACACACACTCTTAGCCTTACACACTCACAAAATAGAGGATAGCTCGATTAGGGTTTTTCTCTTGGTGATAAAGTGATGAGGGAGGTGGGGTAAAGGACTTAAGGTCCTTTAAATAGGGTGCAAACCCTAAAAATTAGGGTTTTCACACTCAGCTCCAAATCGTCGAGTTCGGTCCACCAATCATGCGGCCAATCTCAGTCTCTACTCGACGAGTTGGGGCCTCCAACTCGTCGAGTTTCCCTATCAATATGAATATAATAAACATTTGAATTTATACCTGGGGGTCAGGATGTTACAACAGCTTGGCCCGATTAATGAATCTCGGCTGACACCTCTAAACCTTCCAAGGAAACTTCGTTGAATGATGAACCCCTACGACCAATGGTCAACGATACATTTGAAAGATCTAGTACGCTCAAGATTCATATTAAAGTGATATTGCTAAATAACAAATGATACTAATGGGTCACACTAACAACAACTTGATACAACTGATTATTTATTAGAAATTGATTTTAATAAATATTCAATAAAACTCTTATAATTAAATTGGAAATTATTTGTTTCATGGAAATAATAATTTTCATTAGCAAGTAACATTATATTATTTAATATGGTATGAATTAATAAGGCATCCACAACTTTTTGGACTAGTTGAAAACCTTTTGTCTTTTACTTAAAAGACAAAGTTTATATTTTATAAACCTTGAGTTTATAAAATTCAAACTAACTTTCTTCTTCTTTATGCAATTTTCGAGATATGCATAAAAAGAAGAAGTGTATGACTTGTCTAATCATGCTTTAAAGGCATTGGATACATGCTTATGACAATGGGGACAAGTTTGCTTAAAGTGGTAAGGACTAATGGTTAATAACTTCACTTTATGCATATAAATAAGAGGGCTTGCATTTGGCAAGTGTGCTCATTCCTTCCGTGAGTCATATGGCCGAAAGTTCCTCTTTTTCTCACATTCTCTCTAGTTCTGCTTTGAAGACTTGGAGATTACTTGCACTTATACTCTATTGAAGTTCATACTTTGGTTATGAACTTCAAGCTTAAGAGTTTAAGAGTTTTGGACTAGCATCTACATCAAGTTTAGTCATTGTTGGTGTCTCAAAGGTTCCACATTCTTCATCAACTTCCAAGCCTCCCAAGAGGACCCGAAGGACTACAAAGATTGTTATTTCTTCACCTCTTCTTTGGTTGGTGGTTAAGTCTTTCTATAACTTGCAAGAAGATCCTTGGTGGGTTTAAAATGTTTATGTTACTTCAAAATTAACGTCTTCGGTTGCCATATTTTTCAAGTTTATGAAACTATTTTTGAACTAAAACCCAACAATTGGCATCAGAGCCATCTTGCAAGTTTGGTTAGATTTTTGATTTTTGGAAATCTTAGTTTTTGGAGAATATGGATAACTTGTTTTTGTATAAAAATAAGTTCATACATAATTTATTTGACAACTTTTTGTTATTTTATGTGACAAAAGCTTCATGCATCTTTTTGTTGGATTAGGTGTCTAAGCCCATAACTATAATTGGATGTACTTGATCCAATAGTAGCATGGTCCTTTTGGGTTGTCTTAACCATAGCAATTTGAAAGGATGAGTTTTGGAGTAAGAGGTTAATTAATGATTTATTTATATATTATAAGAATAATATATTCATTGAGAAATCATATTATTTAATTAATATTGATCATAATTAAATTTGGAATTAATTTAGTGATCAAAAGAGACTGATTAAAAGAATGGAGACTGGTTATGTAAATCAGCAATTGTTGTAGTTTGGGCTAATTGACCCTATTGACAAGGGGTGTATGAAAATCTATGGGAAGCCCATCAAGTTTTCGTCCAAGGCCTATCATGTGAGGGTCTATGGATTGCTTAGGGCCTAAGCAAGGGAATTACGGTTTCCAGTGGAAAACCCTAGCAGCCTCAACTATAATAGGAACCCCAAGGCTTCTGAAATCGGCCACTTGATTCCCTAGAAGAAACCCTGGCCGAATTTTCTAGCCTCCATCTCTCTATTTCTTGTTCATCTATTGTTAAGTGGTGTTTGTGACTCCATTAGAGGTGCAACACTTGAGGCACTAAGCTCTTGAAAGTCAAGATCAAACAATCAACAAGAAAGGTATTCTTCTAAACCTTAATATGATTAGATTTCGGTTTTCATGTATGCTAGATTAGGGTTCTAGCTTTGGAAAATTAATTTGCATGTACAAATTGAGAAAAACCTAGGTCCAAAGCAATTAGGGTTGCATGTGCACCATAGGAATGTTGTAATGCTCAAAACCCATCAGTGGTAGCAGAGCTTAGGGTATTTTTCTGTTATATTTGATGCGATTGTATTTTGCCAGAGCTGAAACAAAATCGTTTTTGTTCACTGCCTGATGAACTCGACGAGTCCAAAGATGGATTCGACGAGTTGGACCAACTTGACGAGTCCATGCCCTGACTCGACGAGTTGGTGCGTGAATTGCCAGATTTTTCGGATTTCAAGCCTAAATTAGATAAGGATCATTACCTTAAATTGTTTTAACTGTTAAAATTCGAATTTTCTGTTAAGGTGATGAATATCCTCATCTAATTAAAAGATAATGGTCAAATTTTAAGATAATGTTCAAAATTATGTGATTAGTTTAATTATTTAAAAAGTTTGATCTAGAAGTTTTGAAAAGATTCAAAATTTGCCCTCAAGTTTTGGAATTTAAAATTTGATTAAAGCTTTAATTTTGAAATATTAAATTCTAAAAACCTAGTGTTTTAAAAGTTTAAAATACAACCCTTACACTATTATAATATTAAAAGATTAATATTTATATATGTATAAGATGAGTCAGTCTTACCGTTAGTAGGCCTCATTCACGAAGCTGGTCTATAAGCGGTGTTTAAGGAAGAGGCCTAGAAAATGACCATCCTTGGGTATCCACTCTTACCCACCGCAACCTTGACCAGTGGAGGGTCGTTAGCCGAACGGGTTTGACAGGACATTTAAATCCTCATTAAAAGTTTAATGAAATATAAAGTAACTAAACTTTTATAAATTCCTAATCTTAGTTACTTTAGGAAAAATGTGAAAATGATGCTAGTCCATGAAATTGCACTTTGCACCTTGACGAGTCGTTAGTGGAGCGTGTATGGTTAACCGGCACACTAAGTTGGACTAACAAGGGTGGCAAAGGGTAGCTCGAGAATTACCATAGATCAATGGAGCGTGTGTGGTTAACCGGCACATTGATTAGTTGGTAAATGACATTGAGAGTGCCAAGCTAATTTGCATGGTTATTCATACCTTGTTTGTGATCCTCAGTATCCCAGTCACAAACTTGAAGGGCATAATTGAGATTAAACATGCCATTGAAAAGTTCAATGAATCTCAAAAGAATCTAGGAATTTTAGTTCATTTAAAAACTAATTATTCATTTCGTTTTTCGTGTTGGAATTGGTAAATCGTCATTTACCTACCTTCAAATAATTTGCAATTGGATTACGGCATCCCTCTTCCGAATTGTGAATTATTGTGTTGGGTCCTAGCCTTAATATTTCATTTGGGTGTTATAATAAGGATTCTTTATCTAATAAAAACTTTGTTCCTTTTCTTTTTCATATGTTTGGCTCAAACAACGCTTCTGGATCGAACTCCAACTCCTCAAGATCCTTTTCTCTTTTGAACATTTGTGGCAGGGTCACCTTTGATGGATCCAATTTTAATGATTGGATTCGCAACATTCGTATGGCCCTACGATACAAGGAGAAAGAATACGTCCTCGACAAAGAACTAAAAGAGTTAGATGAAACCAAAGCTTCTACTGAACAAATAGTTGAGTATAGGTCTCACGAAAAAGACGCGACAAAGGTGTCGTGTATAATGGTAGCCACTATGACTCCTGAGTTGCAGCGGTTCTACGAGGACTACTGGCCTTATGACATGTGCCAAGATTTGATGGAAAAGTACCATCAAATCACGCGTCAGGAAAGGTATGAGATTGTCGCCTCACTGATAACAACCAAGATCAAAGATGGAGAGTCCATCACGATCCACTTGCAAAGGATGCAATGGTATGTGGATCGGTTGCTCAAGTTGAATGTCAACTTTGACGAAGAGTTGGCGATTGATATTATTCTCCACTCTTTACCTCCTTGTTATGATCAGTTCAAGATGACTTATCATATAAACAAGGAGGAAGTCACCTTGAGCAAACTTCAAGGTTTGTTGAGAACTGTTGAAAGTGGACTTAAAGGCAAAGTTGTCGAGTCCACCCCTATTGTTGCTGCCTCCGTCCTCGCTATAGGACATGGAAAAGGGAAGAAGAGGAAAGCTCCCTCTAAGAGCCACTCCCTCATCCGAGCCTAAAGAAGCAACGTGCTTCTACTGTAACGACATGGGGCATTGGAAACAAAGCTGCCTGAAATACTTGCAGGACATCAAGGATGGGAAGATAAAGCCCTCCTTCGCAAGTATTTATACTATTGAATCTAATAAATCATCACATGTTAATTCTTGGGTCCTTGATACAAGATGTGGTTTTCAAATTTGTTCTGATTTGCGGGGGCTAAGAAGAAGTAGGGATGTGGACCATGGGAAGATGAACCTGATAATGGGGAATAAGAAATCGTCGCCTGTCACCAAGATCGGGATTTACTCTTTAGTGCTTAGCAGTAGGTTAGGATTAGACTTGAATGATTGTTGCTACTCGTCAGAGATGACGAGGAATATTATTTCTTTTCATGGTTTGTACAGACAAGGTTTTAGATTTTCATTTAATAATGAATTTGGTTCTATTAATGCTTTCTATAATGGTACATTATATTTTGAAGCATTGCCTTGTAATGGTGTATATGAAACTGTGATGGTTGTAGATAACTTAGAAAATAAAGTGTTGCATATCGATTCGTCTAATGGTTTAGACAAGGCATGCTTGTGGCATTGTCGTCTTAGACAAGTCAACAGGAAGCGCATAGCCCAACTCCAAAAGGATGGAGTCTTGGAGCCATTTGACCTAAAGTCAGATGACACGTGTGAATCTTGTTTACTTGGAATGATGACTAAATCACCTTTCACTGGCACTTGTCAAAGAGGTGAGGTATTGTTGGATCTTATACACACCGATGTGTGTGGGCCCTTCAGATCCACCACAAGGGATGCTAACCGCTTCTATGTGACTTTTACCGACGATTATTGCAAATATGGATATATCTACTTAATCAAGCACAAGTCGGAAACCTTTGAAAAGTTCAAAGAGTTTAAGCAAGAAGTGGAGAATCAATTGGAAAGGAAGATAAAGATGCTCAGATCCGATAGGGGTGGTGAGTATCTTAGTATTGAGTTCCACGACTATCTTAACGAATGTGGAATTGTTTCACAATTTACGCCACCTGGGACACCGCGGCTCAATCGTGTGGCTGAGAGGCAAAATTGAACCTTATTGGACATGGTTCGTTCCATGATGATTCGAGCTTCGTTACCTATCTCATTTTGGGGGTATTCCTTGGACATTGCTGCCCATATCCTTAATCTAGTCCCAACTAAGAAGGTTGCCAAAACACCTCACGAGATGTGGACAGGGAAGGTTCCCTCGTTGGCACATATCAAGGTTTGGGGGTGCGAGGCTTTCGTAAGATGAGAGACTCACGACAAGCTTGAACCTCGTAGTGAGTGGTGTATTTTCATCGGATACCTGCAAAAATATTTTGGATATATTTTCGAAAGACCTAGTGACAACGTCGTCTTTGTAGCAAGGAGTGGGGTTTTCCGCGAAAGAGAACTCATATGCCAAGAGGAAAGTGGGAGACAAATTGATCTTGAAGAGCTTCAAGAGTCAAACGGTGAAGGAACCTCTAACACTAGCACTCAACCTGATGAATAGATTCCTACTGATCCAGTTGCGAGTCCTTACCTCCAAGACGTTCCAATAGAGTTAGTGTTCCACCTGTGTTGTATGGTTTCCATATAACTGCTGAAGGTGATATGTTTATCAATGATAGTACACTGATAAATTTGGATGAACCTAACAACTACAAGGAAGCCATGATGGGCCCCGAGTCTACAAAATGGAAAGAGGCAATGGACAACGAGATTCAGTTCATGTATGACAATCAAGTTTGAAACTTGGTTGACAATGTACCAGGTAGTAAGACGGTCGGGTGCAAGTTGATCTTCAAGAAGAAGACCGACATGGATGGGAAAGTGCATACGTTCAAGGCACGACTGGTTGCGAAGGGCTTTACTCAAACCCCGGGGGTTGACTATGATGCGACCTTCTCACTAATGGCCAAGATCAAATCTATAAGGGTTATGCTGGCCATAGAAGTGTTTCATGATTATGAAATATGGCAGATGGATGTAAAAACTGCTTTCCTTAATGGGAAGTTGGCTGAAGATATTTACATGTGTCAGCCAGAGGGTTTTGTAGACGCAAAGTACCCTAATATAGTGTGCAAGCTTGAGAAGTCAATCTATGTATTAAAGCAAGCGTCTCGCAGATGGAATCTTTGTTTCGATGAGAAAGTCAAAGAGTTTGGATTTTTAAGAAGTGAGGATGAGTCCTATGTGTATGTTAAGGCTAGTGAGAGTGTAGTTAGCTTTCTAGTTTTGTATGTTGATGACATACTACTCATAGGAAACAAAATCCTGACCTTGCAGGAGGTTAAGTCCTTGCTTGGGAAGTGTTTCGCTATGAAGGATCTACGAGAAGCTGCTTACATTCTTGGGAAAAGGATTTGAGAAATAGAAGTAGGATACTAATAGGACATAGACAAAGTACCTACTTGGAAAAGGTGCTGAAACGTTTTAGCATGGAGAATTCCAAGAAAGGGGAACTGCCAATCCAAAGCAATACCAAGCTGAGTAAGACTCAGAGTCCGAGTACCGATGACGAGATAGCGGAAATGAGTCGATTTCCATATGCTTCCGCCGTTGGCCCGATCATGTACGCTATGACATGTACTCGCCCTGATGTGGCTTTTGCACTGAGCATGGTTAGCCGATATCAAGGGAACCCGGGTAGAGCGCATTGGACAACAGTTAAGAACATTCTTAAGTACCTGCGAAGGACTAATGACTGAGTCGTTACACTTGGTGGGAGTGATGACTTGAGAGTGATAGGGTATAGTGATGCCAGCTTTCAGACCGACAGGGATAATTTCCGCTCTCAATCGAGCTGGGTATTTACCCAAAATAATGGAGTAGTTACTTGGAAAAGTTCCAAGCAGGAGACCGTGGCTGATTCAACGTGCGAATAAGAGTACATATCAGCGAGAAAAGTGTTGAAGGAGGCAATATGGTTGAAGAAATTCATTGGAGACCTTGGAGGTGTACCAGCCATAAAGGATCCTATGGAGATTTTCTTGCGACATCGAAAAAGAATACCACTTCATCCGACATCGGGTAGCAGAGGGACTCCTCGTAGTTAAGAGGGTATCGTCAGAGGAGAACCCAGCAGATCCCCTCACAAAGGGTCTGAGCAGGGTTAAGCATTTACAGCATGAGAGGAGCATTGGTCTGAAGGACTATATTAGTTTTAGTGATTAGATAGATGTTTAGAAACTTGTAATAGATAAATATAATTGACATTTGATGATTAAGTAATGGAGATTTATTTATGAGTAAAGTTTACTATCTTGTGTCAATTGTTTACTATTGTTTCATGTTTGCATGTTTTACTTCCAGAATAATTAGATTGTTCAAATTATCCACAATCAATCATACTTTGGGAGTAAGTTATGAGGTTAGATTGTCATGAGTACTTCTGAAATAAGATTTGAGTATTGGATTAAACCCACGCTCATTTGAATCACTTCATGGAATCTATCTCAACTGATTGTGAGACGATAATATCGTATAATCTTTAAACTGAGATATATGAGTTGTTGTTTACAAGTTGGCTGTGCATTGATAATACGTAAACGCATCAATAACTTGATGTTATAAAACGTATTGTTGTGTACGATTTGATGAGTAAATAGTACAAGCATATAAGTCAAAGTTTATATGTTCCTTTTATCCTAGGAGGGTAAAAGCGATATCTTGGGCCCTGTAACGACCCAATTTTCAAAAGATTTTTTTTTTCATTTTTAATTACCCAAAATACTTTCCACAAACCATGAAATCCCAAATACAATTGTTTTCAAAATTCATATCAATTACAATTTTATTTCAATACATTAGAGTGTCCCATAAAAACGCCTCAGAGAGAGTGCACGCCGCGCCATCAGGCCTTGCCCTTGCCCTTAGGCTCGGATGTACCTGAAACAAATCCACAAACTGTAAGCTAATGCTTAGTGATTTCCCCAGAGCATACCCCACACACAATCCACATAACACATATCATGTTAGCTATAAAAGCTAAATATATCACATAAGCCATCCATACAAACATATAAGGATGCAATGGGCTCCCCCCACATGGTCTTATACCAAAGTTCCATGGGCTCCCCATGGTCTTTAACCAACAAGCCATGGGCTCCCCCGCATGGTCTTTCATTCGACTGCCATGGGCACCCCCATGGTCTTTAACTATCAAGTCATGGGCTCCCCTACATGGTCTTGTCCAAGTGCAATGGGCTCCCCCCCATGGTCTTCCCTGCAAGTATCATATAATCACTAGCATACCACTTAGCATATAGCTAACTATCATACCACATATATCTACTACAGCTAGTATACCACATATCACAAAATGGGCCGGCCTTGGTGCCTTAGACCCATTGGTATGGTGAGGAGACTCAGCTCTCGAATGTTGAACTGACAATCTAAGATCATACATATCCCACGCACTGCTCCAACTCAACCGCCTATTATCAACATGTGATTAGCTTGTCATAATCCCGAAATACCATAAATACCCTCAAAGTCAACCCTGGTCAAAGTCAAGGTCAACAGTCCATGTTGACCTCAACTCGTCGAGTGCATGTAGTAACTCGTCGAATTCCTCCCGAGTCCATTCCACTAAATCATGAGTCAACTCACCGAGTCACTTAAGTGACTCATCGAGTTCATCCAATGTCTAGAAAACCAAAAGTTAATTCAGACCAACACTCTAATCCTTCATTACGCTCATTTAGAAACTCGAAAACGAGTAAACCCTACCCCGACTCGTCGATTCGACCAATGGACTCGACGAGTTCCTTTAGTCCTTTTGTGTTCAGTCCTTTTCAGTGGGATCTAAGGTCCCAAACTTCAGATCCAACTTCTCGTAGTGCATATACCACGTAAAGTTGCAAACTTTACGTGCATGCAAGGCCTTCCAAGGCTATAACATCAAAATAAGCTTCCTACAAGGTTTTAGTGCATGGAAAGGGACTTAGCTGAATAAAGTGAGCAACTTTATGTAATTGAGGACCTAGAGATGCCCAGATCTGGAATCATCTCCTTGTAATAAGTCCAAATCCGAGTATAATCCTATTTTGCACCAAAAGTGACCATATTCTTCCATAAAAGGAGATCTAAGCAAATAGAGATCAAGTTAGCAACTTTTTACCTCTAAATGGATGCTAACAACAAGTAGATGTCGGATCCAAAGCCTTCTCCTTTCATCAATCTCCTCAACCTTCAAGTTTCCTTCTCAAAAGCACAAGTTCCACCCTCCAAGGCTCACACACACTCAAGGAACCACCAAAATGCGGCTACAGTTTCTTTCTGGACTTAAAGAACGTTGAAGGAGGCTACAAATGAGCCATAAGTTCTTTTAAATAGGGTACCAACCCATAAAAATTAGGGTTTCCCTCTACATCGCCTACTCGTCGAGTCGGGGCCTTCCGACTCGTCGAGTAGATTCTTAGTCCCGCGTCCACAAAAATGATCTCTACTCGACGAGTTGGAGCTCCCCAACTAGCCGAATCCATGCACAAAACTCTAAAAAAATAGATAACTTAATTAATACCTGGAATAGGTGTTACAGGCCCCTCGATGATTTTGTGTTGACTTATGTGTCGGGCCTGGTCAGGACTAAATTGATGTGTTCAATTAAGTTCTATGTCAAACAAATCAGAAATCGGGAAACTAACTGTTGGACATTGAGAATGATTATGTTCCATGTCTTTTTCAGCATAATATCTTGCAAAACGGAGGATTATATGATCCCTTATCTAAAGGACGTGTCGTTGACTAGGTCAGAGATCGACAACGGCTTTTGAGAACTCTGATTGCTAATCGGATTTTAAAGTCGTACTTGCAGTTATAGTTATTAGACTTATCTAAGTGGGAGACTGTTGGATTAGGTGTCTAAGCCCATAACTATAATTGGTATGTACTTGATCCAATAGTAGCATGGTCCTTTTGGGTTCCCTTCACCATAGCAATTTGATAGGATGAGTTTTGGAGTAAGAGGTTAATTAATGATTTATTAATATATTCTAAGAATAATATATTAATTGAGAAATCTTATTATTTAATTAGTATTGATCAGAAATTAATTTGGAATTAATTTAGTGATCAAAAGAGACTGATTAAAAGAATGGGGACTGATTATGTAAATCAGTAATAGTTATAGTTTGGGCTAATGGACCCTATTGATAAGGGGTGGACGAAAATGTATGGGAAGCCCATAGATTTTTCGTCCAAGGCCTATCACATGAGGGTCTGTAGATTGCTTAGGGCCTAAGCTAGCAAGGGAATTAGGGTTTTAGTTGAAAACCCTAGCAGCCTCAACTATAAAAAGAACCCCAAGGCTCCTAAAAATCGGCCACTTGATTCCCTAGAAGACACCCTGATTGAATTATCTATCCTCCATCTCTCTCTCTCTCTCTCTCTCTTGTTCATCTATTTGTAAGTGGTGTTTGTGACTCCATTAGAGGTGCAGCACTTGAGGCACTAAGCTCTTGAAGGTCAAGATCAAGCAATCAACAAGAAAGGTATTCTTCTAAACCCTAATAAGATTAGATTTCGATTTTCATGTATGCTAGATTAGGGTTCTTGCTTTGGAAAATTAATTTGCATGTACAACATGAGAAAAACCTAGATCCAAAGCAATTAGGGTTGCATGTGCACCATAGGAATGTTGTAATGCTCAAAACCCATCACTTTTGTCATTTAAAGTTGTCTTAGAAAAAAAAAAGGTTGTTTTGATGTGTATATTGATGTATATGATGTGCATAAAATAGCCAAGGACCATTGTGTTGTTATGTTGTTGTGTTGGTTATATTTTTATAAAACGGTTGTAATAATTTATTTATTCATATGATATGTAATAATTAAATAGGTTAGCTTTTCTTGGTTATTTTTGTAAAGTAATAGTTAGTTTTTAGAATTAATTTATTTGTATAAAAATGTAACAAGAAATCAAGTTTGAACCATTTTTTGTAGACAAAAAGAGCAATTTTCAAGTCTAAAAGGTGTGCAGGATTTTCAGTGACATTTTCTGAAAAATGTCACTAAAGCTGTTCACAAAGGGTTGTTGGCTTAAAGCGACAGTTGCTGAATTTTAGCCTTAAAGAAATTTTTTCCAATCTTTTGCAAGCAATGGGTGTTTACTCAAGTGGGAGCTTCTTCAACAACATTACAAGAAGATTTTGGTCCCCTTAAATGTCCCTTTAGGAATGGACTTGGCATTTTTGTGGTGGCTCACAAAAATGACATTAATTGGTTATGTTTATGCACATATCTTTTTATGCATGTTTGTGTTGTTTATTTTATGCATTATTTTGTGTGGTTGATAAATTAATTTTTCACATGCTAAAATAATTTTGGACAAAATAAGCATCATATGGAGTTTGGGTTTTCAAAATTAGACATAAGATGTAACAAGTTATTAATTTCAAAATAAACTCGGCTTTATAAAATCGTTAATAACGACAATTTTTGAAATACTCCATTATAAATTTTAACATGGTGATTATTTGTAACTTATACAAACTCCTAATATATAAGTAATAAAATGAAGTTTTATTAAAGATAGAAAAAAACATCATAAATAGTCCATGTGGTTTCCCAAAATCTGAAGTTTAGTACCTGTGGTTTAGAAACGTCATAGATGGTCCCTGTGCTTTCAAAACTTTTGACGATTGGTCCTTATTGCTCACTCCATTAAGTTTTGTCCGTTAACTGAAGGGTATTTTCGTCATTTCACACCACATGGACCATTTATGATGTTTTTTGTTATATTTTTTTAAAAAAAAGAAAAAATTAGATATAGTTATTTAATATATAAAATCTCTCTCTCGCTCTCTCTCTCTCTCTCTCTCCCTCTCTCTCTTAGAATTGCAACACCATGATCTAAATCGCATGTGGTTGTGCTCCAAAACTCATCTGATAGACTAGGTTTTGTCACTGTTTGTCCTTGAATTCTAAGCCCTTTTGATGGTTCATCGACAGCAATAATTGGCCTCGATTTGGAACAGCAGAAACAGCAAAACTGCTCTATTACAAACAATTACGCTTAAAACAAAGTTTCTCAAAGAAAATAGATACAATTTGACATTTGAAGTCGAAGACATCAATTTGTAATGCAAATGTAAAAATTGGTTTATGTTGCTAACTTAATACCAATAATTATGCATATCACTGCCATGAATTTTAACATAATCATTAATAAGTATGTCATTAGAACATTTGGGCTGAAATAAGAAAAGGTGAAACAAGAATCGAGTACTTACCCCATGCAATTAAGTAAACGATTCATCTAACTAGGAAAAGAACTCCATAAAATCATCCTTCAAATACATAGAGATTCAACGCAGATCATAAAATCGAAACGATCATTTTGCAAAATCAGTAAAGCTCCAAATTTGTATGAAAAAAGAGCAAACTGTGAGCTCTAATACACATAATGGTGAGACGCAGTCGGTTGGGATTTAGGAAGATCGATATCGCTGAATTTGTGATTTCGTGAGAATCACGGTGGTGGTGGCTGGTGATATAAGAACAAGAGGAAGAGAAGGGTTGAGAGAGAGAGAGAGAGAGAGAGAAAGAGAGACCCTTTCTGCATATTATTTCATTTTTTTTCGGGAAATCATCATAAATGGTCCCTATGGTAGTGAAATGATGAAAATGCCCTTCAGTTAACAGAAAAAACTTAATGGAGTTAGCAATAAGGACCAATCGTCAAAAGTTTTGAAAGCACGGGGACCATCTATGACGTTTCTAAACCACGGGTACTAAACTTCAGATTTTGGGAAACCACAAGGACCATTTATGATGTTTTTTCTTAAAGATATAAAAGGTTCAAATGCGATCAAACTTAATACCGGTTATTAAAATTGAATTGCGTCTAATTATATAAAAAAACTAGCTTTTTATACAGAACCTTTAAAAGTAATTTTCTTTTGAAAATTGATACCATGGTTTATTATATGCATGTAATAACCATGATATCATATGTTTTTAAACTAGAATTATAAAACATATAAAGACCCTTTTTACAAACCTCAAATCTATGCAATCTTTTTTGAAAAACACTCGCACATCTCTTCTATGCACTAATGGGATAAAGGATACCTAACCGCTTAGTGTTACCTTTTGATGGGCAGGGTGTCTTCGCGATTTCTATAACCATGTTATAGGCCGATTACACAAGTTTTTTCAAATTCGACGATTTGATCGAAAATCTTTTGTGATAAAGGATACCTATGCAAGAGAGTTCTGAGGCATAGATGGGATCAAACATGTGTAATTAAATTTGTTATTAGCGATCCCATAAATCTACGAATTATATAGTAAGATATAATTTATAATCGATATCTATCGGGTTGAATTTAAATGGATGGGATAAAAGATACCTAACTATTTATTTGTTTTGAAACTTGGATCCTAGAGTTTGATAATTATTTTTTTTTTGGAAACTAAAAGGGTATTAATTATTGAAGATTAAATATTGAAAATACTAAATGAATTTTGTGAAAAAAATTTAGTTAAATAATCCATTCTCATTATCATGAATTGTCATTTTCCTTAATGACTCGATGAAACAATACCATTCAATAGATACAAATTCAATGAATGGATTCATGTCTTAAGAGACATTTTCGTAAGAGATATGAAATTATATACACTTAAAGGTCCTAGTCCTAAACTATTTGCTTGAGCAATGAGCCTGAACATGATACCTAGTAAAGGCATCACTGTGATGCTTAAGATCTTTCTAACATCAAACTAGGAATAGTTATTCATGACTTCTAGGAAGTCTTGGATAATTTAAACTTATATATGATGATATAACAGGTCAAGCAATATTCCAATAAATACAGTGATATTTTATTTAAAGCTAGTTTAAACATTCGAATAACCCAAGTATAAAAGAATCACCTTGTGTGATCCTGAAGGCCTATGTTTTATGGACTGAACACCTTTAAGCCTAAGAAATCTACTAAAGCCCACATAGATGGATCTTGTTTCTTTTGTCAAGAAACTGAACACTGGAAGAGGATTTACTCCTCTCATTTGGAAAGAAAGTCTGGAAGAGGCTAGTAATTTTTGTATCTACTAGATAAAAGTCATACATTTCATATAACACTTAGTTACTTGGTACTTAAATGTTAATCTATTATTTGTAAATGTCTTGCAAATATTTACTGAAGAATAACCAAGCTGAGCACAATCAAGTAGGAACTACACTCTAGGAGTTTAGTTTATTATTTATGCTTAGAACATAAATTACTTGTAATGTAAAATAATATTTGTTTAGGAACAATGTAAGTTTTAATTTAGCATGTCTAAATTTATGTCTCAGTTATTTTATTCAAAATTTTTGAGAGTTTACTTAATCGTTTGTCATAAGGATAATATTCATATTCTGAAATGATTAACTTCTATTTATGAGACTGGATCTCTTAATAGAGTTGTGAAGTAAATATCAACATTTTATAAATAAAATTAAGTTCTATATGCAAACACTTTTGACTTAAACTTGTTTTAAGTCAAACTTATCTTTGACATTGTTATCTTTATTATATGAATGGCATTCACATATTCCAACTTTAAGAAAGGGAACTTTCAAGGCAAATAATGTAGTTTATTTGACATATGTGAACCTTATTTATATGTAAAGGATTCCTAAGGATATTTTCACTGAAGTGTAGAGAAAAATAATTAAGGAACTCTACACTTTGGTGTATGACTTCCTTTCTAATGAATGTATGAGATTATGCACAAGATACCAAATCAACTTTATTAATAACTATAGTAGTTTTAATTATATTTTACTTGGTAAAGCATAATTGTGAAATCTTTGTTGAAGGTTTCAAAAGTTGAGATACAAACCAGTTAGAACCATATAAGGCCTTAATGATAATAAAGGATGAATTAAATCTTACTTGGTATGATTTACATTCTAATCGGTAGAAATCTCCTCCTTTAATATTTTTGGGATAATATTTCAATCACTATTAATTGTATCTTGAATAAAAATACCAACTAATAAGTAGATTAAACACTTTATAAGATTTAGTATGGAAAGGCTCCATCCTCATCTTACTAAATGTGTTATGGATTTGAGGCTGATGTTGGACTAAAGCTTCTAAACCCAAAATCTACTAAATACATATTTTTATAACACTCTAAATGTGGATTAGATTATTGTATGCAAACCCACCAAGAATAAGTCCTCCTATTCTTGTGAAAGCTAAGTTAGTAGAAAGCAAGCTTCTAATGACAAAACGAGTGGGAGGTACATGAAACTTGAAGCAACTCAAGAACCATAACCTTATATAGTAATAGTTGGCACTAGTTTTAACAAGGATTGTTAAAATTGAATAATAGCTATTCACAAACAAAAATTATTTGCATTAATGGTAGAATTCTGTGACAACCGTCAAAATTGAGTCAAGTCAAAGTCAAACAAAGTCAACAAGTCAAAACCAATCGACTCAATTAACCCTTGTATATTAGGGTTTACACTATGTAATTACTGTACAGTGCAATATTTTAATGAGAGAAACATTATTTGGAAAGTTCGTGTGTTGAATTTCCTAAGTCTCAAATGCAGTAAACATTGAACCAAAACGATAAAAAAAATTATTGCACACTCATCGGGAGTGTGTACGACACTAAAACACGGTTTAACGGGGTTTACGAACCTTGCGTTGTGAAGCCGGACACTCAAATTAATCACAAACGAAACCTCTCTAAATCGTTTTCACTCTATCTCTTTCTATTTGAAATCTCTCCCAAATCTCTCCCAAATCTCTCTCAAAAGTTACTTTAACTTTTTGTAATCATTCGGGCCATCCCGACCCTTAACCGGGTCAAAAACCACTTGAAACGGGGTAAAAACGAGTAAAATAACCTTAAGGAACCAAAACCCTCCTATTAGAAGCGAAAACTCTCATGAGAAGCCTCTCAGGACCGAAGCCTCTCATGAGAAGCCTCTCAGGACCGAAGCCTCTCATTAGAAGCCTCTCAGGACAGAAGCCTCGCATGAGAAGCCTCTCAGACAGCCCAAGCGAGAGGTCTCGCAGACGTCCCCTTTTTACCGGTTTTTCGACTACGACTTCGTTTTAACTCCGTTTTTCATTATTTTAACGTGGGATTTTCACCCAAAACTTTATTTTATAAACTAAGGCCCCAAAATATATAAATCTCCAGGGTTTTTATAAAAATGTATTAAAAGAATTGGTGGTTGGACTAATTATTGAGGGAATATTTGCTTTTCCTTATTTTATGACAAAAGCAAGCCACCACCACCTCACTCTATGATCAGCCATTCTTTCCAACCACCCCTTGTCTCCTTGGGGGACCTTTACACCCTATCTCCAGCTCTTCCCACGTTCTAAGAGCTGGAGGATTGGTCCTCTCTCCTCATTCTCCTTAAAAGCCCTTTCATTCTACACTTAGCAACCAAGAACACTCTCCAAAATTCTCTCATCTTTTCTCTCAACTTCAAGAACTTCAAGGCATTCTCCAGGGATTTCTTTCTTCAATTAGTAAGTATCTTCATCATTCACTTAGTTATTAAACTCCATTCTACTCAAATCATTGATATCTTACACAAATTCCATCTTATTCGGTGTTAGATTCTCGAATCATCAAGACATCTTCTTAGTGTTCTTGGGTTGAACACTTCCTCTATCTCACTTTCATCTACTGAAATCACATAAGGTGAGTTCATACCCGTACATTTACATGTTTTTCTTAAGTTTTAAGGGGGGAATACAAGTAAAATCATCAAGAATACAATTAAACTTTTTCTATCAGATTACATCAGAAAAGATGAACTTCGATCACGGACTGTTTTGGTCCACTTAAATATTTTAGTTTTCAAAACTGTTCTAGGTGCGAGTAGTTCAAACTTTTAGCTTTAAAATGGCTACTTGAACATCTCCATATGATTTTTCTACAATTTATGGTGATTTTTACAAAACTGCCTATCATTTCAGAGGCAAACCCAGACCAGTCTGTGATTATGAACATTTTCACCTCTGTTAGAGATCACTAAAAATCATGATAAAATTTACGAACAAACTAGACTCATATTCCAAACTCTCAGAATTTGCGGATTTGGATTTAGAGTTTTGATGATTTTTCTATAAATTTTCTAAGAACAGTAACAGAAACTGTATACAACAAAAAGTTGCTGTCAATTTCAGTTCACCTTGTAACATGTTGAGCAAGGTGTATATCTTTATGTGATTATATGTTATTGCAATATATGACATTTTATCTTAATATTTAGACACACATCAGTTTACAAATGGATTTGGACATATAAAATATAAAGAATAACAAGTGATTATAATCAAAGTACAACCGATACATTCAAACATTTAATAAACTATTTTGAATATAGTTTGCATACATTACTACGTACTACCCTTGGTTGATAAACTATAATAGGTATAGTTTATGAAACATTACATAACACATACATTTAAAAAGGGTACATTTATACAAAGGATATTTTCATTAAGCAAGGTACGGCCATACGGTACCAAGTTTTCATAACACGTAATTCCGTTAATGACTTTATTGAAACATTACATAACACACACATTTAAAAAGGGTACATTTATACAAAGGATATTTTCATTAAGCAAGGTACGGCCATACGGTACCAAGTTTTCATTACACTACACGTAAATTCGTTAATGACTTCTGTGAGACATTCGATTCAATTTACAAATAAGTCCTGTATTATAACCAGAGTCTCCTCGAGGGAGAGCGTGATACTTGTGTATAGATCTATATTGGGTCTGACAAACCCACACCTTAGCTGCATGCAACAGCTAGACCGACAGGTCTGGGGTGACAAATGTCATAACATTTCCGACGCCTGAAGAACGTCGTTTCAGGCCAACTAGGTCATAGCATGGTTATAATAACTCACATGTGGTATTAACAAACATAGAATTTACGGGGATTTCACTAAAATCAAACGAGTTTATGTCGATTTAAACTTGCATTGTTTTACTATAAGGAACGAACACTACTTGTACATTTCGGTCTTTGGGTTTTAAGACTACATTTACACATTAAGGAAAATATTTGATTTTCTGGAACGAACACTACTTTTACGAGAAAAGGCTTTAATAAACTCACATAAAGTATTAATGAATATTGGAATTTATGGGAACTTCATTAAAATTAAACGAGTTTATGTCGATTTAAACTTACATTATTTATTATAAGTAAGAAAAGTTACTTATACATTTCGGTCTTTGGATTTAAGACTACATATACATTTTAAGGAAAATATTGGATTTTTCTAAAACAAATACTACTTTTACAAACGAAAGGCTTTTAATAATACCAAACAAAAGCTTATGAACTCACCAACCTTTGTGTTGACACTTTTTCAAACAACTTGTATTCTCAGGAAATCATTAAACAGGTAACCAAGTGCTTTTGAGGATGGGACGCTAAGGCGTCTACTATTTCATATTTTGTCAACATATTGTAATTGATTCGTAAACATGTAATTCATACAATGATGTAACTTTTTCAATTATATATATGTTGGTTGTGTTTGCTTGAATTACTATTACAATTGTTGTTATGATACTATACATGAAGTCCTCCACCCCTGGACGTTTCCGCCATCCTTGGTTTGGGGGTGTGACAAATTCATCCATGACTTGATAAATGTGGAATCTCTCATTGATGATACTTTATTTATGGCTTCTGGAAAATCCATCAAAAACCAAGATGCTATGTCAGATCTCGAATCTGATAAATGACTTAGAGTCGTGAACATGAGATGAAATTTATGTATGAGAATCAAGTATGGGCTTGATTAAAATTTGTCCCTATAGCAAGGCTAGAATGAGTAAATAATTCTTCTAGAAAGAATAAATTACATGGATAACCATACACATTTAAAGCAAGACTTGTAGTAAAAGGATTTTCTCATACTCATGTCATTGACTATGGTCCTCATCATACTCATGACATTGACTACGATCAAACCTTTTTCACAAGTAGCTATGATTAGATCAACAAGGATATTATTTACTATAAATTCATATTCTTAATATGAGATATAGTAAATAGATTTCAAGAAATACCGCTTTTCTTAATAGACATCTACTAGAAGATATCTACATAGATTAGCCTGGAGGTTTTCTTGATCCATGTAATCCTAACAAAATGTGTAGTGCTTGAGATCCAATTTTGGATATAAAGAAAACATCTCAATGTTACAATCATCATTTTATGTAAAACCACAAGGTATTTTTTTATATCGAAATAAATAGAACAAATGTGTTTACTAAGAACTAGTGGGAGCATAGTGAAATTCCTAATCTTGTATGAATGAGACATACTTAATCATTTGAAATCACATTCTGACTAAGCAAGGTCGTTTTCACCTTGACTCAGAAAGTGTTTCTAAAATGAAAGACTTAGGAAGAAGAAGATACATTCTTGGAATGTAAAATCTATAAGAGATAGATAAAATTAATGTTAAAAGTTTTATATCTTTATACATATATTGGCAATATCTTGAAAGGGATCAAGACATAAGATTTTTTTGGAGAATTCTTGGCATTGTCATATGGCATCATTTTGAGCTAGCCTCAAAACTACATAGCTCATAGGTTTGAACTAAATGAAATGATTTATATTCTATTTGCTTGGAAAATGAATTCATTATTTACGCCATATTATGCATAGGACATGGTATTTGATCATGTTGTAAGCATGTCATAGGATACTACATGGCTAAGTCACTGGATGACTAAAATAGCATTCTAAGAGTACTTTAGAAGAAGTAAGAGAATGTATATGAGACAATCAGTTTAGAAAGAATCTTTATGTAAAGAGCTACACAAGATGTTAATTTCTAAACAGATATAAATAATTATGAATTATAATTGGATTTTTACTTCATTATGGAATGAAAGGTAAGTTTTGTTGGAATGAGGTCCAAGAAAAACATAATGACACAATCTACTACAAAATAAGAATACGCTACTTTAGAAGTTGAATTCAAATATGATCGGATGGATGAGATCATTGAAAAAACTATGTTGATTTCTGCCATTCGAGGATCACATAGAAATCTTTGTGACTTCGAGTGTATACTTAATCAAACTAGGAGACTCTATGTCACTAGAGAACACCAATCATATTCTACAAGATATTTAACTATACATAGAGTAAAGTTAAGTATGGAGATGATAGTATTCACAGAATTCACACAAATTAATTTTTGACAGATCCATTAATAAAGTCATTCTTTTGAGCTAAGTATGAATGGTCACACTTCAGCTATAAGACTTTATTATTCTAGAAATGGGTTTTTGATTTGGATTTAGTATTTGGATATTGGAACATTATAACAATAACTATTAGATAATGTTATGATATATTGAGATATAGTCATCACATTAGTACTTGTTGTGTTCTATATTAACATGTTTAATCCATGAATAATGTTATTATTCTAAAAGTTCATAGTCGGTTATAATTGTGGGAGCAATTATGAAGTAAGACTAATATGAATTGGATTGGTTGACTCTCACTAAATGAAAGTAGGCAAGTGGTTGTAACCAAGTTTCATAGGTACTTGTCAGAGAACTAGTATTGAACTGACCCGCATCAAGATCATCTCATGGATCGCTATCGTGAATGATACTAGATTAAAAGGTACTATCTTTGTATCCTTAAGACCTGATATACATAGTGGGACTTAAGTGTAGGGAGTACTATGCTTTGAAATGGTCAAATGTTGTTCCTTAACCGAGCAGTTATAAAAGCCATTTTTAGGTATGGTGTGAACTATGCAAGAGGCTTGTGTAGTCAAGATGGGATTTGTTCCTCTTATGTGAAGAACTAATGAGATTGATCGCGATCTGCATCTCATGTTCAACATGATGTCTGTAGCAAAGGGATAATTCATAAGCTTACCTTATACACCAATTGTAGCTTTGAGTTTTTTAGGAATTAGGCATTGATAGAATGGCACGAACAGTCGTATGGTCTTAGGGGAAGTGAAATGTTGCTAGACGTTCACCACTATCTATATCAGTCTAATATGAGTCTTGCGCAAGTGGGAAATTGAAAGATCTAGTATGCTCAAGAGTCATATTAAAGTGATATTGCTACATAACATATGATACTAATGGGTCACACTAACAACAACTTGATACAATTGATTATTTATTACAAATTGATTTTAATAAATATTCAATAAAACTCTTATAATTAAATTAGAAATTATTTGTTTCATGGAAATTATAATTTTCATTAGCAAGTAACATTATATTATTTCATATAGTATGAATTAATAAGCCATGCACAACTTTTTGGACTAGTTCAAAACCTTTTGTTCTTTTACTTAAAAGACAAAGTTTATAGTTTATAAACCTTGAGTTTATAAAATTTAAACTAACTTTCTTCTCTTTATGCAATTTTCGAGATATGCATAAAAAGAAGAAGTGTATGACTTGTCTAATCATGCTTTAAAGGCATGGGAAACATGCTTATGACAATGGGGACAAGTTTGCTTAAAGCGTTAAGGACTAATGGTTAATAACTTCACTTTATGCATACAAATAAGAGGGCTTGCATTTGGCAAATGTGCTCATTCCTTCCTTGAGGCATATGGCTGAAAGTTCCTCTTCTTCCCTCATTCTTTCTAGTTTTGCATTGAATACTTGGAGATTACTTGCATTTATACTCTCTTGAAGTTCATACTTTGGTTATGAACTTCAAGCTTAAGAGTTTAAGAGCTTTGGACTAGCATCTAAATCAAGTTGAGTCATTGTTGGTGTCTCAAAGGTTCCACATTTTTCATCAACTTCCAAGCCTCCCAAGAGTACCCAAAGGACTACAAAGGTTGTTATTTCTTCACCTCTTCTTTGGTTGGTGTTTAAATATTTCTATAACTTGCAATAAGATCCTTGGTGGGTATAAAATGTTTATGTTACTTTAAAACTAAAGTCTTCCGTTGCCATATTTTTCAAGTTTAT
This sequence comes from Lactuca virosa, assembly GCF_052849685.1. Taxonomy (NCBI): domain Eukaryota; kingdom Viridiplantae; phylum Streptophyta; class Magnoliopsida; order Asterales; family Asteraceae; genus Lactuca; species Lactuca virosa. Next base: position 474,170,082 of record NC_136429.1, on the reverse strand, counting down.
GAAACTATTTTTGAACTAAAACACAACAACATTAACACTAAAAACAAGATATCAAGACCCTCATGGAACTGAACGCACCCACTTCTGGAAAAGATCCATTGATCAACAACTGCCCAACTAATCCGAAGACAGTGATCTGAAACCATAAACTGCCAAGACCCGCAAGGACTGACACTTAACCTGAGAATTCCCAATTCTCCCCCACTTAGAACACGAACCACCACTCATTGGTGGTTACATCAAAAAATAACTCATCTAACCCAACCAGGTACAACTATACCTCACCATGAAACGAATATCACCCGTAGAATGGTCCTCCAGGTACGGATCAAACGAACCCAAACGAGGAACCTGAAACAGAGCTGAAGACCTCGGATCTTACCATAATAACCACTTACAAAGAATAGGCAACTACCAATTTACAATCCAAACATATGCACCTGCATGCAACCCACACGACAATCCGGCACCTGGCCTTCCCATCTCCCAAGGATACGGCATTTGCTCTTATCTTTAAGGTACTCGTACCACATCAAACCGCATGCGCATACCAGCGTTGACATGTCGTCGCCAACCACCGCGACCAACAGACCTCGAGATGAGAATCCAACCTTACTTGGGGGGTCAAAGCCTGTCCACTCCTTCCAACTCGGAAAAACTGAAGGCAAAATCCATGCCACACAAATAACGACAACCCAAACTGACAATCCGCCACTTAAGTCCCAGATGCAATCATGACAACCGCTTCCTCCCCGTCTCTCGAGGCTCGAGGCACGACCTCTAACAAAACCCTGGAGACTTCCAATCAACATACTCATCCGGGTATGAACCATTCAACCCACATCAATATCGCCACAGGGGCCTGAACAACACAAAACCCATCCTCGCCTAAGCAGCCCAAGCTAAAAGATCAACAGATATTGAACCACTTCCTGGAACCATGGTATCTAACCATGTTATCTTTCCTGACCAGCCCTTATATTCCCCGAAATCTTCCTTGAATCGAGTATGGATCATGTGCTTTCAGTAGTATGGGCCCAATACTACCTTCCACACCTATCCATACTTTCCTCAAGAATTATCTTGGGTCCTCTATCAACTAGTCACAATATTCCTGAATCCTGCTCAACAGCATAACAACCGCACTAAAGGGCTCCCTAGGCTATCCTAGGATTCCACACTTCTCTGCCATCAGCTGCTTATGAACTCCTCACAATGTCAATTATCCATTCCATGAATACAATCACATGCGACAAAGCTTAGATAATCCTTCGAGTAACGGACTCATCCCTACAATGGTTGGACTTAGACAAGAGCTGTGCAGTAGGGTCGAATCTGTCACCCTGAGATTATCCAACCTTTTTCCACATGTGACTTGACATATTCACTTAATGGCTAACTCACATCACGCATGAGTTCCACAAAGCACAAAGCAACCAACATTCGTGCAAAAGAGCCGACTGACACTAAAATCTAATAACATCAAATAGATTCTCCTATGAAATCCTCGATCTCAGACTCCCAGCATCTCGCGTGCATCTTCGCCTTTCCTTCACTCACTCAAGAGTGGCTAATCCTTCCTCTTGCCTACCCGCTATGAACGGCGCCCAAACCAGGGAAACCACCGCTACCTCATCAAATAATGTGATTGGCCGACTGACCCCATATGACTCATCTATGAAACTTCCACCAACGCTCCAGCACTTGTGTATGCTAGCCATACATAACACTTGACCCTATAGACATCCGAATATATGATCCTACCATAAGCCCTTCATCAAACAAGAACATGAAATAAGGCCAAACCAAACATTCTCAAGCTATAAGGTCTTAGTTATATATAACCATGATGCATACACTAAGAAACTACAATAATGATGTCAATTTCATAAAAGAAAGGCCCTAGGCTATTAGGCATCATATAATCAGGCAATTCTATCATGAAATTCATGAAGATCCCTAACCTATCACTAGCATGTTGTTCTAACATATCACAATATCAAATAACAGTATGGTATCTTGAGGTCTACTTACTGGCTCCAGCTGATCGTACACATCGCATCCTTCTTAAGTATTTTGAAAACCATTTGAAAATCTTTTTCCTTAGTTTGAGACTGGATTCACACAAGTGTTCCTCCAATTCACTAAAACCAAGGCTCTGATACCAACTTGTAACATTCTAAAATTTCAATAAAATTTAAACTTTTTAAAACAACCCTTTTTCTATAAAAGTGTTTACAAAAAAGCGTTATTCCGAAAACATTATTTAAAAATAAGAATCTCAACATAGTTTTCAAAACATTTGCATTATCAAAGTTTCCGAGAATTCATAAGTCCAAAATGCGAGGATGTGAACGGTCACGCTTTCACCTTGCTACGATCCACTGAAGTACCTAAAACCAGAAACCAAAATTGTAAGCACGAAGCTTAGTGAGTTCCCCCGTAGTACCAACACCTAACTAGATAACATATACAAATAACATCATGTATTGGGTCCACAGCTAAAAGACTGGATTTCCCCTTGAGCCCATAGTATGAGTCTAGCTTGCCTATCAGGCCCACAACTCATATATGGCTTGCTCTCCAGCCCACAACATCAATATGGCTTGCCCTTGGGCCTATAACTTATGTCTGCCTTGCTCCCTCAGTCCCTGGACTGGAATACCAATGAGTAGCCCTCAGTACGAGTCTGGTATACCACCTGGTCCTCAGCTCGTATCGGGAATGCTAATGAGCCCTCAGTATGAGTCTAGCATGCCCTCCTTGGCCCTTAGCTCATATCTGGAATGCTAATGAGTCCTCAGTATGAGTCTTGCATGCCCTCCCTGGCCCTCAACTCATATCTGGCATACTCCAGGGTTTGTTGGCTACAGCACAAAGCAGTATAACCTCAACCCAACCCACACAATATGTCGACATATAATAAATAATATCATATACAAATAAACAGACAATGTCGCAGGTAGTCCTACAGATCTACCAGACTAACATTTCAAGACCAGCATAACCAAACTAGCATGCATATATATTCCATACTCGACATATCAACAATATCAGGAAATCAACTAAAGGGTCGGCCTTGGTGCCTTCGACCCGAAAGTACAATGAGGAAAACTCACCTCGAATGAAGAAGCTCACTGAAGAAATCCCTAGTTGTTGCCCTACCGGCCTCTGAGCTATCAATACCAATCAATACACCCAATTAGCAATTGGGTTCCATGCATACACAGGGTAAAATGACCATTTTACCCCTGACCCATCATGCACCAAAACTGAGACCCAAAACCAAAAGATCCAGAATGGTCCACTAATGGCCTAATTTTCCAAATTGGGCCCAACCCCATATGGGTCTTATCCTAAGTCCATATTTTCCTTAAATCCAAATCAGATTATCACGAACACCCCTCGGGATAAACTTGGTCAAGGACATAAATTGAAAGTCAAAGTCAACAGTCCAAGTTCACCTAACTCGTCGAGTTATCCTTCAACTCGTCGAGTTTTTCCATCAATCTGCACAGATCGGGAAAAACCAAGTCAACTCATAAAGTTGACTCACCAACTCGTCGAGTTCCCTTATCAAAATGAAAACGTCGGGGAAAACTGAGCCAACTCACCGAGTTTATCCAACAAACTCGTCGAGTTCACCACAAAACACCTCTAAGCACTTTAAGCACTTAACCTATGGCTCCAAAACATAGATATGGATTTCTTAAGTTGAAAAACCACGTAAAGTTTCCAACTTTACGCTCATGCTTGACTAAATGAAGCTCTAAACTCAAAAAAGGCTTAATAAGGAATCTAAAACTTGAAGGAGGCTTGGAACTTGATAAAGCTTGCAACTTTTAGTCCAATGAGGCCATAAAACGTCCAGATCTGAAGTGATAACTTCATGAAATACCCAACCCGTGAACAATCCCGAAAATGAGCCAAAAATGACAATAAACTTCCAGGAAAGAGATCTAAGCAATAGATAAGCAAGGTGCCGAGTTTATACCTCAAAATGACTGCAACAAAAGAGTAGGTTCTTGATCTATAGCCTTCTTATCAATCAAGCCACCTTAAACTTCAAGCTTCTTCAAGAGAACACCAAGAAATCACTCTTCAAGCTCACACACACACAAATATGGGAGAGAATACACAAACTAGGGTTTTCTAGACAGAGGAGACTGATAAGGAGGCCACCCAAAGGGTATAAGGCCTTTAAATAGGGTGCAACACCCTAAAAATTAGGGGTTCTCAAACAGCATCCAACTTGTCGAGTTCTCTTCACCAACTCGACGAGTTGGTCCTTAAAATATGTGCCCCAAAAGCTTCCAACATGTCGAGTTTATGCCATAAACTCGATGAGTTGGCCCCAAAAAGGGAATTTAGTTCCATAAAGAACCTTCTAGATTCTGGATGTTGCAGGCAAGATAGCATTAGAGCACTTGGTTCGAATTATGTGCATGGTTCATTTGGCATATAGCCTTGAAATTGGATCAAGAGTTCGACTGGTTATCCTATTCTCGGGTCGTTTGCGACCGTGCTTTCGACGGACTTTGCGTTGGTGGCAGCTTGTTTAGTGAAAGGGATTGTGTGTGGTAAAACTATGGCATTGTTGTGCCCGATTAGCATTGAGAGGGACGTTGATTGGGTCCCTGCAAGTCAATGGAATGAGGTGGGTATCTTTAGGCCCCAGGGTATTGGGCGAGTGAGATAGTATCGACAAGATCGGTGTAAAATTGGCAGCATTCTAGACATGGGCTGAGGGTCTGGTAGGGCATTCCAGACTCATGTTGTGGGCTCGGAGGCAATCCATACCTATATTGAGGACCTTTGTAGGGGTATTCCATACATAGGTTGTGGGCCCAGTGATCATGATTGTTCATTTCTCCTGCTTTTGGTACTTTCGGTATTGGTGCATGGTTAGAAGTCGGGAGACTCTCAAATCAACTGTTTTGGATAAAAGGATCAGTTAAGGGTTGTTAGGAGTATTAGTTAGGGATCAGAAAGACTCTGCTAAATGTATGCATTATAAATCCCTTTTGTTCACAAGCTGTTATTAGGGGTTTGATTATCAAGGTCAGAAATCGGTTCGGAAGTCTTGAATCATAAAGTTCTTTGTGAACGTTTCGAGTGATTACCAGGTGGAGGTACGCATGATCTGATAGGGGTGGGATGCAATGTAAAAACTCTCGGGTTGATCATCTTTGCTCGTAGGAGCAGTGGTTGGTAACTGCATGACAGGGAGTCAAGAGTTTACTTAAGGTTTTGGTGCATCTTATGGAATTGGATTGGATGGAGATCATGATCGCTATGTTTTGAGTATCCTTTCTGCATGTCAGGGAATAGAGGAAGGTTAGTGAATGGATGTAGTGAGACAAAATATTTCAGGTGAAATGCAAGTGGAAATCCTTGGATCTCAAGATTTGAGTTATGCACCGAGTTGGTTTTTGGTCGAGACTCGCGTTGGAAGTTGAGGGTGTGTGTATATATATATATATATATATATATATATATATATATATATATATATATATATATATATATATATGTGCATGCAACCCACACGACAATCCGGCACCTGGCCTTCCCATCTCCCAAGGATACGGCATTTGCTCTTATCTTTAAGGTACTCGTACCACATCAAACCGCATGCGCATACCAGCGTTGACATGTCGTCGCCAACCACCGCGACCAACAGACCTCGAGATGAGAATCCAACCTTACTTGGGAGGTCAAAGCCTGTCCACTCCTTCCAACTCGGAAAAACTGAAGGCAAAATCCATGCCACACAAATAACGACAACCCAAACTGACAATCCGCCACTTAAATCCTAGATGCAATCATGACAACCGCTTCCTCCCCGTCTCTCGAGGCTCGAGGCACGACCTCTAACAAAACCCTCGAGACTTCCAATCAACATACTCATCCGGGTATGAACCATTCAACCCACATCAATATCGCCACAGGGGCCTAAACAACACAAAACCCATCCTCGCCTAAGCAGCCCAAGCTAAAAGATCAACAGATATTGAACCACTTCCTGGAACCATGGTATCTAACCATGTTATCTTTCCTGACCAGCCCTTATATTCCCCGAAATCTTCCTTGAATCGAGTATGGATCATGTGCTTTCAGTAGTATGGGCCCAATACTACCTTCCACACCTATCCATACTTTCCTCAAGAATTATCTTGGGTCCTCTATCAACTAGTCACAATTGAATCCTGCTCAACAGCGAAACGACCGCACTAAAGGGCTACCTAGGCTATCCTAGGATTCCACACTTCTCTGCCATCTGCTGCTTATGAACTCCTCACAATGTCAATTATCCATTCCATGAATACAATCACATGCGACAAAGCTTAGATAATCCTTCGAGTAACGGACTCATCCCTACAATGGTTGGACTCAGACAAGAGCTGTGCAGCAGGGTCGAATCCGTCACCCTGAGATTATCCAACCTTTTTCCACATGTGACTTGACATATTCACTTAATGGCTAACTCACATCACGCATGAGTTCCACAAAGCACAAAGCAACCAACATTCGTGCAAAAGAGCCGACTAACACTAAAATCTAATAACATCAAATAGATTCTCCTATGAAATCCTCGATCTCAGACTCCCAGCATCTCGCGTGCATCTTCGCCTTTCCTTCACTCACTCAAGAGTGGCTAATCCTTCCTCTTGCCTACCCGCTATGAACGGCGCCCAAACCAGGGAAACCACCGCTACATCATCAAATAATGCGATTGGCCGACTGACCCCATATGACTCATCTATGAAACTTCCACCAACGCTCCAGCACTTGTGTATGCTAGCCATACATAACACTTGACCCTATAGACATCCGAATATATGATCCTACCATAAGCCCTTCATCAAACAAGAACATGAAATAAGGCCAAACCAAACATTCTCAAGCTATAAGGTCTTAGTTATATATAACCATGATGCATACACTAAGAAACTACAATAATGATGTCAATTTCATAAAAGAAAGGCCCTAGGCTATTAGGCATCATATAATCAGGCAATTCTATCATGAAATTCATGAAGATCCCTAACCTATCACTAGCATGTTGTTCTAACATATCACAATATCAAATAACAGTATGGTATCTTGAGGTCTACTTACTGGCTCCAGCTGATCGTACACATCGCATCCTTCTTAAGTATTTTGAAAACCATTTGAAAATCTTTTTCTTTAGTTTGAGACTGGATTCACACAAGTGTTCCTCCAATTCACTAAATCCAAGGCTCTGATACCAACTTGTAACATTCTAAAATTTCAATAAAATTTAAACTTTTTAAAACAACCCTTTTTCTATAAAAGTGTTTACAAAAAAGCGTTATTCCGAAAACATTATTTAAAAATAAGAATCTCAACATAGTTTTCAAAACATTTGCATTATCAAAGTTTCCGAGAATTCTTAAGTCCAAAATGCGAGGATGTGAACGGTCACGCTTTCACCTTGCTACGATCCACTGAAGTACCTAAAACCAGAAACCAAAATTGTAAGCACGAAGCTTAGTGAGTTCCCCGTAGTACCAACACCTAACTAGATAACATATACAAATAACATCATGTATTGGGTCCACAGCTAAAAGACTGGATTTCCCCTTGAGCCCATAGTATGAGTCTGGCTTGCCTATCAGGCCCACAACTCATATATGGCTTGCTCTCGAGCCCACAACATCAATATGGCTTGCCCTTGGGCCTACAACTTATGTCTGCCTTGCTCCCTCAGTCCTTGGACTGGAATACCAATAAGTAGCCCTCAGTACGAGTCTGGTATAGCACCTGGTCCTCAGCTCGTATCGGGAATGCTAATGAGCCCTCAGTATGAGTCTAGCATGCCCTCCTTGGCCCTTAGCTCATATCTGGAATGCTAATGAGTCCTCAGTATGAGTCTTGCATGCCCTCCCTGGCCCTCAACTCATATCTGGCATACTCCAGGGTTTGTTGGCTACAGCACAAAGCAGTATAACCTCAACCCAACCCACACAATATGTCGACATATAATAAATAATATCATATACAAATAAACAGACAATCTCGCAGGTAGTCCTACAGATCTACCAGACTAACATTTCAAGACCAGCATAACCAAACTAGCATGCATATATATTCCATACTCGGCATATCAACAATATCAGGAAATCAACTAAAGGGTCGGCCTTGGTGCCTTCGACCCGAAAGTACAATGAGGAAAACTCACCTCGAATGAAGAAGCTCACTGAAGAAATCCCTAGTTGTTGCCCTACCAGCCTCTGAGCTATCAATACCAATCAATACACCCAATTAGCAATTGGGTTCCATGCATACACAGGGTAAAATGACCATTTTACCCCTGACCCATCATGCACCAAAACTGAGACCCAAAACCAAAAGATCCAGAATGGTCCACTAATGGCCTAATTTTCCAAATTGGGCCCAACCCCATATGGGTCTTATCCTAAGTCCATATTTTCCTTAAATCCAAATCAGATTATCACGAACACCCCTCGGGATAAACTTGGTCAAGGACATAAATTGAAAGTCAAATTCAACAGTCCAAGTTCACCTAACTCGTCGAGTTATCCTTCAACTCGTCGAGTTTTTCCATCAATCTGCATAGATCGGGAAAAACCAAGTCAACTCATAAAGTTGACTCACCAACTCGTCGAGTTCCCTTATCAAAATGAAAACGTCGGGGAAAACTGAGCCAACTCACCGAGTTTATCCAACAAACTCGTCGAGTTCACCACAAAACACCTCTAAGCACTTTAAGCACTTAACCTATGGCTCCAAAACATAGATATGGATTTCTTAAGTTGAAAAACCACGTAAAGTTTCCAACTTTACGCTCATGCTTGACTAAATGAAGCTCTAAACTCAAAAAAGGCTTAATAAGGAATCTAAAACTTGAAGGAGGCTTGGAACTTGATAAAGCTTGCAACTTTTAGTCCAATGAGGCCATAAAACGTCCAGATCTGAAGTGATAACTTCATGAAATACCCAACCCATGAACAATCCCGAAAATGAGCCAAAAATGACAATAAACTTCCAGGAAAGAGATCTAAGCAATAGATAAGCAAGGTGTCGAGTTTATACCTCAAAATGACTGCAACAAAAGAGTAGGTTCTTGATCTATAGCCTTCTTATCAATCAAGCCACCTTAAACTTCAAGCTTCTTCAAGAGAACACCAAGAAATCACTCTTCAAGCTCACACACACACAAATATGGGAGAGAATACACAAACTAGGGTTTCCTGGACAGAGGAGACTGATAAGGAGGCCACCCAAAGGGTATAAGGCCTTTAAATAGGGTGCAACACCCTAAAAATTAGGGGTTCTCAAACAGCATCCAACTTGTCGAGTTCTCTTCACCAACTCGACGAGTTGGTCCTTAAAATATGTGCCCCAAAAGCTTCCAACATGTCGAGTTTATGCCATAAACTCGATGAGTTGGCCCCAAAAAGGGAATTTATTTCCATAAAGAACCTTCTAGATTCTGGATGTTGCAGGCAAGATAGCATTAGAGCACTTGGTTCGAATTATGTGCATGGTTCATTTGGCATATAGCATTGAAATTGGATCAAGAGTTCGACTGGTTATCCTATTCTCGGGTCGTTTGCGACCGTGCTTTCGACGGACTTTGCGTTGGTGGCAGCTTGTTTAGTGAAAGGGATTGTGTGTGGTAAAACTATGGCATTGTTGTGCCCGATTAGCATTGAGAGGGACGTTGATTGGGTCCCTGCAAGTCAATGGAATGAGGTGGGTATCTTTAGGCCCCAGGGTATTGGGCGAGTGAGATAGTATCGACAAGATCGGTGTAAAATTGGCAGCATTCTAGACATGGGCTGAGGGTCTGGTAGGGCATTCCAGACTCATGTTGTGGGCTCGGAGGCAATCCATACCTATATTGAGGACCTTTGTAGGGGTATTCCATACATAGGTTGTGGGCCCAGTGATCATGATTGTTCATTTCTCCTGCTTTTGGTACTTTCGGTATTGGTGCATGGTTAGAAGTCGGGAGACTCTCAAATCAACTGTTTTGGATAAAAGGATCAGTTAAGGGTTGTTAGGAGTATTAGTTAGGGATCAGAAAGACTCTGCTAAATGTATGCATTATAAATCCCTTTTGTTCACAAGCTGTTATTAGGGGTTTGATTATCAAGGTCAGAAATCGGTTCGGAAGTCTTGAATCATAAAGTTCTTTGTGAACGTTTCGAGTGATTACCAGGTGGAGGTACGCATGATCTGATAGGGGTGGGATGCAATGTAAAAACTCTCGGGTTGATCATCTTTGCTCGTAGGAGCAGTGGTTGGTAACTGCATGACAGGGAGTCAAGAGTTTACTTAAGGTTTTGGTGCATCTTATGGAATTGGATTGGATGGAGATCATGATCGCTATGTTTTGAGTATCCTTTCTGCATGTCAGGGAATAGAGGAAGGTTAGTGAATGGATGTAGTGAGACAAAATATTTCAGGTGAAATGCAAGTGGAAATCCTTGGATCTCAAGATTTGAGTTATACACCGAGTTGGTTTTTGGTCGAGACTCGCGTTGGAAGTTGAGGGTGTGTGTGTATATATATATATATATATATATATATATATATATATATGTGCATGCAACCCACACGACAATCCGGCACCTGGCCTTCCCATCTCCCAAGGATACGACATTTGCTCTTATCTTTAATGTACTCGTACCACATCAAACCGCATGCGCATACCAGCGTTGACATGTCGTCGCCAACCACCGCGACCAACAGACCTCGAGATGAGAATCCAACCTTACTTGGGAGGTCAAAGCCTGTCCACTCCTTCTAACTCGGAAAAACTGAAGGCAAAATCCATGCCACACATATAACGACAACCCAAACTGACAATCCGCCACTTAAATCCCAGATGCAATCATGACAACCGCTTCCTCCCCGTCTCTCGAGGCTCGAGGCACGACCTCTAACAAAACCCTCGAGACTTCCAATCAACATACTCATCCGGGTATGAACCATTCAACCCACATCAATATCGCCACAGGGGCCTGAACAACACAAAACCCATCCTCGCCTAAGCAGCCCAAGCTAAAAGATCAACAGATACTGAACCACTTCCTGGAACCATGGTATCTAACCATGTTATCTTTCCTGACCAGCCCTTATATTCCCCGAAATCTTCCTTGAATCGAGTATGGATCATGTGCTTTCAGTAGTATGGGCCCAATACTACCTTCCACACCTATCCATACTTTCCTCAAGAATTATCTTGGGTCCTCTATCAACTAGTCACAATATTCCTGAATCCTGCTCAACAGCGAAACAACCGCACTAAAGGGCTACCTAGGCTATCCTAGGATTCCACACTTCTCTGCCATCAGCTTCTTATGAACTCCTCACAATGTCAATTATCCATTCCATGAATACAATCACATGCGACAAAGCTTAGATAATCCTTCGAGTTACGGACTCATCCCTACAATGATTGGACTCAGACAAGAGCTGTGCAGCAGGGTCGAATCCGTCACCCTGAGATTATCCAACCTTTTTCCACATGTGACTTGACATATTCACTTAATGGCTAACTCACATCACGCATGAGTTCCACAAAGCACAAAGCAACCAACATTCGTGCAAAAGAGCCGACTGACACTAAAATCTAATAACATCAAATAGATTCTCCTATGAAATCCTCGATCTCAGACTCCCAGCATCTCGCGTGCATCTTCGCCTTTCCTTCACTCACTCAAGAGTGGCTAATCCTTCCTCCTGCCTACCCGCTATGAACGGCGCCCAAACCAGGGAAACCACCGCTACCTCATCAAATAATGCGATTGGCCGACTGACCCCATATGACTTATCTATGAAACTTCTACCAACGCTCCAGCACTTGTGTATGCTAGCCATACATAACACTTGACCCTATAGACATCCGAATATATGATCCTACCATAAGCCCTTCATCAAACAAGAACATAAAATAAGGCCAAACCAAACATTCTCAAGCTATAAGGTCTTAGTTATATATAACCATGATGCATACACTAAGAAACTACAATAATGATGTCAATTTCATAAAAGAAAGGCCCTAGGCTATTAGGCATCATATAATCAGGCAATTCTATCATGAAATTCATGAAGATCCCTAACCTATCACTAGCATGTTGTTCTAACATATCACAATATCAAATAACAGTATGGTATCTTGAGGTCTACTTACTAGCTCCAGCTGATCGTACACATCGCATCCTTCTTAAGTATTTTGAAAACCATTTGAAAATCTTTTTCCTTAGTTTGAGACTGGATTCACACAAGTGTTCCTCCAATTCACTAAAACCAACGCTCTGATACCAACTTGTAACATTCTAAAATTTCAATAAAATTTAAACTTTTTAAAACAACCCTTTTTCTATAAAAGTGTTTACAAAAAAACGTTATTCCGAAAACATTATTTAAAAATAAGAATCTCAACATAGCTTTCAAAACATTTGCATTATCAAAGTTTCCGAGAATTCATAAGTCCAAAATGCGAGGATGTGAACGGTCACGCTTTCACCTTGCTACGATCCACTGAAGTACCTAAAACCAGAAACCAAAATTGTAAGCACGAAGCTTAGTGAGTTCCCCCGTAGTACCAACACCTAACTAGATAACATATACAAATAACATCATGTATTGGGTCCACAGCTAAAAGACTGGATTTCCCCTTGAGCCCATAGTATGAGTCTGACTTGCCTATCAGGCCCACAACTCATATATGGCTTGCTCTCGAGCCCACAACATCAATATGGCTTGCCCTTGGGCCTACAACTTATGTCTGCCTTGCTCCCTCAGTCCTTGCACTGGAATACCAATGAGTAGCCCTCAGTACGAGTCTGGTATACCACCTGGTCCTCAGCTCGTATCGGGAATGCTAATGAGCCCTCAGTATGAGTCTAGCATGCCCTCCTTGGCCCTTAGCTCATATCTGGAATGCTAATGAGTCCTCAGTATGAGTCTTGCATGCCCTCCCTGGCCCTCAACTCATATCTGGCATACTCCAGGGTTTGTTGGCTACAGCACAAAGCAGTATAACCTCAACCCAACCCACACAATATGTCGACATATAATAAATAATATCATATACAAATATACAGACAATGTCGCAGGTAGTCCTACAGATCTACCAGACTAACATTTCAAGACCAGCATAACCAAACTAGCATTCATATATATTCCATACTCGGCATATCAACAATATCAGGAAATCAACTAAAGGGTCGGCCTTGGTGCCTTCGACCCGAAAGTGCAATGAGGAAAACTCACCTCGAATGAAGAAGCTCACTGAAGAAATCCCTAGTTGTTGCCCTACCGGCCTCTGAGCTATCAATACCAATCAATACACCCAATTAGCAATTGGGTTCCATGCATACACAGGGTAAAATGACCATTTTACCCCTGACCCATCATGCACCAAAACTGAGACCCAAAACCAAAAGATCCAGAATGGTCCACTAGTGGCCTAATTTTCCAAATTGGGCCCAACCCCATATGGGTCTTATCCTAAGTCCATATTTTCCTTAAATCCAAATCAGATTATCACGAACACCCCTCGGGATAAACTTGGTCAAGGACATAAATTAAAAGTCAAAGTCAACAGTCCAAGTTCACCTAACTCGTCGAGTTATCCTTCAACTCGTCGAGTTTTTCCATCAATCTGCACAGATCGGGAAAAACCAAGTCAACTCATAAAGTTGACTCACCAACTCGTCGAGTTCCCTTATAAAAATGAAAACGTCGGGGAAAACTGAGCCAACTCACCGAGTTTATCCAACAAACTCGTCGAGTTCACCACAAAACACCTCTAAGCACTTTAAGCACTTAACCTATGGCTCCAAAACATAGATATGGATTTCTTAAGTTGAAAAACCACGTAAAGTTTCCAACTTTACGCTCATGCTTGACTAAATGAAGCTCTAAACTCAAAAAAGGCTTAATAAGGAATCTAAAACTTGAAGGAGGCTTGGAACTTGATAAAGCTTGCAACTTTTAGTCCAATGAGGCCATAAAACGTCCAGATCTGAAGTGATAACTTCATGAAATACCCAACCCATGAACAATCCCGAAAATGAGCCAAAAAATGACAATAAACTTCCAGGAAAGAGATCTAAGCAATAGATAAGCAAGGTGTCGAGTTTATACCTCAAAATGACTGCAACAAAAGAGTAGGTTCTTGATCTATAGCCTTCTTATCAATCAAGCCACCTTAAACTTCAAGCTTCTTCAAGAGAACACCAAGAAATCACTCTTCAAGCTCACACACACACAAATATGGGAGAGAATACACAAACTAGGGTTTTCTGGACAGAGGAGACTGATAAGGAGGCCACCCAAAGGGTATAAGGCCTTTAAATAGGGTGCAACACCCTAAAAATTAGGGGTTCTCAAATAGCATCCAACTTGTCGAGTTCTCTTCACCAACTCGACGAGTTGGTCCTTAAAATATGTGCCCCAAAAGCTTCCAACATGTCGAGTTTATGCCATAAACTCGATGAGTTGGCCCCAAAAAGGGAATTTATTTCCATAAAGAACCTTCTAGATTCTGGATGTTGCAGGCAAGATAGCATTAGAGCACTTGGTTCGAATTATGTGCATGGTTCATTTGGCATATAGCCTTGAAATTGGATCAAGAGTTCGACTGGTTATCCTATTCTCGGGTCGTTTGCGACCGTGCTTTCGACGGACTTTGCGTTGGTGGCAGCTTGTTTAGTGAAAGGGATTGTGTGTGGTAAAACTATGGCATTGTTGTGCCCGATTAGCATTGAGAGGGACGTTGATTGGGTCCCTGCAAGTCAATGGAATGAGGTGGGTATCTTTAGGCCCCAGGGTATTGGGCGAGTGAGATAGTATCGACAAGATCGGTGTAAAATTGGCAGCATTCTAGACATGGGCTGAGGGTCTGGTAGGGCATTCCAGACTCATGTTGTGGGCTCGGAGGCAATCCATACCTATATTGAGGACCTTTGTAGGGGTATTCCATACATAGGTTGTGGGCCCAGTGATCATGATTGTTCATTTCTCATGCTTTTGGTACTTTCGGTATTGGTGCATGGTTAGAAGTCGGGAGACTCTCAAATCAACTGTTTTGGAGAAAAGGATCAGTTAAGGGTTGTTAGGAGTATTAGTTAGGGATCAGAAAGACTCTGCTAAATGTATGCATTATAAATCCCTTTTGTTCACAAGCTGTTATTAGGGGTTTGATTATCAAGGTCAGAAATCGGTTCGGAAGTCTTGAATCATAAAGTTCTTTGTGAATGTTTCGAGTGATTAGCAGGTGGAGGTACGCATGAGCTGATAGGGGTGGGATGCAATGTAAAAACTCTCGGGTTGATCATCTTTGCTCGTAGGAGCAGTGGTTGGTAACTGCATGACAGGGAGTCAAGAGTTTACTTAAGGTTTTGGTGCATCTTATGGAATTGGATTGGATGGAGATCATGATCGCTATGTTTTGAGTATCCTTTCTGCATGTCAGGGAATAGAGGAAGGTTAGTGAATGGATGTAGTGAGACAAAATATTTCAGGTGAAATGCAAGTGGAAATCCTTGGATCTCAAGATTTGAGTTATGCACCGAGTTGGTTTTTGGTCGAGACTCGCGTTGGAAGTTGAGGGTGTGTGTGTGTATATATATATATATATGTGTGTGTGTGTGTGTGTGTGTGTGCAAGATCTTACCTCAGAAGGTTATGGATTTAGGAATCTGTTTAATGGGTTATTAGTTCGAAGGCTCAGGGCCAAAAAGGGATGTCTGCAGTCTGGATGGTAGAAAAGGCCCTTGTGACTGTGTTTTAGAATGGTTCTACTTGTGTGTAGGTATGGGAAGTTAAGGGACTTCAGAATTATAGCAACAGTGTTTTGGTTCATCAGTTAAAGGATCAGTGTTTTTTCCTCGGTTAGGAGGTGTGAGTCGGGGTGTTTTGGTTATCAGGTGGGTGGTAAGCAGTGATTTCGAGGACGAAATCTAATTTAAGTGGGGGAGAGTTGTAACACCATGTTACGAATCGTTTCTTAATTTGGTGTCGTGATCCGAAGATCGGTTATCATGAGGCTTAGGGTCTTAGGAAAGAGAGAGATTTAGACCCATTTGGCTGTGGGGTAATGTAAGTTAGATGATCCGGGAGTCTGGTTTGTGATTTGGAGCCCAAGAGGTATAACCGTAAAGTGGTAGTTCGTTCTTCTTTGGATATTGGATTTTAATTTTGGAAGTTTTAAGGAAAATGAGAGTTCGGGCTTCTCATTACCTTTCTGTGGATATAAGGATCGTCGAAAACAGAGTTGAAACGAAGAAGATATGATTGTTCGAAGTTGGAAAGGATATGGGGAAAAACTGAGCTCATGACATGAGCAGTTGGAGCTCACGACATGAGAAGTGATTAAAAAAGAAATGTTGATTTAAACTATGTTCAAGACGTAAGCATTAAGAGCTCACAACGTGAGGAACGTTGCAGCCCAAGCCCACGATATTTTAGGGTTTACATCATATTTAAACCCCATAAGCTCCATTTTAGGGTTACAAACTAGCCTCGCTCACCTCCTAAACTCAGTAAAACCCTAACGCTATCCTCTCCTTGTGTTTTTAAGCTTTTGGTGGAGTTTTGGAGGTGTAAAGAAGAAGAGGAAGAGCATCTAGTCCATCGTTTCTGCATTCAAGCCTCACCATCATCCATTTTGACACCTTCTGGACCTGTTGTGAGTTTCATGTTCACTGCTTTATGTGTCCATAAGCCTAGATCTATATTTTGTATGCTTTTTCTCTAGATTTAAGTTGATGAGGTGATTAGAATCCATAAAGTTGCCAACTTTATGGATCTCCAGGGTCCCTTGAGGGTGCTAGTTGCTAGATCTGTAGTTTGGTAGAGTTTTGTGACTCTTGCATAAGATTTGATGTCATATTTCCCTTTTTGTGCCCTAGATGGTGTTGGTACATGTATTGGACATGCATGTCCAAAAAGCCACGATTTTTATGATGTTCTAGAGTGAATAAGATTGTATGGAAGGTTTGGTGGCTTGTTCCAATGGACTAAGAAGTTTTTGAATCAAATATGGCATTCAGACGGATCTCACAATGTGAGGTGATGCATCTCAGATCGTGAGGGTGACCAGGCTCGACTATTTTTTCATATTGTGGCTCACAACGTGAGCCATAGATACTCACGTCGTGAGGTCTTGCTGACCTTGACTTCCGTTGACTTTTTGACCAAGTTGGACTTTGGATCAAACTTTAGGATTTTGAGCTATTGATTGAGATTCTGTCTAGTTCTGGTATTAGTGGATTCGCGGGAAGAAGCGTTGTTGAAAAAGGGATTGTATCGCGGTGATCGGAATTCTTTAATTCAGGTACGTTTTCCTCATTGTACTTACGGTTCGAAGGCACCAAATTCGGCCCATAGGTTTGATATCCTGTTATTTTCTGATATGATGAGTATGGAATAGATATGCACGATTACGCTAGTTGTCGATATACTAGTCTGGTAGATCTATAGGACTACCTATGATTCCGTCTGCATGATTATATGTATATGTTTGTTATCTATCGACATATTGTGTTGGGTTGAGGTTGTACTGCTTTGTGTTGTAGCCAACAAACCCTGGAGCATTCCAGATATGAGCTGAGGACCGGGTGGTATGCCAGACTCATACTGAGGGCTTAGGTGCATTCCAGATACAACCTGAGGACACGGTGGTATGCCAGACTCGTACTGAGGACTTGAGGGTATTGGAGCATTCTAGATATGAGTTGAGGGTCTGGTAGGGAATGGCAAACTCATACTGAGGGCTCAGTAGCATTCCGAATACGAGCTAAGGACCGGTTGGTATGCCAGACTCATACTGAGGGCTGAACATTTGTATGCCAGTCCAATGACGGATTGGACTAGGGAGCAAGCCAGCCATAAGCTGTGGGCCCGAGGGCAAGCTAGACTTATGTTGTGGGCTCAGGAGCAAGCGAGATATGAGCTTTGGGCCCGATAGGCAAGCCAGCCTCATACTGTGGGCTCAGGGGTAATCTAGTCTTTTAGCTGTGGACCCAATCCATGCTGTTATTTGTATATGTTATCTGTTTGTGTATTGGTATTTTGGGGAAACTCACTAAGCTTCGTGCTTACAGTTTTGGTTCATGGTTTCAGGTACTTTAGTGGACCATGGCAAGGCGAAGGCGTGACCGTACACATCCTTGGTTTTCAACTGATTTGATCTTGGGAGACTCTTATTTTAAATAATGTTTTGAAAACAATGGTTTTGTAACACTTCTATTAGAAAAAGGGATGTTTTGAAAAGTTTTAAATTTGTTGAATTTTGGGATGTTACATGCAGAATGTCATAGTCCTTTCATTTATCTAAAAATCATACTCAACCATTGGTTGTTTGGGCATAACTTTCTTCGTAAGAACATTTTTCCAAGATGTTGCTAGAAGAGCTATGTTCAGAGGTGTTTCAGTTGAGTTTTCAGATATTTTAACTTTCCATTAAAAAAAATTGAACCTTTAGAAGGTTTCTGAACATCAGTATTTCGAACATCTTTTCCTTTGTTCATTGCATTCGTAGGCACATTTGATTTCGGAAATTATTTTGGTTTAAAAATCGTGTCATTCGAGGCGGCAATAAAAACATAATAAGATACTTTCCGAGGAGAGTTGGTTTTCTTAGATGAGGTCGCAACAGCAATATTCTTCACAATTGTATTACAAGCATTCGAGCTAACAGGAACAGATTGTCTCTTAATAATCTTAACAAGCGTGAAGGTATTGTGATTCCTAGTAGTTGGACTGACTTTTTGAGGCATTTTCTTCTCGGATTTCTCAAGGAACCTAGAGCATTGCCTAGATCTAGTTTCTTTTTCAAGAGCTTTCCTAGCTTCGGTCTTTGGATGAACAATCTCTTTCTTGTTCAGCCAAGGTTTCTTCCGAGAGTCAGATGATAACCTAGAAGTTTGTCCAACCGATGGATTGTTGAAACGAGGTTTAATTGGCACTAGAGTCGATTTAGAAACCACATTAGAGTTTGAGACACAGGAATCGAACGTGTAACATCCCATTTTTCAAGTCCAAAAATTTCGATTTTTGATATACAACATAGAAAACATTCATAAAAAAATATCATGGAGTCATATCATTTCGTAAAAACCGTAATATAATGTCTGAAAATCATATCATAAAAGTAGTGACAATGTCAGAGTATACTCCCAAGAAATCTCATAATGCAGAATTCAGTGTGTGTATGATGTGCAGCTACCGCGCCGGCTCCTTCCCCTTCGCCGAAGAGGTACCTGAAACCAAAACTAAAATAGTAAGCACGAAGCTTAGTGAGTTCCCCCATCGTACCACATACCATACAATCACATAGTATACATACTGCCGGCAATTCTGGGGTGCCCGACCTGCCCTGGTACGGCCATTCTGGGGTGCCGACCTACCCGGTACGGCCATTCTGGGGTGCCGACCTACCCAGTACAGCCATTCTGGGGTGCTGTCCTACCCATGTCGAGCCATTCTGGGGTGCTGACCTACCCTTCGGTCCTCACAACCGAACCTCGGGGACTATTTCACCCCTACTGCTACTGTCACATATATCGTAACATAAACATATTATCAGACATATCTGGGGTGTCTGAACTACCCTTTGGTCCTAACGACCGAACTTGGGGACTATTCCCCTCCTACTACCACTATCACATATAACGTATCATGTCAACATATAAACATATCATAACATACTGTCAGGCATATTACATATCAGGTAGTAGCAAACCTAGATGATATCACAAAGACAATCATCCAACATACAACTCCTACTGGTGGGCCAGCATTGTGGCCGTAGACCCACAGCTACAGGAAGGTAACTCACCTCGATGTCGTGTAGTGTCTAAACTGTCCTCGGCGTGAAGGTCGGCTCTCCTCGACTCCTCAATCCCTAGACGACAACCCCTCAAGTTATCAAACCGAACATACAACCCAACCGGGGTCGATACCAAAACCAGGCAAGGTCAACATTGGTCAAAGTCAACGCCCAGTTGATTTGGCTCGCCAAGTTGGTCTACCAACTCGTCGAGTCCATGCTCCATTAACCCGGTCCATCCCCGTCACCACTCGTCGAGCCTTGCGATAACTCGTCGAGTTCCCCTTCATTCAAACTATCAGGACCATCTTCATCCGACTCACCGAGTTGTATGAACAACTCGTCGAGTTCACCTTCATCCTATGAATCTGTCCAGTCTGCGACTCGCCGAGTTGTATGAACAACTCGCCGAGTCCATCTTCAAGGATTGGGAGATTGCCTCGAACTCGCCGAGTCTGTTCATACACTCGTCGAGTCCCATGATCTCTAGGACCTTTTACGAGTCTAAACATTTATGGGACTTCCTTCCCGAACCACTGGTCCAACCACAGAAGGAATTTATTGGTTACTACACACCGACTCGCCGAGTTCCAAGAACACCTCGTCGAGTCCCTGCTTGACCCTTACTATACAGTCGATTTAAGTGGGTCTTAACATGTCAAAACCATAGATCTGGCCTCCTAATGTCCATTTTATATGTAAATTTCCAAAACTTGGTGGACATGCATGGGGTTTTTGGCTCAAAAATCCATAAAAGGTGCTCTACAATATGCATGGGGCTCTCATGGCCATAGAGTTGGCACCTTTATGCCATGAGACCCCTCCAATGACTCAGATCTGAAAGTAGAACCCCATGAATCACTTCACAACCCGAAAATGGCTTAGAAAGACCTAAATGTACCCAAAATCTAAGCCCTAAAGATGAACAACCAAAGGAAAGACCAAAACAGGAGGTATTTACCTTGATTGAGCTGAAGATGGAATAAGATCTCTGGATCTACAAGCCCCAACTCGAATTCCTAAGCTTCTTCCTTCCTTTCAAGCTTCACAAACCACCAAAAAGCACCAAAAATGGCCTTAGATCACTCAAAGCGGCTAGGGTTTCGATATGAGGTGTTCTGGGAGCATAAGGGACGAAGGAGGCTATAATAAGACGTTTAAATAGGGTGCAAACCCTCAAATTTAGGGTTTCACCCAAACAGCACATACTCGCTGAGTCAGTCTTCCGACTCGTCGAGTAGGTCACTTAACCTGTCTGCGGATCCCGTCTCTACTCGACGAGTTGGGCCATCAACTCGTCGAGTCCCAGAGAAAAATGCATAAAACTCTTGAATTAAGGACATACCAGGAATCGGGTGCTACAGAATGAGGTGCCGTTATCACTCTTAAGTTCTATATCACTATCAAGGGACGCCCAAAAGGAGGTGAATTGGTCCGAGTTATCTCTGTTTGTCTTAGGAATGATTTCGTTGATAACATAATTGTTTGGAGGATCGGAGCTCTTAACGCAAACTCCAGTACTGCCTGTTTTATGTAAGGGTTCCGAAGACTGATTCAGGTATAAGGATATCAGAGGTAAAAATTGTGTCGGATTAGGACATGTAATAGTGATTGGTTTGAACTCAGGGATCAACGACTGATATTTATCCGAGTTCTCCTGAAGGGACGACAATAGTGAGACAGGGTTGTAGAGACCCATTTTTATAACGAACAGTGAATGCGGAAGTAAGATATCTTGAGATTAATTGTGTTTTTGTAAGTATGAACACGAAGAACATATTATGAGTTCGTTGAAGAAGACTAAGAACAAGAGAGAATAATAATAATATTCATGAAGAACATGGTGGGAGAGAAACTCTCCCTGGGTGGGAGAACCCACCAACTTTCTCTCTCTCTAGATTACATTGTGAGAAAAGTAATCTTCTAAGAAAAGTAAAATGAGCTAGCTAAAAATAATAAATGACCAACTCTCCCTTTATATAGGAGGGAGAGTATTTACACCATAAATACAATAAAGGGAAAATACAACCTAATAAACACTCATTATTTGTGGAGCATTTACATGCACCAACATTCTCTCCCTAAATGCTTACAAATGATGAGAGATCCAATAAGTGATATAAGGCTATAATATAGTAATCCGACTAGGAAGTGTGGTAATAAAATGAAATCAAGTGCTGAAATGTCTCTGAAACTCTGAAGTGTCTGTGAAGTCTGAAACTGGTCATGAATCTCTGAAATGAAGGTCTTCGGCTTCAAAGCACAACCAATGAAGCAGAAAAAATAAGATCCAAATCTTCAAACCAATCATAATCACCCGAAGAAGGAGGTCACCATGAGCAAGTAGAAGATCCAATAAAAGAAACACTTCGGCTTCAAGAATCTGAAAAACATCTCGAGTTCTCGAATCATAATACACCGAAATTCTTCAAAGAATAACCTGCTAAAAATGTGAAGCGTCCATAAAATGAAGTCCGGATAAAAATAATGTGAGTCCAAAAACAAGGTGTACCAATGCCGAAAATTTGACCCAAGGACCAAAAATAAGTGCCACGTCACATTGCCAAAATAATCTTCGTCTTCAACATATCACAAATCCAAACTCGTGAAACCATAATATCTGAACCGGATGGTAACACAAAATCATCCTATGATAGAGTCCGAATAATAAATAATCTGAATCGGAAAACATCGAGTAATGCCAAAAATTTGATCCGTAAAGACCAAAACGAAGTGTCACATCGCATCACTAAATAAATAATTGTCTTCAGAAGTCTTCAAAATCCAAACTCAAACAATCATAATAACCAAATCCGGATGATATTCTCTCCCTATTTTTGATAACCAATGACCGGATATAAAAAATCAACAAATCATCGGATGGAGAGTGTCGGATACCAAGAGCTAACAGAGAAGCTCTCCCTAGATGTATGAAGGGTCTCGATAAGAAACGAGAAAGAGTAAAAGAGATACTCTTGCGGTCATGAGGAGGCGGGTGACATAGTTGCTGAAATTGTGTTGAGAATAATCTGTTGTGCCAAAAATATATCCAAATATCCAAACTGCGGTGCCGGAACACTTGAAGTGGTCTTCAATAGAGAATAAAGTCCACATGCTCAAGATACATGATTCGTCAACCAAAAATCAAGAGCGACAAGTCATAAAATCCCATAAAGTGAAGAATGCGAAACAACTTTGTTGATCAATCGCCGTTGCGGTGCAAGCATCACAAAAATAATATGAAGTCCGACTGCGGTAGGAATATTCTTCCAATAATAACTGGCATGAAATGAACCAATATGACAATCCAAGGTTCGGTTGTGGCAAAAATTGGTGTTAAAAAAAATAATTGGCGTAATAAAAAAAAATTAGTTTTAATAAAAAAATTTGACTAAATAAAAATAATTGGTGTTAAAAAAAATTAGCTGAATAATAAATAATTGGCGTTAAAAAAATAGCTGAATAATAAATAATTGGTGTTAAAAAAATTAACTGAAAAAAAAATAATAAAACAATGGCTGAATAAATAAAAAAAGTTTAAATAAAAAAGGGTTTAAAAAAAGGGAAAGAAAATGAGGGGAGGGGAGGAAAAAGGTGGGGGGAAGGAGGGGGGAGGAGGAGGGAAGGAAGGAAGAAGAGGGGGGCTGAGAGGGGCTGAACAGATGACGAAAAATGCTATTTTTTCATGAAAAATGGTACCACAAAGGCCATTTATTCATATTTTAATAAGGGAATCTTTTTATAAAGCATTTTAAGTCAAAGGTGGGTCTTGGGAAGGCAAAAAGAAGAGTGTGCAGTGGGTTTTTAGGGACAAAAGGTGATGGGAAAGGACAATGTCACATGGTTTTTGTCTTTTTGAGGGAGAAAATAGTGGAATACTCTTTACCCAAAAGAGTAAAAAGGACAAAGTGCTTTATGCAAACAACAACTTACGTCCAAAAACTTCAAATTAAAGATTCACAGCAACTAAAGTGTGAAGAATAGATGCTTCATACCTCAAGATGATGAAAGTTGTTGGGAAGAAAAAAAATCTTCAAAATAAAGTGCTTCTCTCCACTATCTTCAAGAATAATAAGCCCATAATTTTTGTGTCTTCTCATCCAAGAAAAAGAGAACTCCTGGAGCAAATTCTTCAACAATTTGGAGACCACAAAATTAATTTCTTCTCCCATTTTTCTTCATTTCTTCAACAGCAAAATAATAATAACTTTTAAGAACATCTTCTTCCAGCAATAAATAGAACGAGCAGCAGCAGCAACAATTTATTTTACTAAGATAGAATCACCCCACAAAATAGAACTAAGAACGAACTTCATAAAAAAAATTCCGGTAAGAAACCCGAAAATTTTTTCTTGCAGAAACACGGAAAAATCACAAGATAATCACCGAACGGGAGTCGTTCCCTTGAACTAATGGTGAGATCTTCAAGGTACGGCTCTGATACCAATTGTAGAGACCCATTTTTATAACGAACGATGAATGCGGAAGTAAGATATCTCGAGATTAATTGTGTTTTTGTAAGTATGAACACGAAGAACATATTATGAGTTCGTTGAAGAAGACTAAGAACAAGAGAGAATAATAATAATATTCATGAAGAACATGGTGGGAGAGAAACTCTCCCTGGGTGGGAGAACCCACCAACTTTCTCTCTCTCTAGATTACATTGTGAGAAAAGTAATCTTCTAAGAAAAGTAAAATGAGCTAGCTAAAAATAATAAATGACCAACTCTCCCTTTATATAGGAGGGAGAGTATTTACACCATAAATACAATAAAGGGAAAATACAACCTAATAAACACTCATTATTTGTGGAGCATTTACATGCACCAACAAAGGGTATCCGAATAAGTGTGTTTCGGAATATCTCCCATAAACATTAACTTTTGATGTTCCTTTGGGGGACAAACAACTGGCTTTGGAAACTCGCTTCCAAGACCAAGTGCTTTGGACCATGGATGAAGAAAATTGTGTGTCATTCTTTCATTAGCTTCAGGAATATCGATCGAATTATGTAAAGCATCATTTTTCACATTAAGACGTTTATTATCAGTAACCAAGATATTTCTTTCACTAAATGAAATTTCATATCTGTCATTCAAAATAATACATTCATCCTTAGCCATTACAAGTTCTCTTTCTAACGATTCAATCTTAAGATTGCGGTCTTTAAAACGTAATTTAAGTCTAGTCAACTCACTATCCAACTTCTCACTCACTTCTATGGCAGATTCATAGGCTCTTTAGATAACTGTCATATCTTATTGAATTTGAGTTATATAAGGTTCACAAAGAGATAAATCAAAATTATTTATCAGTAATCATAAATTTTACCTGTTGGATGATGCTTCGGCCAGGTGGAGTGTTTGTTGCCATGTAGCAGTAGTTTGGCTCAGCATCGTCATCATCAACTTCTAAACCAGAGCAACAATAACCCTCATCACACGCAATTGATTGTCTAGCCATATTAGACAAATTTCCTGCAGATTTTCCTTCACTTGCATCACCTGATGACTAATACCCATCAACATTCCTTGAAACCGTTGTGACAGATGCTTTTTCACTTTCAGCAAGTTCTTGCGCTCGACGAGCATAGTAAGCAAAGTCTTTCACTTTGGTTTTTGAGGAACCTTCAGCCAAACATTCCTTAGCATAGTGGTTTCTGAGACCACATTTGTGACATATAACCTTAGGTTTGACTGAGTTCGGAACTTCTTGAGGTTCCGAGGAGCGATTCAGAATGTTGGGTCAATATGTAGGTGGATTTTCAGTTGGTATAGGGTAAGGTTGAGGATTTCTTTGGTGAGGAGCTTGAAATATATTTTAAGAAGGTTTTTGATTGGGATTCCAGGGACGTCTGTACTTCAAAGATAGAAGTGAAAACTCTTGTTGGAAACGAAGTTCAGAAGCAGCAGATTCTGGATCAAGGTTTTCTTCAAACTGATAGTTCGGAATTGGAGAGGCTGGTGCAATGAGTGATGTAGGTTGAACATGTGGAACAGGTGGGATGACTCGAAAAGGATCCGAAACAGATGGGTTCGGAATCAATGGGTTGACTGAGCTGACTAAAGCGAGAGGACCTCGTGAAAGTTCTCTCAACGTTTGAGCAATGTTGGTGTACCCCCATCTCCTCCATATTTCTCCACCTTTTCCTTCACTAAGTAAAATATCCCCATTCTAACTTTCGAGTAATCACACTCTTGAACAACTAGTAATGGGGCATGCGTTGGGCAACCCATGCTATTTGCATTGAATACATTTGTTTAGATTGATTTGAAGCAGCCATTGAAATTAAGATATTAGAGCTGAAGTGTTATATAGAAGAAATTTTATAATGAACATAGAAATGATTGAGATACCAAGGTAATCTACAACCAACTATAATATGTTCTTGTGGATTCAAAGGACGACTAATTAGGCTCTGATACGAATTGTGAATGCTAAAAAGGGTGCACGGACGTTTGAGAACTCAAACCTTGAGTTAACTTAAGATCAGTGTCTACTAATAATAGATATCAAAACAAGTCTGGTAAACCATTCTTGTCTCGGAATTAATATAATCAACAAAGTGCTCAACCTACAAATGATTAATTCAGGAATAAGAAGAATGTAAGAGAGAATGATTGACTGAATATTTATTGATAGATGTGAAAAAGGTGCATGTTCCACACATGATACATAGGTGACTACTCCTTAAATAGTCAAGGAGTAACTAGAAGACAAATAAGATAAAGTAAGTGTGGACTGCTAGACTTCTGAATATCAACAAACCCAGACAGTCGTTGCTGTTGATCTTGTCTTGTGTACTATACTATAAGACAATAGGAACAGAACAAAATAGTACTTGTAATAATAAATTCACATTAAAGACTCAAAAACACTTTTACACTAGGATGGATCTCGGATTGATCTTCAGAATTGTCCTCATTTCAGAATTCGTCATCTCGGACATGCTTCACCTCGGATTTCTTAAGGATCACTTTCATGTTCTAAATATATATATATATATATATATATATATATATATATATATATAGAGAGAGAGAGAGAAAGAGAGAGAGAGAGAGAGAGAGAGAGAGAGAGAGAGAGTCAGGTTCTTTTAAGAACCAAAAGATTTTTTGAGAACTTGCGAACTCAAAATCAACTTAGAATTTTTCAACGCCAAAAACACCTATCTTCTCCAAATTGTTCGTCTAAGCCATATCTAGGTTAAAAAAAGTTTTGACAAATTATAATTTTTTTTGGTTTTTTGTATGACTGCTGATGAGCACAATCAGCAGTCCATATGACTGTTGATTGTGCATACATGCAAATTTCGAAAATAAATAAAAAATTGTCAAATCTTTTTTGAGTTTAGATATGGCTAAGATGCACTATTTGGAGTATATTGGTGTTTTTAGTTATGAAAAATGATGAGTTGATTATGAGTTCAGAAGTTCACACGTTCTTTGTTTCATTTTTGTTTTATATTTCAAAATTTTGATAACTTATTTTTTATAATTTTGGTAATTTATGGTTTTTTTTTGTTTTTTTTATTTTGATTCAAGTAAATAAAAAGGTTATATTTATATATGTAATTTCCGTCCAACTTTTTTTCTTTATATTTTCTTGTTATTTACTGGCAATTATATTTATGCCACGACAAATTAAAATGAAAAACTCAAATGGTTTGTTTATTGAGAATTAATGTTTTAATGTGTAATATTTGTGATTTATTATTATTAAAATAGGAAACTAGCTAAAGACTTTAAAATATAAATTGCAAATTAAATCATATTTCTATATGTGATATTAATATTTCAAATTCCAGATAATATTTTTCAATTTGATAATAAACTAAAATAAAGAATAAAAGAAATAATAAGAGTCAGCCTTTATGATTAGTTTAATTATATTTTTCAATAGTTCGAATTTAGATCTGGACCAAATTTTACCGAGAACCAAAGACCCGGGAACCGATTTAGTAGGAAATAAAAAAAATGTCAAATAATAATGATGATAACTGCAAACTTATAATTGCTAACGATAATAACTATGCAAACTTTTAAAACACATATATCAATATAATATTTATCCTAATTGTTATTTTAAATAAATAAAAATAACAAATTTGGTTATTTGGTGGAGCATCCTTGTAAAAAAACATTAACCGTAATGACATAAAATTAAAAATAAATACTATTAGTTCATTTATTTGAATCAAAATAAATAAAAAACATTAGAAAAACCATAAATAACTAAAATTATAAAAAAAACAAAAGGTCAAATAGGTTTAAAAAAAGTTATAAAATTGTTGAAGAAAAAATAAAAAAACTAAAAAATAATAATAAAATGTCTGTTTGTGTTTGTGTTTGTGTTTGTGTGTGGTGTGTGTGTGTGTGTGTGTGTGTATATATATATATATATATATATATATATATATATATATATATATGTTATAAATTTGATGTAATTAAAACTAAAACTAACAAAATTCAAGATGGTGTGTTTATTTCTTTCACATTTGATGGGTATTTATACTACATATCATCTTATTCTTACATCATCAAAATAGTAACTAAATAGGTTAAGGAAAGTATTTTAATGGTGAAAATTGTTCATCCACATGTTATGTCTAACTCAATAATTTTATGGTTTTCATAACACTCCCCCTTGGGTGACATTTTTTCAAATCTGAGTTCGACCTCAAAGTACTGCCTAATAAAAACCTTGCTATAGAAAACCCAGTGGGAAAAAACTTTAGCAAAGGGAAAAAGAGTGCAGTATATAGTTAATTTCCCCTCATTTAGACATATGTTATGTTACGTGTTATACACATGTCGCATTCCGATGTTATGTACATGTTTTCTGAAGAGTGTTGTAGGAAGTGCTTTCGTGAAGAGGTATGCTACATTGTTGCTAGATTGAACATATTCTATCTCAACCTTTTGATCATTTATAAGCTCTTAAATGTACTCAAAAAACTTTGGAGGTGTGTGTTTTATCTTCATAAATTAAAGTTGAGCCTTTATCTTTATCTAGTCCACATGAAGACAAAATGAGTTGTCTCATCGATCTTAACTATGTGCATTCTCTACTAGCTTCATTTAGTGCAATTACTTCAACATGATTTGAAGACGTGGCGAAAAGTGTTTGCTTTTGAGAGCGCCAGGAAATTGTGGTGCCTCCGTTCATGAATATGTATCCAGTTTGAGATCTAGCTTTATGAGGATCAGATAAATAGCCTTCATCTGCATAACCAGTCAAACATTGTTTTGAATCATTAGGATAAAATAACCCTAAATCAGAAGTTCCTCGAAGATATTGCAAAATATGCTTAATCCCATTCCAATGTCTTTTTGTTGGGATGAACTGATCCTTGCTAGCAAGTTTACAGCAAAAGAAATGCCAGGTCTAGTATAGTTGGTAAGATATATAAGAGCCCCATTTTCATTTAGATATGGTACTTCTGGACCAAGAACTTCTTCATTTTCTTCCCGATGACGAAATGGATCTTTGTCAATATTTAATGATCAAACAACCATTGGGGTGCTGAAAGGATTGGCATTGCCCATATTGAAACGTTACAAGACTCTTTCTGTATAATTTGATTGATGTACAAGAATTTCGTTAGGCATATGCTCAATCCGCAAACCAAGACAATATTTGGTTTTACCTTGATCTTTCATTTCAAATTCTTTCTATAGAAGTTCAAACACTTCAAGGATTTCTTTATTCGTTCCAATGATGTTTAGATCATCAACTTAGACCGCTATAATCACATACCTGGATGTTGTTTTCTTAACAAATACGCATGGACAAATAGTGTTATTTTTATAAACTTTACTTTTCAAATAATCGCTTAAACGATTGTACCACATGCGTCCAGATTGCTTTAACCCATACAAAGATCTTTGCAATTTTACAGAATACATTTCTTTGGGTTTTGCACGTAATGCTTCAGGCATTTTAAATCCATCAAGGATTTTCATATAGACATTACTATCAAGTGATCCATACAAGTAAGTTGTAATAACATCCATAAGGCGCATCTCTAAATTTTCAGACACTGCCAAGCTGATTAAATACATAAAAGTCCTTGCATCCATTACCGGTGAATAAGTTTCCTCAAAATCAATTTCAGGTCTTTAAGAGAAACCTTGAGCCACAAGCCTAGCCTTGTATCTTAGAATTTCGTCTCTCATTTTTTTTTCGTACGAAGATCCATCTATACCCTAATGGTTTCACAAATCCAGGTGTGAGGATAATATCCCTAAAAACCAATCTCTTGTTAATAGAATTTAATTCAACTTGCATAATCTCCTTCCATTTAGCCCAATCATTTGTTCTTTGACATTCGATGATAGATTGTGGTTCGGGATCATCATTCATAATATCATATGCAACTGAATAAGAAAATATTTCACTTATATTATCAGTTTCATTTTGGTCACATATTCTATTTGTTTGACCATAAATTAGTGCAACATCTTCCTTTCCTGGGGGAATTTTGATATTTCGTTTTTCTCCAGGAACACTTTCCTCATGATCTAGTGCATTTTCTATTCCTCTTCTTTTTCGTGGGTTCTTATCCTTAGAACCAAATGGTCTTCCACTCTTCAGGTGTGTTTTGGACTCTTGAGTGACTTTAACATCATATTGTCCATATGGAATTTCAATTCAAGCTGGAACATTAGCAGCTGGTATACATGATTTAGTCACCCTT
This sequence comes from Lactuca virosa, assembly GCF_052849685.1. Lineage (NCBI taxonomy): Eukaryota > Viridiplantae > Streptophyta > Magnoliopsida > Asterales > Asteraceae > Lactuca > Lactuca virosa. Next base: position 474,139,537 of record NC_136429.1, on the reverse strand, counting down.
TTCGTGTCAGTAAATGCATTAGGCAATTGATTTGCCATTTCATGGAAATGCATTATCTTTTGAGCTTCCATTTCACAATGCTTTGTGCGAGGGTCAAGATATGATAAAGAAGGCTCATGCCATGAAACATCCTTTTCTATAATCTTCTTTTCTCCCCCTAATGATGGGAAATTTGCCTCATCAAATTGGCAATCAACTAGGCGTGCTGTAAAAACATCACCTGTTAAAGGTTCAGGATATCTTATAGTAGAGACTGACTCATAACCAACATATATTCCCAACCTTCTTTAATGACCAATTTTTGTCCTTTGTGGTGATGCAATGGGAACGTATACTACACATCCAAAAATTCTCAAATGCGATATATTTGGCTCTTGACCAAAAGCAAGTTGTAGGGGAAAATATACATGATATGAACTTGGTCTCATGCGTCTCAATGATCCAGCATGTAAGATTGGATAGCCCCAAATAGAAACAGGAAGTTTGGTTCTCATTATCAATGGTCTAGCTATTAGCTGGAGACGTTTAATCAGAGACTCAGCTAAACCATTTTGTGTGTGTACATGAGCAACTGGATGCTCAACAATAACTCCTACATACATACAATAGTCATTAAATGCTTGTGAAGTAAAATTACCAACATTATAAAGTGTCACTCTCTTGATAGTATAATTAGGGAAATGTGCCCTTAGTTTAATAATTTGAGCAAGAAACTTTGCAAATGCCACATTACCAGTTGATAATAGGAAAACATGAGACCATTTGTTGGATGCATCTATTGTGACCATAAAGTATCTAAATGGTCCAGATGTAGGATGAATTGGTCCATATATATCACCTTGAATTCTTTCTAGAAATCTAGGCGGTTCCCATTCAACTTTCATTGGAGAATTTTTTATAATTAACTTTCCAAGTGAACAAGATGTACATGGTCTTATGCTACTGGATTGAGGGAACTTATGTTTCTTCAATGGGTGCCCATGCGTATTCTCAATCATCCTACCTATAATGCCATGAACGGAATGTCCCAGGATCACAATGTTTTTCTTTGATTACCATATTTGATTCAATCATATGTATATATGTATAATGCAAACCAGAATCAAGTGTTGGTAGTTTTACAAGCACATGGTTTTTGTCTATAATATACATATATTTCTTATTTTCAACGGTCACATTTTTTGTGTCATATCCTTTGAAATATATGTCATTGAAACTTAGTAAGTTTCTATTAGACTTTGGAGAAAGTAAGACATTTTCTATACAAAAGCTCGTACCATTTGGTTCTATAAAGTATATAGGACCTGATATTGTATGTGTGACTATTTTTGTTGGTACTAATTTTGAAAAATATTTCTTTGATTTCAAAATAGTTTGCGTACTACCACTATCTGCTATACAAAGATCTCCAACCTTTTCTTGGTGTTGTGCTCCAGTTGGATTCATATTAAACTTCACATATGAAATAAATAATAAGCCAATAAACATAATTAGAATAAAGTTAAGTTGTATTCATTTACTTTCTTGAAGTCGTCAAACCTCAGTGTTCTCCATTCATCTCTAGCAGTTGGAAGTATAACTTCCTTTTGATGATCAAATCTTTCTTTCAAGAGATTCCAGAGAATACTTGGATCAGTAATATCAAGATATTCAAATCTCAACATTTCATCAATATGCTTACAAAGGAAAATTTGTGCTTTCGCCTTGTCTTGTGCTAAGCAATTAGTAAATTCATATATAGCATTTGAGATTCCCATTGACTCAAGATGCATTTTTACATCTATCATCCATGGCACAAAGTTTTTCCCACTAACTTCAAGTGTTGCAAACTCGAGCTTTGCAATGTTGGACATATTGTAACTATAAATTTAAACAAAATAACAAGATGAAAATTAAAATCCATTTATTGCAATATGAATTGCACAAAACAGAAGCAGGAGAAGAATCATCCCATACAAGACTAAGAAAGGATAAAATAAATAAGGATACAATACATCCGATGTGAGATTGAAAAATAGGAAGCTAAGTGCTATAGTCATTATAGTTGCGAGACTCACAACTGGATGAATCATTTCGATCTTGATAACATTGAAAAGTGAGAGAATTTACACCTTTTTTGGGTAGAAAGAAATATGATAGTGATGTTATTTATAGTAAAAAAATAGTCGTTGTTTTTGTTGTTTACAACCGTTTCATATATATATATATATATATATATATATATATATATATATATATATATATATATATATATATATATATATATATATATATATATATATATATATATATATATATATATATATATAAATCATTCAATAAGACCTTTAATTAGTACATAATTTTACTTGGTATAATTTTACTTGGTATAATTTTACTAATTAGAAGCATAAATAAATGTTAGTAAATGTTTACATAAAATTATGAAGAATATCTAAAATATAAATAAATAAATATTGACATGTATGAATAAATGTGAGTATACATAAATAAAAATTAATTGCATAATTTAGATGTTAGTATGCATAAATAAAAGTTATTTACATAAATTAAATGTTAGTATGCATAAATAAAAGTTAGTTGCATAAAGTAAATGTTAGTATAAGAAGTAAAAATCATTAGTAGTCCATAATGAATAAGTTTTATTAATTCGTTAGTATCTTTTTTTTAATATGATAGAGGTTTTTATAATTAGTAATGTTTTTAGTAAGTAATACATACCTCGATTTAGATAGATGTGATATCCACTTGTGTAATAACCTTGATTAGAGCTAACATTTTATAAATTTGATGTAATTTAATATAAAAGTAACAAAATTAAACTCAAACATTATAAAATAAAAGAAGGAGATTGAGAGGATTCTTGAACACTTAGAAGATTGTATTCAAGATGGTGTGTTTATTTCATTTACATTTGATGGGTATTTATACTACATATCATCTTATTCTTACATCATCAAAATAGTAACTCAATAGTTAAAGGAAACTATTTGAAGGGTGAAAAATGTTTATCCACATGCTATGTCTAACTCAATAATTTTATTGCTTATATATATATATATATATATATATATATATATATATATATATATATATATATGTATATATATATATATATGATGTAATTAAAACTAAAACTAACAAAATTAAATTAAAACATTATAAAATAAAAGAAGGGGATTTTAGAGGATTCTTGAACACTTAGAAGATTGTATTCCATATGGTGTGTTTATTTCTTTCACATTTGATGGGTATTTATACTACATATCATCCTATTCTTACATCATCAAAATAGTAACAAAATAGTTAAAGGAAACTATTTGAAGGGTGTAAATGTTCATCCAAATGTTATGTCTAACTCAATAATTTTATGGCTTTTATAACACTCCCCCTTGGATAATATTTTTTCAAATCTGTATTCAACTTCGAAGTACTGCCTCATTAAAAACCTTAGTAAAGAAAAACCAGTTAGAAAAAACTTTAACGAAAGGAAAAAGAGTGCAGTACATAGTTGACTCCCCCTTATTTAAACATATGTTATGTTACGTGTTATACACATGTCGTATTCCGATGCCATGTACATATTTTTTGAAGATTGTTGTAGGAAGTTCTTTCGTGAAGAAGTCTGCTACATTGTTGCTAGATTGAACATATTCTATCTCAACCTTTTGATCATTTATAAGCTCTTGAATGTACTCAAAAAACTTTGGAGGTATGTGTTTTGTCCTATCGCTCTTGATATATCATTCTTTCATTTGAGTGACACATGCTAAGTTATCTTCATAAATTAAAGTTGGACCTTTATCTTTATCTAGTCCACATGGAGAAAAATAAGTTGTCTCATCGATCTTAGCCATGTGCATTCTCTACTAGCTTTATTTAGTGCAATTACTTCAACATGAGGTCATGGAAATTGCGGTTCCTCCGTTCATGAATATGTATCCATTTTGAGATCTAGCTTTATGAGGATCAGATAAACTGTAACATTCATAAAATTCTTGAAAATTTCAAACTTTTTTAAAGAACCCAAAACCATCATTGTTTACAAATTGTTTTTAAAATAAGTTTCACATCATAGAAATCCCAAAATCGTAAAACAAAAACATGAGGAGGTGCACGATCACGCCTTCTCCTTGCCGCGATCCTCTAAGGTACCTGAAACACAATCCAAAAGTATATGCCCAAAGCTTAGTGAGTTCCCCCAAAGTACCGATACATGACAAATAGCACAAATATAATAACATCATGTAATGGGTCCACAGCTTAACAGACTAGATTACCCTTGAGCCCACAGTTTAAGTTTGGCTTGCCCTCAGCCCACAGCTTATGTCTGGCTTGCTCCCTGGCCTGATCAGTCCTTGGACTGAATACCTCTAAGCCCTCAGTACGAGTCAGGCATGCCCTTCCTGGCCCTCAGCTCGTATATGGAATGCTCATGAGTCCTCAGTATGAGTCTGGCATGCCCTCCATGGCCCTCAGCTCATATCTGGCATACTTCTGGGTTTTCTGGCTACGGCAAGGATCAATACAACCTCAATCTAACCCATACAATATGTCGACATATAACAGATAATATCATATACAGATAAACAGACAGTATCACAGGTAGTCCTACAGATCCACCTGACTAGCATATCAAAACTAGCATGCATATCTATACCATACTCAGCATATCAACAATATCAGGTTATCAAGCCAATGGGCCAGCCTTGGTTCCTTTGACCTGAAATTATAGTGAGGAAAACTCACTTCATAATGCCAAACTGTGCTGAAACTTCCGACTGCTGACTCACGGAAAATCCGAACTATCACAGAAAACAAACATCCAATTAACCATTGGAATACCATTCTTGACTAAGGGCCCATACTTAGGGTAAATGTCCATTTTACCCTTTCCCTAATTAGGCCAAGGCCCAAATCCTAATCTTGATTCAAAAGGCCAAGATTACTTTAAAGCTTACACATGGCCAAATTTTCCAAATTGGGCCCAACTCCTTATTAGGCCTTATCCTAAGGTCCAACTCTCAAATCAGCCGAAAACACTCATACCCAGAAGTCCAAAGAGGGCCCAAGTATTCAAGCCCAAAAGGTGGCCCAAAACCCAAAGCCTAAAGTCCGAAGTCCAAACAGGAGGCGTACACGGGGCGCAACCCTTTGGTACGATGGGCGTACTCTGCCTCGCATTGACCACCATCGGGGTGGTTGACTCAGTACACGGGGCGTACACCACCTTATGCGGGGCGTAACCTCGCAGGTCTTAAAATCCTTATAAGTGCTTAATGGATTAAGCACCTAAGCTCAAACTTCACATCCATGACTCAAAAGTACTCTAGAACCATAAAGTCTCAAACTTTAAGACTTTGGTCGTCCAAAAAGGCCTTAACACATGGTCTTAATCCATTAAGACCTCCTACAAAGAACAAGGAACCAAACTAGCTAAAGGGACCTCATTTTTATGCCTTACGACCCATCCTAGGATCTGAAAGGACAACCCAACACGTCCAAAACAAAGCATGCACAATATTGGGAATTTTGGAACAAGAACACCAAAAAGCTACCAAAACGAGATCTAAACAATCCAAGCATAAAGGTAGAAGCTTTTTACCTTCTGGAGCTTCTTTATGAAGTGATGATCCAAGATCTATTAGCTTGTTTCACTCTCCAATCACCTTGATGCAACTTCTTCTTCTTTAACCACACAAGAAACAAACTCTTGGCTCACACACATACACTAGAGAGGTTAGGGTTTGCCAAAAACGACTCCAGAACTTGGAGGCTGAAAAGATGGGGGTAAAGGGTCGATAATGATGCTTAAATACTCCACAAACCCTAAAAGTTAGGGTTTTCACCCGGACACACGTATGCTTAGTGTACATATGTGTACGCCCTGGGTACTAGGGCCCGCCCTAGTACGCAGGGCGTACACATATGTACGCTAGCGTTCAACTCAAGCCCCCAAGAATTTATCAATTTGCCAATAGGGCTTCTTAGGGCTAATTCTAACCAATTTCAAGGACCAAAATGACATACTTAATTACCAAAGGAAGGATTTGAAAAGACCTGAAAATCCGAGATGTTACATAAATAGTCTGCATCTGCATCACCAATCAAACATTGTTTTGAATCATTAGGATAAAATAACCCTAAATCAGTAGTTCCACGAAGATATCGCAAAATATTCTTAATCCCATTTCAATATCTTTTTGTTGGGGATGAACTAAACCTTGATAGCAAGTTTACAGCGAAAGAAATTTCAGGTCTATTACAATTGGTAAGATACATATGAGCCCCAATTGCATTTAGATATGGTACTTCTGGACCAAGAACTTCTTTATTTTCTTCCCGAGGACGAAATGGATCTTTGTCAATATTTAATGATCTAACAACCATTGGGGTTCTTAAAGGATTGGCATTGCCCATATCGAAACGTTTCAAGTCTCTTTCTATATAATTTGATTGATGTACAAGTATTCCGTTAGGCATATGATCAAGCTGCAAACCAAAACAATATTTGGTTTTACCAAGATCTTTCATTTCAAATTCTTTCTTTAAAAGTTCAATCACTTCAAGGATTTCTTTATTCGTTCCAGGGATGTTTAGATCATCAACGTAGACCGCTATAATCACATATCCAGATGTTGTTTTCTTAATAAATACGCATGGATAAATAGTATTATTTTTATAAACTGTACTTTTCAAATAATCTCTTAAATGATTGTACCACATGCGTCCAAATTGCTTTAATCCATACAAAGATATTTGCAATTTTATAGAATACATTTCTTTGGTTTTGCACGTAATGCTTCAAAAATTTTAAATCCTTCAGGGATTTTCATATAGATATTACTATCAACTGATCCATACAAGTAAGCTGTAACAACATCCATAAGGCGCATCTCTAAATTTCCAGAGACTTCCAAGCTGATTAAATACCTAAAAGTGCTTGCATCCATTACCGGTGAATAAGTTTCCTCATAATCAATTCCAGGTCTTTGAGAGAAACCTTGAGCCACAAGCTTAGCCCTGTATCTTACAATTTTGTCACTCTCATTTCTTTTTCGTATGAAGATCCATCTATACCCTAATGGTTTCATAGCTCCAGGTGTGAGAATAATAGCCCCAAAAACCTTTCTCTTGTTAAGAGAATTTAATTCAACTTGCATAGCCTCATTCCATTTAGCCCAATCATTTCTTCTTCGACATTCAATGACAGATTGTATGTCACACCCCTAAACCAAGGACGGCGGAAACGTCCGGGGGTGGACGACTTCATGTATAGTATCACAACAACGAGTATAATAGTGCTCAAATTAGATACAACCATCATAAATATAATTGAAAAGGTTACACCATAGTATATGTTTACATGTTTCAAAATCAATTACATTATGATGACAAAATGAACTGTTTGATGATTTAACGTCCCATCCTCAAGATGTTGTTGATTTCCTGTTTCGCTGATTTCCTGAGAATACAAGTAGTTTTGAAAAAGTGTCAACAATTAATTTGGTGATTTCCTAAGAGTTTTATTTGAGAAAGAAGTCGTTTTCCTTGTAAAAGCGATAGAGTATGATTCCAGAAAATCCAATATTTTCTTTATTACGTGTGAAATGAAAGCTCCTATGTTATGCAATAATGTACCCTAGAAAGACCCGTAGATTCCTTCTATAATCACCCAGTTTACATAAGTTATATAAAATTCAAGTTAAATAAATCGTCAAATATAATGGGTCTGCCCTAGGTCCACAACCAAACAAGGAACAGGAAGTAAGGCGGGTCCACCAATTCTAAGTCGATTGTGACTAGATTCTTATATAACTCTAGCATATACACTTAGCAACTATAGTTGAAGTCTAACAATTCTAGATGAAATGTAGTGTTAATAGAAATGTGATTTCAAAGAAAATCCAATATTTTCTTTATTAAGTGTCATGTAGTCCTAAATCCCAGGACCGAGAGTATGAGTGTGTTTTATACTTATAACATGTTTGTAGTTTTAAATAGATAAAACCCCTTTTAAAGTAGAATGTTCCCTGTAAACTTGAAAGATTGTTAACTCCCTATGTGAGTCGTTATAACCATACTACAACCGGATGACCTGCTGCGACGTTCTTTAGACGTCGGAATGTTAATGACATTTGTCACCCCAGACCTGCCGGTCTAGCTGTTGCATGCAGCTAAGGTGTGGGTTTGTCAGAACCAATATAGATCTATACACAATTATCACGCTCTCCCTACAAGAGACTCTGGTTATAACTAATTCAGGATTTTTAACCAGTACTCAAAGAGTACAATGAAGACGTGTCTCACAATTTACGTTAACTAGTTTACATATAGTTTGAGTATTAAACCCCTTCCGTGGTGGAAGTGAAATCACCTTTTATGAAATAAATTAGTGATATGAAATCCATAAACTATTACTATTATAGTTTATCATGTAGTATATGAAAAACCCATTTGTTCTGAGAGTAAGACCTTTTTCATGTAGTGTGTTTTTATCGTAAAATCCATAAACTATACTTATCGTAGTTTATTATATGTGTTCGAAATGAATGAAAACCCTTATCATGAATGGATAATTTCTATTTATGATGATAAACTAACAAGAAATACATTCAACATTTAGAAACTTATTGTTATGCACTTTGCTCAACATGTTACAAAGTGTTATGAAAGTTGTAAGATGTTAACTAGTTTTTAACCTTTCTGCACTGTTTTAGAAAAATCATACGAAGTAGAAAACTAAATCCGTAAACACTGAGAGTTCATAAAATGTGTCTAATTTATTCATAATTTTTATTATAATTTTTAAAAGTCTTTAACTTGTGTGAAAACGTTCATATTCACAAACTGGTCCGAATTCGTTTCTGAAATGATAGGCAGGATTGTAAAAATCACCATAAATCGTAGAAAATCGTATGGAGATGTACAAGTAGTCATTTTAAAGTTATGAACCTGAACTATTTGAATATTTAACAGTTTTGAAAGATATTAAGTTTAATATGGTCACATCAGTCCGTGAATAAGACTCAACTTTTATGATGAAAGCTGTTGTTTGAATTTAGTTAAGTTTTTGGTATTTTAACTTGTATCCCCCCCCCCCTAAACTTGAAGAAAACATAAAAATTTAGGGGTATGAACTCACCTTGTGTGATTCCAGTGGATGGATGATGAAGAAAGGAAGTGTTCAACTCAAGAACACTTAGGAGGTGCTTGAAGATTCGAAGATCTAACACAAATATGAGGTTGTTTGTGTAAGAAACCTATGATTTGAGTAGAAAGAAGTGGAATAATCATGTGTGGGATAGTATTACTTACCAAAGGTAGATGAAGAACTTGTGATCTGCCTTTGAATTTTCGAGATTAGAGAGGGAAAGTGAGAGAGAATGGAGTTTTGCTTCTTGGTGGAGAGTGAGTGAAATGGGAGGAGAGATAAGGATTTCTCCCGCCTTTGATCAAGATTATGGCTGGAAAAGAGTGGTAAAAGGATGATGGAATGACCACGTAAGGTGGAATAGTGACTAAGGCTGGTCATGGAGTGGGTATGGGAGGTAACTTGTGTCCTTGCTCAAAGGATAAGTCAACACTCCACCTAAATATCTCACCTACTAATTTTGAATAAAGATTGCACTCAAAACGTGATTAAATTATGAAATATGTGGTCTTATATGTTGAAATATATATATTTGGGTGAAAATCCCACGTTAAAATCATGAAAAACGGGCCTACAACGAAGTCGTGGTCGAAAACCGGGTGAAATGGGGCTTACAGCGAGGCTTCTCGGATGTGAGCCGGAGGTTCGGTCCCTGCTGTCATGGACCGGAGGTGAAAGGAAGCGAAAGGAGGTTCGGTCCGAAGGGACCTTCGGGTTCGGTCCTCCGAGGTTCAGGTTCGGTACATGGCAGGTTCGGTTCAGCAGCTTCGGGTTCGGCCCCGATAGAGAGGCTTCGGCCCTAATAGAGAGTTTCGGTTCTAGAGAGGCTTCGGCCCTATATGGCTATTTTTTAAGGTATCTTCCCGTTTCGAGCGGTTTTTAACCAAGTTAAGTGTCGGGATGACCCGAATGATTATAAAAAGTTGATAGAAGTTTTGAGAGAGATTTGGGAGAGATTTTTGATAGAGAGAGATAGAGTGAAAGAGATTGAGAGAGATTTCGTTTGCGGCTTTTTGAGTGTTTGGCTTCGTAACGCAAGGTTCGTAAATCCCGTTAAGCCTCGTTATGAATGTTATACGCCCTCGAGGGGTATGGAATAATGTTTTGTCGAGTAGTTTCATCACTTACCCTGATTAGGTTTTTGAATTTCCGAACACATGAAAAATCTAAGTGATACTTCATATTAAGATCGCGAGTTGTACAATAGGAAACATAACGGAAACCCTAATATACAAGGGTTAACGGAGTTGACCGGTTTGACTTGTTGACTTTATTTGACTTTGACTTGACCGGAAATTGACGGTTGTCACATCATCCCCCCTTTAGAAAGAATTTCGTCCCGAAATTAATGTTTTGACAGGGACTTGAATAGTTTGGGGAAAAGATGTGGGTACTTTTCGTAGTACCAGAAATTGATATGGTGAGGACCAATCCACCTTATGTTAAATGACGACCTTGGAATTTCTTATTGTAACTGGTGTTAGGTCGATTAAAAGCTACAAGTGATTGTTTCGGGGTGATGATGTATTCTATGAATATGTCTATATGATGTCCGCTTTATACTTGGTATTACTACTTCGAATATTTTATAATGTAATTAGTGAGTTATAGTAGTACGAGTGCTTCAACAATTTGTGATGAAATTTGCAATATAAGTCCTACCAGATCTTTTATAATCGCTTAGTGTAAACTAGTCGTATATCATTAAGATTTCAAGGGCAGTCGGATGAGTGACCCCGCCTTAAGCCCACAACCAAACAAGGAACAGGAACTAAGGCGGAATTGCACATTCTAAGTCCATAGAATCTTAATGATATATGACCATAAAGTTTACACTAGCCATCATAGATTTACTAGTAAAAACCCTGTGTTTTTATATAGGAGATAAGACTTATTCGGGTTTTGCCGTGTTCTCGAGATTTATGGTTGATATACTTTAATCGATACTAGTTTTAGTAAAAAAAAAAAAAATCTAAATGTTGATGTTAGAACATGTACCGATATTTACGGGCGGTTCCGGGGTGGTTTCTCCTATGGTGATCATAAGCACCCTTCCACCATTACCAGCATTCCTTACTCTTGGGCAGTCTCTTTTAAAGTGTCCCGTTTCGCCGCACTCGTAACAGGCTAGGCTTACTCCAGTGCCAGGGACCTGGGTGATGGGTTGTGCCGGTGCCTTACAGAAACGGACAGTGTACCCCTTTCTGTTGCAATTTTTGCAATGCATCTCCCGGCAAACCCCAGTGTGATGGAAGTTACACTTGCTGCATTTCGAAAGGGTTCCAGCGTATCGATTTATGGGTGCTGGTGTGGCATGGGCTGTGGCAGCATGAACAGCAACGATATGTTGCTTCTTAGGGTAGTCCTGGGCCGGTTGGCCCTTCTTGTTGTTCCAAAACTTCATTTTGTTGTTTTCCCCTCTTGCCTGCTCAGGGGTGGTTGTCACAGTGTCATGGCTGGCCCTATGGTCGATGAGTTATTGCGCCAACTCCTTGGCACTTTCGAAGGTAGTTGGTCTTGAGGCCAACACGCTATCTTGAATTTGGGGGGACAATCCCTAGAGGTATCGCTCCAACTTTTTGTCTTCCGGGGTGACCATAGCAGGACAAAGGAGTGCTAGATCATAGAATCGGACGGTATAGGTTGCAAGGTCAGAGCCTTTCATCTTGAGGTCCCACAGTTCTTGCTCTAGTTTTTGCACTTCGCCCCTGGGGCAATACTCTTTCAGCATCATTGTCTTCAAGTCCTCCCAACTTATCGAGTTAGCCACTGTAAGCGTCAGTGACTTAACGTGGCCGTTCCACCAAGTAAGGGCCCGGCCGGAGAAAGTGCGAGCTACGAATTTGACTTTGTTCGCTTTGGGGCACGCACAGATCTCGAAGACAGATTTGGTCTTCTCGAACCACTGCATCAAATCGATGACTCCCCCGCTACCATTGAATGAATCGGGTTTGCAATTGGTGAAGTCCTTAAAGGAGAACTCTCTCGAACTCCCTTGGCTATCTCCTTGAGTGGAGTTATTAGTACCACTCTCTGTCCTCCTGGCACCATCAGTGCTGATTTGGGACATAGCAGTTGTTACCGCGGCCGTGACCACAGCTTGGAACATAACAGGATCATATTGGGGAGGCGGCCGTGGTGGATTTGTTTGCGTTCCGCTAGTGCGTCTAGCAGACCTACGAGGCGGCATATTTCTGTTATAGAATTTCAAAGACGAAATGAGTATAAGTCTTTTAGTAATGGTTATTAGTCGGGCGTCGTAAAACTAGGTTATTAGTTTTCAAGTATAGTATTTCCCGATTTTTCGAATGTGGCAATCAATTCATCGTAGAGGTCTATATAAATAAACTTATGAATTTAGTAGTAATGACTCGAATGTAATCTTGTAATCTTTTTTTCACGCCTGATCTACTCCTAAGATCACTTGGCATATACCAGTTGTGTATAATTAAGGTCCAATAGGGCGTTAAACTTAATGAATCTGCCCTAGGTCCACAACCAAACAAGGAACAGGACCTGAGGCGGACTCCTCATTTCTAAGTCGATCGTCTCTTAATTACACATAATCTTGAGGTATACATTAAGCAATCTTAAGGTCACCATAAGCAAATCGTTTGTAATACCAGGTTATGAAGTATGTGGTAAACTCCCAATGAAATAAAACGCATGCCAATTTTATTGATATACTCTAGTTCATAGAGTTCAGGAAAGTTTGACCTTATATTAGGTCTATATCTCGTTAATGTAAGGAAAAACTTCGACGGTGTCACGACCCCTTGAATAGTGTAGTCTCTAAATTTGAAGGGTTGAATTTATGTATATAACGGGGCAGTGTTCAAACGCACGCCAGGAGTTTGAGTCTTTAATGGTATGTCATTAGTGTACACGCTACTCGTGGCGGGTGATGTTCCGTGGGCCATAGAATGAAGACATGAAAGTTTGCATTGCCCTAAACTTTGCCCTGGCTTCTGCCATTTGATGTTCTGTGTTTACCATGCGTTTTCTCTAACGCTGTTTGACGTTCTCGATACTCTCTAATCTCGGATCGAGTTGCGGTCACTTCCCTCTGAAGGCTTTGATGTGTTCTTTGATCTGTTTGTGGCCTCCATCCAGGTGACGAAGGCGAATTGCAGCGATCTTGGTGGTAGCGCAAACCTCCATGATTTCGGCTGACCGTTGCTCGTGTTTGTACGCTCAAGTGAGTGATGCGGCGTACCATGACAAGGAGAGCCCTGTCTACTAATCCTCCTCTGCTGAGGTTGTAGAAGCCTCATCCATGTCATAGGGAGGGTGTTAGCGTTGTTCCCAACTCCGTCTCTGTAAATCTACGGCTTATCGAGGTGTCGGACCATGGAAGCCTCGTCGGGGTCTTCTCCCATTTCTTCTTTTCCTTTGTTTTCCTTTGGTTTCTCTTCCTCTCGCTCCTCTTCCGAATTGTCTTCGGGATCTTCCTCTATTATTTCTTCAGGATCCTCTTTGAAATCTTCTCTGATCCAACCATCATTTTCATGGTTAGGAAGAATAGGGTCTCTTGGTAGTTGAGCTCCCGTCACGTTGATTGTGACAGAATAGGGGTAGAAGAGATAATTAATAGGCGTCTAATCCTATAATTACTTATAGGGATGATCCTCATTAGTCACGTCTATAATCACATAGTGCATACCAGTTATACATAATCTAAGATAGAATAGACCTTCGAATAAATGACTCTACTCTAAGTCCACAACCAAACAAGGAACAGGAAGTAGAGCAATAGTCATAGATTTTGAGTCTATAATATCTTTAATTATGTATAACCTTAGCGTATGCACTCAATCATTATAGACCTACTAATAGGGGTCTTTAATTTTCACATAAGTTGGTTATAGATTCACCAAATACTCCTATAGTATTTTAATGTTTGTCTTATGTTTTCAATGTTTCCTTGTAGATAGAGTTGGTAAGTTTTTAGACTTGTTGCAACGCCACAACCATTCCCGGGCATATGCTAATCACTTCTGGGATAGACATAGTTGATCAGGCTATGCCATTCCCAGACCTGACTATACATCCCCAAGCCTACTTGTTCCGTTCAACAATCACCACTTTTGTTTTGTTCTAGTATGATGGTGACCTTAGTATGTATGCATGCATGTATACTTTTAATCAGAGACTTTAGTCCCAATGCATTTATATTTTGTTTATTTTATGTGGTTCGATATACTTAGTTCACTATAAACAATGCTCTGATACCAATCTGTCACACCCCCAAACCAAGGATGGCGGAACCGTCCGGGGGTGGAGGACTTCATGTATAGTATCACAACAACGAGTATAATAGTGCTCAAAGTAAATACAACCATCATAAATATAATTAAAAAGGTTACACCATAGTATATGTTTACATGTTTCAAAATCAATTACATTATGATGACAAAATGAACTGTTTGACGATTTAACGTCCCATCCTCAAGATGTTGTTGATTTCCTGTTTCACTGATTTCCTGAGAATACAAGTAGTTCTGAAAAAATGTCAACAATTAAGTTGGTGAGTTCATAAGAGTTTTATTTGAGAAAGAAGTCGTTTTCCTTGTAAAAGAGATAGAGTATGATTCCAGAAAATCCAATATTTTCTTTATTACGTGTGAAATGAAAGCTCCTATGTTATGCAATAATGTACCCTAGAAAGACCCGTAGATTCCTTCTATAATCACCCAGTGTATATAAGTTATATAAAATTCAAGTTAAATAAACCGTCGAATATAATGGGTCTGCCCTAGGTCCACAACCAAACAAGGAACAGGAAGTAAGGCGGGTCCACCAATTCTAAGTCGATTGTGACTAGATTCTTATATAACTCTAGCATATACACTTTGCAATTATAGCTGAAGTCTGACAATTCTTGATGAAATGTAGTGTTAATAGAAATGTGATTCCAAATAAAATCCAATATTTTCTTTATTAAGTGTCATGTAGTCCTAAATCCCAGGACCTAGAGTATGAGTGTGTTTTATACTTATAACGTGTTTGTAGTTTTAAATAGATAAAACCCCTTTTAAAGTAGAATGTTCCCTGTAAACTTGAAAGATTGTTAACTCCCTATGTGAGTCGTTATAACCATACTACAACCGGATGACCTGCTGCGACGTTCTTCAGACGTCGGAATGTTAATGACATTTGTCACCCCAGACCTGCCGGTCTAGCTGTTGCATACAGCTAAGGTGTGGGTTTGTCAGACCCAATATAGATCTATACACAATTATCACGCTCTCCCTACAAGAGACTCTGGTTATAACTAATTCATGATTTTTAACCAGTACTCAAAGAGTACAATGAAGGCGTGTCTCACAATTTACGTTAACTAGTTTACATATAGTTTCAGTATTAAACCCCTTCCGTGGTGGAAGTGAAATCACCTTTTATGAAATAAATTAGTAATATGAAATCCATAAACTATTACTATTATAGTTTATCATGTAGTATATGAAAAACCCATTTGTTTTGAGAGTAAGACCTTTTTCATGTAGTGTGCTTTTATCGTAAAATCCATAAACTATACTTATCGTAGTTTATTATATGTGTTCGAAATGAATTAAAAACCCTATCATGAATGGCTAATTTCTATTTATGATGATAAACTAACAAGAAATACATTCAACATTTAGAAACTTATTGTTATGCACTTTGCTCAACATGTTACAAAGTGTTATGAAAGTTGTAAGCTGTAAACTAGTTTTTAACCTTTCTGCACTGTTTTAGAAAAATCATAGAAAAATCATAAGAAGTAGAAAACTAAATCTGTAAACACTGAGAGTTCATAAAATGTGTCTAGTTTATTCGAAATTTTTATTATAATTTTTAGTCTTTAACTTGTGTGAAAACGTTCATATTCACAGACTTGTCCGAATTCGTTTCTGAAATGATAGGAAGTTTTGTAAAAATTACCATAAATCGTAGAAAAATAGTATGGAGATGTGCAAGTAGTCATTTTAAAGGTATGAACCTGAACTATTTGCATATTAATCATTTTTTAAATATATTAAGTTTAAGATGGTCAAATCAGTCCGTGAATAACACTCAACTTTTCTGATGAAAGCTATTGTTTGAATTTAGTTAATTTTTTGGTATTTTAACTTGTATTCCCCCCCCCCCCCCCTAAAACTTGAAGAAAACATGAAAATTTAGGGGTATGAACTCACCTTGTGTGATTCCAGTGGATGGATGATGAAGAAAGGAAGTGTTCAACTCAAGAACACTTAGGAGGTGCTTGAAGATTCGAAGATCTAACACATCTATGAGGTTGTTTGTGTAAGAAACCTATGATTTGAGTAGAAAGAAGTGGAATAATCATGTGTGGGATAGTATTACTTACCAAAGGTAGATAGCCTTTGAATTTTCGAGATTAGAGAGGGAAAGTGAGAGAGAATGGAGTTTTGCTTCTTGGTGGAGAGTGAGTGAAATGGGAGGAAAGATAAGGATTTCTCCAGCCTTTGATCAAGATTATGGCTGGAAAAGAGTGGTAAAAGGACGATGGAATGACCAGGTAAGGTGGAATAGTGACTAAGGCTGGTCATGGAGTGGGTATGGGAGGTAACTTGTGTCCTTGCTCAAAGGATAAGTCAACACTCCACCTAAATATCTCACCTACTAATTTTGAATAAAGATTGCACTCAAAACGTGATTAAATTATGAAATATAGGGTATTATATGTTGAAATATAATTTTGGGTGAAAATCCCACATTAAAATCATGAAAAACGGGCCTAAAACAAAGTCGTGGTCGAAAACCGGGTGAAATGGGGCTTACAGCGAAGCTTCTCGGATGTGAGCCGGAGGTTCGGTCCCTGCTGTCATGGACCGAAGGTGAAAGGAAGCGAAAGGAGGTTCGGTCCGAAGGGACCTTCGGGTTCCGTCCTCCGAGGTTCGGGTTCGGTACATGGCAGGTTCGGTTCAGCAGCTTCGGGTTCGGCCCCTATAGAGAGGCTTCGGCCCTAATAGAGAGTTTCAGTTCTAGAGAGGCTTCGGCCCTATATGGCTATTTTTCAAGGTATCTTCCCGTTTCGAGCGGTTTTTCACCAAGTTAAGTGTCGGGATGACCCGAATGATTATAAAAGGTTGAAATAAGTTTTGAGAGAGATTTGGGAGAGATTTTTGATAGAGAGAGATAGAGTGAAAGAGATTGAGAGAGATTTCGTTTGCGGCCTTTTTGAGTGTTTGGCTTCGTAACGTAAGGTTCGTAAATCCCGTTAAGCCTCGTTATGAATGTTATACGCCCTCTAGGGGTATGGAATAATGTTTTGTCGAGTAGTTTCATCACTTACCCTGATTAGGTTTTTGAATTTCCGAACATGTGAAAAATCTAAGTGATACTTCGTATTAAGATCGCGAGTTGTACAATACGAAACATAACGGAAACCCTAATATTCAAGGGTTAACGGAGTTGACCAGTTTGACTTGTTGACTTTATTTGACTTTGACTTGACCGTAAATTGACGGTTGTCACATTGTAGTTCGGGATCATCATTCATAATATCAAATGCAACTGAATAAGAAAATACTTCATTTATATGATCAGTTTCGTTTTGGTCACATATTCTGTTTGTTTGACCATAATTTAGTGCAACATCTTTCTTTCCTAGGAGAATTTTGATATTTCGTGTTTCTCCATGAACACTTTCCTCATGATCTAGTGCATTTTCTATCCCTCTTCTTTTTCGTGGGTTTCTATCCTTATAACCAAATGGTCTTCCACGCTATAGGCATGTTTTAGACTCTTGAGTGACTTTATCATCATATTTTCCATATGGAATTTCAATTCGAGCTGGAACATTGACAGCTGGTATATATGATTTAGTCACCCTTTTCGTGTCAGTAAATGCATCAGGTAATTGATTTGCCATTTCTTGGAAATTCATTATCTTTTGAACTTCAATTTAAAATTGCGTTTTGCGAGGGTCAAGATATGATAAAGAAGGCTCATGCCTTGAAACATCCTTTTCTATAATCTTCTTTTCTCCCCCTAATGATGGGAAATTTTCCTCATCAAATTGGCAATCAACTAGGCGTGTTGTAAAAACATCACTTGTTAAAGGTTCAAGATATCTTATAGTAAAGACTGACTCATAAGCAACATATATTCCCAACCTTCTTTGAGGACCATTTTTTGTCCTTTGTGGTGGTGTAATGGGAACGTATACTGCACATCCAAAAATTCTCAAGTGGGATATATTTGTCTCTTGACCAAAAGCAAGTTGTAGGGAAGAATATACATGATATGAACTTGGTCTCATGCGTCTCAATGATCCAGCATGTAAGATTGCATGGCCCCAAACAGAAACGGGAAGTTTGGTTCTCATTATCAATGGTCTAGCTATTAGCTGGAGACGTTTAATCAGTGATTCAGCTAAACCGTTTTGTGTGTGTACATGAGCAACTAGATGCTCAACAATAATTCCTACAGACATACAATAGTCATTAAATGCTTGTGAAGTAAATTCACCAACATTATCAAGTCTTACTCTCTTGATAGTATAATAAGGTAAATGTGCCCTTAATTTAATAATTTGAGCAAGAAACTTTGCAAATGCCACATTACGAGTTGATAATAGGCAAACATGAGACCATTTGTTGGATGCATCTATTAGGACCATAAAGTATCTAAATGGTCCAGATGGTGGATGAATTGGTCCATATATATCACCTAGTATCCTTTCTAGAAATCTAGGTGACTCTCATTCAACTTTCATTGGAGAATGTTTTATAATTAACTTTCCAAGTGAACAAGATGTACATGGTCTTATGCTACTAGATTGAGGGAACTTCTGGTCCTTCATTGGGTGACTATGCGTATTCTCAATTATCCTTCGCGTCATT